>NW_027507790.1:278755857-279408617 GCF_037356315.1 Lithobates pipiens
CACGCCGATTTTTTTTCAGCGTTGGGGTTCCACTTTAAGTCCATACCAGGCGGCGGGGCCAGTGACGTTTCCTTCGCGGGCCCCGCCTACCTGGAGACCCGCTCAAAATGAGCGGACTTTTCTCCGGGCGGGAAAATTCCACTCATTTCAAAAGTACGGCGGACTGGCACACACGGCCGGATTGTCCGCCGAAATGCGAGTCCGGCGGGAAGATTGGAGTGCAACACGGCATTCTAAGTCCGCCGTACTTTCGGGTCAAAAAAGTATGCCGGAGGCTACACACGGGGGGATTGTCCGGCGGACTTGAGTTTGCCGGACTTTTCCACCCGCTTGTTTGATCGTGTGTACGCGGCATTACTCTATCCAAAATGGAAGAAAAAAATGTTTTGCTTATAGTTCTACTTTAAGAGCAACTGTTCCTAAAGTTTTCAAATGGTCACCGAGCACTATTCTATGAATGAATGTAATAAAGGACAGTATAGTAGAACATGAAATGCTATTTCAAAAATAAAGCTTATCACTACCAAAACTTTTCCCCCTCTGTGAAGCATGGTGAAGGTAATATCTTGGTTTGGGGCTTCTTTCCTATCTTTGGATATGAGCAGTCTTTTGTCACAGAGAGCCAAATGCTAGTAGGGACGGGGTGTACAGGACACCAGGAATTTGTCATGGATGGCAGTTATATTCCCTCAGTATTTGAGTTGTGGTCCCTTTAAAAGGGACAGTTTGAAGACATTGTTGAGTTCTCAGGGGTTCTCATCCATGTTGGGTGGAATGTTCCAGGGTAGTCTGGCTATAGAGGACTGACATTCAGCTCTCTCTGGATGGATAAGTCCTATTTGGGTTATAAAAGTGGTCTGTTGCATTGTAGATAAGAGAAGGGCTAAAGTGGTGAAGATTTCTGCAGGTTTGCTTCTAGGAGGGATGGGGGGGGGGGGGGAGGATATGGAGAGTAAGAAACTGATAAGATTATGGCCAGAGAGAGGTAAATGGGTGTTTGGGAAGTTGCATGAAGTACAGAGGTGTGTGTTTATTGCGTTAGTCCAAAGGAAGAGGTCGGGTTGAGGAGTTGGGAGGTAGCTGGGGTATAAACATTATTAGGGATGTTAAAGTCACCAAGAATGATATTGGGCATTTCAAAGAAAAGAAAATAAGGTAGCTGGGCAGAAAATTCATTAAGGAAGAGTGACACCAGTTGCAGAGGCAGATAAATCACAGCGCAGAGAACCCGGAGAAAAGAGAGGAATACAGGGAGGTTCAAATGAGGAGAAGGATAGAGAGGGAGGTGCAGGAAAGGCTTGACAAGTGTTTTATGGGAGGAGATGTTGTAGCCCCATATTAGTGCCCTTGCAACAACACAGTTGAATACAATTGTTTTTTGTTTTATTGTACAACAGTTACATTTTCAAGCTATTGGGGAAATCCCTCCATTCTTCTAATATCCAAGCAGTACAGAGGAGCAGTGGAAAAATCACGAAGTTGAGAACTGTCATAAAACTGCGTGGTGGAGGCGCATGCGCGGAAGCTCGATGGACGGACACATCCCCTGAGAGCTCCACACCGCTCCAGCCTATTATCCTCGCCGCACCTAACGCAAGCAGAGTATCGCCGAACCCCGGACACCGACCTCAGCATACAGCTCAGGGGAACCCCCTGTATGTCCGGAGGCTATGCTAGATGGGATTTATCCCGCCAACTTAACCCCGAAGCTCCGGCCACAGTCCCGGCCAAGATGGCGGCCGCCACGTCCCCGCGAGGCCTACCTCAGGATCCAGGCCAATCCATCGCCGATCCTTCAGGCTGGGACACACTAACTGATGGGTAGTATCTGTGAGTAACCCCCAGACCCCTTTGCTTCTCTCGCCCGCATCCACTGAATCTCTGCTGAGCAGAGCCCTTGATGGCCCCCCCCCTCACTCCCATGGATGATATCATCAACACCCCTGATCATCAGGGGGTCTGTTTTAACACTATCCCCCACTCCCCAAAATACTTTTCCTCACTGATGGACACCTTCTCCAAAATGTTAGCCAGAGGTCTGTCTCAAACTGCCTCACAAATCACATCAACAATACAGGCAGACCTACACCACCTGAGTTCCAGAATAGAGGCAATTGAATTTAAAACTGACCAAATGGCAGCTGTAGCCAACCAAAACACTGACAGGATCCAGGATCTACATGAACAACTGGACATTCCATATGCCAAATTAGACGATCTCGAAAATACATCTCGCAGGTACAACTTTAGGCTCAGAGGCCTCCCTGAATCATTTAAAGAAACAGACAAAGTTGTCCGCGCGTTCATCAAAAATGTGATTTCTGATATACCAGATCATCGCCTGGAGCTAGACCAGGCCCATAGAGCACTCCAACCACCGCCTACCCAGAGATATAGTGGTGAAACCACATTTCTTTGGAGTCAAGGAAGAGGTCATGCGCAAAGCCAGGGAAACGGAAAACCTCTCCATTCAGGGACACCCTGTCCAACTGTTCGCCAACCTCTCACCATACACGATACAAAAGAGGAGGTCGCTCAAAACCCTACTATAAATCCTGTCGCAGAAATCCATCGCCTACAGATGGTCATTTCCACTGTGTCTGAACTTCTCCTTCCAGAACAAGCCTAGGCCTCATCTCCCATTCACCTGCTGCAATGCCAGATGCAAGGAATCCGATGTCCACCCTCCTTCCAGCCCCATCAAACCACTATGGCACAAGCAGCAAGCCAAAAGGTCTAAAGAGAGGCGCCCACCCTAAGGCGGATTCTCCAATCAACCTATTGTTCCCCTGTCATGGCCTGCTCTATTCAAGCCCTGGTTATATGACTGTCCTAGTCATCTTCGCCCATCTTACACGGACTATGCACATTTTTGAGTATATCGCATAACGCTGTCTAAATTTTTTAATTATTTTTTTTTCATCGGCCCCTCACCCTGCCTCTTCTTTTTGGCGAAATGGCTGGAACGGCTGCACTTCGACTCCCAGAGTCCCAGAGTGGGTTCTTCCTTTTTTGCTGGGCCCACCCGAAGAATGTGCTCTGCCCCCCCCATGGGAATTTCCCAGGGGCGGGAGATCCTTGGGGCAGGGACAGCGGCTGTCCCTCCCCGTATGGGATCATTGAACCGACCTTTCAGCAACCTTATTTTTTGTTCCTTTTTATTTTTATTTTTACTATTATTAACACTTCCGCTATGTTTTCTGTATGCCTTATGTTTGCTCTTATGATTTCCGTTACTGTAACAACCTATGTGATTGTTAACCATGCTGTATCTGACTTATATTGTTATTCTTCCACAGGCTCGGCCTCTTATCTTCCCCTCTCCTCTTTCTTCCTTTCTCCCCATGGGACACCCAGCAACATAACCATTGACCCTCTGGTATCTCTTCGGAACCCGCGGTTCACCCCTCAGGAATCTTCCGCTCTCCTTCGGCGATCGGGGTAAGACTCGTAAGAATGATGCGCTTTCTCTCCCCTCTGATCAATGCACTCTGACATCACTTAGCCCTTGTACACACGGTCGGAGAATCTGTCAGAATGCGTCTTATCGGACCGTGTCGTCGGATAATCCGACTGTGTGTTGAATGCATCGGACTGATTCCGTCCGAATCTCCGTCCGACCCAATTTTCCAACATGTTGGAAATATTTCCCGACCAACTGGGCCGGACGGACCTAATCCTATCATGTGTAGAGCATTTTCATCGGACCAAGTGCCACGCATGCTCACATTCAAATTCCGACACGGAAGCGCTCGTCCAGGTAAAACGAATGCTCGTAAGCGATATAGCACATTCGTCACGCTGCAATGTTAAAAAATCATTCATCAAGCGCATTCTCTTGTTCTTTACAATGCTGCAAGAACCAACTTCTTTTGATGCTCCTAGTCACACACACTTCTCCCAAACGGATTTCATTACTCTTTTTTAACCATTTCAGCAATACAATTTTTTTTCTTTTTGTGATGTTTTTTTTTGGGGGGGGGGGGATTCCCTAAAAATCTCCTTTAAAGACACTGCTCATTTGTCCTTTTTTTTTACTTTTTATTTTTGGGTGTAAACTTACAACAACAACATTATTGTATTTTTTAAATTTTCTTTTTCTTTTTTAATATACAGGAGGTTGTTTAGTGTTGGTACCCCTTGTTCTTTATTTCACTTTGTATTTTGGAAATGTACCTGCCTGCTCACAAATAAACTGTACTTTTTGAAGGAAAACACATTACACAAGTATTTCATCAAACAAAAATAAAATTTATTTTGTTTGCTCGAAAATAAAACTAGGAACGCAGCACTGGAGAAACTTCTAAACTTTGGTGCAGCCTTTGGCCCCCAGGGCAGACATGACTAAATGAGATATAAAAAAATTGGTGGCCTGAGGAGTAGATATCTCAGGGAGAGAAGTCTGGTCCCGAAGTCCTAGAGAGCAGGAAATTCAGATGCTATTTCTGTCCCCAGGATGGTGATCTTGAAGAGGCTGCATCTTCTGGCACACCAGACTCATCCCAGGCCATCACTCTCTGGTCTTCCTTTGTGACTTCCCACCAGGCATCCTTCCAGGCTGTGGCTGGGCTCCTGTAGCTGGGGCAGGAGGAGAAGGAGGGCGTTGGTGGACCTCCTGGCTGCCACTTGCCACAGCCTCCCCCCGACTGAGGTCTTCCTGTGTATGAAAAGGGGACATAGTTTTAGTTTTTTGATCATCAATCACACCATTTTGTGCTCCTGGCTTTTGCTAATTGAATGTTACTAAATAGAACAGACTATCATTCTGACACCAGCATTTTTCTTTCCCGTCCCAATCATTTTTAGTCACTACTGTCTATTGAGATGTAAACCACTTTGAAAAATCTCAATTTACTGATCAATAAGAACATCTAGTTAACATCATTAAATGTAACACAAGAAATATGTTCAACAATGCAATACCTGTCTCAAGCTGGGCCCCACCACATGGTGCTCCCTGGAAGGCCCAGGTTGGACATCAGAAGCCTAAGCTGGGGGTGAAGGATGCCTTGGAGGAAGCCTGGAGAGTGGTGGCCTGAGTGGTGGCCTGGGTACCCCTTGGTCTACCAGAAAATGCAGCCTCGCAAAGTGCACCATCCTGGGGTAATAAACAGCATCTGGATCTCCTGCTCTCAAGGACTCCAGGTGCTTCTTTCTCTCCCTGAAATATGTAAGCTTCATGGCCACAATTTTGCAATTCAGATATGTCATGTCTGCCGTGGGGACCCTGATCTGCACCAAAGCAAGCAGTTTCTCCAGTGCTGCGTTCCTCTTTGATCTGTCATAATAAAACTTGTTGTGGAACTGCCACAGGCAGGGCATCTCCATGTAGAGCTCGAGGAATAGCCCCATAAAGTTGGCATTGGTGAATGGGTCCATTTTGTCTGCAAGACACAACACAAAACAAACCCTCAAATACTAATAATGCAATTAAAATCCCTCCTAATCTTGTCCCAACAGCGGCCTAGATACAAGCAGTCTAGTCTAGTGAAGCACAAAGATAAAAATGTTACCTTCGTTTCCACGTTGGCCACGTCCGTGACTCACACTCTCCTCCCAGATCATACGGACGATACACATGTGTGTCATTTTATATACAGTGCGCATGCATGAAACTCCGCCCACCCCTGACGTTCTTTCCAGACTATTCCCCGGCCCTTCGCTTCCCGCGCAGTGGGGAGAGCACATGGCGGAGAGAATGCAGGTGCGCAATAATAGTTCCACTAACGAGGAGGAGGGTGAGGAAAGCCCGGAGCCTGAAACGTCCCGATCCAGGAAGACAAGATTTAAGGCCTCAAATATGTCTTTTGGAGAGATGTTGGAGATGGTCGACATATTGAACAGGACCGACTATGATGGGAAGTATGGACCTTACCCAAACCCAAATATCAGAAAGGCCAAGATCATGAAGAAAGTTGTGAAGAGTCTTCTGAAGAATTTTGGGGTACGCCGATCCAAGGATCAACTGAGAAAACGCTGGTCAGACCTGAAACTGAGGGAGCACGAGCAGTACCTAAGGATCAAGTGTGTTCTTAAAAAAAGTAAGTAGTTGTCGTGTGTTTATATGATTATTCTTGCTTGCATACATGCTCCATGTGCTTTGATTTCATGTTGTGCATTTTAAAATGGCCACTTTCAAGATCATGGTTTCGTTCGTTCGTATGAAACATCGTTCTGCAGGGAAGTATTCCAGCTTAACAAAGTGGCCCCAATAATGTTCTCACCTTGTAACTCGGCCCAAAAACACAATTGTACCACACTTCCAAGCAATGTTTCAGATTCCTATTTCTGCCCTCTGTGTTCTAATTAATCTTTGTTTACATTCTCATAGGGGAGAGAAGACTCGGCAAGTATGAGGACACCAGGGACCATGAGGACACCAGGGACCACACCCCTCCCAAAGAAGGGCAACTTCCAAAAGAAGAAACAGAGGAGCAGGAGCAGGAGGAGGAGGAGGAAGAAGGAGAGATTGTGGAGGTTGGCCAAATTGTCACCACAACAGGTGAGTGTCGGAGAACACAGCTTCCGGTAAGCTCATCAATGTATATCACCATATTTGGATTACATGGTGTGTTTGTTTTTTTTTTTTCTAGGTGATGTGGAGGAAGATTCCCGTTTTACCAGTGAAAGTGCCCAGATCTTGATCGGGGAGATAATGGGGTGCAATAGGGATTTGGAAATTGTACAACAAAACATCAATGATGTTAAAAATAAAATGAAGAACATCATTGATGTTTTGGGGAGAGTGTGAAAAATAAAAAAACTAGATAGGGTTTTATTTTTGTTTTGTTTTTAAAAAATGTTGTATTTTGCATAGTTCCAAATTTGGAAGGTGCACAGAGTGTGTAAACACGTGCTATCTCCCATCATGGGGGATCAATGTACATGTTTTGTGGAAAGTGTCTGAGATGAAGGGGTTGCAGCCCCAAAGCATGTACATTGATCCCCCATGATGGGAGTTAGCACATGTTGACACACTGTGTGCATCTTCCAAATTTGGATTTTTCAGGGGTCACACCCCATGTGATGAAGGCAATATCAGCCCAGTTTGTACATACTCATGTCTGATATTGTCTTCACTTTTCCAAGTTGAACTTTGTAAGTTCCTGTGTTCTGTATTTTACGCTTTGATACATGCCTGTTTACACAAAAAGACAAGTAAAAAATAAATATGATTAAACTCGGTTTTGGATACCCAAAATCTCTTGGTTTGTTGTAAAAACCTTTACTAAACGCACATATGAATGTGCTTGTATTAAAAAGTTGCATTCTCAACAATGTGTGGCTTCCTTTTTCATTGTGCTTAAAATGTATTTGTAGTGAAATTTGAGTTTGTGCTGAGAAGGAGTGCGATTTACTAAAGGCAACTCCACTTTGCACTCCAAGTGCAGTTTCAGGTGTACTTTTGCAGTGCACTTGTAGTGCAAAGTGGATGTGCCTTTAGTAAAAAGCACCCAGAGTGAGGTGTAAATTTGGACAATCATGCCATTTTCCTGCCATGGTGCTGAAAATTAGCATGATTTTGATCAGTAATGCACTACACATTAGTTAACAAAAAGAAGATGTGTGTGCAGCAGACCCACAACATAATAAGATTATCTGAAGAAGAGACTGTCCCCTCATCTCGCTCTGAACTTGGGTTTGCACTGTTGGTGAAAAAGGCACAACTTTAATAAAACTGGCAAAGTGGGAGGCCACCGTCTGCCATTCCTGTTGCGTTGAAGGACACTGTGTAGTGACACAAGAAAAAAAACTAGTAATTTTACAAATCAACATTGCATGCAGATTAGACACCCACATTTTTTGAGAAAATTTGTATAACATTTTTTGAAATGAGTATTTAAAGCCTAAAGTATAAGGTCCCCTTATGAGAGTCCTAACCCCCCCACCCCCCCCCCCCCCATCTGATGGGCCCTTGATAAAAAATGAGGGGGGGATGTTTAGGACAGGTAACGCTCTCCACTTGATTGAGAGCTGAATGCCTAAATAATGTGTGATACTTTGTGAAGCCCCTCCTTAGTTACACTATTGGCAGCCCACCAGACAGGTAAGAAGTGTCATAATAACAAAATGGAAGGACATTTTGACATTCTGCTATTACATATGTGTTTAATGTGTTAAAAAAATCAAAATAGCATTTGAAAGTATTGAGGCCCTTACACTACATGCTTTGGTGAATTTGTCCATAAATGTTATCATGAAAAAGGTATTTAGAGTGTGTATTGGGTTGGGTCTAGTCATCAGATAGAGGATTGCTATCAGCTGAGGTAACACTTGGGGAGAGGGGGATTCCTAATGAGTTTGGCACAACTCCAAAAAAACAAAAAAAGGTCACTTTGCATGAATTGAAGCACACACATAACATTTGTAGAGATTTTAGGGGGTGTTTAGGGGAAAGCAATACTATGGAGCTGACAAAAGACATTGTCAAGTGACTAGACTATAGTTTTATGGGCCAAGAAGAGCATGGTGGGGAAGTTAGTGAGGCAAATCTGCATGAGGACAAAGGGGCAGAGCATATGAATTAGAGCATATTGCAATGATGGTAATTAGGGAATGAGGAAAGAAATGCAAGACCTTAGCAATCATGAAATACATAGAATGTGATGTTTAAGGATAAAACTTTGCATAATATAGTCCTTCTGCAGGAGCTGAATGATGGCAGAACAGGTCTCTGGAATAATGATCCCCAGAGCCTGGGGGAGATGCCTGTAGAGAACTTGAGGTATTGAATGCTTCTCCCTGTCGCCAAGTAGCGCAATGTGGCGATGAGCCTCTGCTCCGGAGTGATGGCTTGCCGCATGCAGGTATCCTGCCTGGTGATATAAGGGGACAGCAAAGCCAGCAGACAGTGAAAAACGGGGTCCGTCATCCTGAGAATAATCCAGAAATGATCAGGATTATTCTCGTGGATCTCACGGAGCAAAGGCATGTGGGAGAACTGGTGACGCTGGCGCAACCAATTCTTGGTCGTCCAAACATGTTTCGTCTACTTACTCATCGTACAGTTTGTGCTGTGCAGTGGTTCTTACTTTGACTTTGACACAAGCCCTTTGGCTTGTGTCAAAGTCAAAGTAAGAACCCCTGCACAGCACAAACTGTACAATGAGTACGTAGACGAAACATGTTTGGAAAACGGTCGGCTGGTCAGAACGGACACCAGAAAGCAACGCAAAACAGCAAGGCCTGAAAGGATGACCTGAATAGCAGAAGCAAGCAGACAATAAAAAATGCCTTTCAAAGCGTACTATACCAAGATAGAGTCCACAATGAGAAGCAAATACTTAATGACTGCACGCACTGATTATCAGATACGCAAAGACAAGCACAAACTGAAGAGCAGTAGCGATCTGAATCACTAATCTGAAAAGTGCGAATCGTCTTTCACCAAACTTCTACTAAAACACGAGATCAGCAGAAGGAGCCCAAAGGGTGCCAGACGTGGTGCTGAACTTCCTTTTTCTAGTCCCGCCGTAGACGGCTTACGTCACCGCGTTCTTGGCAACCGCAAAATCAGACAACTTGGCCCGACCGTGTGTATGCAACAGTTTCGGACACAATCCGTCGGACTAAATGCGATGGGAAAAATCTGACGGATTTGGTTGCCAAAATCTCCGACCATGTGTACGTGGGCTAAGGCTAGCCCACTAAGTATTGTCTCTCATAATGTTCAAGGGATGAACTCCCCCATTAAGAGACGCAAACTGTTCAACCATTACAATTCACAAAAAATCAATATTCTCCTTCTACAGGAAACCCACTTCCCATCATCTTACAACCCGTCCTTCTTGCACGGCTCTTACCCCCAGTTTTACTTGTCCAACGCAGGCAATAAGAGTAAGGGAGTGGCCATCTACTTCTCCAAACAGATAAAATTTTCACCATGCGAGGTGGTGAGAGACCAAATGGGCAGATACATTCTGGTCAAAGGCAGGCGTGCAATACTCAGTGGTCTCTTACTACACTCCGAACAAAGGCCAGCCACCTTTCTTCGCATCCATGATGTCCACCATTGGCCCACAGCTGGAAGGGAAAATCATCATGGGAGGTGACACAAATCTCCCTTTTGATCAATCTCTAGACAAATCGGGGTCAGGCCCCTCCCACTCAAGGAAGCCCCCAAAACAGAGAACCAAGATAGCCTCCACACTTCGGGCTCTGGGCCTGGTGAACATATGGAGGGAATTAAACCTGAGATCTAAGGACTACACGCACTACTCTGCACCCCATCGACTTTACACCAGGATAAACCATATTTTCATTCAATCCCATGGCATCCCCAATGCCATAAAAGCAGTCAGAGACTCTACCATGTCAGACCACTCTATAGTCCTCTTATATCTACGCTGTACCCGTAACTCCTGCAAGAATTTCACATGGCGTTTGAATAAAAAGCCTTCTGTGCGATCCAGTTCAATGTGAGATCCTTGCATGGGAAATACAAGAATGTTTCCTTCTCAACAACACATACTCGATATCCCCGCAAACCCTCTGGGCTGCCCACAAGGCAGTGATTAGGGGGAAAATCATCCAGATCACCTCACGACTCAAAAAAGAGGACACAGCAGATATATCCAACCTCAACAGAAAATACCAAGCTATAAGTAAATCTCACAAACAAAACCCCACCATGGATTCCCTGGAGTTTCTGGAATCCTCCCGGGCAGCTTTAAACTTAGCCCTGACTACCGAGGCTGAAAAACAGCTAAGGTGGTCAGGCGCTCACTTCTACTCCCAAAAGGACAAAATAGGAGCCAAATTGGTGGCAAAACTATCCCCTAGACCTCGCACTTATGTCTTCTCCAAGATATGAACGCCGACAGGGGAGCTAACCCAAAACCCACGCCGTATCATGGAGATGTTTCATAAGTTTTATACTTCACTGTACAAAGCAGACAACGCGGACTCCCATCCTCCCCTAGAATAATTTTTGAATAACATCCCTCTCCCGAAACTCTCCACGGAGCACTCTGACCTCCTAGACGACACCATTACGGAAATTGAAGTTAAACATGTAATTAAACAACTCAAACCAAACTCAGCCCCAGGCGCCGACGGCTTCTCCGTTGCATACTATTAAAAAAATCACCCCTCTGCTGGTCCCATATTTGGTCAGGTTCTTCAACTATATCAGGTCCAGCTCTCCCTTGGATGAGGCCCTGATCCTAGCCTATATATCAGTAATACCCAAACCAGGCAAGGACACGACTCTAGTATCTAATTATCGTCCAATCTCTCTAATCAACAACGACCTCAAAATCCTAACGAAAGTACTGGCCAACAGACTATCACCTACATCGCACTTTACATTCACAAAGACCAGGCGGGCTTCATTCCGGGGAGACAGGGACCTGACCAGATTAGAAGAGCAGTCGACATTATCTCCCTCCTCAACTCCAAATGGGGCGGAGGCCCTCCACAAGAGGGTTACCTACTGTCAATTGACCTGCAAAAGGCATTTGACACAGTGACCTGGCCCTACCTCTTCAAGGTTCTGGAAATCTGGGGTTTTGGTCCACGCTTCCTAGGGATCCTACGTGCCCTGTACTCAGGCCCCAGTGCACAGGTTCGACTGCAGGGCTGCTACTCTGACCCCTTTCCCATAGAAAAAGGTACCAGGCAAGGCTGCCCACTTTCCCATCTCCTTTTTGCTATAGCTATTGTGACTTTGGCCATAGCGATAAGACACAACCCTGACATCAAAGGAGTGCTCTGTGGGAAGCAAGAACATAAATGCGCACTATTCGCTGGCGACATACTATTGTTCGTCACATCCCCACCGATATCAACACCTAATATTTTATCCCTGCTAGACAAGTTTGGTAAAGTCTCGGGCTCCTCGTAAATATCTCTAAATCGACAGCCCTAAACGTCACTGTCCCCCCCCAAACTACTGTGCAATATTCAGAGCCACTTCCCAATTCACTGGTGCATGAAACACATCCCATACGTAGGGGTTAATCTCACCCCCAAAATTGATGCCCTATTCCCCGCAAACTATAGCGCCGCATTTCACAAGCTGTCCTCCGACCTCGCTTCCTGGACCAAGCATGATCTTTCTTGGCTGGGTCATATTAACTCAATCAAGATGACCTTCCTACTACGCATTTTATATTTATTCTGGGCTCTCCCTATCCCAATACGGAGGTCACAACTGCATAAAGTTCAATCTAGCATATTGCAATTCATATGGGGTGCCAAAGGAAGAAGATGCCCTGAACATGTCCTGTATCGACTCAAATCCCAAGGGGGACTAGCCCTACCTAACATTTGATGGTACTACCAAGCAGCACAGTTGGCCCAGATTTCCATTGTCTATTCTCGACTGGGTCTTCATGGAGAGACAGGCAGTCCCCAGACATACTATTCACTACCTCATTTGGGCACCCCCTAAACTGAGACCCCCAATCTTAGCCCCCACTCTCTCCCACTCTTTGTCTCTCTGCGACCAAATTCATAAAAACCCGGCCCTGATTTCACCACTACGTCCGCTGACGCATATGTTCCATAACCATCATTTCCCTCCTGGAATGAATATATTTGTCTTCAATTGGTGGCTCAATAAAGGATTACTCAGAATAGGGAATTTCTTCACCGGCAGTGCATCACGCATTGCATCAACAAGCTAGAAATGCCAAACACTGAAAGGTTCCGCTTCTCTCAAATCTCACATTTTCTCCACTCTATCTGGCCAGATAAGCCAGTGCCCTCGAGAGTCACAAACTACGAATGATGGTGCTCGGATGTCAGTGATCAGAGTGGTGGGATCGCCATCATCTATGCCTCCCTTGCCTCCGCCTTGTCCAAGCCTCCTTATGCCCTCACGTGGGAAAAGGACCTAAATCTGCATTGGGAGCGGGACAAATGGTTTTCCTGTTTCCAACGTTCTTGCAAAGGCATAATGAATGTTTCCTTAATTGAAGCTAGTCTCAAAGTCCTACTCCTCGCCAAAATCGACCCTGACGCATCCCCTCTGTGCTTCCGAAAGTGCAACCATAACAGTACCTTATTCCACATATGGTGGTCATGTCCACGCATAAGGGGTCTCTGGAACAAAGTTTTCGCCTTACTACGCAAAGTAACGTCTGCCCAAATCCCTCAAACGCCGGACATAGCACTACTTAACCTCAAAATCGAGGGTATAAGCAAGCACACACAAGCTTTGATTTTCTTCATCCTGTTGGGCACAAAAATTGTGATAGCGGCCCATTGGAAAAAGGTGACGGTCCCGATCACAGCAGTAAAACATAAAATATCCTGGATCATGGCGCAGGAGAAGTTAGTTAGTATCATTCAGGACAAAAAACACAGCTTCGAACTCATATGGGAACCATGGGCCAAACATTGCCACATTCCCTTATACCCGGGCTATAAACCATCTAACTGACCATGGCACTGGGTGTCCCACACATCCCCCCACCGTACCTCTCCCCTCTTTCTCCACCTCTCCTTTACATTCTCTCCCTTTCCGAGTATTCCACCCTCTTACTGTCACTATTATCTGTTAGTCCTGGCCGATCCTGTCTTTGTTAGATTGCTCCAAGCACCTGCTGGGTGGGAGTGGGAGGGCACGCCCTCCTGGTCTCCCCCTTTACTGTTTACTAGGGCTGAGGCCTACACATGCCCCTCACTACTGTGCCTTGAGTGTGGAGGCTGATGTGGGGCACCACTCCATCCCGGTCACGTGGGCGTGCTGGAGCATCTCTGCATTTCACTTTGCTTGCTGGGGTGGAGGTCTATGTTTCCAGTGGGGGGATTGGGGGGGTTCCCAGGCCACAGAAAGATCCCTTTAGGGGTGGCTGGGGAGGTCCCCCATTGTTTCCCCTGTCGGGAGGGGTGGGAGACTGGCTGGGAGTGCGACTTCCCCCATGGCTGACCTTCCTTTGTGTCCCCCTCTACCTCTCAGTTTTGCTGTACTGTCTACTAGTTAGCCCTAGGGGCATGTTGAGTACTGAATTATCTGTTAAAGCATTGTCCTCATGCCACCACTCAGGTATAACCTTTGTGCAAACTGCATGATGTTCCTCCCAAGCCTTTTTTTGTAAACACCTTGTTTCTTAAACTCGCTCTGTTCATCGTTGCATTGGAAAATGCTTTGTACTTATATATGAATACAAAATATATATATTTTTTTTAAAGAAAACTGCGTGGTGGTGATTTAAAATACTGTTCACCACATTCAGACCATTACCTTTTCCTCATACAGAATTATTATTCGCAGTTTAAAGGTTTTAATTTCCTGAGTATTTTTTAAAAAGTCCCTTTAGGAACCAAAACTTCCAGGTCTTCCATAGAATGGTCTGGTTGTGGGAAATGATGTTCCACAGCTGCACAGTAATCCTCTTCTTTATGTTCTTTTATTGTGTCTGTGACAGACCTAGCCAGGACAGGGGCTTTTGGAAAAGACTGGGAGCAAGCCTCTTAGGCCGCGTACACACGAGCGGACTATCCGTCCAACTAAGTCCGTCAGACAATCCGACAGACAGTCCGTCCTACTTTTGAATGAACGGACTTGACCACACACGACGAACAGACAGTCCGCTGAAAGCTTGCGCGATGACGTGTACGGCACGTACGACGGGACTAGAAATACGACGTCCAATACACTGCAATGCAACCTTCGGCCGTGTAAATCCTTTCTGAGCATGCGCCATACTTAGTCCGTCGAACTAGCCTACTCATGAGCGGACTGTCCGCTGAAACCAAGTTTGGACGGACAATATTACGGAAATTCCGAAAGACTTAGTCCGCCAGACTGTCCGCTGAAAAAGTCCGCTGAAGCCCACACACGAGCGGATTGTCCGCTGAAACCAAGTCCGTCAGACAGTCCGCCCGTGTGTACGCGGCCTTACCCACTGACTATGGGCCCTGGCATTTAAGGTAACACTACTCTTTGGAAGGTGTATGCCTGGGGGATCCATGGAGTGGTCTTGTTATTTTGGATTCAAGTCCATGTCTCCCCAAGACACACAGACTCTGGGACTCTAAGCCCAGGTCCATGTTAAAAGCCTAGATGCCACATTTCCAGCAAGGACTGCTCCACACTATGGGACTCATAGCAGATGTTGATGTCATCAGCAAGCCACCTGTCTGGGGATTGCCTGCTATAATGTGTTTCTTGCAAGTAGGTCTAGTGTGCTTCCTAATGGTCTTTCACCCATTGTTAATTGTGATAATTAACTCACATTCTGTCTGTCTGCTAAGCAAACCATTGTGGGTTGTGTTTATAATAATGTGTATTGTCCTGTACACTGTATTTAGTATTGTAGAAGTCGGCAAGTCTGACCTGGAATGAAACCTCTGAGTCATCCAGGTGGCTAATTAACGTAATGTTTATAGTATATGTCTGTTGTTCTAATATTGCTGTGTGCAGTTTGTATTGTTAGGGTAATTTGATCAGGAGGGGGATGTCTTCCTGTGGTGTATATGTTCTGTGTTAGTTTGTTCAAATAAACGTGTTCCAGCTTTGCAGCCAAATGAGTCCTGCCTAGTTCTTGGTTGCAATATGCAGCTAGAATATCTGATATCTATATTCAGACTGGAGGAAGTGGTATATGACGTAAGCACTCAAGTGGAGTGTGGGGGACGATTTTGTTACATTGGTGGCAAGCATTGGAATGCTTCCTGCAGTCTGGGACATTTAAACCTCCACCTGGATCCAAGGTCTGGATAGCAAGAGAGGAGAGATACAGATACAAGCCGCCATGGAAGAGGAATTTGAAAGGAGGTTGCGAGAAGTGCGGATACAGCACAGCGGACCAGTGTCAGAGCAGGCCCTGCTAGAATGGTAAGATTCTGCCTGCTGGGAACTCCACAAAAAAGTGCTAGCCTGTGAGCAACAACACCAGGGAAAAATGATTTTTTCTTTCCAGGAAAGCTACTGGTCACAGTACAAAGTGCAAATGGTGTTTTTGGGGAAACAACCTCACAAAAAATGAAAAGCTGAGTTAACCAGGTTGGTCCAGGTGGAGATGCGGTTAGACGACAGCTACAGAGCCCTCCGCTGGTATGTAGCCCAAGTGTCCAAGTGGATAGTGCACGATACCCCAACAGAAGGCTTTGGCTACGGCGGTCTGGGGCTGTTATTAGAGAGGCTGTCCGAGGACCCTGACTTTGGGAGCAATTTAGAGTGGCGTTTGGAGGAAATCTTGGAATACAGAGAATGGAAGCTGAATGTCTCAGAAGTTCTCTGGGCACTTTTGGGGTTTCTAGCCAACGAGGAGTTGGAGAACGCCTAAAGACAGCTGCTAGATTTGCTAAGCAGCAGGTCTAAGCTCCCTTTGCTTGGATGGAGGAATTTGTCTGTCCAGCAGCTGGATGAGGGTAATGGAAGATAAATCAGTCGGCTCGTCTCTCCAGCTACAGATCACAGAATGTATGGATTTTATTTTATTATTAATTTTTCATCTGAGGATGTTACGGATTATGAGTCACCTGCCAAAGTGTTGGCACAGGGCCCAAGTGCCACCAACCCATGTCCTGGATTTTCAGAAATTTCTGAGACTAGTGATTTAACCAGTTGCCGACCGCCGCACGACGATGTACGTTGACAGAATGGCACGGGCAGGCATATGGGCGTACATGTACGTCCCTGCCTTCCCGCGGGTGGGGGGCCCGATCGGGCCCCCCCCGGTGCCAGCGGCGGTCGGAATCCGTTCAGGAGCGATCCGGGATGAGGGGGCGGCCATTCATTCATGGCCACCCCCTCGCGATCGCTCCTGACGAATGGAATTGCAGCATGACATCACTTCCTCTCCTGTAATGTAAACACAGGCAGAGGAAGTGATGTAATCTCTCCTCCGTGTCAGTATTTTTCGTTCCGGCACCGAGGAGAGAGGATCGGTGAGTTGCACCAACACTACACTACACAGTAGAACACGCCAGGCACACTTTCACCCCCCCTTCACCCCCCGATCACCCCCCCAATCACCCCTGCACCCCCAGTCACAGTGACACCAATTGCATTTTTTTTATTTTTTTATTATTGCATTGGTGTCATTTGTGACTGCAATAACTGTTAGGGCAGTTAGGGTTAGCCCTCTTTAGCTCTAGGGTACCCCCCTAACCCCCCCAATAAAGGTTTAACCCCGTGATCAACCCCATCACCAGTGTCACTAAGGCTGGGTTCACATTGCAGCGGTTTATGAGAACAGATGTGATTTGCACCGCACTGCAGTGCAAATCACATCCGATCTCTGTGCGATGCGAGTTCAGCCATACAGATAGTATGGCTGAATTCGCATAGCACCCGCCGCAAACTCGCACGGGACCCTTTTTTTGGTCCGCAGCAGAATCGGATCGCATGGGTGTTCACACCATGCGATCCGATTCCTGTCCGAGTTTGCAGATCGCACTGCGATATGCGAACTGATCTGGGGCTGTCATTAACATTTCACTGACACTCCCAGCAGTTCGCATAGGGCAGTGTGAACTGCCGCCGGGAGGCATGCGAAGCGGGAACCCGCTGCGGATTCGCGGCGTTCCCACATCGCTCCAGTGTGAACCCAGCCTAATAAGCGATCGTTTTTCTGATCGCTGTATTAGTGTCACAGGTGACGCTAGTTAGGCAGGTAGGTATTTAGGTTCGCCGCAACTTTTTATAGCGCCAGGGACCCCCATATACTACCGCATAAAGCCCCCTGATTGCCCCCTAGTTAACCCTTTCACCAGTGATCACCATATAACTGTTACAGGTGACACTGGTTGGTTAGTTATTTTTTTATAGTTTCAGGGCACCCGCCATTTATTACCTAATAAAAGTTTAACCCCCTGATCACCCGGCGGGTGATATAAGTTTGAGGGTCAGATAAGGTCTGCGTCGCCCCAGGCAGCGTCAGGTTAGTGCCAGTACCGCTAACACCCAAAGCATACACCTCCCTTAGTAATATAGTATCTGATCAGATCTATATTAGTGTCGCCAGCAGTTTAGGTTTCCCAAAATGCATTGTTAGCGGGATCAGCCCAGATACCTGCTAGCACCTGCGTTTAGCCCCTCCGCCAATACCAGCCCAGCCCACCCAAGTGCAGTATCGATCAATCACTGTCACTTACAAAACACAACACACATAACTGCAGCGTTCGCAGAGTCAGGCCTGATCCCTGCGATCGCTAACAGTTTTTTTTGTAGCGTTTTGATACAGTCGCTGACAGCCTAGGTGTTTTTTTTTTTTTTTTTTTTTCCATAAAGATTTTATTAAGGTTATAACACAGGCAGGTACAAACATGCATAAGCAAAACAGGCTTAGCTTACAATACAAGTCAAGGCAAGACTTACGAAAGGGCAGGAAATATCTCCTGGGTAAACCCAGTAATAGGTAGGGGGGAAGGAGTCCGTTCCAACATTCTTTTATGGTAAGTGCAAGTGTCACAACTCATGAGTACAGGCGATAGGAGAGGGAAGCCAGACGGCGACCAGCACACGTCCAAACCTCCCAATGATAGATGTGCGGAGGGGAAGGGACAATTATGGCGGAAACGGCACAGCCGGGTATAAGGGAGAGGGAGAAAGAGAAGAAAAGGCAGGGGGGGGGGGGGTGACGAGAGGGGGAGAGAGAAAAAAAGAGGGGGGGAGAGGGAAGGAGGAAGAAAAAAAAGAGAAGAAAGGGGAAGGAAAGAAAGGGAAAGACATGACAGGAAGGGAAATAAAGAGGAAGAGGAAAAGGAGAGGGAAGAGGAAAAAGAAGGGGGGGGGGTGCAGCCCCACGTCCAGAATCAATCGGGGGGGGGGAGCAGGGGAAGGTTCCAGAAGCCCGGGAATGGGTTTAGGCACTAGAGGAGGGAACGTGTTGCTTGAAATCTGCGGTAGTGGTAAAGTGTGACCAACAGGCCCAGGTGATCGAAAATTTCTCCGTCCTTTCCTGCGCAATATGAATCAGCTCTTCCATGTCACCAATCCTGGAGATAGTGGCAAACCACTCACCCAGAGTTGGGGTGTGTGTGGTCCGCCAATGTCTGGGGATGCACAATCTTGCGGCGTTGACCATGTGCATAGCTAGGGATTTAAAGTAGGTTTTTTTGGACAGGGACGTGTGATGGAGAAGAAACTGCTCCGGTGTAAAGTCTAGGTTATAGGTGGTAACTGCCAGGATAAGTCTGTGGACTTCCCTCCAAAATAGTTGGAGGCTTGGGCAAGTCCACCAGACGTGAATCATCGTCCCAACATCAGCATTGCATCTCCAACAGGTATTTGGGACGGCGGGGGAAAACTTGTGGAGGCGAGAGGGGGTCCTATACCATCGCGTGAGGATTTTATATCCATTCTCCTGGACAGCAACATTCATCGAGCCACCGTGCGCATATTCGTGAATTCTCGTCCAATCTCCGGGTGACAGGGAAGTATCTAGTTCCCTATGCCAGGAGGATTGTGATGGGGAGAGGTCTAGGACACCTGGGTCCGAAATGAGAGCATACAGGAGGGAGATAAGGTGCTTCTGAGGTGTCTTGCGATTACACAAGTCCTCGAAGGGGGTGAGTGGTCTCGTCCAGCAGTGAGGCGCATCTCGGGTGGAAAGAAAGTGGCGAATTTGCCGATATGTCCAGAATGGGAAGGAGGAGGACTTGGAGAGGCTCTCGAGAGTGGCATGGGAGGCAACCTTACCCCCTGGGTAGAAGTGAGAGGCCAGAACGTCCTCGAAGGGCCATTCTCGCCGAAGAAATGTGGGTGAATTGCCAGGGGGGAAATCCGGATTGCCTCGTAGCGTGGTCAAGGGGCCCGGGGTCGGAGCAAAATCTAATCCAGCTGGGAGTTTCTTGAAAAGTAACAGGGAGGTGTGGATAAATGGGTGCCTGGCCAGCGCCGGGGGCCATTGTGACTGGAGCAACCAGGGAAGAAGGTGGATAGGTATAGGAGAAAAGGCATTTTCTAAAAGAACCCAAAGTTTATCGCGGGAGTGGATGTTCCAGTCTGCTATTCTAGTGAGATGGCAGGCTACATAGTATTTGTAAAGGTCCGGGAGGGCAATACCACCTTTTGATTTGGGTAACGTGAGACGGGCATATTTGATCCTCGGGGGCGAGCCTTTCCATAAGAAGGTAGAGCACATCTGCCGATAAGATAAGAAAAAAGAATGGGGCAGGGCTATAGGGATGGTTTGGAATAGGTAAAGGAAGCGAGGTAGTACAATCATTTTAAGCAAGGCCGCCCGGCCAAACCATGACACGTTTAAATGTTGCCAATCTTTAAGATAGTTTTGGGTTTGGATCAAAGTAGCATGAAAGTTGAGAGAGTAAAGGTCCGGGAGGTGCTGCGGGAGTTTAATACCTAGGTAGGAGATCGCGGTCCGTTCCCACTTGAAGGGAAAGGCGTCCTGACAATGGGTGACTTCGGAAGGGGGCAGGGTGACATTTAACGCCTGAGACTTGGTATAATTAATTTTGAGGTTGGAAATTCTCCCAAAGGCCTCAAGGTCTTGGAGTAGAGAGGGCAGGGAGGTACGCGGGGACGTCAGGGAGAGCAAAACGTCATCAGCGAACGCGGAGACCTTATATTCCCTGTCCCCCACCACCACCCCCCTGATATCAGGGTTTGTCCTGAGTTTGTTTAAGAGGGGTTCCAGAGTAAGGATATAAATTAGGGGGGAGAGGGGGCAGCCTTGGCGGGTGCCATTGGTGATGGGGAAGGCGTTCGATAGGTGGCCATTTACTCTCACCGCCGCAGTAGGGGCGGAATACAGTGCCATGATGGAAGCTAGCATGCGGTCCCCCAGTCCCATGGATGTCAGGACTGCTTGCATGTAGTCCCAGGCCACTCTATCGAACGCCTTCTCGGCATCAAGGGAGAGCAGAAAGCCCTGGGTCTTGGACGAGGTGAGCCAGTGGTGTAGATTTAAAGCACGGGTGGTGCCGTCTCTGGCTTCCCTACCCGGGACAAAACCCACCTGGTCGTTAGGGATGAGGTCAGGAATCAGGGGCAGCAGTCTGTTGGCAAGAATCTTCGCATAGATTTTTATGTCTACGTTTAGTAGCGAGATCGGTCTATAGCTAGACGGTAGAAGGGGGTCCTTGCCTTCCTTCGGTATTACCGAAATGTGAGCTCTCAACATCTCACCTGGTTGCGCAGACGGATCAGCTAAGGCATCGAACGTGTGGAGTAGTTTAGGGGAAAGGACATCTTGGAAAGTCTTATAGTATTGAAGGGAAAACCCATCAGGACCCGGGCTTTTACCAACTTTCATTTGTTTAAGGGCAGTATCTAGCTCAAGGGGCGAAAACCGCGCCTCTAGAGACTGTACACATTGGGGGGGGATAGATTTAGGGCCATAGAGGGAAAGAAATTCCGTAATAAGGGCATTGTGTGTGTCACGCCTAGTCTGGGACTGTCGGGGCGGTCGGAGGTTGTAAAGTTTGGTATAGAAGGTTTCAAATTCCTTTGCGATGTCAGCATTCCTAGTCAATAGGGGGCCCTTAGAGGACCGTAGGTTGTGTACAGTGGGGGACAGTTTGGCGGACTGAACAGAGCGCGCCAAGAGGCGGCCACATTTGTTGCCATGTTCATAAAAGATTCGTTGGCCAAGGATGTATCGCCTCTTAGCACGTCTGCCCAACTCCTCCGCGATTAGAGTGCGAGTTTGGATCAGGTCCTGAAGGGTGGATTGGGCCTGAGATTGTTTGTGGGCGAGTTCGAGCAAGTTCAGCCGTTGCATAAGGGAAGATACACGTTCCTGGTGAAGTTTTTTGGCCTGCGAGGACAAGGCCAACAGCTCTCCCCTGATCACGCATTTGTGCGCCTCCCAGAGGGAGATCGGGGAGATTACCGAGCCTGAGTTCTCCTGAAAGTAAAGCTGCAGACGAGTGCGGATGCGTTCCAGGGCGAGAGTCTTTAACAGTGGACGGGTTGAACCGCCAGATTTTTGTCCTAGGGCTAGATTCGGGGAAAGATAGTGTGAGCGTAATAGGATGGTGGTCAGAGAGGAACATGGGTTCAATGGAGGAATGGTGCAGGAAGGGGAGGTCAGCTTGGGACAGGAAGAAAAAGTCAATTCTGGAATATTTTTGGTGGGGGGCCGAGAAGTAAGTGTAGTCTTTAGTCGAGGGATAGAGGGTGCGCCACGCGTCGTGGAGGGACAGGGCTTGCAGTTGGGCTTTGATCTGACGTAAGGCCTTGTAGGGCAACGATGAGGTTCCGGTGGACGTATCTAGAAGAGGGTTTAGGGGTACATTAAAATCCCCCGCCAGAAGGAGCATTCCGTTCTGGAAGGAGGACAGAAGGGCACAAGTTTTGCGGAAAAAGGTGACCTGGTGTTCGTTGGGGCAATAGATATTGGCCAACGTGATTGGCGTGGATGCATAAGTACCTTTGAGAAAGACATACCTGCCCTCAGGGTCCACCAGGGAGTCAGTCAAATGGAAATTGGCATGCTTGGAGATAAGGACAGAGACGCCCTTTGATTTCGCAACAGGATTGGTGGCATGGAAGGCAGACCGGTATACGTGGTTAGACAGTTTCGGAATGGCATCAGAGCGGAAATGCGTCTCCTGCAAAAAAATAAAGTGAGCCTTAAATTTGGTTAAAGATGAGAGCACCTGGGACCTCTTTTCCAGTAAGTTTAGACCCTTCACGTTAAGGGATACACATTTCAACTGTAGAGGGCTACTAATCGGGGGAGAGGGCCGCATCATCAGAGGCAAACGGAAGCAAGACCCATACCCGGGGTCAGTAGGAGTAGGGATCTAGACGGGGTAGGGATAGAGGGGGGGCTACACCCAAAAAAGAAAGCGGATAAAAAGGGCAAGAAGGGGAGGAAAGAGAAAGGGAAGGGAGGGGGTTTAGAAAGGCGAGATTGAGAGAGAGGGCCGGGAAGGGACAGAAGAGAAGACAAGGAGGGTAGAGAGGGGAAGGAAGAGCCGGAAAAGAAACGAGAGGAGGAGAGAAAAAGGAGACAAGGGTGGGGATCTGGAGGGGGGATAACCAGAGGTAGGGTTAGACCAGCTACCCACCTAAAGGGGTGGAGGGGGGATTCCGGTATGTCAGCTTGGTCTTCAAAGAGACCGCTGTGTGGGGACTGTAAAACTGGCGGGGATCGCAGGATATCCGCGTCCCGGGGGGGAAAGTGGAGGTGAGGGGGACTCCACCTATTGCAAGGTGGGCCCGAGCGTAGTGGGGAGCCTACCAAAAAAAAGGGAGGGATCCTAAGGGAGGACCACGTATGGAAACAGCAGGAATAAACTGTGAACATAATATCATGCAGTAATTGCAAACAAAACATGAAAGAGAGTTTAGCTAACATTCAAACAGCCTAGATCGCCGTACAAATTGAGCACAAAAAAGGAAAGCCGGAAGCCGGCCAATGAGAAGGAAGTCCGTGCACCAGCCAGTTCAAGGGGATGCGGGAAGAAGAAGAAGAACAACAAAAAAAAAAAAAAGGGGGGGAGGGGGGGAGGAAACCCCCAACAACCCCCCCCCCCCCCTCGGTGCAGTAGCCCCATCCAGAGGGTAAGGTGTATGCCAGGATATATCCATTAGAGATCTTCTCCAGAGAGAGCTCAGCAGATGGTGGCGTTCAGGGTCCACATGCTTCCAGGTATGGTGATGGGTGCAAATGAAAAGATCGCGGGACAGCCAGTAGCTAGTAGGTAGGAAGGCGCATGTTGCAGTTCCTCGGGAGACGTGAGAGGCTTCGTGTCACAGGTTCTTGGAAGGGGAGTGAGCGGCAGAGAACAGCGAACGAATCCATCGCAGGAACATTGTGCATTAAGTCTATTGCCGGGAGCTGCGCGTGGAGAAGAGGCGGAGGCACGATGAAGTCAATTCAGGCAAGGTCTCCACTGCGCACTATACGAAGGGAACGCCGTCCCCAGCGACATTTATGCTATAGGTCAATCCATTCTCCCCTTTCCGAAGGGTCGAAACGAAGGGTCAAAACGAGTCGGCAGTAGTGGCAAGCAGCGGGCACATAGTAACTAGAACGGTGGTCCGTGCGGGTGGAGTCGTCCGGGGGGGCTGAAGGGCAACTTCGAGGATAGGCACCAGGTCAGAGAACGAAGGGATCTTGTGGGTAAAACAAACAACCCGGGCCGTCAGTGAGAACGGAAGGGGGGGTAGAGGGAGAAGCAAGGCAGGTCCCGGGGGAGGAGGGGTGGAGAGGCTGGTGTGGTACTCACGGACGGCAGATCTTCGGCAGCAACAGAGTTCCTCATTCCACCAAATCTTCCCCTCTCATTAACGGAGGAGAGGGGCTGCGCTGACGTGAGTCGTGGCGTACCGGGCGGGCATTCGGCGACATCGGTCCAGGCCTACGATGACGGGATCGCTGACGAACCGCTTTCGGTGAAGGATTGAGCGTCACCGGCCTCCAAGGTTCAGCTGGGAAGAAGATGGAATACCAGTCCGGAAGTTCAACAAAGGGGAGATCAAGTTGAGCACAAAAAGCCGGCAGGTCTTCAGGTGTACGGAGGAGAGCCGAGCGCCCCCTGGAGGATGCGGATAGGCCAAAGGGGAATCTCCAACGATATTGGATGTTCCTGGTGCGCAGGGCTTCCAGTAATGGTCGCAATGCCTTCCTGTTCTGGAGGGTAATTTGCGAAAGGTCCTGGAACAGCTTCACCTCAGTTCCATTAAACAGTATACGGCCTCTCATACGTGCCTTGCGGAGTATTTCTTCCTTGAGGGGGAAATTCACAAGGAAACAAATTATGTCTCTGGGGGGCTCAGAGTCTCTGGGTGGAGGACGGAGGGCACGGTGCGCCCTTTCCATGTCAATGGGGGAGTCCGCCGGCCGCTCCATGAGGTCGTTAAAAATGGCGCATAGTGTTGGCTGGATGGCGTCAGTTTCGACGGATTCGGGGATCCCTCGCACCCGAATATTGTGCCGGCGGCCCCGATTTTCGAGGTCCTCGACATGCCTGTGAAGCTCAAAAACTTGGGCAAGTTGGGAATCATAGGCAGACTGTACCTGGCGAATGGCGGCAGCGTGCGTCTGTGTGGTCTGTTCCACGTTGTCCATGCGGTGAGCCACCGCAAGGATGTCGGCCTTAAGATCTGCAATCGCCGCTGTCACTGTACATTTAATGTCCTGTGCCACCTTCTCCAGATCCAGGAGGCTCGGCGGATGAGTCCCTCCGGCCGCAGACAGGGATGCTCCAGGCATGGTAGCAGGTGATAGTTCGTCAGGCGAGGCCGGGGACTGGGCCTGCAGAAGCACGCGGGCCTGGTGTTTCTGGGACCGAAAGATCTCCGGAATGTGCCTCCCTCGTGGGGTCTGGGGATCCTTAGGGGTGCGGGAGACGGACGAGCTTCTGGTGGATCTGTGCATAGCAGGGAAGGGTGGTAGGCTCCCGTATGTGCAGCTAAAACGTCCCCGGAATGTGGGAGCTCCCAAGTTAGGCAGCCATCTCGGTCTCCGTCCAGGCCACGCCCCGCCTAGGTGTTTTTTTACCTGTGAGTCTCACTAGTGTACCCCTAAATTTAGGGGTGTCTACTTTCCAAAATGGGGTCATTTGGGGGGGTTTGTGCCATCTTGGCATTTTATGGCCTTCAAAACTGCGATAGGTAGTGAGGAGTGAAATCAAAAATGTACACCCTTAGAAATCCTGAAGGCGGTGATTGGTTTTCGGGGCCCCGTACGCGGCTAGGCTCCCAAAAAGTCCCACATATGTGGTATCCCCATACTCAGGAGAAGCAGCAGAATTTATTTTGGGGTGTCATTTCACATATGCCCATGGCATGTGTGAGCAATATATCATTTAGTGACAACTTTGGAAAAAAAAAAAAAAAGTTTGTAATATTCTCGCAACTTGTGGCAAAATATAAAATATTCCATGGACTCAACATGCCTCTCAGCAAATAGCTTGGGGTGTCTACTTTTTAAAATGGGGTCATTTGGGGGGCTTTTGTGCCATCTTGGCATTTTATGGCCTTCAAAACTGTAATAGGTGGTGAGGAGTGAAATCAAAAATTTACGCCCTTAGAAAGCCTGAAGGCGGTTCTTGGCTTTCGGGGCCCTGTACACGGCTAGGCTCCGAAAAAATCCCACACATGTGGTGTCCCCATACTCAGGAGAAGCAGAAGAATTTATTTTGGGGTGTCATTTCACATATGCCCATGGCATGTGTGAGCAATATATCATTTAGTGACAACTTTGTAAAAAAAAATTAAAAAAAATAAAAGTTTGTAATTTTCCCGCAACTTGTGGCAAAATATAAAATATTCCATGGACTCCACATGCCTCTCAGCAAATAGCTTGGGGTGTCTACTTTCTAAAATGGGGTCATTTGGGGGAGTTTTGTGCCATCTTGGCATTTTATGGCCTTCAAAACTGTAATAGGTAGTGAGGAGTGAAATCAAAAATTTACGCCCCTTAGAAAGCCTGAAGGCGGTGCTTGGTTTTCGGGGCCCCGTACGCGGCTAGGCTCCCAAAAAGTCCCACACATGTGGTATCCCCGTACTCGGGAGAAGCAGCAGAATTTATTTTGGGGTGTAATTTCACATATGCCCATAGCATGTGTGAGCAATATATCATTTAGTGACAACTTTGTGAAAAAAATAAATAAATAAATAAATAAAAGTTTATAATTTTCCCGCAACTTGTGGCAAAATATAAAATATTCCATGGACTCCACATGCCTCTCAGCAAATAGCTTGGGGTGTCTACTTTCTAAAATGGGGTCATTTGTGGGAGTTTTGTGCCATCTTGGCATTTTATGGCCTTCCAAACTGTAATTAGTAGTGAGGAGTGAAATCAAAAATTTACGCCCTTAGAAAGCCTGAAGGCGGTGCTTGGTTTTCGGGGCCCTGTACGCGGTTAAGCTCCCAAAAAGTCCCACACATGTGGTATCCCCGTACTCAGGAGAAGCAGCAGAATTTATTTTGGGGTACAATTCCACATATAACTATGGCATGTGTGAGCAATATATCATTTAGTGACAACTTTGTGTAAAAAAAATAAAAATTCAATCGCTAAAGGGCAAAAAAATAAAATATTCAATGGGCTCAACATGCCTCTTATCAATTTCCTTAGGGTGTCTACTTTCCAAAATGGGGTCATTTGGGGGGCTTTTGTACTGCCCTGCCATTTTAGCACCTCAAGAAATGAGATAGGCAGTCATAAACTAAAAGCTGTGTAAATTCCAGAAAATGTACCTTAGTTTGTAGATGTGACAACTTTTGCGCAAACCAATAAATATACAGTTATTGACTTTTTTTTTTACCAAAGACATGTGGCTGAATACATTTTGGCCTAAATGTATGACTGAAATTGAGTTTATTGGATTTTTCTAATAACAAAAAGTAGAAAATATCATTTTTTTTCAAAATTTGCGGTCTTTTTACGTTTATATCGCAAAAAATAAAAATCGCAGAGTCAGTCAAATACCTTTAAAATAAAGCTCTATTTGTGGGAAAAAAAGGACGCAAATTTTGTTTGGGTACCACACTGCATGGCCGCGCAATTACCGGTAAAGCAGCGCAGTGCCAAATTGTAAAAAGACCTCTGGTCATTGACCAGCAAAATGGTCCGGTCTGAAAGTGGTTAATCAACTTTTCAACTGAGGAAGAACAACCAGGTGAGCTTCCAGAAGAAGAGCTGACATCAAGGCAGACCATCACAGAGCTCTGCCCAGCAGAAATAACAAATTCATCCTTCCTGAGAGAAGAGGCAGTCAGCCTTTGTCCTACAACACTGAGAGGGACATGGGATTTCCTGCCAGCAGCAGTTGTGGAGTTACAAGAAACTTTTCCAGCTGAAGCCCTGGCAACTGGATAGAGGGTCAAAGACCTCTGCTCCACACCTGCGGCAGTTTTGGAGGCCCATGGTGAGAAAGAGACAATCATTTCCCAGCAGCAGATCAGGATCCAGGGGGAGAAGGGAGAGGAGGTTGTCGTCCTCCCTTTCCAACAGTCAGACAGAGTGGAAGAAATTGTCTTCACTCCCCAGCCAGGATTTGTGCACCTGGGAGACAGTGATAGAGAAATGTCATCTCAGCAACCAGACAAGGGAACGGAAGAGGAAGCAACCTTATCTCCCCAATGGTGGATACACAGTTTGGGAGAGATGGAGATCATCCTTCCTCCCCAGATCATGCAGACTGACCAAGTTAGTTCACGCTGCCCGACTCTATATATATATTAAGTAATAGTGATGCGCTAAAATCAGTATTCCACCAAAAACTAAAGAGCAATGTGCAAACTCGTGCAAAGTGCTATGTGGAACAACATAACTATAGGGGTAAAAATCACAACAAACCCCCTACCACTGGAATAACAGCAAATGTTGGCAGATAAATCACACTAACTCAGGTGTATGTGTCCGACGTGCCATAAATAAATAGCCAAATGATTTGAACAGTTAATATTAAACAATTGTGATAAATATTTATTTATGGCACGTCGGACACGTACACCTGAGGTAGTGTGATTTATCTGGCAACATTTGCTGTTATTCCAGTGGTAGGGGTTTTGTGGTGATTTTTACCCCTATGGTTACATTGTTGCACAAAGCACTTTGCACGAGTTTGCACATGGCACTTTCGTTTTTGGTGGAATATTGATTTTAGCGCATCACTATTACTTAATATATACAGAATTTGGTGACTGACCACGTTTAAGTGGCTGCAGCTTTTTTCATTTAGCCACGTTCCCCTTAGGATCCATATTTGCGCTTTAGTATTTTTTAGTTTTACTCTGCCCGACTAATGCATGTCCAGACCAGGTGGAGATCTGGGACCTTGTTAGTTGACTTTTGATGGGGGAGAAGTATAATAGACCTAACTGGGACAGGGGCTTTTGAAGAGGACTGGGAGCAAGCCTCTTACCCACTGACTATGGGCCCTGGCTTTTAAGGGAACACTACTCTTTGGAAGGTGTATGCATGGGAGATATGTGGAGTGGTCTTGTTACTTTGTATTCAAGTCCATGTCTCCCCAAGACACATAGACACATAGTCTCTGGGGCTCACAGCCCGGGTCCATGTTAAGGGCCTAGATGCCACATTTCCAGCAAGGACTGCTCCACACTATGGAACTCATAGCAGATGTTGATGTCATCAGCAAGCCACCTGTCTGGGGGTTGCCTACTATAATATGTTTAATACAAGTAGGTCTAGTTTGCTTCCTAAGGATCTTTCACTCATTGTTAAATGTGATAATTAACTCACCTTTTGTCTGTCTGTTAAGCAAACCATTGTGGGTTGTGTTTATACTTTTAATAATGTGTATTGTCCAGTACACTGTATTCAGTATTGTAGAAGTCTGATCTGTAATGAAACTTCTGAGTCATCCAGGTGGCTAATTAACATAATGTTTATAGTATATGTCTGTTGTTCTAACTATATTCCTGTGTACAAATCATATTACCCTAACAATACGTTAGGGTAATATGATCAGGAGGGGGAGGTCATCTTGTGGTGTATATATTATGTGTTAGTTTGTTCAAATAAACGTGTTCCAGCTTTGCAGTCAAACGAGTCCTGCCTTGTTCTTGGTTGCAACATGCGGTTATAATATCTGATATCTATCTTCAGACTGGAGGAAGTGGTATATGATGTAAGCACTCAAGCTGAGTATGGGGGATAATTCCATTACAGTCTATAAATATTCATTCTGTTTTTGTAATATCTGTCCTGTCTCACCAATGTATGATCCATGCTTGCACTTCCTGCATTGAATTTAGTATATCCCATTACTGGAGGCCAAGCTGTATGATCCTGCAATACTGAAGGTTCTCTTTGTTTGTGTGACAATGTTTAATACATGTATGTAGTCCCTGTCCTCAGAATGAAGCTTCCTGCTGATTGGTATATGTCTGAGGTTGGGTGGTTGCCTGAAGGTCAGCACTGGGGGTTGTTGGAATATTCCTTTCAGGGTTCTGTCCTCTGTTATGATAGGTTTCATCTATTTCATTATCTCTCTAATCCCTTCTAGTGCTGGATTGTATGTGGTTATTAGAGGTACACGGCTATTTGTTTTCTTCTCTTTGTATTGTAGGAGATTTTCTCTTTGGACTTTTAAGGCAGTGTTTATGCTTGTACTGATAGTTGTGTTGCTGTAACCTTTCTAATGAAAGGATTCTGCTAGTACTCCTAGATGTCTATTTCTGTCTTCTGGTTCGGAGCATATTCTGTGGTATCCAGACTAATGAAGGGCCACCTTCTGGAATGGTCCATGTTTTTCCACCAAAGTATGCATTCGACATCATTGTACACACCAGAAGCTTGGCTTACCTACACTATTATATCTGTAGTTTTTCTCTTGAATAGTTCATATTGTTCTATATTATCTCAGGTCCCAAGCGGTCGATGCTCCGAGGAATGTCTTCCAGGGTTCAGAAAATCTGTAAGAGAAGGATATCACCCATGTTGTTATAATTGTGCTCCATGTTCAGAAGGAGAAATATCAAACCATTCTAGTAAGCTTTCTTTTTTTAATATAGAAACTCTGATATTGGATTAGAAAATTAAAACTTTTAAAGTCCTTTAAAGTGATTCTGTAATCACTTTACACTTTGCAGCAAGCAATGAGAACCAGCTTCCTCCTACTAAAAATCTATTCAAAACTGTTGTTGAAGTACTAAATCAAAACAAACATGAAAATAAGACTGTAGCCGCTGTGCAAAGGTGCTACAACCTTAAAAGTGATAGAAAGTATAAAACAGTTCTGGCAGCCTATATTATACAATACACGTCCTAGTGATTAGTGCCATGTACATCAATGTGTTTGTGACATACCAATCAAAATACAACACAATTATATATAACATAATATGCACAAATCTGTAAAGTTCTTGGTGCTTCTATAAAAGTACAATGGTGCTTCAAAACTTTGCAACCTGTGAGGTGACTCCCCCTTCGGTGACCCCACTCACCAAAAACAATAGACCCTCAACTTCACAGTCTGGGATCAAAAAAGGCAGTGATCTATTGATCTGGGGGTATGTAGATGGTTCCTCCACAAAATCTTCCAAGAGGGTCCTTTACAACAGAAAGGATATGCCACACTCCATAGATGGGAAAATAGAGAAAAAACTCATAGTGAAATACCGCTTAACATAAATTATAAATCGCATTACAAGCGCCACTTGCAGGACATTTGGCAAAGACAAGCATTAGTAAAAAACATCCGAGTTCACCACTGTATGGCGTGCATTCCACAGAGGCGGAAATTGCGTCAATGGATAGCATGAACGGGAAGTATGTTGACGTGTTTTGCCCCTCCTCTGCATGTCATTAAAGGACATCACTTCCTGTTCCATTGCAATCTATTTATACCTGAGGGAAGATCATCACCCCTCTGGAGAGGACGAATCGATCAATTACGATCAGTGTGAAAAAATGCCAACTTCCTCCTCTAACATCATTTCCTGTTGTCAAATATTTATAATAAAACTTTAATATAAACAGAAGTCAAAATGACAAAACTTGCATATTTGGCTATAATAATACAATAAATCTCATGATGCGATAGACATTTGAAAAATATTTCCAATACATGATTAAAAATTACCTAAATATAAACAATTTGGAAAAAATTTAAATAAGAAGCACAAAGAACACATAATAAAAAATGAAAATAAAATAAAAATAGCAATTAAAAAGAAATAAAAAAATAATAATACAAATAAAATAATAATGACGATAAAATAAAAATAAAAAATAAAAATAAAAATGTATTGTATTATTATTTCCATATAAGCATTTTTTTTTATTATTTGTTCTTTGTACTTTTTATTTTAATTTTTTCCAAATTGTTTATATTTAAGTAATTTGTAATCATGTATTGGAAATTTTTTGCAAATGTCTATTACATCATGAGATTTATTGTATTATTATAGCCAAATAAGCATATTTTGTCATTTTGGCTTCTGTTTATATACATTTTTTTTATATATATTTGGCAACAGGAAATTATGTTAGAGGAGGAAGTTGGTGTTTTTTCACAATGACTGTAATTGATCGATTCGTCCTCCCCAGAGGGGGGATGATCTTCCCTCAGCTATAAATAGATTACAATGGAACCGGAAGTGATGTCCTTTAATGACACCCTGGAGGAGGGACGAGTTCATGTTAACCATTGACGCAATTTCCACCTCTGTGAAATGCACGTCATACAGCAGTGAACAGCAGTGTAGTTTTATATGTGTATGTCTATAGGCTGCCAGTGCTGTTTTATACTTTCTACAGCTTCCTCCTACTGTCTGTCAGAGAAAGCCTCCAACATTTATCTAAAAGTAATGGTCAGGAAAATTATTACAATGAAGAGGCCAAAACTGTCATTCTCGATATACTATGCTTAATGTTATTTTTACTTATTTTTACTCTACAGATAGTAAACTCTGCAAGAAGTGTCCTGAAAATGAATGGCCCAATAAAGCTAAAACTATTTGTATTGACAAGGTCATTGAGTATTTATCATATGAGGAGGATATTCTAGTTTTATTCTTTTCTATTACTTCAGTCATATTTGCTACAACATCTCTCCTTATACTTGGACTATTTGTTTGGTTTCGAAAAACTCCCATAGTCAAAGCCAATAACCGGAACCTCAGCTTCATTCTGCTCCTCTCCCTCATACTGAGCTTCCTTTCTGTATTCCTGTTCCTTGGCCGTCCTGTGGATATTACCTGTATGCTGCAACAAGTCACTTTTGGAGTTCCCTTCACCATCTCAGCATCTTCTATCTTAGCCAAAACCATCATGGTCTTCATTGCTTTCAAAGCCACCAGACCTGGAAGCTCTTGTAGAAAATGGGTGGGAATCAAACTTCCCAATACAGTCATGTTATTCTGCTCATCCATTCAGGTTATGAATTGCATTCTCTGGTTGTCCATCTCTCCACCATTTCAGGAGTATGACATGGACTCCTATCCTGGGAAGATCCTCATTCAGTGTAATGAAGGGTCAGTTATCGGGTTCTACTCTATGTTGGGTTATTTGGGGTTTCTGGCAGCTGTGAGTTTTGTTCTGGCTTTCATGGTGAGGACATTACCGGACAGTTTTAATGAGGCCAAGTACATCACCTTCAGCATGCTGGTGTTCTGCAGTGTCTGGATTGCCATGATCCCGGCCTATCTGAGCACCAGAGGGAAATACATGGTGACTGTGGAGATATTCGCCATACTGACCTCCAGTGCTGGAATATTATTGTGTATGTTTTCTCCAAAACTCTACATTTTGCTTTTAAAACCTGAACTGAACACAAGACGGACAATGCTGGGGAAAAGAATGTTGTAAATGTAACATATTGATTCAATGTATAATACTGTAGATCATATTAAACAAATTCAGCCATATTGTTAAATCATCATCATCATTTTGAATGACTTTATCATCTTCATTTTTTTTTCTTGCTCTTACATGCTCCCTAGAATGCACAAGAAAAGTACTGTGACTGCACTGTCCATTGGATGGTGCCAATCACAAAAATATGATATGACCAATCAAAGCATCACACAATGTAACCAACACCTGCAGTTAGCAGCGTGATACCATTTTGCACTCACACAATGATCAGTGCGTTAGAGGAAAGAAATCTTCAAGATCATCATCCAGTATAAGGTTTATCCAGTACAAGTGCAATCCAGTAGCAGTACCAATAGCAGTATCAGAGGCGATTCAGTTCGCATTGTGCGCTATACAAGTATTTCATTCATTCATTCATTCACCAGTACCAGCAGCAGTAGCAGAAACAGCTTCAACCATCCCCCTATTATTATTATTATTATTGTTATTATTCAGGATTTATATAGTGCCAACAGTTTACACAGCACTTTACAACATAAGGTCAGACAGTACAATTACAATACAATGTAATACAGGAGGAATCAGAGGGCCCTGCTCATTAGAGCTTCCACTCTAAGAGGATGGGTCAAGAGATACAAGAGGTAATAACTGTGGGGGATGGGCTGATGAAGAAAAGAAATGTGCAGTTGTTAGGTGAGGGCCAGATAGGCTTCTCTGAAGAGATGAGTATTCAGGGATCATCTGAAAGTCAACAGAGTAGGAGATAATCGGACATATTGGGGTAGAGAGTTCCACAGGATGAGAGAGGCTCTGGAGAAGTCCTGGAGGTGAGCGTAGGATGAGGTGACAAAGGAACTAGAGAGTAGGAGGTCTTGGAAGAAAAACAAACAGAACAAATGAGTTGGTATTTTGAGACTAGGTTAGTAATGTTGTATTGGATCAGAACCAGAACCAAAGTCTGGTATTTTTATATCTACCCCTTATCAAATTATTAAATATAAAGTGTGAAGTAATTACTCTGAGATGCTCAGTTCAGAGTAAAATACTTTCTGTTTTAATATTTCCTCTGACCTGGACATTTTATAGATAGACAACTCCTATCCTCGTATTGATTAGTGGTTCCAAATTAATAATAACTACTGCAGTAGGGAACAGACACAAAAGATCCGCTCAGCATCTTTCCAAATAACTCTTCTGCTTTATTATGACACATTTGACGGTTTTTATACACATGATTATGTAGGTATTACATTAATATTACAATTGTATGTTTATGGTAACAAGGGGCGTTACATAGGCAGGCTAATTCTAATCAGGACTTGAAAGAATGCAAAACATGTACTGAAAACATTATTAGTGCCGTGTGCACAGTGAGGGCAGAGTGCAATACATACAAAATAGAACACAATTATATAGAGAAAATTACATATTTCCATTACAGTCTCCTCTCTTTTGAGCAATATTTTGATCACTAACCATACCTGCTATCACCTTTAACCTGGAACCTCCACACGCTTAGGTGGAGGTAGTCCTTGCCAAAGAGGCAAAAACTCCATTGTGGAGAAAATAATAACTGAGCAGCTTTTTTCATTACAAAATGACTTTTCATTGTGAAAAACAAATGATTGATAAGACATATTTACAGAGTACTGGCTGTACACTCCGGTGGTCAGAATGGCCTTCTAGCTTAATCGTTGGTATGCTGACTTATCAGCACATGTAAACACAGAGAATTCTACAGAAAATGAAAGACGTACAAAGACAAATATGACTCCAACATAGCTAAACTACTTTTCAAATATATATATCCCTTACAATTAAAGTAATTTAATCAAAAAGTACCCTAGACTGTGATCGCAAGAAGGAAACAAATCAAACACAGAGATTTCTTTAATTTAGTCATTTTTGCAGTGTCTGATGTGGATCCAGGTGACCTTTCCTTCAAGGTTTGCACAACTGTAAATGAATAGACGCTGTATTGAGTCTCCAAACATTTCCTTATATATTAAAATCGAAAAAACTGCGCTAATCCCAAAGAAATATATCAGAAAAAAGCAGCACACACTCAAAGTTAAAAAATTCAAGAGCAAAAAGAAAGTGTAGTGTTAATTACTGCAAATAATATTTCAAAGTACTCAAACAGTGATGATATGATAAAATGGTGAAAACTGACAAGAAAATAATAATGGAGTGTCAATGTGCTCAGACAGTGACAATGTGTAAATAGCAGCAGTATATGCAATGCTTATCCCAGATCAGAAATCAGTGTATATAAACAAATATACATGCATAAACTGTATAGGGGATAGCCCACGATAATATTCAAATAAAAAGTCCCACACAGTGAATAGTCCAATCAAGTGATCTGTGATTCAATTGCCCATTTCATTTTATCGTGGGCTATCCCCTATACAGTTTATGCATGTATATTTGTTTATATACACTGATTTCTGATCTGGGATAAGCATTGCATATACTGCTGCTATTTACACATTGTCACTGTCTGAGCACATTGACACTCCATTATTATTTTCTTTGCAGTATTCACCATTTTATCATATCATCACTGTTTGAGTACTTTGATATATAATTTCTTTATTTATAAATGTCACTTAACAATTAACAAGTCATCTGGCTTTAGTTTTAGATCCTTCCAAACATTTTGGATCTGGAATTGGGGAGAAAACACATAAATTAGTTTGTCAAAAACCTTAAAAGATCAGCAACATTCTCTGTGAGATCTGAATGGAGGACTTCAGCTGCTGAAACAAAATATAAGCAAGTGAGTAACACCCTCCCAAACCAAATCCCATAGGGAGAGAGTCCAACATCCCCTTATGGGCTTGATAAAGTATAAGAAAACATTCAGGCAAAAGTTTTCTAGTTTCTTACGCTACTTTGTCCGCTACATTGTAGACTGTAGGGAGTGTAAAAATAAAACCTCAAAACTTCTAGTAAGGACTCTCCTATAAAAATGATTTCCTCTGTTACTCTCTGTAGATTCTGCCCTCTGTACTTCCAAACTACTTCTGATAACACTTTTTACTGTGGCCTTTGCAGTAGCATTTGCCACTGGAAATCCAGAAAACATGTCCATACAGACAAAATGCATACTTGTAAACCCTGACTTGGGCATCTGGATTTGTCTTTTTGTAATCTCTGGAAGGGATGTTCAGCTTTTGGTAACAAAAGGTAAAACAAGAAGTGGTATGTTATAAAAACAACTGTGGTGAACCCTGGCTCTATCCCACGCTCATTTGTGACTGATGACATGGTCCATGTGTCAAGCTGGAGGGAAAAGAGTGTCTGGCAGACATAAATGATCACCTTTTCCAAAGTCCTGTTTCATAAGAAGTTGCCCCCTCTGGACCACGTGCTCTTCTCATTCTGGGGTCCTTAAAGTGGAATTATTAATCCCAGCTATATTGGGCCAGAACTAGGGTGTAATCTGTGAGTTGGCAGGCCCAGCAAGTGTCCGGGGTTGTAAATGTAGCATCCTTAGTCACCTGGTCTGCTTCCATGTATGAATTTTAATATTAGTATGGCTACCTCAGAAAGAACTTGGAAGGCTGAAAATAGCCAATCAGCTTAATTTTGCATGCTTGATTGGTTTACCTGCCGAACATAAAAACAAACTTCTGACCCTTCAAATGGAACCAAAAGCTCTCTATTTCTTGACTAGCTATAGAAATATACACTCTTTTTATAGCTCACAGGCTTTGTTAAAACATGGAGCTCTGCTTCTGGAGCTGGGCGAAGGGATCCAATGACTCTAAATACAGAGAATCCTTCTGGGTGATAAACTGCATACTCAGTATAAAACCGGGAATAGCTCTACAAAGAATGAAATACTCGGGTCTTCAGGGAGTGTGTCCTGCACTGGGCTCACAGAAGCTGATCCCTGTTGTGATGTCATCAATTTAACACTTGTGGGTTTTCCTTTGTCTCCAGCCTCCTCCAGTAGAGGCAATAAGGTGGCTGAATTCAAATGTACACATTTTTCATTGTTAGATTTGTACAGAAACAAACTCATATTTTAAACCTTTCATTAGAAAAACATTTAGTTAGCTGTATATTTGCTGCGCAGAATGTCGGACCATTAAAAATGAAATATTTGACCAAAATAACGTCTGTAACTTTGTGAGAAGAAGCTAGAAGCTAGAAGAAGAAGGAGAAGAAGGAGAAAAAGAAGGTGGCGAAGAAGGCGGCGGAGGTGACAGCGACAGAAGACCGGGCCAATGCTAGTAAAAGAGCTATAAGAAGATAGCGGAGGCTCGGCAAGAAGAACCGAAGAGTGGGACAAGACTCCAAAGTCGGAAGAAGGCCCCCTGGATGGCGACGACGACAAAGAAGAAAACAAGGCTCCTCTGCTAGTAAAAGAACTAACAGAAGATAGCGGAGAAGTCCGACGAGAAGACCCCCCAAGACGGAAGAAGACCCCCAGAGCTGTCTAATAAAGTATTTTAAAAACTTGTGTTGTGTTTTTTATTTACACTTTTTTCACCAGGTGAATGGGTAGGGGCACGATGTTCCCCATACTCATTCACATAGGGTTGGGGGCCAGGATCTGGGGGCCCCCTTATTAAAGGGGGCTCCCGGATTCCGATAAGCCTCCCACCCACAGACCCCGACAACCATGGCCATGGTTGTCGGGAAGAGGCCCTTGTCCTCATCAACATGGAAACAAGGTGCTTTGGGGTGGGGGGCCGCAGAGCGCCCCCTTCCCCCAAAGCACCCACCCCCCATTTTGAGGGCATGCGGCCTGGCGCGGCTCAGGTGGGGGGCACTCGCTCATTCCCACCCCCTTTCCTGACCGGCCGGGCTGCATGCTCGGATAGGGGTCTGGTATGGATTTTGGGTGACCCCTACGCCATATTTTTGGAGTAGAGGTTCCCCTTAAAAACCCTACCAGACCTAAGGGCCTGGTCTCATTAGTGAGGCAACATTGTCGCTGATCTCTCTCGCTCGCTAATATAGGAAAATTACATTTTCCTATTGCAGCCAGCGTGAGAACCAGCGCGACGGGATCTGCTGGTTAGAGAAGCCTGTCGCTGGGAACCAGTGCGACAGGATCACGCTGGAAACACAATATCGGCGGCACCTACTGTAGATAACGTAACATAAATTTTAAACCAACAGCAATATAACCATGGTGCAACATATATAGAAACATGTAAGCATGTAAGTTGAAATGGTGCCAAAAAAGCACTAGTAACAAAAAAAAGAAAAAAATATTTGAAAATATTTTTGAAAACCCTGAAGATAAAACAGACTTCAGGGGAACCCAGGCAACAGCCCGGGGGTTTATTGAGGGGCATGGTAGCCTGCAAGATCTGACGGTAGGTTCCCTATTGAAAATAGAGGGACCCAGTTCCATAGGGTCACTTGTACAACCAGATGAAACATCTTCCAGACGTGGTAGAGGAAAAGTAAAACATTGAGGAGGGAGGCATTTCAGGTAGGGGTTAGCTTGTTGAGAAGTACAGAAGGTCTTCTACGATCTGCGTTGAACGGCGGTCCAGATCTTGGCTGGTGTCGTGAGAGGCTTGGGGTTTTGGGCAGGAAGCTGAAGATCCTCCTCAGGGATGGGTGGGAGACCTAGGATGCATATAAAGGCTTCACTTTCATAAAGGTCTCGTAGCGAGAATTGGACACCATCTTTAGATAGAGACAGGAGAAAGGGGAATCCCCAGCAGTAAGACACTTGATGGTTTTGTAAATGGGTGGTAACCGGGCGAAAGCTGTGTATTTTCACCAGGGTAATAGGGGAGAGATCACTGAAAATTTAGATCTTGGCTTGTTAAAAATCAATGCGAGATTTGTTGCGAGTTGCGACAGTCAGGGCTTCCCTTCTCTCATAAAAATGAAAATGGACAATAATGTCCCTGGGGTCAGAGCCAGTTGGAGGTTTAGGAGCCAAAGATCTGTGAGCCCGGTCCAGGCACCAATCAATGTCCGGGATGTGGGGGGCTAGAGTGACAAATAGGCCTAGGAGGTATGGGCGGAGCTCCTTGTCGAAGATAGATTTGGGTACCCCTCGGATTCTTAGGTTCTAGCGTTTTTCTCTGTTCTCCAAGTCTTCCGGTTGTAACTGGAGTTGGGAGATTGTGTGCTTCATAGCAGCATTATCTTCTTCTAGGATGTGTACATATTGGGTCAGCTTGTCAAATTTGATCTCTAAGGTGTCTGTACGTTCCCCAAGTTGATCTATTTCCCCTCGGAGTTCATGTGCTATTTTACCCACCTCTCTAGCTATATTGTGGGTCAGGTCCTGGAGCAGCGATTGCAGTTTAAAGTCCAACAGAGCTACTGTTATCGTATCTGTAGTATCAGATACTTGGGATTGATGGAACCGTCGGAGGTGTTTTTTCAGCTGTTAGGTGGGATTCAATGTGGTCCGGTGGGACGGACACAGTATTCGAGGCTGGGGATTGCAACCTATACAGACAACGCTCCATGGCATGGTTAGATGGCGGCAGGACAAATCCATGATAAATTGCTTTCTGGAAGCCAATGTTTCCCATATGATGCCTGGGACTAGCTGGCAGACTGCAGTGTCACTCCTGGATCTAATGAAGCTGTGGATGCTGTGCAGGAGCCGCAAATAGGGGGATGGGGACTGGAGCTCTACATGATCTCCATCTTACATGCCGCGCATGAGCCCCCAGTTCTAGAATCTTTGCAGGGGCAATCCAAGCTCAGGGGTGTTAGAAAAGCCCTAATAATCCTGCTGCTGGGTGGAGCAAGATGGATGCTGCACATGGCTATGTGGTCTGGGTCTTGATCTCCACCTGTGCTATTGAGGGGGTAGGCACCACTGTAATCCCGGACCAGGGTCTGGTTTTGTATGATCGGGATGTGCTTGTGTGGTGCAGTGCGGATTGGGTCGAGGAGAGAAGGAGACGGGACTGTTGGCCTGTATCAGGGTGTAGTAAGATGGCCGCTTCTCACCTGTGTCTTTGGTGACCTTTCTGGCGGGCTCAGGAGCAGATTTTATGGTGTCCATCGGCCATGGGTGTAAGGCTGAGTTGCCTCGGTCTGCTTGCGGGGAGAGAGACAGGCACGGGAGAATCCTTCAGATGGTCGGCCGGGGCAAAGATGCGATCTGTGCCCATGGGACCCGGCGGTACTACGACAGGCTGAGGGGCACAGGGGTCCGAGCCGAGATCCAGGCAAGGTTTCTGGGGTTGCTACCCCTTCTACAAGGGCTATGGAAGGCCGGAGCTCCCCACATGCACGTACGCTCCGCTGAACATCCAGCCACACCCCCCAAAATAGGAATTTTGAATAGAAAATAATATAAATAATATAACCATCTTCTGAAATTTGAATTTCAAATTTAGAAAAGATGTGACTAGAATAAAATAGAAAGAATATAGCTTTCGTACAAAATTAGAATTTTGAATTTCTAAGTTTGAATTTTTAATTGAATAGGATAGTGTAAAATAGAAAAAATATAGCCAGCTTCCAAAAATATAATTTATAAAATCAGATTTCCAATAGAATCAAAAGAATATAGCCTATTTCCCAAATTCTAACTTCTAATAGAATAGAATAAAATAGAGAAATATATACGTAACATTCACAATTTGAATTTAGAAATTCAAATTTTGAAGTTTGAATATAATAAAATATAATAAAATAGAAAGAATGTAGATGTTTCGAAAATTATTATTTCAAAATTAGTATTTCAAATTGAAGAAAACAAATAGAAAAAATATATCTGTCTTCCAAAATTCTAATTTAAATTTCAAAATTGTAATTTTAAATAGAAAAGGATAGACTATAATAAAATAGAGACAATATAGCTGTATTTTGAAATGTGAATTTCAAATGTTGAATAGAATAGAACAGAATGCAATATAAAGCATATAGCCCTCTTCTGAAATGCTCATTTTGAACAGAAAATAATAGAAAATAATATATAATTTAATAAAATAAAAAGAATATATCAGTCTTCTGAAATTCAAAGTCTTAAATTGGAAATTCAAAATGTGAATACAAGGGGATAGAAAGTATATCAATTCCAAACTTTGAATAGAAAAGAATGACATAGAAAAAATATAGCTGTCCTCCAAAATTCTATTTCAAATATCAAAATATTAATTTTAAAACAAAATAGACTAAAATAGAAAGCATATTCTAAGAAGTTGTAATGTCATATTTTGTCAATACTGCTCATTTCACTTTGGATAACAGATGTATTTTTCTGAATACTCCAATAAAAATTTATTTAAAAAAAAAAAAAAAAAATAGAAAGCATATTGATGTCTTCCAAAAATAAAAAGTTGAATAGATTAAAGTAGAATGAAGTAGAATAAAATTTAAAGAATATAGCCGTCTTCCCAAATTTGAAATTTGAAAAGAATAGAATAAAATAGAATGAATATATTCATTTTCCAAAATGTGTATTTGAAACATAATAAAATAAAATATAAAAATATATATCGGTCTTCCATAGAATAATATGGAAAGAATATAGCCATCTTTCGAAACACCAATTTCAAATTTAGAATAGAATAAAATAGAATATAGCTTCCATGCTAAATTTGAAATGTTAATTTCAAAATTTTAATTGAATAGAGTAGAGTAAAACAGAAGGAATATAGCCATCTTCTGAATTTCAAATTTCAAATAGAATTACATAAAAAAGAAAAAATGCATAGCTAACTTTCTAAATTTACATTTTTTAATTCAAATTTTGAATATAATAGAATACAATAAAGTAGAAAGAATGTAGCCAGTTTCCAAAATGTGTATTTTAAATAGAATAAAATAAAATAGAAAAAAAAAAAAAATATATATATATATATATATATATATATATATATATATATATATATATATATATATATATATATATCTGTCTTTCAAAATTCAATTTCAAAATTTGAATTTAGCCATCTTCTGAAATTCAAATTTAAAATTTTGAATAGAATAGAACAGAAAAAATAGAAAGAATATAGCTTCTGAAATTCAAATTTTGAAATTTGAGTTTCAATTTTTTAAAACAATTAAAATAGAAACGATATGGTCTTCTTCCAAAGTACATAATTTCAATTACAATAGAATGGAATAGAATAGAAAAAAAAAACATAAAGCCAACTTCCAAAATGTTAATTTCAAAGTCTGTATTTAAAATTTTGAATTGAATAGAATAAAATAAAATACAAATAGAAAGAATATGACTGTCATCCAAAATTAAAAATGTAAAATTAGAATTTTGAATAAAATGGACTAACAAATAAAGCATCCATCCATCTTTTAAAATTAAAATGTTGAAATTAGAATTTTAGATTGAAAACACAATAGAATAGAATATAAAGAATATAGGCATCTTCCAAAATTCAAGTTTCTAAGAGAACAGAATAAAATTAATTTAATTAGAATGTTGAATAAAATAGAATAGCATAAAATAGAAAGAATATAGCCATATACCTCATTTCTAATTTCACATATAATAGAATAGAAAATAAAAAAAATATAGCCAACTTTCGAAAAAAAAAATTTTAATTTGATTTTCAAATTTTCGAATAGAATAGAATAACATAGAAAGAATATAGCAGTCGTCTAACATAAAAAAAACCTTGAATAGAATAGAATACAATAGAAAGGCTCTAACCATATTTCAGAGTTCAAAATTCTAATTTCAAATAGAATAGAATAGAATGAATATAGCCATCTTTCAAAATTCTAATTGCAAATCAAATTAAATACAATACAATAAAATAGAAACAATATTTAGCCGACCTTTGAAATTTGAATGCAAATATAGCGAATATACTAAACAAATTCCAAAAACAAATGATTCTAACATAACAAATATGAAGAAATGAAATGAGGAATCTAATGAAAGAATCCGAAATGAAACAAAACAAATGTTTCTGTTGTGCAGATCTCTACTAGCCCCTCCCCCATAAAGCTCAGATCGGGGGAGGGCTGCAGTGATGTCCTTCTGGAACTTCATTTCATCTCCACACAGGATCTCAGTCAGAGTGACCATCGGGGTCACCTCTCTTACTAAGGCCCGTCTCCCCCGATTGGTCAGTTTGGTCAGGTGACCAGCTCTGGGAAGAGTCCTAGTTGTGTCATTTTTCTTCCATGTGAGAATTATGGAGGTAGAAAAACAAAAAATGCGCCTCTAAGTGTAGAAATAAAAGCTGTTTAATTTCCCCAAAAAGGGTTAAAAACACTTACAAGATATATAGACTGGCAGAGCACATCATTAATATCCATGTAGGTGGTCCGGCATGAAGGCAGTGGTCACTGGCATATACAGGTTCTTTAGGCTGTGTGTGTCCAGTAGCGGGGGGTTCCAGGGGATGCCAACGGGAAAACCAGCAGGGAGCTCCAAGAGAACTGACAAGCCGCCCGCAATCAGTCTCAAAACACGAGGATCCCGGAAGTGACGTCAGCGGCAGGAGACAATAACCAGCAACCAGCGTGGACCGCAAACAGGAAGCAAAACAGGAAGCAGTCATCAAAGAGGGACACGTTTCGGAACATCTCATTGGTTCCTTTGTCAACCTGATGACTGTTTGTTTATGGGACTAATTTATACTACTACATGGGCGGACCTTAGGGGCGGGGAATATGTAAATGGAGCGTTATCACAATATAAAGGTACAGGACAGGAGGAGAAACAGAAACAAAATCCCTTTCCAGACAAAAAACATATATGATTTCATACAGAACTACAACCAATGAGCGACATTAAAAAATAAAAATAAACATAAAATGAAAATGAGAATCAATATTTTTACAAAGTCTTCAATAATTCTTAAGACTAGGCATATGTATAAGGCTGAATGGGGAGGGGGAGGGGAAAAGGGGAGGGGAAAAAGAAGAAAGGGAATAAAGGGGCAAAGAGAAAATATTTAGAAAATATCTAGGGAAAAATATTAATATAAATTAATATATAAAAAAAGGAGATCTTGATTAAAAAAGCAACCACAAAATTTAAACAGAAAATAAATATTCGGGCGATCTGATGAATAAAAATATTCTATTCATGAAATCAGGAAAAAGAATAAAGAAATAAGTTTGGGAGAAGTGTGTGTGAATATGAGCAGCAAAACAATTTCATTCTTCTAGCATTATAAAGAAAAAGAGAATGCGCTGCATTAAACAATTTTTAACATTGCAGCGTGACGAATGTGCGATATTCACTACGAACGCTAGTTTTACCTGACCGAGCGCTTCCGTCTCAGAATTTATTCTGAGCATGCGTAGCACTTTGTCCGTCAGACTAGGCTACAGACCATCGGAAATTGATGCGGATCAGATCATGTTGTTGGAAAATTTTAGATCCAGCTCTCAAACTTTGTTGGTCAGAAAATCTGATGGAAAAAGTCCAATGGAGCCCACACACGGTCGGATTGTCCGACAACATGTGTACCGGGCATAAAAGATTGTCGTTCCTTTATGTGCGCAGGAATAAATTATTTGCACTAGGCCCGAGTTTTGAACAGGACCCCCAGCATCAATTTTAAATTCTATAAATAAATATTAGAGTATAATTTATTTAAAAAATAGGGCCAAAATTATTGTAGTATCTGAGTGCAGAGTATTCCATTATTTTGCACTAGAGCGAGTATGAATGGGCCCTGATATGAGCAGTGATAACATATACTAGGGCTTGGAGAGAATGGACTTTATAGACAAACTTCAAAATGTATAACAAAATATATTATTAGAATTATAACAACAAGATATTAGACACACATGAGATAAAATACATGTAAAAGTGATTAAAGCCTCTCGCTGGTCCACCATCCATCCAGAAACCTGGGCTTCAAGGATACAATGGGGGGCCTGTGGAGATTCTGAGTACAGCAAATACCCCAAAGGTAATAGTATAAATGGTGACCTAGACAAGTCAGTTCCTAGAGGTAGTCATAAATGGGTCACATAAGTCACCTCAGATGATGTCATAACTGATTGTCAGGATATAGGTAGCTTGATCAACTAGTTTTGTGCCAATAAATGCGCTTCTTCTGGAGCTAGATCAATACAAATGAGATATATGTGCACTGCCGAAAAATGTGTTTGTTTTCGTTTTAGTCTAAATTAGAATTTTTTAAAATCCTAAATTTTCCGGATTATCTTTCTTAATTTGGATTTTTGGAATCTCTAAATTATGAAATTTACAAATATTTGAATTGATGAATGTTGGAATCTTGAATTTCCATATTTACAATTTTTTCAAATTTTCAATTTTTTTACATTTTTTATTTGTTAATTACAAATTTTCATATTTAGAATTAACAAATTTTACAAATTTCCCATTTATGAATTTTCACATTTTGAATTTATGCATTTATGAATTTTTGAATATTCAAATTTATAATTCATTCAAAAATGTGTTAAACAGGTTTTCGTTAATTTGGATATTTCCAAATTAACTAATTTTAAAAAATTTGTTAAAAAAACGAATTCGGAACAAAACAAATTGCACGTGTCTAATACATATTAGAACAACGTCCTGACTGTCAAGGAGGCAGAACACCCTAATGGACACAGACCCCGATGGAGCAGCAGGACAATACAAAAATACACATAGACCAAGGTCTATAAAGATATAACTGTGTACATGAGGCAAGTGTCTCTACATCAAAGCCTGAAGGCGAAAAATGCCACGATCATCAACTGATCAAATCTGAATGTAAGATCCATGGGAGCCAGGTAAAGGTCCAATAGTATCTCAAAATAGATGCCAGATCCAGAAAATTAGCTTTTTAGCAAATTTCAACAAATTTGTTAATTCAGAAGTATCCGAATTAACGAAAGCCTATTTAACAAATTTTTCTGAATATTCCCTTGATTCAAATATTCTAAAATTCATAAATTCAAAAATTTGTACAATTTTAATTTCAATGTTAAATTTCGTAAAGTCGAAGTTTAAAAATGATTAATTTTGTAAATTTGTAAATTCGTAAATTCAAAAATTCGAAAATTTGTAAATTTGTCAATTGTAAATTCGAAAATTAGTATGTGTAGATTATTTGTTGTTTGTATATATACAGTTTTTTTATATCTTTTCATCAAGCTGATAATTAAAAAAAAAACAATTCCAGACAAATTTCTCAAAAGGAAGCCTGTCTATTACTAGAGGAGACTGTAACAAATGTAATTTGTAAAAAAAAAAAAAGCCCCAGTAATCCATACGTGGAGTGTATTGCATGGCTCCTGCATGTATACTAGCCAGTGTATGATAAACACTCATGTATTTGTTTTTCTTGTTTTGTTTTTGTACAGAATTTGTTTCTGACATGTCATTTAGCTTAGTGCAGCATTTACTACACAGAAAGCCACTTACATTGTTTTATTTATTTATTGATGAATCAATTTTAAGTAAAATGTTGATCTGCATTATGTACTGCATTTTATAGGGGTAAAATGTCCAACATCATCTATGACTGGAATTTCAATGTTTATAACAAACCAGAGCTGCAATGTACACACTAAACAGAGACTGCACAATTCATTATTATTATTATTAATAATAATAATAATAATAATAATAATAATACTTAAAGCGGAGTTCCCACAAAAAAAAGTAAAAGTCAGCAGCTACAAAAACTGCAGCTGCTGACTTTTAATGATCAGACACTTACCTGTCCCAGGGCCCAGCGATGTGGGGGAAGGAAGCTCATCTCCCCCTCCACTCTGCAGCACCGGAATTGTAACTGTGGGTGCCCGTTACTGTCTGCGCAATCATCTGGGACCTGTCACATGTTCCAGATGATTGCCTAAAGGGAGGGGGAGAGCTGATCTCCCTTCCTGTGCTGAGGGAAGTGACGTCAGGAGGCAATTCTCCAAATTAAAAAAAAAAAAATTTCATGCACATTAATGATTTTTTTGTGGGAGGAACTCCACTTTAATAATTATTTGCATAGTGCTAGTTATTAAAAAAATGCAATAAAAAAACAATAATAATAATAATAATAATAATAATAATAATAATATTGTTACTAAAATGTTATTGTTTTGATTCATATTAGTTGAATTATATGTTAATTTATTTAATTTAATTATGCTTTAACCACTTGCTTACTGGGCACTTAAACACCCTTCCTGCCCAGACCAATTTTCAGCTTTCGGTGCTCTCACACTTTGAATGACAATTACTCAGTCATGCAACACTGTACCCAAATTAATTTTGTGTCCTTTTTTTCCCACAAATAGAGCTTTCTTTTGGTGGTATTTGATCACCTCTGGGGTTTTTATTTTTTGCGCTATAAATGAAAAAAGACCGAAAATTTTGAAAAAAAACGCATATTTCTTTGTTTCTGTGACAGAATTATGCAAATTATTAATTTTTCTTCATACATTTTGGCCACAATTTATACTGCTACATATCTTTGGTAACAATAACCCAAATTAGTGGATATTATTTGGTCTTTGTGAAAGTTAGAGAGTCTACAAGCTGTGGTGCGAATCGCACAAAATTGATCACATCTGATGTACTGGTGGCCTATCTCGCTTCTTGTGACCCGAACAAGTCAGGAAAGTACAAATACCCCCCAAATGACCCCTTTTTGGAAAGTAGACATTCCAAGGTATTTAGTAAGAGGCATGGTGAGCTTTTTGATGTTGTAATTTTTTTCCCACAATTCTTTGCAAAATGAAGATTTTTAATTTTTTTTATTTTTCTCCACAAAATTGTCATTGTAATAGGTTATTTCTCTCACGTGGCATGTGTATACCACAAATGACACCCCCCAAAAAATTCTGCTACTCCTCCTGAGTATTACAATACCACATGTGTGGGACTTTTTCACAGCCTGGCCACATAGAGAGGCCCAACATGCAGGGAGCGCCATCACGTGTTCTAGAAGCATAAATTACACATCTAACTTGTTGACTATTTATTACACTTTTGAAATACCAGGACAATGACACGTGACACTGATGACAGATGGCACTGATACGTGGCAATGATGACACTTATACGTGGCACTGATGACACGTGGCACTGATGACAGATGGCACTAATATGTGGCACTGATGACAGATGACACTAATATGTGGCACTGATGACACGTGGCACTAATATGTGGCACTGATGACACGTGGCACTAACACGTGGCACTGATGACACGTGGCACTAATACGTGGCACTAATACGTGCCACCGGTGACAGATGGCACTAATACGTGGCACCAATGACGCGTGACACTGATGACAGATGGCACTGATAAGTGGCATTGATGACACGTGACACTGACAACAGATGGCACGTGACACTGACAGGTGGCACTGATGACAAATGGCACTGATACGTGGCACTGATGACAGATGGCACTAATACGTGGCACTGATGACAGATGGCACTATGTGGCACTAATAACACGTGGCACTGATGACAGATGCCACTTATACGTGGCACTGATGACAGATGGCACTGGGGACAAATGGCACTGACAACAGGTGGCACTGGTGACAGATAGCACTGCGGGCAGGTGGCACTGGGGTGGGGTGGATTGCACTGGGGCGGATGGCACTGGGGCAGGATGGCACTGGGGCGGATGGCACTGGGGCGGATGGCACTGGGGCAGGATGGCACTGGGGCGGATGGCACTGGGGCGGATGGCACTGGGGCAGGATGGCACTGGGGGGGGGCATGGCACGGGGGGGGGGGTGGCACTGGGGGAGGATGGCTCTGGGGGAGGATGGCACTTTTTTAAAACTTTTTTTTACACTTTTTTTTTTTTTTTTTTTGTACACTGACGGCTGCTGCAGCCGTTCTTCTCTCCCCTCTCACACGCTGTCTGTGTGAGGAGGGAGAGCGGCGCTGAGAGATGATCTCATATGTTTACATATGAGATCATCTCCCATTGGACACGCCGATCACGCTGTAAACGGCCGCTGTGATTGGCCGTTTACAGCGATCTGTGTTTGCCTGTCCCCGGGGGACACGGCAAACACAGAACTTCCGCGATGCGCGCCCGCGGCGGCGCGCATTGCGGAAGTAAACACCAGGCCGTCCAGGGACGGCCAGGCGTAGGAAGCCGCCCGCCCTAAGGCCGTCATTCGGCTATAGGGCGGGCGGGAAGCGGTTAAAGACTTGAATTTATTATTATTATTTTTGTTGCATTTTGATTACTATTCACCTAAACTAATGTGTATAGGCCAATGAATAGGTAAAGGAGACATTATCATGGTTATGCAGTAATCTTCCTCTGTTTGCTTACCTCTCCTCATGTGTTCAGACTAAGAGGCCAGCCACTTCCACCTGGTGGTTTTTGTAACCTCTCCTCTAAGCATGGCTCCACCCCAGGCCCTATCAGGGAACCCTATATTAACCTGTGCACTGCAAGCCAGCAGTGCTGAACAATCATTGTGTATTCAGTGTGTGTTTGGCTTCCTGTTTGCCTTGTGCTCTGCTTTTGTCCCTGAACCTTTGGCGTGTACTCTGTTGTTCCTGTCTACTAGTTGCCCTGACCTCTGCCTTATCCCCTTACTATCCTTGTTGTTCCAGCCTGCTGCTTCCTTCTCCTGTAGTCTACTGTGAGCGTGAGCTGTGAGACCCTAGGGGCCACGACCTGGAGCCAGACTGCAGTAAAGTCCATCCTCACCACTGGCTCTGGCGAACACCTGCTGGCTCTTAGGCCGCGTACACACGGGCGGACTGTCTGCCCAACTTAGTCCGCCGAAACACATTTGAGCGGACAGTCCGCTCGTGTGTGGGCTTCAGCGGACTTGGGGTTGGTCACATGGGTTGATGTCACATGGGGACTATGACATCGTAAGGGGGCGGGGTCACCATGTGACACCAACCCATGTGACATATACCATGTGACACCGCCCCATTGTCACTATATAAGTGGCCGCGCAGCGCGGCTCTGGCATTCCGGCCGGAGAGATCGTCGAGGCAACATCTCCTGGAGAAGAAGAAGAAGAAGAACGGAAGGCGGCGACGGCGACAGCGGCGACAGAAGACCGGGCCACCGCCTGTAAAAGAGCTATAAGAAGGCGCGGTGGCCCGGCAGAAGAACCGAAGAGGGGGACAAGACCCCTGAAGTCGGGAGAAGAGGCCGGCGGCGGGGAGGAAGAAAGCCGGACTCCTCCGCTAGCAAAAGAGCTACAAGAAGATAGCGGAGGAGTCCGGCGAGAAGACCCCCGAAGACGGAAGACCCCCGGAGCTGTGCAATAAAATATTTTATCTCGTGCGTTGTGTTTTTTTTTGTACTTTTATTTTACAGGTGAATGGGTAGGGGTGCATTGTACCCCATACTCATTCACATAGGGTGGGGGGCCGGTATCCGGGGGCCCCCTTATTAAAGGGGGCTCCCGGATTCCGATAAGCCCCCCGCCCGCAGACCCCGACAACCAACGGCCAGGGTTGTCGGGAAGAGGCCCTTGTCCTCATCAACATGGGGACAAGGTGCTTTGGGGTGGGGGGGCCGCGCGGCCCCCCTTCCCCCAAGGCACCCCCCATGTTGAGGGCACGTGGCCTGGTACGGCTCAGGAGGGGGGGCGCTCGCTCGCCCCCCTTTCCTGGCCGGCCGGGTAGCGTGCTCGGACAAGGGTCTGTTGTGGACTTGGGGGGCACCCCCACGCTGATTTTTTTCGGCATTGGGGTTCCCCTTTAAGTCCATACCAGGCGGCGGGGCCAGCGACGTCTCCTTCGCGGGCCACGCCTACCTGGAGACGCGCTCGAAATGAGCGGACTTTCCTCCGCGTGTGTGGGCGAGTCCGTTCATTTCAAAAGTAGAGCGGATTGTCTGGTGGACTTAGTCCGCCGTATTAGTCCGCTCAAAAAGTGCCGTGTGTGGGCAAGTCCGTTCATTCAAAAGTTTGGACGGACTGTCTGTCGGATTGTCTGACGAACTTAGTTGGGCAGACAATCCGCCCATGTGTACGCGGCCTTAGACTCTGCGTCCTGGGGAATCTATGCTCTAGCTCCTACTGGGATCTGTGTTAGTGATCTAGTAGACCTGTGTCCTGTATCTCCCTGGGTACAATCCGCAGCAGTCAGTCCTAAGGTCCACTACCTAGCGGTGCACTTCTGACTCTGATTCTACGGAGTGCATCTATCACCTGGTCTCAGGTGACCTGAGAGACTTACTAAGACATAGTAAGTAAACAGTTTTTTATATTTTTTCATCTTGCTGAAAAATTTGCCAGACCAATTTCTCAAAAGGAACCCTGTCTATTACTAGAGGAGATCGCAAAAAAAAGTAATTATTAAAAAAAAAAAATCTATTAAACCATACATGGAATGTATTGAACCGATCATGCACAAAAAGTGTTGGTGTGGGCGTGGACCTTGGCCGCGAAACTAGTTGAGGTCCACGTCCACACCAACACTTTTTGTATCCCCTTCATACCTGTGGGGATTACTACCCTAGGATTTTTATTGTACTGGTATATGTAACAATATGTAACAATTATTTTGATGTTGTTGCTGTAATTTATGAATGTCTTTGTATTTTTTCTAATAAATATTATTTTTATTACTGCTTTTTTGCTTTACTGGGTACCATAATTGTCCATTCCACTTTGGGTGATTAAGGGCAAACATGCTTATTGGAGTAGCCCTTGCTTAATCCCCTGCTTCCTTGTCATTGTCTAAAATTTAGGATGATGATACCCGTTGTCTATTTTTCCTTTGAGGCATAATCTATTGCTGTTGTTACTAAAATTGTATTTTTATAATTTATATTAGTTTAATTATACTTTAACCACTTAAGGACCGCCGTATTGCCATTGTACGTCATCACAATGGCACAGGCAGGCACAAGCACGTAGATGTATGTGCCTGCCTTCCAGTGGGTGGGGGGTCCGATCGGACCCCCCCTCCCGCTGGATACGGCGGTCCGGTTCGCTCCAGGAGCGATCCGTGATGAGGGGATGGCCGTTGGTTTCTGGCCACCCCCTCTGGATCGCTCCTGGCCAATGACAAGCTTCCTCCCACTGTGTATTGTTTACACAGGAAGGAGGAAGTGATGTCATTCTCCTCAGGGCGGTCTTTTTGACCGGACTACGAGGAGAAGACTAAAAGTAAGTGCACCAAAACACTACACTGACACATAGGTACACATAGGTACACAAACCCCCCCGATCCCCCCCCCGATTGCCCCCCAATCCCCCCCCCAGTCACAGTGTCACTGATTGCATTGATCATTTCTTTACTGTCAGGGCAGTTAGTGTTAGGTCCAGGGTAGCCCCCTATCACCCCCCAATAAAGATTTAACCCCCTGATTGCCCTTAGAGTTAACTCTTTCACCCCCTTTTGCCAGTGTCACTAAGCGATCATTTTTCTGATCGCTGCATTAGTGCATTAGTGTCGCTACTGTCGCTAGGTAGCTAGTTATTTTTTTAGGTTCACCGCCTGGTTTTTATAGCGCTAGGTACCCTGATATACTACCCAATAATGGTTTTAACCCCCTGATTGCCCCTAGTTAACTCTTTCACCCCCTTTTGCCAGTGTCACTAAGCGATCATTTTTCTGATTGCTGCATTATTGTCGCTACTGTCGCTAGGTAGCTAGTTATTTTTTTAGGTTCACCGCCAGGTTTTTATAGCGCTAGGTACCCTGATATACTACCCAATAATGGTTTTAACCCCCTGATTGCCCGTAGTTAACCCTTTCACCCCCTTTTGCCAGTGTCACTAAGCGATCATTTTTCTGATCGCTGCATTAGTGTCGCTAGTGTCGCTAGGTAGCTAGTTTTTTTTTTAGGTTCACCGCCAGGTTTTTATAGCACTACGTACCCCGATATACTACCCAATAATGGTTTTAACCCCCTGATTGTCCCTAGTTAACTCTTTCACCCCCTTTTGCCAGTGTCACTAAGCGATCATTTTTCTGATTGCTGCATTATTGTCGCTACTGTCGCTAGGTAGCTAGTTATTTTTTTAGGTTCACCGCCAGGTTTTTATAGCGCTAGGTACCCTGATATACTACCCAATAATGGTTTTAACCCCCTGATTGCCCCTAGTTAACCCTTTCACCCCCTTTTGCCAGTGTCACTAAGCGATCATTTTTCTGATCGCTGCATTAGTGTCGCTAGTGTCGCTAGGTAGCTAGTTTTTTTTTTAGGTTCACCGCCAGGTTTTTATAGCACTACGTACCCCGATATACTACCCAATAATGGTTTTAACCCCCTGATTGCCCCTAGTTAACCCTTTCACCCCCTTTTGCCAGTGTCACTAAGCGATCGTTTTTCTGATCGCTGCATTAGTGTCACTAGTGCCGCTAGGTAGCTAGTTATATTTTTAGGTTCACCGCCAGGTTTTTATAGCGCTAGGTACCCCGATATACTACCCAATAATGGTTTTAACCCCATGATTGCCCCTAGTTAACCCTTTCACCCCCTTTTGCCAGTGTCACTAAGCGATCGTTTTTCTGATCGCTGCATTAGTGTCACTAGTGTCGTTAGGTAGCTAGTTATTTTTTTAGGTTCACCGTCAGGTTTTTATAGCGTTAGGTACCCCCATATACTACCCAATAATGGCTTTAACCCCCTGATTGCCCCTAGTTAACCCTTTCACCAGCGATCACAGAATAAGTGTCACTGGTGACGCTGGTTAGACAGTTAGTTATTTAGGTTCCCCGTCAGGTTTTTATATAGCGCCAGGGACCCCCATATACTACCTAATAAAAATTTGAACCCCCTGATTGCCCCTAGTTAACCCTTTCACCACTGATCACCGTATAAGTGTTACGGGTGACTCTGGTTAGTTTGCTTTTTATAGCATCAGGGCACCCACCATTTATTACCCAATACAGGTTTAACCCCCTGATCACCCGGCGGGTGATATCAATTAGGTTTTAGGGTCAGGGTCTGCATTGCCCCAGGCAGCGCTAGGTTGGTGCCAGTACCGCTAACACCCACACGCAAAGCATAAACCTCCTGTAGTGGTATAGAATCTGAACAGATCAATATCGGATCTGATCAGATCTATACTAGCGTCCCCAGCAGTTCAGGGTTCCAAAAAAAACGCATTGTTAGCGGGATCAGCCCAGATACCTGCTAGCACCTGTGTTTTGCCCCTCTGCCCAGCCCACCCAAGTGCAGTATCGATCGATCACTGTCACTTACAAAACACTAAACACATAACTGCAGCGATCGCAGAGTCGGGCCTGATCCCTGCGTTCGCTAACAGTTTTTTTGGTAGCATTTTATATTTAAATCCGGAAGGCAGTGCTTGGTTTTCGGGGTCCCGTACATGGCTAGGCTCCCAAAAAAGTCCCCCACATGTGGTATCCCCGTAATCGGGAGAAGCAGCAGAATTTATTTTGGGGTGTAATTTGACTTATGCCCATAGCATGTGTGAGCAATATATCATTTAGTGACAACTTTGTGCAAAAAAAAAAAGTTTGTAATATTCCCGCAACTTGTGGCAAAATATAAAATATTCCATGGACTCAAAATGCCTCTCAGTAAATAGCTTGGGGTGTCTACTTTCCAAAATGGGGTCATTTTGGGTGGTTTTATGCTATTTTGGCATTTTATGGCCTTCGAAACTGTGATAGGTAGTGAGGAGTGAAATCAAAAATTTGCACCCTTAGAAATCCTGAAGATGGTGATTGGTTTTCGGGGTGCCGTGCACGACTAGACTCCCAAAAAGTCCCACACATGTGGTATCCCCATACTCGGGAGAAGTAGCGGAATATATTTTGGGGTGCAATTCCACATATAACCATGGCATGTGTGAGCAATATATCATTTAGTGACAACTTTTTGTAAAAAAAAAAAATTTTTTTATTTTTTTGTCATTATTCAATCCCTTGGGACAAAAAAAAAATATTCAATGGTCTCAACATGGCCCTCAGCAAATAGCTTGGGGTGTCTACTTTCCAAAATGGGGTCATTTGGGGGGTTTTTGTGCCATCTTGGCATTTTATGGCCTTCAAAACTGTGATAGGTAGTGATAGGTAGTGAGGAGTAAAATAAAAAATTTATGCCCTTAGAAATCCTGAAGGCGGTGCTTGGATTTCGGGGTCCCGTACGCGGCTAGGCTCCCAAAAAGTCCCACACATGTGGTATCCCTGTACTCAGGAGAAGCAGCAGAATGTATTTTGGGGTGTCATTTCACATATGCCCATAGCATGTGTGAGCAATATATCATTTAGTGACAACTTTGTGCAAAAAAAAAAGTTTGCAATATTCCCGCAACTTGTGGCAAAATATAAAATAATCCATGGACTCAACATGCCTCTCAGTAAATAACTTGGGGTGTCTACTTTCCAAAATGGGGTCATTTTGGGGGGTTTTGTGCTATTTTGGCATTTTATGGCCTTCAAAATTTTGATAGGTAGTGAGGAGTGAAATCAAAAATTTGCACCCTTAGAAATCCTGAAGGTGGTGATTGGTTTTCGGGGTGCCGTGCGCGACTAGACTCCCAAAAAGTCCCACACATGTGGTATCCCCATACTCGGGAGAAGTAGCGGAATATATTTTGGGGTGCAATTCCACATATAACCATGGCATGTGTGAGCAATATATCATTTAGTGACAACTTTTTTTTTTGTCATTATTCAATCCCTTAGGACAAAAAAAAAAATATTCAATGGGCTCAACATACCCATCAGCAATTTCCTTGGGGTGTCTACTTTCCAAAATGGGGTCATTTGGGGGGAGTTTGTACTGCCCTGCCATTTTAGCACCTCAAGAAATGAGATAGGCAGTCATAAATTAAAAGCTGTGTAAATTCCAGAAAATGTACTCTAGTTTGTAGACGCTATAACTTTTGCGCAAACCAAAAAATATACGCTTCTTGACATTTTTTTTTACTAAAGACATGTGGCTGAATAAATTTTGCCCTCAATGTATGACTAAAATTTAGTTTATTTGATTTTTCTTATAACAAAAAGAAGAAAATATCTTTTTTTTTCAAAATTTTCGCTCTTTTTCCATTTATATCGCAAAAAATAAAAATCGCAGAGGCAATCAAATACCATCAAAAGAAAGCTCTATTTGTGGGAAGAAAAGGACGCAAATTTCGTTTGGGTGCAATATTGCATGACCGCGCAATTACCAGTTAAAGCAGCGCAGTGCGAAATTGGAAAAAGACCTCTGGTCCTTAACGTGTTTATTGGTCCGGGGCTGTAGTGGTTAATTAATTTAACTTAACTATACTTTAATGCATTTCATTTATTATTATTAATATTATTTACATGTTTTCTTTGCAAACATAGTAAGTATACTGTTAGTTGTATTTTTCATCATGCTGAAAGTTAAATAACTTTTGCTAGACAAAATTTCTCAAAAGGAACCCTGTCTATTACTAGAGGAGACTGTAAAAAAGTTATTATAAAAAAAACAACCCATAGTAAACCATACATGGAGCATTTTGAACCTTTCATGCATGTATATTTGTGCTACACAGTAGCCAATGTAAGATAAACACTCTGATATGTAATTAAGCTTAGCCCATGCACAATTTACTACACAGAAATCTACTCATGTTGTTATATGTATTTATTTATTTATGAATTAATCTTAAAAGAAATATTTTGACCTGCATTATGTTCTGAATCTTATAGGGGCATCATGCCCAAAAGCATCAATAATTGTAGATTCAAAATAATAACAAAGTAAAGCTGCAATGTACACACTAAACTGCACTGTACAATGTATCAATTATTTGTATAGTGCTAGTTATTAGAAAAATAATAGTAATAATAATAATGTTGTTGTTACTAAAATTTTATTTTCAACTTAGTTTATATTAATTTAATTATACTTTAATGTATTTAATTTTTTTTTTTTTTTTTTTACATTTAAAAAGGTTTTTATTCAAAAATGTAAGCGATACAGGAGAAAGTACAGGCGTGTAGAACATAAAATGCACAAAAAGAAAAAATCAAACATAGACATAAGAGACCAAACAGTCGCATAAAATACCAACAATGAAGTGTAAAACTGCCCTCATCTTTTGGATCTGATCTTTATCTATGTGCAGATTGGTAACAGAAAACAACGCCAAACGGCCCTTGTATAATGACAATACCAAGCTGCGAGCAACAGCTGTACTTCGTAGGAGAATGGAAATGCAGAGAGTAAAGAAGGAAGAAATAAATGTTAGAAAGAGAGAGGGGAAAGAAGAGAACCAAATACATAGTGTGATAATGTTCAATGCATAGGAGCTTCAACTAATAACCCATGAAAGGTGGCATGTAGGTCGACTCCATCGACCATTCAGTTTCGACTAATCATGTACATTCCTCCGGTGTGCAAATCACCCGACCAGAAACTTATATTCTTGAGAATACCGGTATTCGAACCAAGGAGACCAGGTTTTGTGATATCGTGCTACAGCTTCCTCTGATTGTGCCTTAGTATCTTCCAGTTCACATATATGGGAAACCTTCAACAACCACTCCTTCAGAGAAGGGGTGTGCGTGGTCTTCCAATATAGAGGTATAAGCGACCTAGCCGCATTTAATAGGTGCCTTGACAGAGAATTTGCGTGCTTTTTCAAAGAGAAATCAGAAATGTTGAGAAGACAACATGCAGCATCTAAAGTAATTACGGTCTCCGTGATTCGATGCACCAACCTCCTAACATCGTCCCAGAATGTACTAATTTTATCACAACTCCACCATACATGAAGCATGGTACCCCTCTCCTGGAGACAACGCCAACACAGATCACTGGATTGGGGGTACCATTTATGAGTCTTGTCAGGTGTGACATACCAACGGGTAAGTATTTTATATGCAGTTTCCTGCAGTCTTGTACTGATAGAGCATTTGTGGGCTAATATACAGGCCTTCTCCCATTGAGCGTCCGAGAAGTCTATTTCCAAATCTGCCGACCATCTCTCTCTAAACCGATCTCTCGGCCCCGTTGCCAGATGCTGCAACCAATCGTATGCGGTAGAGGTAGTGTTTAATACCTGTTCCCCTTTAAGGCACACCGACTCCAACTCCGTAAGTTCTCTAATAAAGTGTTCCCTACGAGGTGACTTGTTAACGAAGGACCGTATCTGAAAATACGTCCATAGAGGCAGTAAAGGGATGTCATTATCCGACTTCAACCTTACAAAGTCCTTCATCACCCCCTTATCAAAGCAGTGCATAGCTAAGAGTGGAAGTCGTCTGTCAGTAGGCCTTAGTGTTTGATTCCCCAGTCCTGGAGCAAAGTCAGGGTTATGTTGTAACGGAGTAAGCGGGCCTCCAGGGGAGGAGAGCATGTGTTGCTTAGCCAACTGATGGAAAATTTCAAGGGTGGTCCCTATTAAAGGGTGTTTCGACAGTGCCAGAGGGTACGTGGCTTTCGGGATCCATGGGGAGAAAGACAGAGGTACCGGAACTGATTCCCTCTCTAACGTCACCCAATCCTTTGCAGCAGAATGACAATGCCAGTCCACAATTCTCGCAATATGGGAAGCCCGGTAGTAGTTCCGAAAATTAGGTATTCCCAGCCCACCCAAACTCTTGGATTTCATCAGTAGAGAGAATTTGATACGGGGCGTTTTATGGGCCCATATAAATCTCAGTAATATGGCCTGGAGAGATCTAAAGAAACTCTGCGGGATCCTAATGGGTAGGGCTCGAATTAGGTATAAAACCCTAGGCAGGACGTTCATTTTGCATGTGGCCGTTCTTCCAAACCAGGAAATAGGTTTAGTGTGCCAGTGTTGCAAATCTCTGTCAATGGTCTTAAGTAGAGGTATGAAGTTACGGGCGAAAACGGAGTCTATCTTGGGTGTTAGCCACACTCCTAAATATTTAATGGCATGGGACACCCACTTAAAAGAACTATTTTCCATCGCGCTGTGCAATATTGGGGCTGACAGGGTAATATTCATCGCCTCCGACTTAGAGTAATTAATCTTGAGATTAGATATGTACCCATAGACCGAAAATTCCTTCACAAGTGACGGTATAGACAAGTGTGGATCAGTAATAAAAAACAGGAGGTCATCGGCATAAGCTCCCACTTTGAACTCCCTTCCTTCCACCCTGAAGCCCCGCACCGAACTGTTAGCTATGACTCTCCTAATAAAGGGTTCCAGGGAGATAATAAACAACAGAGGGGACAGGGGGCAGCCCTGTCTCGTGCCATTCCTTATGTCTACCCTGTCTGATAAGGCCCCATTGATTTTAAGTTTAGCCGAAGGGTTCTGATACAAAGCGGCTATCCAGTTCATCAAACCAGGTCCCAGCCCTATGTGTCTACATGACTCAAACATGTAGTCCCAGGCTACTCTATCGAAGGCCTTCTCCGCGTCGGTGGACAGGAGAAGGCCCTCGATGTTTCGCACATGGGCAGCGTGTATCAAATCCAAGGCCTTGGTGACATTATCCCTAGCTTCTCTACCTGGCATAAAGCCAACCTGGCTCGGACCAATCAGCCTACAAAGGAAGGGGGACAGTCTCGTAGCAATTATTTTCGCCAATATCTTAACATCTAAATTCAACAATGAAATCGGTCTATAACTTGCGCAGTGTGTAGGGTCCTTGTCCGGTTTTGGAATGACTGCAATGTGTGCAGATAAAAACTCAGGGGGGACCCTCCCACCCTTCGCCAAGGAGTTTAGTGCCGAGTGTAAATGCGGGGTTAGGGTGTCTATAAATGTCTTATAATAAATTGCTGTGTAGCCATCAGGTCCAGGGCTTTTACCCTTTTTAAGTCCTTTAATAGCAAATCTGATCTCATCCTGATCAATAGGGGCATCCAGTATCTCCGAATCCTCCTTTGTAAGTGAGGGTAGATCCGACCCCTCCAGGTAGTCCCGTATGTTTTGAAGTCTCCCATTACTCATGTCAGGGGGCCTATGTTGTGGCGGAAGATTATAGAGTTTCGTATAGAACTCTTGAAAATGTTGGGCTATAGCGTCAGTCGTTCTGTCTAAACGTCCCTCCTGATTCCGAATTCCCGGGATGTTGGTCTTGGTGTTGAGATCTCTCAAAGCCCTGGCAAGTAGGCGGCCCGCTTTATCCCCTTGTCCGTAATACATCTTCTTCCGCAGAAATAAAAGTCTCCTAGTTTGCGAGTCCAATATCTGCCGGAGAGCCAACCTTGCCTCAAGAAGCTCCTTTGCTGATCTCTCCGACAGAGACTGCTTGTGAAGAGTTTCTAAATGTCGGATCGTGTGGGTAAGTCTGCCTATGTCTTTCTCCCTTTCTCTTTTCCTTTGAGCCCCTAATGACATTAGCAACCCCCTGACCGTACATTTGTGAGCCTCCCATATCGAAAAGGGATCCATACCTGGAGTCACATTGTGCTCAAAGAATTCCTTCAGGGTCGTTTCAATCTTGGGAAACAAAGATGGGTCAGTCAATAGGGAGGAATTCAGCCTCCACATTGGAGTCTTTCTAGAAGTATCAGAATGAGTGAGGCTAACAGAAATTGGGGCGTGATCGGAAATAGATTGAATCCCTATATGGGAGTGATGCACCTTATGTAGATCTCTTTGGGTAATGAATAAATAGTCAATCCTAGAATGACGGTCGTGAGGAATCGAGTAAAAGGAAAAGTCTTTGTCGGATGGATGTAAATAACGCCAGGTGTCCACCAAGTCCAGGGAGTGGAGAAGAAGTTTAATGGCCTTCAAAGTATGGAAGGAGACTGCCGTCTTCCCCGAAGACGTATCTAAGAGAGGGTCCAGCGGGATATTGAAGTCACCTCCTAAAAGCAAGCAACCCGCCCCAAACTCCTCCAATTGTCGCACCAGCATTCTGCAGAACGACAGGTGCGAGGTGTTAGGGAAATATACATTGGCAAGCGTCGTAGGAACACCGCTGAGGGTACCCTTAAGGAAAATAAACCTCCCCTCTGGGTCCACCTTTTTGTCCGTGAGTTCAAAGGAGGCACCTCTACTTAGTAAAATGGAGACCCCCCTAGATTTAGAAATATCGTTAGTAGCGTGATGTGCGTCCGTGAAGTAGGAGTCGGTGAGCCTAGGGACCTGACCTGTTTTGAAATGTGTCTCCTGCAGGAAGACAATTTGCGGTTTACCTTTTTTCAATTCCCGGAGCAGGGTAGAACGTCGTTCCGGTATATTCAAGCCTTTCACGTTGTGCGACACTAGCATCGGCGACGTGCCAAGAGCTGAGTAAGCCATCTGTAGGGACAGAGAGAGATGGTAGGCTTTGCCTACAGTCACCACCTGCAAGACTCAAAGATTGTTATGGTGAAACACTCCTCCTATATCCGTTTTATAGCAGCCAAGAGAGGCAAGAAAGAGCAACAGAGAAGGAAATAAGGACAGAAATAGAAAAGTCAAAGAAATAGAAAGGTCAAAGTAAAATGAAGGGTTAGAGGTAACGACCCCCGTCGGCCGGTAATTCGGCCAAGTAGGTCAAAGATCCGGTACTCGGGAGGGGAGGAGAATCCCCGCCCAATCACCGGGCCACGTGTGGAAACAAGGGAGACACGTAGCCTCAATGGCAACCGTTATCAAATGCAAATAAACAATAATGGTGTGGTACACTAATAACTCGTAGAAGGAAGCCAAGCCTAGGCCCCTTGTATCTGGTATATCAAGCGTATAAACATCTCTGCCATAGAAAAATAAAATAAAAATATATATATAAACTGAATGAGTAGAACAAACAAACAAGCATGAAAAGAACTCAGCACAATGCCGTGACCCAATAAAAATGAAAATCTGATGCCAAAAAGTGCGGCCGGACCAGGAGGAGAAAACAGCCCGCTCCCCCCCCCCCAAGCAGCCCCACCCCTATAGCATCCCCAGGCATGTGCTTCAGGAGCGCACCCCCCCCCACCCCCCAAGTCCCAACAGCCTCACCAACGTGCAAATGATAAGTATACGTCCATGGCCAGACTGCAACAATGTGTCAACCGACTTAAGTCCCCCAGTGTTCAAGAGCAAATCCCACCAATCACTTAGCCAAGACTCCCTTAGTTCACATGCGACTCCCAATTCTCCGTCCATAGCAGTGGGAGTGGGTGGTTAGTGAAATACGACTCGGAGAGCCTAGAATACAAGCCTAGGGCAAGAGGGAGAAATGTCCCCGGGCAAGGTCCCAAAAGCAGAAGAGTCGCAGGGCCCTAGTGGTACCAGGCTCCGGCGAAATCTGTGGTCGGGATCAAAGGATTTCAGGGGAATCTCTGAAAACAAAAAATAAAAAGTAAAAATGTGCCCAGGAAATATATGGTGATGGCGGACCACAACAAGGGGGGGGGCACGATCACAGGGGACCGTGGTGCCAACAATTAATCATCTGGTGGTGGTCTAGAAGAGTGCGCCCTGCTGCGCGGTGTCCCTGTACCCGGACCATCCTGCCAGGCTGAACGCTGCTTCTTGGCGAGGCGCTTGTCAGGTGTAGGTAGAGGAGAGTGGGGTGGGCTCCTCTCCCTGGGCGGTAGGGAAAACTCCTGATACCAGTCCGGGAGGTCCACGGGGTCAAGATGTAGGGCATCGCAGAACTCTGGGAGGTCGGTCGGATTGCGGAGCAGGTATTGCTTGCCATTGTGAGACACTGAGAGAGCAAAAGGGAAACGCCAGGTGTAACGAAGATCCTTCGCTCTGAGTGCATCCAGTAAAGGCCGCAAGGCTCTGCGGTTTTTCAAGGTGATCTGCGAAAGATCTTGGAACAGTTTAATATTCTCACCGTTAAACACGATGTGGTCATTCCTGCGGGCCTTAAACATAATCTCTTCCTTTAACGAAAAGTTCTGCAGGCAGCATATAATGTCGCGGGGTGGTAGGGTATCAGGTCCTCTAGCTCGGAGGGCTCTATGAGCCCGAACGAATTCAATGGCTGAGTCCTCAGGTCGTTCCAGCACACTGTTAAAGACCCTCTGGAGGGCAGGCATGATCTGGTCAGCAGTCACTGTTTCCGGCACACCGCGGACCCTAATATTGTTCCGTCTCCCCCTATTATCAAGGTCCTCCATGTGCCTGTTTAGGTCAATAAAGTGTTGAGCGTGCGATGAGGCAACTGTATCCAGCCTGAGTATTTCTCTGTCTCGGAGCTTCCCCGCAGTGTCCGCCGCGGCCATCTTTTCTGTGAGAACCAACAGATTGGTTTTTAAATCCGTTATGGCCGCAGAAAAGGATGACTTGATGTCGGCAGCGAAGCCGGACATGTCCGCGTATGTGAGGGGGTGATCGGGACGAGCAGGTCTCCTACCGTGATCCTCTGAGGCCGACTGAGAGTCCTCACTGAGATCCCCGTCCTCGTGCGACGGCGCCATCTTGCCACCCTCCTGGGCCCTCTGAGCTGCTGTTTGTTTCTGGAAAATCTCTGAAATAGATCCTCCCGCAGACACCAACGTGGATCTGCGGGATCGTGTGTGCTGAGACCCGCAGAACTGTTTGTTCATCCTCGCTAGGCTTTCGGCAGAGAGGTGCTAAGGGCCTCGGGCTTGACGGAGCTCCTCGTTCAAGCTGCCATCTCCGCCGCGCGCCAAGCCACGCCTAATGTATTTAATTTTATTATAATTTAATTAATGCATTGTGTTATTATATAAAAAAAAATATTTGTATTTTATTACTATTCACCTGAACTAGGTGGGTGAATGAATAGTTAAAGTGAAGAGACATAGTAAGACTTGTATGATGACAGTCTGTATTGGAAAGCAGATGGTGATCAGTAAATTCAGCGTCTGTTTCCTGAGGGAATCTGGCAGAAACTTTCATCCAATAAAATCTCAGGTTTGTTGTTCTTTGGTGACTTTTGTTGTATTGTGAATGGAGCGGTCCCACCACTGTAATCATGTGCCGGTCTTGTGATGTCTATAGGGGGCGCTCAGTTCAGGTGTCAGTAGTCCCGGGAGAACGGCACACAGAAGGTTTACAATCGCTCTAATAATGAAGAATGATGTCACCGGCTTTACTATTCTCTACAATCTGCTGCCATGTGTGAGATATTGTCACACCATTCTAAATGTGACTCCAAACTTTCATCCAATAGAACAAACTCCGGCTGTTCCCTGAAGAAGATGTCTAATAATACTTTACTAAAGAACTGCTTTCCAGTATCAGCAATGCCGAGGAATAAAAGTTATAAAGTTTATTAGTTTCTTTTGCTGGATATTCAGGATATATTACATTTAAAATAAAGATGCAAGATTACAAAATAATTTAATTAGTATTAGCATGTAAAATATTAAGAAAAGCGGGGCGTGGCTTGGCCAGCGGCGAGGATGGCGGCGCATTAGTTGAGCTCCGGGGAGAGAGTCAGCAAAAGCCCGAATTGTCCACGGTTAACAGCCTAACATGGGTCGGAAAACCCAGCTCACACCTCACTCCAGTGCCCGGAGGACTCATTCCAGCGGTACCGCGCGGAACATCAACGAAATGTTCCGTTCCCAGTCCGTGCAGAGACAGAGCAGGCCGGACAAGATGGCGCCGGAGCATGGCGAAGAAGAGGATTTCAGTGAGGACTCCCAATCCGCAGCAGAGGATGCAGGTAGGGGCCTCCTGAACACCGCCAAACCCCTTACATATGAACATATGTCTGGCTTTGCGGCAGACATCAAGTCCACATTCTCGGCCGCCATAACGGACCTAAAATCCAACCTGCTTGTCCTCACAGAAAAAATCTCCACAGTAGAGACTGCAGGGAAGCGTAGAGACAGGGAGTTGCGGGCCTTGGAGTCAGTGGCAGAGGCACACTCATCCCATTTCATTGAAATGAATCGCCACTTAGAAGATTTGGACAACAGGGGGAGGAGGAACAACATTAGGGTACGGGGGATACCCGAATCGGTAGAAACGGAGCAGATTGTCCCAGCCCTGCAGAGACTTTTTAATAGCCTATTAGACCGGCAGGAAGACACTGCAATAGAGTTTGTACGCGCTCACAGAGCACTCAGGATGAAAGGGCCGGACTCAGCACCTCCTAGGGACATTATATGTTGTCTCCAGAGTTTTCCCCTCAAAGAGGACATTATGAGAAGAGCCAGGAGAAACGATCGTATAATCTTTAACGGTGCCTCCATTATGCTCTTTCAAGACCTGTCCCAAATCACTCTACGTAACAGGAGAGCTCTACGCCCACTGCTGGATGTTCTCAGGGAAAAGGAGATCAGATACTCCTGGCGCTTCCCCTTCGCGTTAGTTGTCATGCATGGTGGCAAACAGATCTCCCTCCGCACTCCCCAAGATCTCCCAGATTTCTGCGAAACCCTACATATTGACTTGATGTCCCTCCCGGACTGGTATCAAGAATTTCAACTGCCACTGGGCAACCGGTCACCTCCCAGCTCACCTCTTTCTACACCGGAGAAACGCCTATTGAAGCGGTCAAGGAACAACAAAAGTGGTCAGCCCTGTGTGGGGACTCCCAACGCCAGACCAACATCATCTAGGCCCAGAGAGGAGGTCCCGGGCTAATTTTCTGTTAGGTCATCTGCCTCATAACTGTTCCTGAGGCACTACTTCACTTCTCGACAAAGTTAATACAATCTAGACATGTTTGCCAAGCTCTTTTGAGGTGACAGTGCCTCTTTGGGACTATGTAGAGTTCCAGTTACTGTTTTTTTTTTTCTGTTTTGTTGCTTTTACTTATCTCTTTTTGTGCCTCGTGAGTATACCATGTGCTTTATATCCAGACTGCTTCAGTCTCTATGACATTGCCCATTGCAGAGGAGTCCACAATTACAATTGATCCCAGATCCAGGAAGCTATATCTGATGCCTCGGTCAACAGGGAGTCTAGTTGAGGATTTGCGGGTTAAGGTAGCTGACACCCTTATCAGGGGTTTGGCCCTCTCTTAAGTTTTTTCATTTTTACCCTATGTTTTTGTGTTACGAACTGGGAAGATCATAGGGGCTGTATGCCAAGCAAACTTTTGCTTCTGCACCAGTGGACTCACTATCAGGAGAAATTGGTGCTGCTGGACTTTTGTTTTCTTTCGGTGACAACTGGAGCCCTTAGACGGTATTAGAAGCCCAGGTGTTCACTCACAGGTTTAATTTCCCTTTAACAATTTACATTATGTAACCAATGGCTCAGGGAACTGCTGTTCTAGGCTGGAAAGCTTGCAATGTTGGACCTCTCCTTGTGAGAGGCCCGGTTCTGATGACAATTTTCTATTATTATATTATTTGATAGTTATTTGGCTGATTCTCTCCCCTATCTCACCGCAAGTTTATGTATTTATTTTTTCTGATTTAATTGACTTGACAGTCGCAAATATAAGTCAGCCCTCGGGATAGCATACTACGCTATCTGGTCTGACCCTCGCTCCTACCGAGCCTCTCTGGACCGGATATTTCTCCGATCCCGAGAGAGGCTAATTTACCACCCTGTTAGTTGGGCTCAGCTAACAGAGGTTTTAATATACGTTGTTTACTATCTAGAGACAGTCTCTTCTTTCTGGCTGTTTCCATTTTTCTTTCCTCTCTTACTTCTCTGTCTACCTTACATCTCCCCCTCTTCTTTTCTCTCTTTTCTTTGCCTCTCTTTTTCCTCCCTTTCTTAGTCTTCTCCCTACCTTTTCCTTTCCTCTTTTCCTTTCCTCTACTGCCTCTTCCTTTTTTCCCTTCTCTCTCTTTCCGCTCTTTACCTGAATCGCCTATTTTCCTCTGAGAGACTATACATAGGTATATAACTCCCAGAAGTCTCATTGCTTCATTGATAGTTGTTTGACTAACGTCTTCTTAAAAGTTGTGTGATCCAAGCCATTTTAGGTTGCATTTGCCTGTACAACTTGGGGGGATTGCGAAACACAAAAAATTACAAATGGCTTACGCGACATTGGGCCATATGCCCACGATAATATCACATAACGTGAAGGGACATCCCAGAAAAAAGAACCGCGGTTCTCAGGGAGCTGCAAAAGAGTAGGCCACAGTGTGTCTTCTTACAGGAGACGCACTTTGTCTCTCACCAGACTTACAGAATGACAAATAAATTCTTTACGAGATCCTTTCATGCAACGAACGCTCTCTCAAAGACGAAGGGCGTGTCGATCCTATTAGGGAAAGACGCCCCTTTCGTGGTCGCGGAGACGTTGTCGGATCCGGAGGGTCGATACATCTTCCTAAGGGGCTCCTATAGGGGAAGGCCCCTCACCCTAGCTAATGTTTATTTCCCCAATACAAACCATCTTCAATTTTGTAGACGTATGCTGTCAGAACTACAAGGCTTTGCTGAGGGGGGTGTCATTTTAGGAGGGGATTTTAATATCCCACTAGATCCTCTGGCGGACACTTCCACGGGGAGGTCATGTGTCTCTTTCCAAATTTTGAAGCGAATCAAACGTCTGTTACAGACACTGCAATTAGTAGATGTATGGCGTATGCTTAATCCGGAAGGAAGGGATTACACGTACTACTCGATCCCACATAATAAATATTCCCGCATTGATTATTTATTTGTGACGCAACGTGACCTGCCAGTGGTTAGTGCGGCCAAAATTGGTACGCAGGTTATTTCAGACCATGCCCCCATTGCAATTTCCCTGGATCCTGATAGACAGACACAGACATACAACTCATGGAAACTGAACCCCTCCCTCCTGACGGACCCGGTGACTCTACCCTTGATTGAGACGGCTCTTAAGGAGTTTTTCGTAAACAATGACCTACCGGACACAGACCCATTGGTGTTATGGGAAGCGCATAAATGTACCATACGGGGAGTACTAATCAAATTAGGGGCGAGACGTAAACGTGAAAGAGAGACAGAGATGAAGGATCTTCTAGTTAAAATAGGTAAACTAGATACACTCCACAAACGCACATTGTGCGAGAGAACGGCCACAGACTTAGTGAACTCTAGGAAGCAATATCTGGAGCTGTTACATATGAAAGCTAGACGTATGCTCTTTTTTAAGAAAAAAATTTACTATGAAGGGGGCAACAAGGCAGGTAGGCTGCTGGCCAGAGCCCTGAAGGAACATAATTCTAGCCATACCATAACTGGCATACGTAGTACGACTGGTTCCCTAGATGTGAATAATGAGGACATTGCAGCACATTTCCACAAATATTACACTGAGTTATATAATCTTCCCCCCCAAAATAGACCTAGAGACCTACAGGGCGACAGATCCCATATTATTGGAGAATTTCTGCGAGAGAGCGGTCTCCCCTCTCTAGGAGAACAAGACTTAGACTCCCTGGACGTACAGATTTCTGACACTGAAATTAAAAGGGCAATAACAGATTTGAAGACGGGAAAATCCCCAGGACCTGATGGCTACTCGGCCATCTACTTTAAAACTTTTTCGGAGATTCTCTCCGGCCCTCTGAGAAAAGCTTTGAACTCTTTGTCCTCACCCCGGAAGGTTCCTCCCGAGTTTTTATCGGCCCACATAGCGGTGATACCCAAGCCTAACAAAGATCCATCATCATGTGCGAGTTATAGGCCAATCTCTCTATTAAATCTGGACCTCAAAATATTAACCAAGATATTAGCTAATAGATTGAACCCCTTTTTGGCCGAACTGATTGGCCCAGAACAGGTTGGCTTTATGCCAGGAAGAGAGGCTAAAGATAACATTATTAAAGCGCTTTTGCTTTCGCAAGTGGCTCACAGGGGGAAGACCGGAGGCCTTCTCCTGTCCACGGACGCGGAGAAGGCCTTCGATCGTGTGGCGTGGGACTACATGACCGCCACATGCCAACAGATAGGGTTGAAGACACGGATGATGACCTGGATCTCAGCTATATACCAAAATCCCACTGCTAGAGTGAGGGTGAACGGTTCCTTGTCTGCTCCTGTGAGTATTGCAAATGGAACCAGACAGGGTTGCCCTTTGTCACCCCTTTTGTTTATTTTATCCCTGGAACCGTTCATCAGATTGATTAATAAGGATGTCTCGATAAGGGGATTCGGGGTGCAGGACAGAGAGTTCAAAGTTGCGGCCTACGCCGACGATTTGCTATTTTTCTTGACAAACCCACATACAACGATTCCCAATTTATTGAAAGCCTTTACTAAATTTGGATACTTGTCTAATCTAAAAATTAATTATTCCAAGTCGGAGGCCTTGAACATTGCTCTACCCCAGGACGAACTGAATAGAACCAAACATAATTGCCCCTTCCGATGGGAGGCTGTGGCACTTAAATACCTTGGGGTTTGGATTTCTCCAGACTCCAAAAAAGTCTTTGAACACAATTTTATTCCAATGCTGAAAACGATAGAATGTGACCTAGGTTCATGGAATACGGGGTTGTTCTCGTGGTTCGGTCGTGCGGCGATCCTGAAAATGTCGGTATTGCCCAGACTGACCTATTTATTTAGAGCATTACCAATTTCCATCCCCAGAAGCTTTTTTCTTAAACTTAACTCCTTGGCCCTACGCTTCCTGTGGCGCAATGGGAGAGCGAGGATCAAGTATGCCTTCTTGTCGAAACCAAAAGTTGACGGGGGGATGGGACTACCCGACTTTAAGAAATACCAGGTAGCAGCACATATTACTAGGATAATTGACTGGCATTGTCATAAGGCGGACAAAGATTGGGTAAGATTGGAAGATATGCTAACGGACAACAGATTGTGCTTTTCCCCTTGGCTCTCTTTGAACAGCCTCAAGAATACGACTAGTTTGAACCCCCTGACAGAGACTACGCTATCAATTCTACACGCAAACTCAAAACGGTTTGCGGTGACTACCCCCTTCAGCCCTCTAACACCGCTCTACAGTAATCCCGACTTTAAACCAGGTATAGAGAACGTCCTGCTTCACGACATAGATTCTAACGCCCCAAGACTGGTAAAAGACTGTCTCTCTGGGGGCAAACTGAAAGATTTAGAGACCCTTAGAAGAGACTGGGGGGATCCAGCGTTTCCCTTATGGAATTATCTCCAGATCAGGAGCTTTGTCACCTCCTCAAACCACAAACGACACTTCATTAGACAGCTCACATATCTCGAAGAGATATGTGCTTCAGGCGAAAGATTACACAAGGCGACCTCGTTGGCCTATAAGTGGTTGCAACAGGTGAAAGGACAAGAGGTGGATAGGTTCAGGAACAAATGGGCACTGGGTTTACAGAGGAACATTACGGATTCCCAATGGGGAAGGGCATGTACACTGGCTCATAAGTGCTCTATTAGCACGAGAACACAAGAAACGTGCTATAAAATGTTGACACACTGGTATCATACTCCTGATAAACTGCACAAATGGTTTCCTCAGGTACCGGAAATGTGTTGGAGATGCCAGGATGAGGTGGGTACGCTCACACATATATGGTGGGGATGCTCCAAACTGGCGCCCTTCTGGGATGAAGTGAGGAATTTGATAGCTCAAATCACGGACACCTCAATCACGTTAGACGCGGCTTGCTGTCTCCTCCACATTACTGATGTACCCCTGAAGAGATACAAACATTCTTTGCTTAAACACCTACTCAATGCAGCCAAGTCCCTAGTGCCATTGCACTGGAAGTCCCCCAGAGCCCCAACGGTGGGTGAATGGTTGCTCAGGGTTTCTGAGACATACACTATGGAAGAAACAGTGGCTCAAGCCACTGAGTCAGTGGAAAAATTTCATGCTACTTGGACACCTTGGATAGTGTTCCGTTACTCTACAAAATATGCTCAGCTTCTAGGAGACAAAGGTAATGCTAGAGGTTAAATTGGTCATTCTACTTTCACTTTTTCCTTCTTCCCTTATATTCTTTATTTGTTCTTGTTTTCTTTCTTTTTTTAAAAATGAGCGCATTATTGGACCTCGACTGTGGATAAGGTCAGAATATTGACACAGTATGCAAATATGTTCAGTACAGATTGGCTTTAGTCATGTGACTTGATTACAATGTTTGAATTATAGTTAGCCTTATCACCCCAGGTATAATGGATAACATCATTTTAGGGTACGAATTGTATGCTGAATTGGGGTATAACGCTGTACAATACTATCTGTATTTACTTAAGCTTGTTAGCAGTTGTATTACTGTATACTTTTCCTTTAACTCAATAAACGCTTTTAATGTGAAAAAAAAAATATTAAGAAAAATGTATATTATAATTAAAATCTAATGTTCAATAAAATATTATTATTAATAATAATAATAATAATAATAATAATAATAATAATAAGTATTATTATTATTATTATTATTATTATTATTATGATTATTAGTTATTTGTGAAGAAATGTTATGTTAAATAGCTACGTAGAAGGTGAGGTTGAAAAAAGACACAAGTCCATCAAGTCCATCCTATGTGTGTGATTATATGTCAGTATTATATTGTATATCCCTGTATGTTGCGGTACGTTGTTTAAGGTTAAACCTCTTTTCTTCTAATTTTAATGAGTGGCCACGTGTCTTGTTAAACTCCCTTCCGCAAAAAAAACCCTTTTCTCCCTATTGTGGGGTCACCAGTGCAGTATTTATATATTGTGGGGTCACCAGTATGGTATTTGTATATTGAAATCAGATCCCCTCTCAAGCGTCTCTTCTCCAGAGAGAATAAGTTCAGTGCTCACAACCTTTCCTCATAGCTAATATCCTCCAGACCCTTTATTAGCTTTGTTGCACTTCTTTGTCCATTTCCAAGACCAAACCTCTTGAACCCCTTCCTCTCTCACACCTGTACCCCACCTATGGACCAGAGCAATGTTTACATTTCTCTATGAACCTATTGATTCAGAAATAGCATTGTAATAGCAAATAGTGAAGGACGAACAGGACGTTTCGCAAACGCGAAACCGTAACGTTCGCGGCGGGCCCCATTGACTTCAATGGGAGGCGAACTTTAAAAACCTACAGGTCAAATTTGCAGCCACAAAATAATTACTAGCTGTGCACACATAGTCCCACCACATGGCCAATGACATAACACATGTGTGAGGTGAATCTGGGATCGACAACTACAAGCATTCTTTTTTTATATGTGAAATTCTGACAATTCAGGACTCAGGAGCGCATGAAGGCAATGGAGGAGAGGGAAGGTCAGGGTAGGCAAAGAAGAGGGTGCAGGAGATGATCACCAGCACCGTGATATAGAGCACTGACACCTGCACCGTGATAGAGTGATCTGACACCAGCACCGTGATAGAGAGCACTGACATCAGCACCGTGACATAAAACACTGACATCAGCACCGTGATATAGAGCACTGACACCTGCACCGTGATAGAGTGATCTGACACCAGCACCGTGATAGAGAGCACTGACATCAGCAGCGTGACATAAAGCACTGACACCAGCACCGTGATATACAGCACTGACACCTGCACCGTAAACAGCCCCAGGAGGAAGTCAGCATAGCACAGGGATGGTGGGAGCCCCTCATAATGAGCATAGCACAGGGATGGTGGGAGCCCCTCATAATATGCACAGCAGAGGTACAGACCCAGGAGGAAGTCAGCATAGCACAGGGATGGTGGGAGCCCCTCATAACAAGCAGCCCCAGGAGGAAGTCAGCATAGCAGAGGGATGGTGGAAGCCCCTCATAATAAGCAGGCCCAGGAAGAAGTCAGCATAGCAAAGGGATGGTGGGAGCCCCTCATAATAAGCAGCCCCAGGAGGAAATCAGTATAGCACAGGGATGGTGGGAGCCCCTCATAATAAGCAGCCCCAGGAGGAAGTCAGCATAGCACAGGGATGGTGGGAGCCCCTCATAATGAGCATAGCACAGGGATGGTGGGAGCCCCTCATAATATGCACAGCAAAGGTACAGCCCCAGGAGGAAGTCAGCACAGCACAGGGATGGTAGGAGCCCCTCATAATGAGCATAGAACAGGGATGGTGGGAGCCCCTCATAATATGCACAGCAGAGGTACAGCCCCAGGAGGAAGTCAGCACAGCACAGGGATGGTGGGAGCCCCTCATAATAAGCAGCCCCAGGAGGAAGTCAGCACAGCACAGGGATGGTGGGAGCCCCTCATAATAAGCAGCCCCAGGAGAAATATGACACCGCTCAACCTCTTCAAACAGGAGGGTACGGGAATATAGTACGGTGTGCTTTTTTTGTACAAGGAAGTGAGCCAAATGAAGAAAGAAGGTCTGTGTGCTTGATTAAAAAAATCGTTTATAGACATATACATGGTCTACTGGTCACATGTGTTGAATTCCTCTGAGATACATGCCTCAATCATTTTTTAGAAATGTGAGGTAGTTAACACTGTCGTGAGCTAGGCGAGTACGCTTATCGGTCATGATCCCCCCTGATGCGCTGAACGTCCTTTCGGACAGGACACTGGACGAGGGACAAGCCAACAGTTCGATTGCAAATTGGGCAAGCTCTGGCCAGAGGTCAAGCCTGCCCACCCAGTAATCCAGGGGTTCATCACTCCTCAGAGTGTCCACATTGGCCGTTAACCCGATGTAGTCGGACACCTGAGGGTCTAGGCATTCCCTGATGCTGGATCCGGATGACACCTGTCGATGGGTCGGCTGAAAGAATGACCTCATATCAGAAGTCAACAACACATCTTCTGTTGTTTAGGGAGTTAATATGGAAGGGAGGACAGGCTAGATTGAGGTTGCGGATGCTCCAGCTACCGGGAGAGGAAGGAGGATTCGCAGTCCCCTATCCGGAGTGCTACTTCTGGGCGTCCCAATTACAACAGCTAGGGGGGATTGATGAGATGAACGGAGGAACCCCAAATGAGAGATTAGTACTAACAGGCTCCCCACATAGCAAGCTGATTGAGACCCTGGAAGCGGACTCATTCCAGTGTAGATGTCCTACAGTAAAAATGATGTTAAAGCTATGGGATATAGTTAAAAAAAAATGGGATATAGTAAAATAACAAAGTATACACCTCTTTGGAACAATAAGAAGTTACAGGAAATATGGCGGGTTGGAAAAATATTAGAATGGGAAAAATGTGGTATTGTAAGACTTAGCCATTTATATGGCGGCAGGGGTATCAAATCTTTTGATCAACTGCAAAAAGAATTTAAGATATCACAAAACTCATTCTATGCTTATATACAAGTGAGGCATGCCTTAAAGACCCAGTTTGGAAATGTATCATTAACATGGGAAGAACTGCCCTTGCTATATCCAGTAGCACAAGTAGGACCCACTAAAGGATTAATATCTAAATTCTATGCCCAGCTGAGTGAACAGACTAACAGCGAGAGGAAAGGGAGGGTTGAGAAGGGGAAATGGGAGCATGATCTAGGCAATATAACACGGGCACAGTGGAAAAATATTCTATCAGCTTTCCCAGAGGTTTTGGTTTCTCCTCCCCATAGGATTTCCCATCTGATGGTAATTAACAGAGCATATTATACTCCCCAGAAATTATTTAGATTTGGTAAGAGAACAGATGACCGTTGCCCCAGGTGTGGGGGGTCAGGGAATTTAATACATATGCTCTGGAAATGTCCCAAATTATTCAGATACTGGGAAGGAGTGGCAGAGACAATAAGTAGGGCCTTTGGGACCGTGATAGAATTAAACCCCATAGTGTGTATTTTAGGATATAGAAATGAGGAAGTAGAGAGAAAGGGAGTAACAACGGTAATTCTAAGATGTCTATTCCAAGCCAGAAGAATGATTGCTAGGAGATGGCAATCAAATCTAGCCCCCACAGTAGAGGATTGGATGAGTGCTGTAAATGAATATCTATGTAAGGAGAGAGCAGTATACGCAAAACGAAATAACTTAAAAGAGTTCAATAGAAATTGGAGAGATTGGATAGAAGAGATGCACACCCCAGTTTAAATCACGATAGGAAAAGGAAGAAGAGAGGGGGAGGGGGGATGGGTATTGGAAGAGAGCAGGGTAGAGGCTATTAAAGGTATGGGAAGCAGTATAACATATTCACGATACATGGTAGGATAAAAGCACAAATACATATAGAAGAGAGGGGGAGGGGGGATGGGTAGTGGGAGGGAGCTGGGTAGAGGACATTAATGGTATGGGAAGCATTATAACATATTCATGACACATGGTAGGATAAAAGCACAAAGATATATACTGGAGGGGAGGGGGGGGGGGGGGGGGTTTGTATTGATAGAAAGGGTGGGAGGGAGGGGGGCGGGGTATATCACTAGGAAAAATGTAGGAACTGCAAAAATACTCGAGGAAGGATAAAGGGGATTATGGTATTGACTAGATATTGTTTTAATGTTGTTAAGTAGATGTGATGTATGGATGTTTTTTTTCATCCCCCCCCCTTCCTAGAACTTTAAAACTCAGGCCTCTGAAAGGAAGGAATATGTATTGAAATTTTGGTAATGTTATTTTAAGATGTGGTCTGTATATTGTGAAAATTTAATAAAGATCAATAAAAAAAAAAAAAAAAACAACACATCTTCAAACCGGCCTCTTCTTGCAGGCGCTGTTGGATTGGTACCCGCAACTCCTTCTCTGGGAGTGGGAATTGCTCCTCTGCCAGCGCATGCAAAAGCAGAATGCAGCATTTCTCTAAGCAAGGCCTGGAAGTGCTCCATTCTGACAGCCGTCTGTGACGGCGATAACATTTCCGCCATTTTGTGTTTGTACCGGGGGTCTAAGTACGTTGCCACCCAGTACTGGTCCTTGACCCTTATGCTTTTTATACGGGGGTCCCTGTTAAAACACTGGAGCATGAAGGCCCCCATTTGCACTAAACTGGAAGCGGTGTGGTGGCCTGGCTCCTGCTCATCATCCAGGATAATGTCGTCCTCTTCATTCTCCTCTCCCCTTCCACGCACAACAACAGGGATCCCAGAAAGGTTTAAAGCATGCTCTTCTTGCTCCTCCTCATCCTCCCCGGCACCATCCTCCTCTGACTCCTCTTCGGACTCCTGTTGTTCACTTGTCTCAGATAGAATAGCCCCCCCTGGGAATTCATCCAGCATTGTGACTTCCTCATCTTCCCGCTCCTGCTCCTCCACAGCTTGATCAATGACACGACGCAATGCACGCTCCATAAAGAAGGCATAAGGTACCATGTCACTGATGGCGCCATGGCTGCAACTGACCAGTTTGGTGATCTCCTCAAATGGCCGCAGAAGTCTGCATGCGTCGCACATGAGCAGCCACTGGCGTGGTGAAAAAAACCAAGCTCCCCAGAACCTGTTCTGCCACAGAGTTCATACAGGTAGACGTTAACTGCACGTTTCTGCTGTAGCCGCCTATCAAGCATATAGAAGGTTGAGTTCCATCGCGTCATGCAATCGCAAATAAGACGTCTGACTGGCAGACTGTGTTGCCAATGAATGTCAGCAAGGCGAGCCATGGCCGTGTAAGAGCTTCTGAAATGGGCCGAGATTTTCCTTGCCTGCTGCAAGATGTCCTGGACCCCGGGGTATTTGACAACGAATCGCTGCATGACCAAGTTTAAGACGTGTCCCATGCATGGCACGTGCATAATTTTGCCCTGTTTCAATGCGCTAAGCAGATTGGCACCGTTGTCACACACCACTTTATCAACTGTCAAATTGAGCGGTGCTAGCCATTGATCTGACTGTGAACGCAAAGCTGAAAGGAGTGCCGGGCCAGTGTGGCTCTTGGCTTCCAGGCACAACAGACGCAGCACGGCATGGCAACGTCTCACCTGGCATGTTGAATAGGTTCTGGGGAGCTTGGGTGGTGCAGCGGAAGAGACGCTAGCAGTGGAAAAGGAGGAGTCAGCCGAGGAGGAGAGGGAGGAGGATGGAGTAGGAGGAGGAGGAGAAGAAGAGCCAGGCCTGCATGCAATCCATGGCGGTAAAACCAAATCTACATGGGTGCCACGGGTTACATGCTTGACGGACGTCAGAAGGTTCACCCAGTGGGCAGTAAAAGTGATATACCTTCCCTGCCCGTGTTTGCTAGACCATGTGTCTGTGGTCAGATGTATCTTGGCACCGACACTGTGTGCCAGAGATACATTCACTTGCCGCTGAACATGTCCATATAGCTCTGGGATGCCCTTCTGTGAGAAATACTTCCTTCCTGGGACCTTCCATTGTGGTGTTCCAATGACCACAAATTTTCGAAAAGCCTCCGAGTCCACCAGTTTATATGGCAGTAGTTGGTGGGCTATCAGTTCTGACACGCCAGCCGTCAACCATTGGGCAAGAGGGTTATCCGGCGTCATCATTTTTTTACGCTCGAACATTAGGCCCACAGAAGACTGCCTTTTTGCAGAAAAACGTGAGCTTGGCGTGATGGAAGGTGGAGTGGAGGACAATTGTGAGGAGAGAGGAGAAGGAGAAGTAGAAGACGAGGATGAACGGTGAGAGCCTGGAGTGTGGCTTTGTGTGTTCCGTTGCTCCCACTGGGCTCGGTGATGGCAGCTCATGTGCCTTCTTAAGGCGGTCGTCCCTAGGTGAGTGTTGGGCTTACCGCGACTAATGCGTTGACTGCAAAGATTGCAGATGGCAACACTATTGTCAGCAGCGGACACGTTAAAAAAAAGCCCACACTGCGGAGCCATGTGTCGGCATCCTGGGAGCAGTCTGTTTTGTCCCTCCTGTGCAATGTAAGTTATTCCTGCTTCTCCTCCCTATCTGCTGGTCCATATCTCCCTCTGAACTCCCCTCCTCTTCCTCTCTTGTGGGCGGTTGTTGCTACCTCCTCTTCCTGATCCAATGCCAAGAGTGGCTGCGCATCAGAAATGTCTTGATATTCATCTGAAAATAATTCCTGTTACTCAAGCCGAAGGTATGTGGTGGTGGTGGTGGTGTTGCTGGTGGTAGTGTCTTTGGGGGTGCACAGAGAGGAAGAAGAGGGTGCAGATCGAGAGGATGAGGAGGGTGCAGAAGAGTAAGGCTGAGTGAGCCACTCAGCCAATTCTGGTGCTCCCTTTGACGTAATCGCACGCACCTTCTGCAATTTCCCACTTTGGCTCAAGCCTATTGCTCCTGCCCTACCCCTACCACCTCTGCGGAAGGGCCTGCCTCTTCCTCTGCCTGTCATTTTTCAAATGAAGCTGTGACAAAACTCTCTACAGAAGGGCAGTATGTATGTGGAAGAAGGTATATAACACCCCGCTTCAATCTGTTGTTTTTGGGGGCCACTGGTCTATCACACCAGTTACAATACTTTTTTTTTGGATTGCGTTAGTCACTCTTTGTAGTATCGCTGCAGAACCACTCAGCAGTCACAATGCTGCACAGTGGAAACACACTATACTATGCTTTCTATATGTGCAAGTATTTTATACGTGTATTACACAACTATATACTGCACACCAAATAGTACACCTATACCAGTCCCTAAGGACCTTTGTGGAACTAGTAGGTTGTGATTAGCAGACTGTGCCTCACTCAACCCTATATACTGTAGTACGCTATACCTTACCAGTCCTTATAAGGACCTTTGTGGAACTAGTAGGTTGTGATTAGCAGACTGTAACTCAGTCCCTATACTGATAAAGGACTGCTACAGAATAGGGCAGCAGTCAGCAGTAGTGCACCTCAACCCTATATATTGTGGACCTATACCAGTCCTTAAGGATTAGCAGACTGTACCTCACTCAACCCTATATACCGTAGAACGCTATACCTTACCAGTTCTTATAAGGACCTTTGTGGAACTAGTAGGTTGTGATTAGCAGACTGTACCTCACTCAACCCTATATACTGTAGTACGCTATACCTTACCAGTCCTTATAAGGACCTTTGTAGAACTAGTAGGTTGAAATTAGCAGACTGTACCTCAGTCCCTATACTGATAAAGGACTGCTGCTTAATAGGGCAGCAGTCAGCAGTAGTGCACCTCAACCCTATATATTGTGGACCTATGCCAGTCCTTAAGGATTAGCAGACTGTACCTCACTCAACCCTATATACTGTAGTACGCTATACCTTACCAGTCCTTATAAGGACCTTTGTGGAACTAGTAGGTTGTGATTAGCAGACTGTACCTCAGTCCCTATACTGATAAAGGACTGCTGCTTAATAGGGCAGCAGTCAGCAGTAGTGCACCTCAACCCTATATATTGTGGACCTATACCAGTCCTTAAGGATTAGCAGACTGTACCTCACTCGCCACCAGAATGGGGAAAGCCTGAGGCCCTGGCCTATTTACTGAAGACGGTGGCCATCTTGCTACTCCTAGTACACCCTGCACCTTCTTATCTGGCTCCGCTCGGTTTGTAGTGATCTGTGTCCACCTAATCTTACCTCAGCTTATCCCCAATACTAGTGAGCACCCCACTAACGATACAGATCTCCTATCCAAGATCTGGCAAACACCACTGCAGGGGAAGTGGCCTGGTGAACAGCACACATGACTGCAATGTAGGGAGATCCCGGTGACCAGAGGGGCCTTTGCACCGAAAACAGACCTGACAGACGAATATGTCAACACAATCAAGGAGAAGCACGCACAGCCATATCCTCCGTTCTTTGGGGACACCTCAGAAGAAAAAGAAGAACTCGCCAGCAAACCTTAGCAAATTTAAATACTGTGGAGGGAGCAAAAATTCCAAAATGGCACTTTCACAGAGAAACAACATTGTGGAGGACATGGAAGACGATGAAGTCTCCCTCTCAGCATCTGAGGACTCAGCCGCAGGCAACGGTAAAACAGACCAACTTCTTACTTATGCAGCTATGACAGACATTGCCGCTGACATTAAAAATTCTTTTGCTGCAGCAATTACCGATATTAAAACCGAAATAATGAGACTATCAGAGCAAATGGCAATCTCAGACAGGGCTGGGAAAAGGAGGGACAGAGCACTGGTCAGATTGGACGATATCACGAATTCGCATTCCCAACATTTGATTGATATGAACAGGCAAATTGAAGACCTGGACAACTGTGGTAGACGGAACAATATCAGAATCAGAGGAGTGCCCGAAACGGTGTCACAGGACCAAATTAGACCAGCCCTGACAGCCATCTTTAATACTCTCATTGAACGGCCGGAACAATCTCCAATCGACTTTGACAGGGCACACAGAGCTCTCAGGCCCAGAGCGCAAGACGGAATTCCTCCAAGGGACATCATTTGCTGCCTATCTAATTTCAGCTTGAAAGAAGACATCCTCCAAAAAGCACGAATGAAGGAAAGGATAATACACGAAGAAGCCACGATTCAACTCTTTCAGGATCTTTCACCCATCACACTGAAAAATAGAAGAGCATTACGCCCACTTCTAGAAGTACTGAAACACAAAGGAATCAACTATAGATGGAAATTCCCATTTGCACTGCAAGCAAACTTCCTGGGGAAACAACATTTGCTCAGAGTCCCTGATGACCTCAAAAAATTCTGTGAGGATCTGCAAATCACACCGATGGAACTACCGGACTGGTATGCTGAATTCCTCCCACCACCGGTAATTAACAACCCACAATTCTCAGCGGGAACTCCCCACGCACAATCGCCTTACCAAATAGGCAAGCATCGCAGAGGCACCGACAGAAACAACTTTGAGTCCCCGGCATCCTCTAAAAGTGCTAGGAGCCCGAGAGGAAGGGAGACAAGAGGCTACTGAAGCGGACGTACCTCCTGCAATCTACATCGTGGCCTGTTATGGGCTGTTGTTACCCAGTTCACTAAAATTGCACTTTGATATGGCGCAACTCATTTTGTTTTTTTTTCTTTTCTCTGTTTTTGAAAGATTCGCCCACTATCCCACCCTGGCGGCTGTCACAGTTTCACTGCAACAAGGGGATCCAATACCCTAAAAGTTAGAAGTTAACATTCTGAGGCTACTCCTTGAGACTCATACTTGCAATTGTACCAACCTATCCGAATGGGGACTCCCCCCCCTTTTTTTTTTTTTTTTTTCTTCTTCTCTTACTTTCTTCCTCAAACAAGGTTTGAATTCCGTGCTATGCGGAGAGACTGAAATAACCTGCAGCGTAACCCTATGCTTCTATTATGTTATGCGCTAACTTATGTCTTTTATTTAGGCCCTGAGAATGGCTAAATGGTGCAATGACTTGACTGTCAACATTTGGGAGTATGACGTTCCCCTACTTCCCTCAGGATGGTATCTCTCTTTAGGCTGCAGAAATGTGAGTAGCATTGCTTGAGCCACCTTGACACATTCTCCTCCCGACAAAAATAAACAGGGGGAAGGAATATCCTAGAGACACACGGCAGGAAATAATGTCAGATTAATCCTCAGGTTGTCATTCAATGCATCTTAACTACACCCTTTTTGCGTATGATCCCGGCAAATAATAGCAAGGAGCCCCCCTTTCCAACTTGCCACGACATGCTTTGTTCTAGGACGTTAAGATTGGATAGGACCTATAAGGGTCGGAAACCAAACTGTACTTTACTATGGAATATGTCGCATCTGTTACTGATCTCGTGGCCCCACTGTTTAGTGTGGGAAACCCAATGATCTTACGTGGAGACTGGATCAACCCTCAAATATATGGGGGTGTCCACCCCTCAAAATGTACTGCTGACAGCCGCAGTTCAACGCTCAGGACATGGGTTAAAAGTTTACAGTTATTTAAGCTAAGATTTGTTACACAACTTGGCAATAAGGCCACAGTTTCTTATAAGCGGTTTTTATAAAATGTTTATAATGTTATCTTTTTCTTTGAACTGGCTGATTGCAGCTTGTATATCACTCTCTTCCCCCTCTCTCCCCTTACTCAAGTCCGCTGTAACTTAAAACGGATGCTAAAAGATGGTCTCAGACTTCTTACTTACAGATGACCTCTTGACGGGGTCTAGACTCGTGAGTTGTGCAGGGCCCCCCCTATTGGTCACCTTCGATACTATTACAGAGCAGTCAAAAATACAGACGCAGTTAGACTGTTATCTGATCACCTCCCACTCTCCTCCAAAGGGAAAGTACTAACACGTACGCACCTTAGTTAACTCCCAAACTGACCCACTACTGACTAGTGGCTGGTGGGTACTCTCCTCTTTACACCTTAACTAGTTTCATTTCCCCCCTTCCTTTCCCCCACACCCCCCCCCTCCCCCCCCTTTTTATTCTTTTCTATTTTTCTCCCTTTCCTCTCTTACCCTCTCGCACGTACGCAATCTCCTTTCCAGTCCCAAAACAATCCAACATAACACACTCTGCGTCACCAACGACTCTTGTGAAAATCATTCACAGACACAGCTTCTCCAACACCCACCCACCCTAGGTTTACGGCCAAGATGGCATATGCTTTCTTAGGGAAAACACCAACTCTTATATCGCATAATGTAAACGGTCTGAATATACCTGAAAAAAGGTCCAAATTGCTAAGAGAGCTTAAAAAAGTGCGCCCATTAGTTGTATATCTACAAGAAACCCACTTTAGAGATAAAAGTATTCCTAAACTCACTGACAATGTATTCACAAAAGCTTACCACTCTACCAACCCCCTTGCCAAAACAAAAGGTGTGTCCATCCTGCTGAACAAAGACGCACCTTTTGAACTGAAGCACCAACTTATTGACCCCGAGGGCAGATATTTGTTCCTGAGGGGCACCTGGGGGGGATCCCCCATAACACTTGCTAATGTATACTTCCCGAATACCTCCCATGTGCCCTTCTGTGGCAAAATAATTGAAGAGCTTAAATGGTTCGCTGAGGGGTGTATCCTATTGGGTGGAGACTTCAACATCCCTCTTTCCCCCCTCAAAGATACCTCTACTGGACATACCCATGTCAGCTATAGGCTTCTTAAACGAATGAAATCGACTGTACCTCACTCAACCCTATATACTGTAGTACGCTATACCTTACCAGTCCTTAGAAGGACCTTTGTGGAACTAGTAGGTTGTGATTAGCAGACTGTACCTCACTCAACCCTATATACTGTAGTACACTATACCTTACCAGTCCTTATAAGGACCTTTGTGGAACTAGTAGGTTGTGATTAGCAGACTCTACCTCAGTCCCTATACTGATAAAGGACTGCTGCAGACAAGGGCAGCAGTCAGCAATAGTGCACCTCAACCCTATATATTGTGGACCTATTCCAGTCCTTAAGGATTAGCAGACTGTACCTCACTCAACCCTATATACTGTAGTACGCTATACCTTACCAGTCCTCATAAGGACCTTTGTGGAACTAGTAGGTTGTGATTAGCAGACTGTACCTCACTCAACCCTATATACTGTAGTGCGCTATACCTTACCAGTCCTTATAAGGACCTTTGTGGAACTAGTAGGTTGTGATTTGCAGACTGTACCTCAGTCCCTATACTGATAAAGGACTGCTGCAGAATAGACCAGCAGTCAGCAGTAGTGCACCTCAACCCTATATATTGTGGACCTATACCAGTCCTTAAGGATTAGCAGACTGTACCTCACTCAAACCTATATACTGTAGTACGCTATACCTTACCAGTCCTTAGAAGGACCTTTGTGGAACTAGTAGGTTGTGATTAGCAGACTGTACCTCACTCAACCCTATATACTGTAGTACGCTATACCTTACCAGTCCCTAGAAGGACCTTTGTGGAACTAGTAGGTTGTGATTTGCAGACTGTACCTCAGTCCCTATACTGATAAAGGACTGCTGCTTAATAGGGCAGCAGTCAGCAGTAGTGCACCTCAACCCTATATATTGTGGACCTATACCAGTCCTTAAGGATTAGCAGACTGTACCTCACTCAACCCTATATACTGTAGTACGCTATACCTTACCAGTCCTTAGAAGGACCTTTGTGGAACTAGTAGGTTGTGATTAGCAGACTGTACCTCACTCAAACCTATATACTGTAGTACGCTATACCTTACCAGTCCTTAGAAGGACCTTTGTGGAACTAGTAGGTTGTGATTAGCAGACTGTACCTCCCTCAACCCTATATACTGTAGTACGCTATACCTTACCAGTCCTTAGAAGGACCTTTGTGGAACTAGTAGGTTGTGATTAGCAGACTGTACCTCAGTCCCTATACTGATAAAGGACTGCTGCTTAATAGGGCAGCAGTCAGCAGTAGTGCACCTCAACCCTATATATTGTGGACCTATACCAGTCCTTAAGGATTAGCAGACTGTACCTCACTCAACCCTATATACTGTAGAACGCTATACCTTACCAGTCCTTATAAGGACCTTTGTGGAACTAGTAGGTTGTGATTAGCAGACTGTACCTCACTCAACCCTATATACTATAGTACGCTATACCTTACCAGTCCTTATAAGGACCTTTGTGGAACTAGTAGGTTGTGATTAGCAGACTGTACCTCAGTCCCTATACTGATAAAGGACTGCTGCTTAATAGGGCAGCAGTCAGCAGTAGTGCACCTCAACCCTATATATTGTGGACCTATACCAGTCCTTAAGGATTAGCAGACTGTACCTCACTCAACCCTATATACTGTAGTACGCTATACCTTACCAGTCCTTAGAAGGACCTTTGTGGAACTAGTAGGTTGTGATTAGCAGACTGTACCTCACTCAACCCTATATACTGTAGTACACTATACCTTACCAGTCCTTATAAGGACCTTTGTGGAACTAGTAGGTTGTGATTAGCAGACTCTACCTCAGTCCCTATACTGATAAAGGACTGCTGCAGACAAGGGCAGCAGTCAGCAATAGTGCACCTCAACCCTATATATTGTGGACCTATTCCAGTCCTTAAGGATTAGCAGACTGTACCTCACTCAACCCTATATACTGTAGTACGCTATACCTTACCAGTCCTCATAAGGACATTTGTGGAACTAGTAGGTTGTGATTAGCACACTGTACCTCACTCAACCCTATATACTGTAGTGCGCTATACCTTACCAGTCCTTATAAGGACCTTTGTGGAACTAGTAGGTTGTGATTTGCAGACTGTACCTCAGTCCCTATACTGATAAAGGACTGCTGCAGAATAGACCAGCAGTCAGCAGTAGTGCACCTCAACCCTATATATTGTGGACCTATACCAGTCCTTAAGGATTAGCAGACTGTACCTCACTCAAACCTATATACTGTAGTACGCTATACCTTACCAGTCCTTAGAAGGACCTTTGTGGAACTAGTAGGTTGTGATTAGCAGACTGTACCTCACTCAACCCTATATACTGTAGTACGCTATACCTTACCAGTCCTTAGAAGGACCTTTGTGGAACTAGTAGGTTGTGATTTGCAGACTGTACCTCAGTCCCTATACTGATAAAGGACTGCTGCTTAATAGGGCAGCAGTCAGCAGTAGTGCACCTCAACCCTATATATTGTGGACCTATACCAGTCCTTAAGGATTAGCAGACTGTACCTCACTCAACCCTATATACTGTAGTACGCTATACCTTACCAGTCCTTAGAAGGACCTTTGTGGAACTAGTAGGTTGTGATTAGCAGACTGTACCTCACTCAACCCTATATACTGTAGTACGCTATACCTTACCAGTCCTTAGAAGGACCTTTGTGGAACTAGTAGGTTGTGATTTGCAGACTGTACCTCAGTCCCTATACTGATAAAGGACTGCTGCAGAATAGGGCAGCAGTCAGCAGTAGTGCACCTCAACCCTATATATTGTGGACCTATACCAGTCCTTAAGGATTAGCAGACTGTACCTCACTCAACCCTATATACTGTAGAACGCTATACCTTACCAGTCCTTATAAGGACCTTTGTGGAACTAGTAGGTTGTGATTAGCAGACTGTACCTCACTCAACCCTATATACTATAGTACGCTATACCTTACCAGTCCTTATAAGGACCTTTGTGGAACTAGTAGGTTGTGATTAGCAGACTGTACCTCAGTCCCTATACTGATAAAGGACTGCTGCTTAATAGGGCAGCAGTCAGCAGTAGTGCACCTCAACCCTATATATTGTGGACCTATACCAGTCCTTAAGGATTAGCAGACTGTACCTCACTCAACCCTATATACTGTAGTACGCTATATCTTACCAGTCCTTAGAAGGACCTTTGTGGAACTAGTAGGTTGTGATTAGCAGACTGTACCTCACTCAACCCTATATACTGTAGTACACTATACCTTACCAGTCCTTATAAGGACCTTTGTGGAACTAGTAGGTTGTGATTAGCAGACTCTACCTCAGTCCCTATACTGATAAAGGACTGCTGCAGACAGGGGCAGCAGTCAGCAATAGTGCACCTCAACCCTATATATTGTGGACCTATTCCAGTCCTTAAGGATTAGCAGACTGTACCTCACTCAACCCTATATACTGTAGTACGCTATACCTTACCAGTCCTCATAAGGACCTTTGTGGAACTAGTAGGTTGTGATTAGCAGACTGTACCTCACTCAACCCTATATACTGTAGTACGCTATACCTTACCAGTCCTTATAAGGACCTTTGTGGAACTAGTAGGTTGTGATTTGCAGACTGTACCTCAGTCCCTATACTGATAAAGGACTGCTGCAGAATAGACCAGCAGTCAGCAGTAGTGCACCTCAACCCTATATATTGTGGACCTATACCAGTCCTTAAGGATTAGCAGACTGTACCTCACTCAAACCTATATACTGTAGTACGCTATACCTTACCAGTCCTTAGAAGGACCTTTGTGGAACTAGTAGGTTGTGATTAGCAGACTGTACCTCACTCAACCCTATATACTGTAGTACGCTATACCTTACCAGTCCTTAGAAGGACCTTTGTGGAACTAGTAGGTTGTGATTAGCAGACTGTACCTCACTCAACCCTATATACTGTAGTACGCTATACCTTACCAGTCCTTAGAAGGACCTTTGTGCAACTAGTAGGTTGTGATTAGCAGACTGTACCTCAGTCCCTATACGGATAAAGGACTACTGCAGCAGTAGGGCAGCAGTCAAGTATAATATTCTTTCTATATTTGGAAGAAAGAATATTATATGTGTACAACCCTATTACCATACCAGTCCTGAAAAGGACCTTTGTGGACCTAATAGTAACAGCTAATGATTAAACTGACTGTCCCTCACTGCTACACATAGCGTCCTGTCTGTCCCTATTTACACTGACAAAACACAGGCTGCTGCAACAATAACTTGAATAGCACTGCACTCAAAACTTTATCCTGTACTACTACACCATACCAGTTCTGAAAAGGACTTTTGTGGACCTAATAGTAACAGCTAATGATTAAACTGACTGTCCCTCTCTGCTACACACAGCGTCCTGTCTGCCCCTCTCTGCAGTCTGCACTGACAAAACACAATCTGCTGCAACAATGACTTGAATAGCAGTGCCTCAAACCTATATCCTGAACTACATCTACACCATACCAGTCCTTAAAATAATTGTTGTGGACCTAACAGCCAGCGATTTGGGTCACTGCAGTCTCTCCCTGCTCCACACAGCAACCTCTCCCTATAGTGACAGTAGAAAGAATGTAAAATGGCCGCCGGATCGGGTCTATTTATAAGTTAGGGGGAATGTCCAATTGTCCATGTGCTGTAATGTCTCAATTGGCTGTCCTGTACCCCATGATGGATGTGTCATCATAGGTCAAAGTTCTTTTACACAGTAAACACGTAAGTCCGCCGGGCGAACAGCGGCAATAGTCCGCCGATCAGGCGAATCGCGAACAGCCGAAATTCGCCACGCACCGACCGCCGGGCGAACAGTACGACCATCCCTAATAGCAGTGATACATTTATCATTTCTCTTAGAGCAAAAAAATACTTTTGTTGCTGATATTTTTATTGCTGATATTGCCTTGCAAAAATGTTTTTATTTTGTAAGCAAGCCGTAGACAAAAAAGAAGCCAAAAGTAAATAAAAAATAAAAATAAAAAAGCAATGGAAAAATTGCAAAAATGATCTGACCATCTAAAGCCGCGTACGCACGGGCGGACTGTCTGGCCAACTAAGTCCGTCAGACAATCCGACAGACAGTCCGTCCTACTTTTGAATGAACGGAGTTGACCACACACGATGAACAGACAGTCCGCTGAAAGCTTGCGCGATGACGTGTACAGCACGTACGACGGGACTAGAAATACGACATCCAATACACTGCAATGCAACCTTCGGCCGTGTAAATCCTTTCTGAGCATGCGCCATACTTAGTCCGTCCAACTTGCCTACTCACGAGCGGACTGTCCGCTGAAACCAAAGTTGGACGGACTGTATTACGGAAATTCCGAAAGACTTAGTCCGCCAGACTGTCCGCTGAAAAAGTCCGCTGAAGCCCACACACGAGCGGACTGTCCGCTGAAATGTGTTTCAGCGGACTAAGTTGGACAGACAGTCCGCCCGTGTGTACGCGGCCTAAGTGTAAAAATGGATTACAGGGCCTAGTGAAAAGGTTAATTCTATTTATTTATTTTTTGACCATATACCTGTGTTTCTGCAGGGTTTCATGACATTACAGGTTAACCAATTGCCGACCAGTGCACGGCGATATACGTCGGCACAATGGCACGGCTGCACAAATGGGAGAACAGGTATGTGCCCTTTAAGATGCGGCATTGTGGGCGTGCGCACACCCTCCGCGTTCTCCATGACCATGCTGGTGGGTGACACAGGCTCGATGTACGCCGGGGGCCTGCGATCATGTCTCGGAATGGCAGAATGGGGAAATGCCTATTAGACATGTGCACACTGAAATATTTTGTTTCGGAATTTAGTTTTTTCGGAAAAATTAATTTATTTAGTAACGGAAATTTGTTTTTTTTTAATTTTGTTTTGTTAAAAAATGCATTCGTCTGAAAATCTGAAATAATTAAGGTTGAATCTGTCATTGAAGGCTTATGGTGTCTGTCGAATGTTCTAAGAAGATTTGACGGAATAGGGAGCCCCGGAATGACACGTACTGAAGGGGAGGGGTAATGGAGGGGCGGGCATGACCGGGTGCCTAGAGACACCAAGACAGAGGATAGGTGGAGGAAGAGAAACACACAAGGGGGAGGAGCCATATAAAAGGGGGGCGGAGCCGGAACGGGACCAGTCTCGAGGGGAAGACATCAGAGGAGGCAGCTTTCCAGCGCTGCTCCTCTCTGGACAAAATGGCGGCGATCGACCACGTGTTGGAGCGGCTGCGGGCGCAGGCGGAGGTACGGGGTTCAGAGTGGCTAACCGAGCAGGTGGAGCGCTGGATGGGCGAGACGGAGGCGGGCACGAGTAGCGGGGAGCCGGTGCTGCGGGCCCGGAGGTCCCGGCCTCCGGCGCGCTTTTCGCCGGGACCCGCCCCTCGGCCACCTCGTGAGCGGCGGAGCCCGGGGGCGGACAGGTCGGTCCCCCCCGCAAAACGGAGACAGCAGGACGATCGGGGCCTGGGGCGGTCTGCACGCCGCCGGCCTACCCCGGGGGGCGGGGCCACGGGCCACGATGGCGCCGGCTCCCCGCCGTCCAGCCCGGCGACCGTTCGCGTGGGGGACCCCTGTGGGGGGCCCTGCACGAGCAGGGGGACAGCCAGCGGAGCGGAGGTTTCTGCAAGACGGACGGAGTCGGCATACAGGGGGACACGGGCGGTGGGTGGGGGGCGCCGGGCGGATGCGGGCTCAATTGATGGACAGACTGGAGGACTGACGCCCAGGGGTGGTGCGGGGGGGCGCCCTAGGTCTGGTTCGCTACGCCAGTCTGGGAGCAAGGCCCCTGTGGTGAAGGATCTTCCCAGCCACCTGCTTGCTGCGGCCTCTGGGAGCGGATCGCCCAGGGGGCTTCTGGCGCCTGCGGAGAGGGAAGAGGAGGACCGGTCGGAGGGAGAACTGTCCGCTGAAGACGACGTGGTTCCCCCGGCGGTGGAGAGCGGCAACGCGGCTGCGGGACGTATTCCTGGTCGGCCCGGTAAGTCAGTACCTACTGTTTTATCTGATGTTTGGCAGGGGTTGCTGGGGGTGGTACAAGGGGCGGCTGGTTCAGCGGCGCCTCCGGCGCCGCTGGGTGGGGTGTCGGTGGCGGGGTCGGGTCAGGTGGACCCGGGGCCCGCGCCGCCCATGCAGGGTTTGTTGGAGGGATTGCGGGCTTTGGTGGACAGGTTTGGGGGGGGTGGGGGATCTCCTGCCCTGACGGCGCCTTGGGGGGCTGGTAAGGTAGCGGGGGCGGCGGGGGTCCCGCCGGCTGCGGGTGGGGAACCTGCGGCGTCCGCAACGGCAGTGCCGGTGGTGGGCGGGGGGTCCGGCGGGGAGGAGGCGGCCGCGACACCCAACCGCACGGATGTGGTTCGGATTGGGGATGCGGCGCGTTGTGAGGTGTACGTCTGCTTCGAGGGACCGCTCGGGGCGCACCTGAAGCAGGAGGTGCGGGAGAAAATTGCAAAAGGTGAGTACGTGGAGATATTCTCGCTGCTCCCACTGGAAAAATTCAATTTGGATCGGGTCAAGCCCAATGACACGAAAAAAGACGATGAGGAAAAGAGGCGTTATAGGCTGATACCGCGTACGTTTGCGAATTGGTTGCAGGCGTTCGCGATTTTAGCGAGCGTCATCGGCGAAAAGAACCCCGAGCACTGCTCGGCGTTGTTTTGCTATATGGACGCCATTGGGGAGGCACACCGGGTGTACGGGGGGGTGGCATGGCTCCGGTACGACGAACAGTTCCGGCAGCGGAAGGCGGTGCGTCAGGAGTTGCGGTGGGATCACAAGGACATCAGCCTCTGGATGAGGCTGATGTCCTCCGCCCGGGCCCCGCCTCAGTTTTTTCAGGGGGGGGCCGGGGGTACACCCTCCTCAGGACTGTCGGCCGGAAAGAAGTGGGGGGTGTGCTGGTCTTTTAACGAGGGTGCCTGCAAGTTTGGAAGTGCGTGCCGGTTCAAGCACGAGTGTTCCGGCTGCGGGGGGGCTCACGCCCTGTCTCGCTGCTTTAAAAGGGGAAAGCGTCCCGGCGACGCTGCTAACAAGAGGGAAGACGCCGGTGAGGGTGGAAAGGATGCTTCCTTTCCTAAATAGGTACCCGGACAGGGTGGCTGCGCGGCTGCTGGCCGAGGGGTTCCGGGAGGGTTTCCGGATTCCCTGTGACTTGGAAGTGGTGCCGCCGGTGGCGCAAAACCTCAGGTCGGCCTTGCAGCACCCTACGGTGGTGGACGAAAAGTTGGGGAAGGAAGTGGCGCTGGGTCGGATGGGGGGGCCGTTTACGGTTAAGCCGTGGGACTCGCTGGTGGTGTCCCCCTTGGGGGTTGTCCCCAAGAAGGAGCCGGGCAAGTTTCGGCTCATACACCACTTGTCGTTTCCAAAGGGGGGTTCGGTCAACGATTTCATTGACCCGGACGTCTGTGCGGTGTCGTATACGTCATTTGACGCGGCTGTTCGGTGGGTGCGGCGCTACGGCCGGGGAGCGCTCATGGCTAAGGCGGACATTGAGTCGGCTTTCCGGTTGCTGCCGGTGCACCCGGACAGTTTTCGGTGGTTGGGTTGTCACTGGCGGGAGCAGTTCTACGTGAACAAGTGTTTGCCTATGGGCTGCTCCGTTTCTTGCTCCGTGTTCGAGCAGTTTAGTTCGTTCCTGGAGTGGGTGGTGCGGGATGTTTCCGGCAGTGAGTCAATCATTCACTACTTGGACGATTTTCTCTGCATCGGCCCCCATGCCTCCGCTGTGTGTGCGATTCTCTTGTCCACGTTGCAGCACATCGCAGGCGTTTTTGGGGTGCCATTGGCGGCCGAAAAGACGGAGGGCCCAGTGGGGGTGTTGAGTTTCTTGGGTATAGTGATAGATTCGGCGGCTATGGAGTGCAGGTTGCCGGATGACAAGTTGGCGGATTTGCAGGGGGCGATTCGGGAGATTCAGGGCCGTCGGAAAGTTCAGCTGACAACCTTGCAGTCATTGCTGGGCAAACTGAACTTTGCGTGCCGCATCATCCCGATGGGACGGGTGTTCTGCCGGCGGCTGTCGGCGGCGACGGCGGGGGTGCGGGCGCCCACGCACTTCATTCGGTTGACGAAGGAGCACCGGGACGACTTGGGGGTGTGGCATGATTTCTTGTCCTCCTATAACGGCAGGGCGGTGTGGATGTCGGGGCCGGTGAGCAACTTCGATGTCGCATTGGTCACAGACGCAGCAGGGTCTACGGGCTATGGTGCGTTTTTTCAGGGCAGGTGGAGTGCGGAACCTTGGCCGCGCTCGTGGAAGGAAGCGGGTTTCCTGGGCAACCTGGTGTTGCTGGAACTCTTTCCGATTGTGTTGGCTCTGGAGCTGTGGGGGGAGAGTTGCAGGAATTTGAAGCTGCGCATCAACTGTGACAACATGGGTGTGGTGCAGGTGGTGAATCGCATGTCTGCCTCCTCCCCTCCTGTTATCAGACTTTTGCGCCAATTGGTCCTTCGGTGCCTGCGTTTGAATGTGTTTTTGTATGCTGTGCATATACCTGGGGTGGAGAATGCCTTAGCTGACTCCCTGTCTCGTTTCCAGTGGGACAAGTTCCGGGAACTGGCACCTGGCGCGGAGGCAGTCGGGATTCCGTGCCCGGGGTGGATTTGGGAACTGCCCTTGGAGTCGCCGCGGGCTGGATACGCAGGTCTGTAAGTGGGGCTACCTGGACGGCATACGTGAAGGTATGGCGGGAATGGCAGGAGTTGGTGCGAGAGGTGGACGGAACTGGGGGAGCCGGGGATGGGCGCTTGCTGGCACTTTATTTTGTGGTCCGGAACGTGGAGAGTGGGCGCTCGGCGGCAGTGATCGATCGGAAACTGGCAGGCTTGTCATTCCTTTTTAAGTTGTTGGGGTCGGAGGATTGGTCGAAGGGTTTTTGGATACGTCAGATGATGAAGGGTTTTCGGAAGCAGTCGAAGAGGGGGGACACGAGACGTCCGGTGACGTTTGGGGTCTTGGTGGCCATTTGTGGTACATTGGTTTCGGTTTGCACGTCTCCGTTCGAGGTGCGGTTGTTCACGGCGGCCTTTTCATTGGCTTTTTACGGGGCTTTTCGGATTGGGGAGTTGGTCAGCCCGTCCCGGAAAGTTCCTGGGGGGCTGGGGGATCAGGACGTTCGGGTGGCAGGATCGGTGGTGGAGATAACTCTTAGGCGTTCGAAGACGGACCAACGGGGTAGGGGTGTGAACATTTGCTTATTCAGTTTGGCAGGGTCGCAGGTTTGCCCGGTAGAAGCGGTTCGGAGTTACCGAGCGGTTAGGCCGGGGAGTCCGGGTCCATTCCTTGTCCACGCGGACGGGTCTTTCCTGTCCAGATTCCAGTTCGTGGCGGTTTTCCGGCGAAGTTTGGCGCTGAATGGTTGGGAGGAGTCGGAATATGCTTCACACTCCTTCCGCATCGGGGCGGCCACAGAGACGGCCCGGTGCGGGTTGGATGAGGCGGCGGTACGAAGGATTGGTCGTTGGGAGTCGCGTAGGTTTAGGTCATACGTTCGACCTCAGTTAGCGGTTGGGCGGTCCAGGGAGTGGGATGGCCCTTAGTTGTATTCCTGGTTGGTTGGTAATAAGGAATGCGATACAGGAACGTTCCTGGGACTGATGGAGTTTTTTCCACGGGGGTAGGGTTGGGATCTCCGTGGGGTGGTAAGGGCAGTGGTTAGTGGTTTTGCTGTGGGGGTTATTGTTTTTCGGGGATCAGCAGGTTTTGGTTTCTCGTTTCAGATGGAGGTTCACCGCGCCTCGTTTGGATCGTGGGCCACTCCTACGTGTGTTGGGGGGCCAGGAGAGGAGACATGAGACCTGCGGGGAGGCAACTGGGTATTTCCAGGGCAGAAGCGGAATTGAGATGGTTGGGGATACCAGGAATGCGGTGGGAGAGGGTGGTGAGTGTGGTTGAAAGGTTCGTGTGGCTGCATGGGCCCCCGGATGTGTTGGTTCTGCATGCTGGGGGGAATGACCTGGGAGCCCGGAAAGTCCGGGATTTACTGAATGACATTAAGGCGGATTTTCTGAAGCTGCGTGCTAGGTTTCCCAGTACGATCCTGCTGTGGTCGGATATTGTCGCCCGGACGCAGTGGAGATGGGCAAGGTCAGTGGCCAGCATTCAGAAGACGAGGATCCGGGTGAATAAGGTGGTGGGGAGATTCGTGATTCAGAATGGAGGGCTGGTGATCAGGCACAGGGAACTGGAGTCCAACGTGGGTCTGTACCTAAGGGGGGATGGGGTTCATCTCACGGATGTCGGGATTGACCTGTGGTCTTTGGGTTTACAGGGGGGGATCCAACAAGCTTTGAGGGTGTGGGGTTGCCCTCAAGGGTAAGGTGGTCACCCTTTTCAGGCTGTGGCGGGAGATTTCTGGTGGTCTTTGACGGTGGCGGTAAAACAGAGGTGATATAAAAGGGTGGGGGGGGCTCATTGGTATTATGGGCCCCTCAGTTGTATTCCCGAACGGTGGACGGAATACTGGGAGGTTTTTCACTGCAGGAATTATTTGTCTCTGAGCGGTCACAGCGTGAGGCCTGGTATGGTAAACAAAGGTAAAGCAGTGAGGTTGGTTTTTGGAATTAAAGTGGGTCACCGTCAGAGATCACCAGACTGGAGTTGATAAAAGTTGTTCAAGGTTTTGGTTTACAGTTGTAGATATATATTTATATATTTATATATTTATATACATATTTTGGAGGGAGTAAAATATTTTGGTTATGTTTAATAAAAGGCTGTTGTGGCCATTTTACTCCAAAGAAAAGGTGTGGTCTCATTATTATAGATATATAAGGGCTGGTATGGGACATTATTGAGAGGGGGACTGTTGGGCTACGCAGGTCAAGGGAGCCCCGGAATGACACGTACTGAAGGGGAGGGGTAATGGAGGGGCGGGCATGACCGGGTGCCTAGAGACACCAAGACAGAGGATAGGTGGAGGAAGAGAAACACACAAGGGGGAGGAGCCATATAAAAGGGGGGCGGAGCCGGAACGGGACCAGTCTCGAGGGGAAGACATCAGAGGAGGCAGCTTTCCCACCCTCCCTCCCTACTGGATAGCATGTTTGGGTGTGAGTTGTTGGTTGGATTGCTGGTGTTTTTTCGTTGTGTTTGTTTTCTGTCTTTCAGGTGCAGTGGGATGTTCGTCACAACAGTGAAGTCGGCCCTTTGGGGGGCTGCTGCGTGAGATTTCTGGTGGTCTTTGACGGTGGCGGTAAAACAGAGGTGATATAAAAGGGTGGGGGGGGCTCATTGGTATTATGGGCCCCTCAGTTGTATTCCCGAACGGTGGACGGAATACTGGGAGGTTTTTCACTGCAGGAATTATTTGTCTCTGAGCGGTCACAGCGTGAGGCCTGGTATGGTAAACAAAGGTAAAGCAGTGAGGTTGGTTTTTGGAATTAAAGTGGGTCACCGTCAGAGATCACCAGACTGGAGTTGATAAAAGTTGTTCAAGGTTTTGGTTTACAGTTGTAGATATATATTTATATATTTATATATTTATATACATATTTTGGAGGGAGTAAAATATTTTGGTTATGTTTAATAAAAGGCTGTTGTGGCCATTTTACTCCAAAGAAAAGGTGTGGTCTCATTATTATAGATATATAAGGGCTGGTATGGGACATTATTGAGAGGGGGACTGTTGGGCTACGCAGGTCAAGCTTGTAGGCGGAAGATTTGCCAGAGCAGCTAAACTGTACGACGCTGCAATCGTACATTTCTGGTACAAGCTATAGTAGAATTCTAATGTTGTATCACATTAGTAATAATTATATTTATTAATCAGTCAACCAACATTAGAATTCTTCTATAGCCTATGGGCGGAGAATCTGACCATAAATGTCCACTCAAATCGACTGCTTTGTCTTCATGACAAATCTTTTCTCTCTATGTCGAATTATCTTGGACTAATAGAGTTAGGTTAGGCACATTCATCCTTTTTTGCTATTGTCTCTATAATGTCAAATCTTTTCTCTCTATGCAGAATAATTTTGGACTAATAGAGCTAAGTTTACTCACATTCGACCACAGGTTAGATGGACACAGATTGCTATTGTCAGCGTCATGTTGAATCTCCGATCTATATCTAACAAAAATAAAGCAATTGTTTATGTCAGAACTTTCGGCTTTCGGATTCTTCACATTCGTTATCGTTTGCTAAAATGATAACGAAAATACCAGAAATTCAGACGAAAATGTATTCGGACATAAACAAATGCACATGTCTAATGCCTATGTAAACAAAGCATTTCCCCATTCTGCCTAGTGACATGACAGAGATCTCCTGCTCCCTGTCATCGGGAGCAGTGATCGCTATCATGTCAGTGGTAGCCCCTCCAAGTTAGAATCACTCCCTAGGACACACTTAAACCCTTGATCGCCCCCTAGTGTTTAACGCCTTCCCTGCCAGTGTCATTTATACAGTAATCAGTGCATTTTTATAGCACTGATCGTTGTATAATTGACAATGGTCCCATTTGTGTCAAAAGTGTCCCATGTGTCCGCCATAATGTCGCAGTCATGATAAAAATCGCAGACCATCACCATTACTAATTACATTTTTTTTTAAATGCCATAAATCTATCCCCTATTTTGTAGATGCTATAGCTTTTTAGTTTCATATTTTTTTATTGGGATTTAAACATTACTTAGCATGAATACGTCTACTAATAGCAGTTAGTAGAGTGAAAGGTTATACATCTCATTAAAGTCAGGTCATACATGTATTGGTTACAATAGCTCTGCACAACAGGTATCTTTCTCAGACCATGTAGTCCGAATTGTCAGACTCTAGGGAATGAGCTTCTGAGCACTCTGTGAAAGTGACCATTGCAAAAATTAAGCTAAGCCAAACATATGGAGATGAAAGCAAAAACAAAACAGGATAGTATAAAATGAAATAAAATAAAGTAAAATAAAATGCTCATCACTTCTAAAAGTCATAAAATCAAGAAGGTACCGTTCACTGTATTTTATATCTCCTATACCATTCGGTCCAGGGTTTTCATACAGATGTCGCTATCGAGAGACGGTTTTGAGTACTCACAGACATTAGCTCATATGTAGAGTGAGTGTGGGTGGTAAGTATCACCTCCCGCATGGAAGGAGCTACTCGATCCTTCCAGTGACGGGTCAGTACTAATCAAGCACTCATTAAAAGATGGGAGATTACTGTTCTGTACTCTCTCGGCAGTTCCTCAATGGTTAATGAGAGGACGGCTAATTCTGGGGATTTATCCGCTCACAAGAGAGCTGTTCAAGTATCCGAAAGACTCCTTTCCAATAACCATCAATCACCGACACTATATATTAAAAGCCAGCAGCTATAAATACTACAGCTGCTGACTTTTAATAAATGGACACTCACCTGTCCCGGGGTCATGGTAATGCCGAGGTAATTTATGCCCGTTGTTTCCCAGGTGTACGGATATTCATTTGCCAGCTTCCGTCTTACCTCTAAAGGTACATTCAGGCCTAGTATATAGGACTTGGATTCATTCACTTTATAAAATGAGAGTTTACTAAACCACTGCAATGTTTGATGCACCAAAGCCAGGGATTTCTCTACATCTGTGATCATCAGGATAACATCATCAGCAAAAAGGCTGATGGTGTGGTTGGAGTTATTCAGTTCAACTCCTGAGATGTGTGGATGAGTACGAATGCGACATGCCAAGGGCTCCATCAGTAGGTTAAAAATCAGTGGCGATAAGGGGCAGCCCTGGAGGTTCCCATTCATGATGGTAAATGAAGTGGAGAGAGCTCCCATCATTAGGACCTTATTAGGGCCATAATCACCGAAAAGATAGGGCCAGCAAAGCCAAACGCAGTGCGGGTATTAGCTAAGTACCCCCAATGTATGTGGTCGAACGCCTTCTCCGTGTCCAGTGATAGGAGCAGAGAAGGCGATCCCCCCACATTCACACCGTGGATGATGTTAATCAGGTGCCTGGTGGCGTCCGATGTTTGCCTACCCTTCGTGAACCCCGACTGGTCTGGGTGAATTATACCTGGGAGAATGTCTGTCAGACGTATCGCTATAAATTTTTTCGTAAAGCTTCACGTCGTTATTAAGTAGGGAAATGGGTCTAAAGTTTTGCGGGCTGGTCGGGTCCTTCCCTGGCTTGGGTATAGTCACTGTTAACGCTTTAAGCATCTCTGAAGGGAAAGAGGCAGAGGCAACAGCATCATTAAATACCTGTAGTAGATGGGGGGCTAGGATATATCCAAACGTTTTGTAATATTCCCCTATAAAGCCATCTTGCTGGATGGTAGCGAGGCTATAGCCTTGTTTACTTCTAACATGGTGAAAGGTAAATTTAGCTGATGGAGTTGACCAGGAGTCAGCCTAGGGAGGGGAAGTTGTGCCAGAAAGGTAGCTATGTTGTCCGATTCTGGTTGAGGGGTGGAGTGATCTGCTTTTAGGTTGTATAGGGAGCTATAGTATTCCCCCGAAGACATTCTCTATTTCATTTGGGTGATAGTGTTTAATTTGGGTAGTGGGATGAATAAGATATGGGATTCTCAACTTATACCTATGTCCTTGTATTCGTTGTGCAAGAAATTTCCCCGCTCTATTACCACTAGCATAGTGCGTCATCTTTAGTCTCCTGGTAGCTTTCTCAAAGTCTCCCAGGAGAGTAAGCCTAAGATCAAGTCTAAGTAATGAAATCAAGTTGGATAGGGCAATTGAGGATTGTTTTTTGTTTTGTGCTTCTAGGGAGCGAATACTATCGGTGAGCTCCATTATTTTCTGTTGCCTCTGCCTCCTCAGTTTCGCTCCTATTTTTATAAATATACCCCTCATAAATGCCTTGTGAGCATTCCACAATATTGCATGATTAGATACAGAACCAACATTATCATCAAAATATGCATTGAGCTGGGTTTCCAATTGTTCCCTGGAACCCTGATTCTGAAGAACATATGGATTCGCTCTCCAGACTGGGTTAGGCCCAGGGGCAAGTGGGTCATCAATAGTTAGGGTAACAGATGCATGATCAGACCAGGTAAGAGTATTGATCATCGTCTTGGTGGTGCGCGCCAGAAGGGATCGACCCACCAAGAAGAGGTCAATGCGAGAATAGGAGCGATGCGCTGCTGAGAAAAAGGTAAAGTCATGCGCTCCAGCTCTCCACGCCATATGTCATATAGATCATTTTTTATGAATAAAATCCTGTAACGAAGGTGTGGTGCGTCTTGCTGTAGAGGTGGTGTCCATAATCATATCTTGGGGTAGGTTAAAGTCTCCACAAAGAATTAGAGATCCCCTCCTGACCGACTCAATTTTTTTCCGTAATTTGTTGAGGAATTTAATCTGGTGTGAGTTTGGTGCATAAACGTTCACTATGGTATATGTGTATGAGTTAATGTCACAATTATGAGATATCTGCCATTGACTTCCTCATGGACATGGAGGGAGACCGTGTCTCTGAACGCCATGAGTACGCCCCTCTTCTTTGCGTCTGCGTTAGCTGTGACAATAAAGGGGTATTTTCTGTGGGAACATTTGGGCTGCGCATTGGCACAAAAATGGGTTTCTTGTACACATAGCGTGTCACTGTTATGTTGAGAGGCTTCAGTCCACAGGGCTTTACTTTTAGCAGGGTGGTTAAGACCCTTGGCATTGATTGATAAAAATGTCACTTCCATTTACCATGCCTGTAAATGCTTGGGCAGCGTACCCCTTCTAAGTGCTCTGGGGCACATGTTGGACATTGTTTGCTAGGCGATAGTAAGGGATGTTCCTGACGATAGAAAAAGTATAGATAGGTAGAGTGTAAGTTACTCACATGCGAACGAACCTCCATGGCAGGCAAGATGTAGTAGACAGTAGACAGTGGCGTTGGAAGTTCCCTTTTGGAACATGGTGCATCGTGGCAAAGCAATAGATGGAGTAGGCAAGGAGAATTGAGCATGATCGGTGAAGTTTCCAATTAGCAGTCAATTCAAACTGTGGTGAGCAGTGAACAAAAAGAACAAAATAAAACAACACAACCTCCGCTGTAAGCAAAAACGAAAGTAAAGCTGTAATGTTATTTTCCGAACATTGGTAAACATTTTGGGCTCGTTGTCAATGAACGGTCCAAGGCAATCAACTGTCTATTTGAATGCAACTATTGCTATTCAAACGTAAATTGGGGGTCAAGTTTGTGGCAGAGAGGGTTAGCCCCTGCTGCAACGGAATTCGTGGTATCCCGAGCATAATCCGTTGGTTTAGGCGTGTTTTTTAGTATTGTCAGACGTGACAGTTTTCTATCCTGTTTCCAGTTGTTGTGTCTTCTTAACAGGGCTGGGGTTGTTTGCCAGGTCCGGGACTATGTGCCAGTCTCTAAGTAGAGCAAAGCCTTTCTCTAAAGAATGGACAATGTGAGTAGCACCATCTTTGATGATAGTAAGGTTAGTTGGATATCCCCATTTGTAGGAGATCTGGTGGTTTCGGAGAGCTTTGGTAATCGTTACTAGGCTTCTTCGCTTTTCAGTGTGTACTGTGCGAGATCTGCATAAAATTGCAAGTGTTGTTATTGGGGAGGGACGAGGTATTTTTTCCGCATAGTGGCCAGAAGTTGTTCTTTGACATGATAAAAAGTAAATCGCAGTATGACATCTCTTAGAGTATGATCAGGTAGGTAGGAGGGCTTGGGGAGGTGGTGTATACTGTCTATGGTGACATCCATCTGTGTAAGGTCAGGAAGGAGGCCTGTGAATAAGGTAGTGGCATATGCCTGCAAACCGCTCTGTTGAACCGTTTCCGGTATGCCTCTGCTTTTCATGTTGTTTCTCCTACTTCTGTCCTCCATGTCCGCCTTTTTTGCCTGTATTACCTCTATCTCCCCCTCAGCCTCCTCTTGGGCAGCTACCAGGTCATTAATTTGTGGTAGCGAACTCGCCCATTTTGCATTCAATATGATCAACTCTAGTTTCCACCTCTTGGATGTCTGTGCGAAAATTGTTCATACATGTCATCATATCAGCCTGTATAGTACTCCGTAGGGAGAGCAACATGTCTTTAAGAACAGTGTCTATGACAGGTTGGTTGTTTGGGGGGAACTTTTCAATGCTATCAGGCAGATCCCTAGTATCCTCCCCCGAGTCATCCTCATGGCCGCTCAGTGAGCTGCATCAAGGGCCATCCAGCCTAGATCTTGCTTTGGCTGGACTGTCCAGTTGTGGGGTATCTGGGCATGAACGGGTGCTCTTCGGAGAGCCCCCATTTCCATCCCGGGTGGCCAAGGGAGAGATGGAACCCCGTGTGCTGATGGCCGGCGTGGAAGTAGAGCCGTTGCCATCTTGCCTACCTCCATCCTGGCGGTACTGGTAGTATTCCGTCAGTCTCTGCGGTTTCCTTTCGCCTTTCCGTTTCTTAGTCATGCTCCACCACGGTCCGCTGGTGGTTAGCAATGAGCTGGGGTGGGTATATGCCTCCGGGAGAGCCGTTATGTGCTGCTGTGTACTCCATTGCTGTGGAGCTCCACTCTTATGCAGCCATCACAGTCCGCGGCTTGCCACGACCCCCTGATGCTATAACTTTTGAGCAAACCAATCAATATGCGCTTACTGCAATTTATTTTTTACCAAAAATATGTAGAAGAATACATATCGGCCTAAACTGAGAAAGAAATTTGTTTTTTATATATTTTTGGGGGATATTTATTAGCAAAAAATAATAAAAATATATTTTTTTTTTCAAAATTGGCGCTCTTTTTTTGTTTATAGCGCAAAAAATTAAAAAAGCAGAGGTGATCAAATACCACCAAAAGAAAGCTTTTTGTGGGAAAAAAGGGTGTAAATTTTGTTTGGTTGCAATGTTGCACGACCGCACAATTTTCAGTTAAAGCGATGTAGTGCCATATCACAAAAAGTGCTCTGGTCAGGAAGGGGGTAAATTCTTCCAGGGCAGAAGTGGTTAATAGGTATAAAGTTTGGATTCCCCACTACAATGAATTTGCAGCAATTCCACAGCATTCACAAAGTTTGAACATTTTAGACTTTTGGCTGATAAGTTTACAGGTTCACCAACAGAAATAGGCCTACCTCGTGATGTAATTGTCAAACCGCACTATTATTGGGCAAAGGAAAAGTTGATGCTTGCTGCTCGCAATCGGCAGGACTTGACACTTTGTGGGTCATCAATTCAGCTATTTACTGACCTTGCTCCTTCTACGGTGCAAAAGCGCAGGAATCTGAAACCCCTGTTACAACACCTCATCAACAAGCAAATCAGATATAGATGGGCCTTTCCCTTCAGACTATCCTTTACCTATAATGGCAAATCTTATTCATTTTCCACGTTACCGGAGGGTGAAGATCTCCTACTTAGCCTGGGTATTATCACGAGGGACTCACCGGCCTCCTCCCCTTTGACTCAAGCCCACTGCTCTCTCTCCCCGCTTTGGATGGAGCGAAAGCGGAACCCAGCCAGGGATACCCCCCCCCCCCCGGAAGACCTGAAAGTGTACTTTAGTGTCTCCCATATAATCCAGGACATACTACACGACGAAGAAGTGATACTACCATTTTGACCTGTTGGACGAACCTGAGTCCGCCTTTGACTGCGCAAGTGTGTAGTCGCCCTGTTAGCACAACCATAGTGCAGTTTCCTATTTTTCGGAATAATTTTTTCTCTAAACAGTTCCCTCATAACTGACTTGAAGTTACTGTGTTATTTTATTTTTATTTTTATAGATGTTTTTATAGCATTCTCTCTGTTTACTGCCTGAACCTTTTTTGTTATCCTGAGGGTGCAGAGTCGGTCCTGGCATGGAGCCCATTAGGGCCCCCCCGGGGGGGCAGACGCTGGCGCTGGGGGTGCCATTTGGTGCCGGCCCGCCCTGGAGTCGTTGCCTTCGGGGAAGGACAGGCTCGCACGGCCAGTGTAAAACATCAGACCGACAGTATGAGGGACCCGGACCTGCCCTGTTGGCCTGCTTTAGAGCTAGGGCCATTTGGGCTGGATTGGAAATCCATGCTGCTCTCTTGCAAGACTACCTTCCCTCCGAGGAGTGAGGTACCCTTGCTAAGTCCTGATAGGTTATCAAATCCGGCAGGGATTATTTCCCATATTGTTATGCGATTTGCACAAGTTAATTGGTATATGTTTGCGGGCCAATGGCCCTTGTCTTTTATGTTAACTAATCCTTTGTTTCTTTTCTTCCTCTTTTCTCTTTCTACCCCCTGTCTTCCCCGAGCTGTGGTCCTAACCCTCACCCATGCATGTTGGTCCTGGAGGTCAAGGGAATGGGAGTCCTATCTTTTGGAGGCTCTTTCCGTCCCCACAGTATTACAAGGTAAGAGTGCTCTGCCCTACCACGATGGCTAGGTCATACTCATCCAACTTTTCTGTGATCACCCATAATGTACATGGCTTCAATTCCCCAGCTAAAAGGACCAAAGCCTTCCAATTCTATAACAAACAGAAAGTGGATATATTGCTATTACAAGAAACACATTTTTCTAAGACGTCAGCCCTAAGTTATCTTAATGTTAAATACCCACAGTTTTACTTAGCTAACGAACCCGATAAAAAATAGGGGGTAGCTATTGCTTTTTCTAGACGAACCCCATTTACGCCCATCACCATAATTAAGGACAACGGAGGCAGATATATCATGGCAGTAGGACGCATTCATGACCAACTAGTTTCCTTTGTGTCTTATTATGCCCCAAATTCAGGACAGGTGGACTTTTTTAGTAAGATGTTGAGGATACTGATGCCCAAGGTCCAGGGACAGGTGATCATGGGAGGGGATAGCAACATACCACTTGACAGAATTATGGATAAATCCAACCCTGACAGACCTGCTCTCAAAAGACCGCCGACTGGGAGCAATAGGGTAGCTAGACTGTTACATCTATGTGATTTAATTGATGCATGGCGAGAGAGTAATCCCACTACTAGGGATTATACACATTTTTCACAGGTGCACCGCACTTATTCCAGGATAGATCATCTAATGGTCCGCACACTTCTACTCCCGTATCTGACGTCGGTGAAAATACTGTCAACCCCCTGGTCGGACCATTCTCCAATTAAACTGTCTTTGACAGGGTTGTGGTCTAAAGCTTCCCCGGCCCCGTGGCAACTAAATGCCAGCCTGTTAAACTACCCCATTTTGCACACTGAAATAGAAAAAGAACTACAAATGTACTTTACTGTTAATAAATCCTCAGATACGTCTCCCACGATCAATTGGGCAGCCCATAAGGCCGCGATTAGGGGCATACTAATACAAATAGGCGCTAGGCAAAAGCGGGCCCGCGAACATGCGATTCGGCAACTAGAAGCCAATTTAGACCGGCTGATGCAGGAACAACATACTCACCCGCACTGCGACATAAGACATAGGATTGATGACATTAGACTGGAACTAAACTTGGCTTTGACGACTCAGGCAGAAAAACATGTTATCTAAACATAGGTACTCTACAATGGGTGACAAACCGAACACCATGTTAGCCAGGAAACTAGTTCCCCGACCCCACACACCCACATTACCTAAACTAAGGCTCTCCACGGGTCGCTCCACTCAAAACCCCGAACTTATTCTGAAGGAATTTCACAATTTCTACTCCAAATTATATGGCTCACAGACCAAGTATGATCCTCGTCGGGCCGATACCTTTTTCCGTGACGCCCCACTACCCCAGTTGACGCGTGCCCACGCAGACCTGATGGATGCTGAATTCACAGACCTAGAGGTCAAAATGGCGATTAAATCGTTACACCCCTCAAAGGCCCCTGGACCAGATGGTTTTACGGGCCATTATTATAGGAAATACCAGGATATATTGATTCCTCACCTGTGTTTAGGGATGAGCCGAACACCCCCCGGTTCGGTTCGCACCAGAACTTTCGAACGGACCCCAAATTCGTACGAACGTTAGAACCCCATTGAAGTCTATGGGACTCGAACGTTCGAAATGAAACGTGCTAATTTTAACGGCTAATATGCAAGATACTGTCCTAAAAAGGGGTTGGGGACCTGGCTCCTGCCCCAGGGGACATGGGTCAATGCAAAAAAAACTTTTAAAAACGGCCGTTTTGGCGGGAGCACTGATCTTAATGACGATTATAGTGGAAAAAAAAAGTGAAATATTCCTTTAAATATGGTGCCTGGGGGGTGTCTGTAGTATGCCTGTGAAGTGCCACGTGTTTCCCGTGTTTAGAACAGTCCCTGCACAAAATGACATTAAACGGAAATAACACCATTTAAAACTGCTTGCGGTTTTAATGTTATATCTGGTTCCTGCAATATGGTTGAAAATCATTGAGAAAAATGGCATGGGTAGCCCTCCCTGCCCATTACCAGCCTATTTGGGTCTTGTACGCATATTAAGGGGAACCCTGTACCCATATTTAAAAAAGGAAATGCTTGTGGCCCCCAGGCCCTATATACTCAGAACAGCAGTATACAGGCGGTGCAAACAAGACAGGGACTGTGTAGGTTTTGGTGTGTTAAGTTGAATCTGTTTGTAATTTTCAACTGGTACATTTTTAAAGTGTAGCTCCAGTCAAAAAAACTATTTTTAAGCTTTTTGGAAAACATAGGGAAGGGTTATCACCCCTGTATAATTTGTTTTGTCGTACATCTTTTTTCATCTCACTTGCTGTTGTCTCTTTCCGTTTGCAAGTAGGAGATGTTTGTAAGTTGGATGTTTGAAAGTAGGGGCCTGCCCTATATGCTCTGCAGAAATGGCAGAACAAGGTGTTGGTTTTGCCACAACATTGTAAGCCCTCAAAGTGACTCTTGGTGGGTGCTGGAGCGCCCTGCTGTGAACGATAATATCAAGAATTGTAATTACATGCCATTGTTGAACAGTGGTAGAAAAATTGACCTTTGGTGGTTGTGGTGCTGGTGCCACAACACTATAAGTCCTCACCGTTACTCTGGGTGGGCACAGGAAGGGGCCCTCCTGTGAAATATTATATCAAGAATTCTAATTACATGTCCCTGTTAAACAGGGGCAGACAAATTTGGCCTTAGGCACTGGTGCTGGTGCCACCACACTGCAACCTCTGCCATATACTCTAGTTTTATTGCAGGAATTAGCCCTGCTGCAAAGCATTGCATCAAAAATTTTACTTAAACGCCCCTGTTAAACAGGGGCAGAAAAATTGGGCCTTAGGCACTGGTGCTGGTGCCACCACACTGCAACCTCTGCCATATACTCTAGTTTTATTGCAGGAATTAGCCCTGCTGCAAAGAATTGCATCAAAAATTGTACTTAAACGCCCCTGTTAAACAGGGGCAGAAAAATTGGGCCTTAGGCATCACCCAGAACCAGAAATGTTCTTCCAACATATCAGCGGAGGAGGAAGAGGATAGACAATCAACATAACAGGACAGTCACTCAGCATCAGCATAGGCAGTCTTGAAGGGATGTGATATTTAAAAAAAAATTATTCGGTTACATCAGCTTCAGGTGCTTGGTAGCTGTGGGTGATCCAAGACTGATTCATCTTGATAAAGGTCAGTCGATCAACTGATTCGATGGACAGGAGCACCCTGTGATCGGTAACAAAGCCACCAGCAGCACTGAAGGTGCGTTCCGAAAGAACGCTGGATGCAGGACAGGCCAGTAGCTCAATTGCATACTGTGCAAGCTCTGGCTAGTGATCCATCCTCAAGACCCAGTAAGCCAGAGGATTTTCGGTGGGAAAGGTGTCCAAGTCTGACCTTGCCCCTAGGTATTCCTGCACCATGTAAATCAGACGCTGGCGATGGGTGCTGGAACCGATCATACCTTGGGGCTGCGGACTAAAAAATTGTCTGAAAGCATCAGTCAGACGGCCACCTTCTCCACCGCTCCTTCTGACCGATGCCTCAGCAACACGTTGTCCAGGACCAGGAGTTTGTAACCTCCCAGTCTCTGGGAACACGTTGCACAGACCTTTCTGCAAGGCCTCCCGGAGATATCTCATCCTCTGCTCCCTCAAGATAAGATAAGGTCGGCAACCTTACCCTTGTACCGTGGATCAAGGAGAGTGGCCAGCAAGTAATGGTCCCTCTCCTTGATCCGAAGAATACGAGGATCCTTCCGCAGGCTTTGCAGGATCAGGGAGGCCATGCAGCGTAGGTTAGCTGAGGCATTCGGTCCGGAGTCCTCTGGGTCACTAAGGACAACATGATCCGCAGCTACCTCCTCCCAGCCACGTACAAGTCCACGTGTTTCTTGGGACTGTAAATCATCCCTACAAGACTGCTGCTGCTGCTGCTGATGCTGAGTGCCAGCCTCCACCTCCATGCTGACACAATCATCCTCCTCCTCTTCCTCCTCCTCATCCTCTTCCTGTGTGATGGGTGGCACAGCAGGAACACTGTCTGGATAAAGGGGGCCTTAAGAGGCAAGGAAGTCCTCCTCTTCCTGCCTCTGTTCCTGCCTCAAGTGCCCTGTCCATTATTCCACGCAGCGTATGCTCCAAGAGGTGGACAAGAGGTACAGTGTCACTGATGCATGCACTGTCACTGCTCGCCATCCTTGTGGCCTCCTCAAACGGTGACAGGACAGTGCATGCATCCCTGATCATGCCCCACTGGCGTGGTGAGAAAAATCCAAGCTCCCCTGACCCTGTCCTGGTGCCATAGTTTCACAGGTACTCATTGATGGCCCTCTGCTGCGTGTGCAGCCGCTGCAGCATGGCCAACGTTGAGTTCCATCTGGTGGGCATGTCACATATAAGGGCTTGGCAGGTTCTTGGGCAGGTTCAACTCCTTTTGGAGCTCAGCCAGCCGAGCACAGGCATTAAATGATCGGCGGAAATGCACACAGACTTTCCTGGCCTGTTTCAGGACATCCTGTAAGCCGGGGTACCTGCCCAAGAACCGCTGCACCACCAGGTTAAGGACGTGAGCTACACAGGGCACATGGGTCAGTTGTCCCTGTCGGAGGGCGGAGAGGAGGTTGGTGCCATTGTCACAAACCACCATTCCTGGCTTAAGCTGACGTGGCGTCAACCACCTCTCGGCCTGCCCCTGCCGAGCTGACAAAACATCCGCCCCAGTGTGGCTCCTGTCCTCCAAACAAACCAGCGCAAGCACGGCATGGCATTGTTTTGCCTGCGTACTTGTGTAGCCCCTGGAACGCCTACGAAGCACCACTAGTTCTGAGGACAGAGCACTGGAAGAGGCCATGGAGGAAGAAGAAGAGGAGGGGGTGGAGGAGAGAGGTGTGTCACAACCAATAGTAGCATTTTGGAGGCGTGGTGGCGGAACAACCTCCAACACTACTGCACCTTGTCCTGCATCCTTCCCAGCTGCCAGAAGAGTGACCCAATGGGCCGTGAAAGACACGTAACCTCCCTGTCCATGCCTGCTGGACCATGAGTCAGCGGTAATATGCATCTTACCGCCGACCGCCCTGTCCAGCGAGGCAAAGACATTGCCTTCCACATGCTGGTAGAGAGCCGGAATCGCCTTCCGAAGAGAAAAAGTGGCGTTTGGGGACCTGCCACTGAGGAACCGCACATTGTACAAACTCACGGAAGGGGGCCGAGTCTACCAACTGAAAAGGCAGCAGTTGAAGTGCTAGCAATTTAGCCAAGCTAGCATTCAACCGCTGGGCATGTGGATGGCTGGGAGTGAACTTCTTTCGCCTGTCCAGCAGCTGGGGCAGGGACATTTGCCTGCTATAATCGGACGTGGGTGTACCGCTAGCAGAGTTCCCGGAAGCACTTGGCTGTGACACACCTAATTCTACACCTTCATTCCTCTCAGAGCAGGTTTCAGAGAGGACTGAAGGTCTAGTGGGGTTGGAGATCCCAGCTGATGAGGAGCAAGGAGAGGTCCGCTTTGTTCTTTGGTGTGGGTCTTTGAGGTACGCTTGCCAACGAGCTGCATGGCAGGTCAACATATGTCTGGTCAAGCATGTGGTGCCCAAGCGGCTGATGTTTTGGCCACGCGACATACGCTTGAGACATATGTTGCAAATAGCAGCGGTGCGATCTGATGCACTCGTCTCAAAAAAGGCCCACACCAAAGAACTTTTAGAATAATGTGCAGAGGCAGCGCCCTGCACAGGCGGAGCTCTGCGGTGTGATTCAGTCGGTGTGCTGCCCCTAAGCTGGGCCCCGGAGGGCATCCTGCCTCTTTGGACATGTGCCTCCTCCTCCTCCTCCTCCTCCTCCTCTCTCCTTCCAGGCACCCATGTGGAGTCAGTGCCCTCATCATCCCCTCCCTCTTCATCGCTGGAGCAAACCTGGCAGTATGCTGCAGCTTGTGGAACATGACTGCCAGATTGCTGTCCTTCTTGAGCATCCCCTCTCTCTGCGCTCACGCTACTGCCTTCCTCTAGCTGAGTGTCATCATCAGAGCCCACAAAACACTGGGCATCCTCCTGGAGCATGTACCCAACACTGTGCTCAAAGAGTTCAGGAGACTCCTCAGGAGGACGTGGTGGGTCTAGGGAAGGAGTCACTGATGATGACATTGAGAGGAGGGAAGACGATGCGTTGGCAGCTGCTTTGCTAGTACCCTGAGACTGGGTGAGAGAGGATGAGGAGGATGAAGAGGGCTTTGTCATCCACTCTACCAAGTCGTTGGCATGTTGCGGCTCAACATGTCCAGCTGCCGAAAAGAAGGACAAGCGTGTCCCATGGCCACGTGCTGATGACAATGCAGCCGATGTTCGAGTCGAACGTATGTTCGACTCGAACACGAAGCTCATCCCTACCTGTGTTCTTATTTTAACGAGCTTCAGAGGGGAAGTAAGATACCCTTACATGAAAATGTGGCATATCTTAGTGTCATCCCGAAGCCTGACAAGGATCATGGAGACTGTGCAAACTATCGTCCGATTTCCTTGATAAACACGGACCTAAAAATTCTAACTAAAGTTTTGGCGTTTAGACTTAACACCTTCCTGCCGAACTATATCCATCCCGACCAGGCCGGCTTTGTCCCGAACAGACAGTCATTGGACCAAACCCGTAGATTAATCAATCTCATATCAGCAGTGCAGTCAGACTGGGACGGTGGGGGCACTAGACGGGGGATGTTGCTTTCGTTGGATATTCAGAAACTCCCTCTCTTGGGAATATTTATTTGATGTACTACACAGGTATGGCTTTGGCGAACGCTTTTTGACTCTCCTCAGAAGGCTTTATGACACTCCGTCGGCATCGTTGATGCTATGGGGATACTCCTCTCGGCCTCTTCCTATTAGAAGGGGCACGAGACAGGGCTGCCCACGGTCCCCGCTCCTGTTTTTCCTTGTGATACAGCCACTGGCTATTAAGATCAGGGAGTGCCAGGATGTCCAGGGGATTACGTGTGGAAATAGAGAACATAAATGCTTACTCTTCGCTGACGACCTACTGCTAACTTTGACATCACCAGTTACTTCCCTCCCCAATTTACATGCGATCCTACAACCCTTCTCTGAAAGTTTGGGGCTAAAAATTAACCAGTCCAAATCTAGAGCGCTCAATCTCTCATTGTCGGAGGCTACGCAGAAGGCTCTTGAACGCTCATATAAATTTAAATGGGAGCCAGAGGCACTGCCATACCTTGGTATCTATTTGACCCCGACGATTCAGTCATTGTATAGGAAAAACTATCCCCCACTTTATAGAAAACTAACTGAGGATCTAGCGAAATGGCAGGGTCATCCCCCATCGTGGTTCGGCAGATTACACTACATTAAAATGAATGCGTTGCCTAGAATATTATATTTGTTTCGCACTCTACCGGTGGCTTTACTACGAAGGGATCTTCAATTACTGCAAAATGGAATTCTTCGGTTTATTTGGGGAAATAAGAGGCCCAGGGTGAACAGAAGCACAATGTACACTTTAAAAAAACATAGGGGGCTGGGCCTGCCTGATCTGCAGAAATACTTTCATGCGGCTCAGCTGGTCCACCTCTCCAGATACCATTCACACCAACCACATGCTATATGGATGGACATGGAATCTTATTCCTGCTGTCCTTCACAGATTTCGCAGATAATGTGGCTTCCAATGAAGGATAGACCACTGATATTGTGTCCCACTCTGTCACTGGCTCTGGCTATATGGGACAGACTGTTGAAAATACATAAATTCAAGTCACCCCACAATCCACTAGCGCCATTATTGAACAATAAAGAGTTCACCCCGGGCCTCTCTCCTCAACTATTTAGTTGGTGAACAAATAAAGGGCTACTGCGCATCGCTGATTTATGCGACCATAGGGGCATGTTTTCTGAACGAGCTCTGACAGATAAATTTGCTATGCCGTCCTCGGAGAAGTTTCGATACGCCCAACTGCACCATTATGTGCAGGGTGCGGCCCACAGGAGTAACCTGGGGTCCCTGACTCCCATGGAACAGCTGAATAGACAATATGACAAAATTAGAGGCCATTTATCGGCTATATATACAATATTAAGGGGTACCGCGAAGAAATTGAGTTATATGATCCAATGGGAGCAGGACCTTCAGGAAACTTTTGATTTAGATGATTGGTATATACTCTCTGAGATGGCATATCGCTCACTCACCAACACTTCGAGGATAGAGGCAAACTATAAGGTTTTGTTAAGGTGGTACATGGTCCCAACCAGATTGGCCGCTTTTGTACCGGGGCAACGTCCCAATGTTTTAGGGGCTATGGCCAGGTGGGGACCACCTACCATATTTGGTGGTCATGCCCGAAGGTCAGAAGGTTTTGGATTAGAGTGTATAACTTTGTCTATACAATCACGGGCTTGAACCTGAAAAAGTCGCCTAAGCTGGCCCTCTTGGGAGGTAAAGCGGTAGAGGCCTCCAAGTATCAGCAGAGGCTCCTCACCTTTCTATTTATTTCAGCTAAGATTACCATAGCACGAAACTGGAGGTCTGCTGCATTGCCGATAGCACAGCTCAAACATAAAATGTCATGGTTAATGCTTAACGAGCGGCTATCCGCACTGTCTCGAGACAGGATGGGACTGTTTCACAAAATTTGGGACCCATGGATTGTCTACCTAACTAACGATCCCAGGGCACACGTTGCTTAATGGTATTATGGCAGAAAGGACTTGAGAATCCAGAACCACAGCTCTTCCCCAATTCTCTTCCTTCCCCACTCTCTCCTATTCTTTACTCCTCTCTCCCCTTCTACTATTGGGTCTTTCCCCTCTTCTTTTCTGCTTTTTGTTTTCTCCTCATCTCTCATTGAGCGGTGCTAGTTGCACGATTAGATACCTATAAAAAATAAGAGGTAACAAGCATCGGCAGGTGGGGTCATGTGTGATCCAGAGTCTTTGGCTGTAGGAATTGAGTTGCTACCGACAGAGTATTTGATGAGAATTTTGTTTGTTTTGTATTGAAAACCTTCAATAAACATATTGAAACATCACCAACAGAAATAAGGGTCAACCAACAATGCAGTACATACTTATTGCCCCTAGTCAGCTGAGTCACAAGAGCCAATAATGTAAAGGAATAGATAATCGAGACCTCTGCTTATATAAGGGTGGCCTTACAGCAGCCATATTGTCAGTGTGTGTTGGAATTTGTAGGGACGGCTAACAATTCTGTGTAGGGAGAGATTTTTCATTTTGTCATTAATACATTTTTCTGCCTCTGCAGCGGAACATTTCTGCTTTTGGACATTGCCTTGTCCCACTACACATCAAATAAAAAAAAATAGGTCTACAATACCATCTGCCGGATCACAAATTTATTGTCAAAGTAGAAGACACAAACAGTCAGACATCAATATAGAGACCTTGGCACATCACATGGAAAGGTTTCTATACTATTTTCAAATAGTAAAATTCTCATTAGGAATTAGGATATGGCACAGTAAACAACAATGTAAAATTGTCCACCAGCAGGATAGTTTTAATCAGGGATAATAGGCCTAACTGGTGTATGCCAACTTATATCTTATCAGTTGGGATAGGGGGTTGGTGAATTATGGGTAATGGTTTAGGTGCACACTGTTCTTACACTTTCAAATGATCCAGTTGCATACTTCAAAAATATTTTTTGAGAGAGAAGGGAACTGAGCAGCACAGATACCACGTCCCAATATTTAAACAGAGACATATATATTAGGAGCCAAAAAGGGGCTGGGGAATCACCAACCCCGGGACTTTTAAGGTATCAAATCACAAAATTGACAAAAGATTATTTGTTTTATAAAAAAGATAAAATAATACAATTTTATTCAAATTTATGCAAAAAATATAGCTTAGACATTCATAAGGGTAACAATTTCGCCCATTAGTACAATAATAAGCATTTATCAAAATTGACCAAAATTTCACTTAACCATACAGGGAAAACGAGAAGAAAGAGCTGCAATATTATTCAACATGTTTCGCCCAGGATCAGGACTTCTTCAGGAAAATTAATTGGGCAGCCAAAAGGTTTACACAAAGTCGCCAAAGCTTCCATGTATCGGTAATTTTCATAGCAAAATTGAATCAGGTTTAAAACCAAGAGAACAATTGAAAGGCCTTGGCAATTGCTGGGACTGGATGTTGTCCTTTTGGACTCTTTACCCATTTGTGAAGTAACAATCTTCAATACCTTTCATTGTCACGGAAATACTTCAGTTTATGAATTATCCTGACTCATGCACAGAACTTTCTTTAAGAAATCTTGAACCCATTTTATTGATTCAATAACAAGTACCCAGACCCATATGGCGATTAACATCTCTTTTCTATTTCAATTGTTCTCTTGGTTTTAAACCTGATTCAATTTTGCTATGAAAATTACCGATACATGGAAGCTTTGGTGACTTTGTGTAAACCTTTTGGCTGCCCAATTAATTTTCCTGAAGAAGCCCTGATCCTGGGTGAAACATGTTGAATAATATTGCAGCTCTTTCTTCTCGTTTTCCCTGTATGGTTAAGTGAAATTTTGGTCAATTTTGATAAATGCTTATTATTGTACTAATGGGCGAAATTGTTACCCTTATGAATGTCTAAGCTATATTTTTTGCATGAATTTGAATAAAATTGTATTATTTTATCTTTTTAATAAAACAAATAATCTTTTGTCAATTTTGTGATTTGATACCTTAAAAGTCCCGGGGGTTGGTGATTCCCCAGCCCCTTTTTGGCCCCTAATATATATATCCCTACACCTATATTTATATCAAATTCATTTTATGAATAATAATATTATTAATAATAATAATAATAATAATAATAATGATACACATGGCATTCTTGCCCATCAAACTTCTGATTTTTACTGCTTCATGTACAATATGTCATAATGTTTTTTTCTTAACCTTAACTTTCTACAGTGCTGACAAAGATGGATTCTGTGTATTTTATATTTGAATTTTTTTTTTCCTACTCTATAAGCAGATTCATATTCCAATCCCTCAGTAATAAATAACAGAATTATTCTTTATAAACCTGACACTCTCACAGCCTTCAGCTGAGCCATGAAATCAGTGTCAGGATCCTGGGCTGCTGTTAGTGATAATGAAGTCAGAAGAAGAGGAAGAAGTCATTGGAGTCTATCAGAGACTCGGCCATGTTGTCTTCAGATATCTACTTAGAATATTGTGGTTGTTGTCTTTGTGTGTGACCCCCTGCACATCTGACACCCAGAACTCTGATCACCGCTGTGATATGACTATGAGGAATTATACATTTGAGTACAAGTATTCTCAGGATGGAGACATCATTATAGGAGGGATATTCGCTGTACATTCTGCAGTCTCAATGTGGAGGGAGACGGGAAGTCTTATTAAAAATCTCATGTGTGCTTTGTAAGTGAAATATAAAGAGCAAATCTTCCAATCTGATCTACAGAGCTGTGTCTTTAGGAGATATGTGTGATAATGTGCAGGACTCATTCAGTCTGTTACACTACATTTATATAAAAATATGTTCAAGAAAACCGAGTATTAATGGTCACATTCATTCATAAAGAATAGCTACCAATGTACCATAATGGATAAACAAACGCATGACCGTCTTTTTAATAAGGCAGCACATGGTATGTGTATTATGGTGCCTAGAGGTGTGTTGTGTGTTGGGATCTACTGTACAATGCATTGGGGTGCAATTCATAATGAATGACACTGCATTGCAATGCCCATAGAGAAGGTGCTTTGTCATGTATTGTTATGTGTTACCACAATACACAAGCATAAATGGGACCTTGAATGACTTTGGCCCTTATTGACTCCATATCTTTTTTTCACTTTTGAATAGAGTGGAGAAGGATAAAGAATCCCTGTCAGGTTTTTATTGCTAACTGGATTTCCATAAAAGAGATTTTCCCTCACTTCCTGTCCTGAAGATAATTTTTTTACCATAGAAAGTGAGGGAATCTCTCCAATAGCAGCACAGAAATAAACACAATTTTTAGTAAAGTACTGGAAGGCTGGAATCCCTGTCAGTCTTGTATTTCTGTCCGTGTCCCTATTGCAGATTTTTCCTCTCTTCCTTTCTGGTAAAACTGTTATCTGCAGGACAGGAAGTGAGGGGAAATCTCTCTAATGGAGCCCTGGACAGTGACTGTCCAAAAGAAAAAAGGTTTTAGTTGGACATGAATTTTCAGGCACCACAATAACATTATATAGTATTTCTGTTTCTGATGGCCGGCATTGCGTTTATCTTTTCACCGACATGCACAATGTTAAGGCTTTAAATGTTGGGTTTCTATTTACTCAGAACAACTTCATATTTTATATTTTACCAAAGAGTTGTGTAATGCATCTCGTTTGTGTGCAGAAACATTACTTTTAGTGTATTTTTTACTGAAAATTTGTGTTTGATAAACAGCTCCACTAATATCACAGGGCCTTTGCTTTCAGAAAAGATATAATGTTTGGGGGGTTTTAACTAATCATCAGGCATTTTAATATTTCACACAAAAGCTGCTCTGGCAGTGAAAGGATCAAAGACAACACAGTGACAGAAAAATTCCCATCGATCTGCTCCTGTCGTGGACTGACAATACCGTTCTATTTGTTAAATGAAATAACAAGGAATGGTGTCAACCCTGCCACATTTCTATTGTTAAACTAAAGAATGTCTCCCCTTCTCCTAAACTCTACAACATGGGGGGATTGTTTTGTTGACAAAGATAAAAAAAAAAAACTGTGAGTGTGGGTATGTGTGTGTGTTTGGGGATTGATTAGACTCTTTGAGGTAACATAGGCAGAGTTAAAAAAGAGGGAAAAAAGATTACTAACACGCCTTGGGGATGCCCTGACCCTGCTGGTGAAGTGGCACATCAGTATAATGTATACAACCTACTACAGCAACATTAACATTTACAAATGGAAAAAATGCTGTTTAAATTGCTGGTAAATTACAGCTTCAGCCACCTACCAATCAGCTGAGGGGTCACCTGATCTATAGCAGACTCTTATCCCAGGTGAGGGGATCTGGTATAAATGTTAATAGTGGACCCCACACAAAACAAAAAAGTGTATAATACCCCCTAAGGATGCATAAATGACCCTTTACCCTCATGATGTTCTGATAAAGATGTCAAGGGGTACCCAAAAAATAGCATATGGCCTCCCCATAAATATTCATACCAGACTGGTAAGGTCTGGTATTGATTCACTCACTATATATTATCATGGCCCCTGTCAGGCCAGGAAAAGTGAGAATTCAGCATCCCCACCTGAACCATAACAGGTCACATACCCTCAGCATGGGGGGTACCTTTCCAGGAGGCCACTGGCAAAGCACCAGAATGATGAAGACAAGAGCCTCTTTCCCACAACCCTGGTCTGGTGGTTTTGGGGATCTGCATGCTGGGGGGGCTTATTGGAAATTGGAAACCAAAGATACAGGCCCTCCCACCTATGTGAATGAGTAGGAGATACACAGTAGTCATATTCATTCATGCCGGGTTCCTAAGAAGCAGTCAGAAGGGAAGCGGTCACATTTATCAGTGGTAGTAATACTGATGCCAAATGTATCGCTTTCAGCTGGTGCCGGAGGTTTGACCAGGCCACATTCAAAATTAGTTCAGTCCACACAAGTAAAATTTAGTCCAAACCTGGGTTCAGACCAAATCAAAACCTCATCGCTAGTCATTACCCCGGTCAGAAGAGCCAACAATATAAGAAAATCAATAAGCCAACTCACTCTCTGAAAAAAAGTTGGGCTTACATCAGCCTTATTATTAATGTGTGGAGAGCGGAAAATACTGTTTAGGGAGAGACACTTTTTTTTATTATTATGGTATTGGTACATCCCCCCCCCAATCATAGCAGTGGTCAGTTCCCATGCCTTTTTGTTTGACAATAGTTTGCTGATTAGTTCTAGAAATAGACAGAACTAAAAAACAAGATTCACCCAGGAAGATTGTCTTATCTCTGGCCCTGACTGTCTCCTATGACATGTCTGTAGGCTCCAACCAGTCCTGTAGCAAGTTTGAAGTCTCTGACCCTTTCCTCTAGTAAGTCTGCATTCTCCGACCTTCTTCTGTAGCGTTACATATACTGAATATTATGTGTGGTTACATCAGGGGCTACAAATGAGGTCCTCTATGCCTCGTAAACAGCCAACCACTGCAATAACTCATATAAGTGCAGGAATAATTACATTTAATTTTATGTTTCACGGAACAATGCACATGGCCATCAATCCCACCATAGATCTCTAGTTGAAATGTGGTATACATTTTGCTATAAAGAATTTCTGCTTTAATCCTTGTACTGTAGACCAATGCAAAACTATCCATTTTCTGCAGGGTTTATGGCAGACAATACAGATATCTCCTGGCTTTTATATTTGCTATTGATGAGATAAACCGCAGTCCAGATATTCTGCCCAACATAACTCTGGGATACCATGTGTATGATTCTTGTGGACATGTGAATAAAGCTATAAAAGACGTTCTACAGATATTGTCTGGACATACAAAGGAAGCTCCAAATTATTCCTGTATGGAGCGGGGTGCCATGGCTGGTTTCATTGGCGATCTCAATTCTGACACCACTCTCCAAATGGCCCAGCTGCTGAATCTATATGGTTACACCCAGGTAAGAAAAGATGAATTTTCTATATTACATAAGGTTAAGACAGCTAGTCATCTTATGGTGAGATGGGTCAAAAGGGTACAAATATTCCTTTGTGCAAAGCGTCGTAAAGTATAACATTGTTCTAAAAAATAAAGGGAGCGCTGTGTAGGAATTGGCAAATGTTCAGTCCAGACTGTTTTGTTATTTGTACAAATGGCTGATCTTTTGCCCATTCAGTCCCATTCAGTCCTCCGGTCCCTTAATTTGTTTTGTTGCCCTTTTCTGGACTCGCTCCATTTCCAGCACATTCTTCCTGAGGACTGAAGCCCAGAACTGGATGACATAGTCCAGGTGCAGCCGGACCAGGGTTTTATAGAGTGGGTGAATTATAATTTTATCTCTGGAGTTGATCCCCTTTTTAATGTATGCCAATATTCGGTTTGCTTTGTTAGCAGCAGCTTGTAATTGCATGCCATTGCTGAGCCTATCATCTACTAGGACCCCCAGGTCCTTTTCCATCCTAGATTCCCCCAGAGGTTCTCCCCTCAGGCAGTAGATTGCATTCATATTTTTGCCATCCAAAAGCATTATTTTACATTTTTCTACATTAAAGCTAATTTTCCATGTAGTTACCCACACCATTAATTTGTTCAGATCTTCCTGCAAGATTCCCACATCCCGCATATAAGTTATTGCCCTGATTATCTTAGTATTGTCCACATATACAGAGATTGAGCTGTTTATTCCATCCTTCAGGTCGTTTATAAATTAAATTAGGATAGGATAGGATTGGTCAGAGGACAGAACAGTGAGGGACCTCACTTTCTTCTTTGGTCGACCTTGGTGAGGCCTGTTCCGAGTGGAACTGTCAGGGCTGGGCTCAGCCCTTCCTTCTCTGAGCTGGCCGCTCAGTAGGGATGAGGCGAACACCCCCCGGTTCACACCAGAACCTGCGAATGGACCAAAAATTTGCTCAAACTTTAGAACCCCGTTAAAGTCTATGGGATTCGACTGTTCAAAATCAAAAGTGCTAATTTTAAAGGCTATTATACAAGTTATTTTCCTAAAAAGGGATTGGGGTCCCGAGTCCTGCCCCAGGGGACATGTATCAATGCAAAAAAAGTTTTAAAAATGGCAGTTTTTTCCAGAGCACTGATTTTATTGATGCCTAAAGTGAAAAAAAAGTGAAATATTCCTTTAAATATCGTGCCTGGGGGGTGTCTATAGTATGCCTGTAAAGTGGCGCGTGTTTCCCGTGATTAGAACAGTCCCTGCACAAAATTAAATTTTTAAAGGAATAAAAGTCATTTAAAACTGCTTGCGGCTTTCATGTCATTTTGGGTCCTGACAATATGGATGACAAACAGTGAGGCAAACGGCATGGGTACCCCCCCCCCCAGTCCATTACCAGGTCCTTTGGGTCTTGTATGGATATTAAGGTGAACCCCACCCCCAAATTAAGAAAATGAAAGGTGTGGTGTCCTCAGGCCCTGTATACTCTGAACAGCAGTATACAGGCGGTGCAAACAAGACAGGGACTGTAGGTTTGTTGTTAAGTAGAATCTGTTTGTAATTTTGAACTGGTACATTTTTAAAGTGTAGCTACAGTCAAGAAATCTATTTTTGAGCTTTTTGTAAAACATAGGGAAGGGTTATCACCCCTGTAACTTTTTTTTTGCTGTCTGTGCACCTCTTCTGAAGATTTCACCTCACTTTCTGTCCCAATGACAAAGGTTTTTTGAAAATTTGCGGTTTTTAGTGAAACAAGGATTGGTGATAAAGCATCAGTGGAGAGGAGACACATTTTTCCCATATCAACTCTTACAGGAGAGAATTCCCCTTCCTAGGGGTAGATTTCATCTCACTTCCTGTTGTCTCCTTCGGTTTGCAAGTAGGAGACATTTGTAAGTTGGATGTTTGAAAGTAGGGGCCTACCCTATATGCTCTGCAGAAATTTGGGCCTAAGGTGTTGCCACAACACTGTAAGCCCTCAAATTTACTCTTGGTGGGCGCTGGAAAGCCCTGCTGTGAACTATTATATCAAGAATTGTAATTACATGCCATTGTTGAACAGTGGTCGAAAAATTGGGCTTTTGGTGGTGGTGGTGCTGGTGCCACAACACTGTAAGTCCTCACAGTTACTCTTGGTGGGTGCTGGAACAGACCCTGCTGTGAAATATTATATCAAGAATTGTAATTACATGCACCTGTTGAACAGGGGCAGAAAAATTGGGCCTTTGGTGGTGGTGTTGCCACAACACTGTAAGCCCTCAGTTACTCTTGATAGGCGCAGGATTGGACCCTGCTGTGAAATATTAGATCAAGAATTGTAATTACATGTCCCTGTTGAACAGGGGCAGAAAAATTGGGCCTTAGGCACTGGTGCCGCAACACTGCAACACCTCACATAAACTCTAGTTTGAGCACCTGAATGAGCCCTGCTGCAAAGTATTGCATCAAAAATTTTAATTATACGCCCCTGTTAAACAGGGGCTGAAAAACTGGGCCTTAAGCACTGGTGTTGGTGCCACAACACTGCAACCACTCACAAATATTGTAGTTGGAGAGCAGTAATGAGCCCTGCTGCAAAGTATTGCATCAAAAATTGTAATTACACACCCCTGTTAAACAGGGGCTGAAAAATTGGGCCTTAGGCACTGGTGCTAGTGCCACAACACTGCAACCACTCACAGATATTGTAGTTGAGCAGAGCAAAGAACCCTCCTGCAAAATATTGCATCAAAAATTATAATTACATGCCCTGTTAAACAGGGTCTGAAAAATTGGGCCTCAGCCCTTAACCAAAAATTTTCTTTTTTTTTTTACTTTAATATATTTTTTTTATTAATTTATAAAATAATAGTACACAAATAGCACAACAATGGCAAAAATTGCAGTATAAAAGATAACAAGTTTATATAGGAAAAAAGAAAGAAAATAATGCATTCTACTTATCATAAATGCTACGCTACTCTAGCTTGTGCCATGTAAAAATACAATTTCGTCAACTACGGCGAACTGTGAAAAATTTTGGGTGTTTTCGTGGCAAATTCTAAAAGCCAGGAACACCCTGTACAAGTCTATGGGAGAAATCTAAAGTGCCAATTTTAAAGGCTAATATGCAAGTTATTGTCCTAAAAAGTGTTTGGGGACCTGGGTCCTGCCCCAAGGGACATGGATCAATGCGAAAAAAGTTTTAAAAACAGACGTTTTTTCGGGAGCAGTGATTTTAATAATGATTAAAGTGAAACAATAAAAGTGTAATATTCCTTTAAATTTCGTAATTTCATGCAGAAATGACACTTTGTGCAGGGACAGTTCTAAGCACAGGAAACATGCGCCCCTTCACAGGCATACTATAGACACCCCCAGGTACGAAATTCAAAGGAATATTACACTTTTATTGTTTCACTTTAATCATTATTAAAATCACTGCTCCTGAAAAAAAAAACTTAAGATTTTGAACGTTCGAGTCCCATAGACTTTAATAGAGTTCTAAAGAAAGTTCACACGAAGTTTAGGTCTGTTCGCAGGTTCTGGTGCGAACCGAACAGGGGGGTGTTCGGCTCATCCTTACCGGCACCATCTAAATATACTTATATCAACTAATTATACATTTCGAAATCTAATAAATGGAGAAGAAAAAAAAAGAGAAGGGGGAAGACAAAAGCCTTATAAAAGAGAAAAGGAATATATCTCCATTCCCCCCTAGGGGGGATACCCCATTTCATTCAACCAGGGTCGCCACATTCTAATACATTTCCCATAATTGCCCTGTCGGATATACATCACTCTCTCATTCCCTACTACTGAGTTAACTGTCTCAGCCCAACTCTGTGCTGTCGGGGGAGTGTGTGCCTGCCATTTCCATGTAATCATTATTCTTGCCTGAAAGAGGCATCTCAAAACTGGCTCCAGAGTGTCCTTCGAGGTTATACCCCTCTCCACACTTCCCAATAGGCAGATCTTGGCCGTTGGTACTATTACATTTAAAATGTTATTTATACTGTCTACTACTTCTATCCAGTACTTGAATAGCTTCGGGCATTTCCACAGCATGTGGATGAAGTCACCAGATGCGCCAAATCTAGTGCAATGGTCATTTTGTTTCCATCCAAAGTGAAACATTTTTGCCGGAGTGTAGTATACCCTATGTAGCAAGAATAAGTGGGACACCTTCTGCGCGGGGGAGATTGAAAACAACATACCCCCTTTGGGATTACTTCCCAGTCCTCTATTGTTATTGCCCTCAGATCCCTTTCCCATTTCGCTCTACTCTTATAAAGTCCTGTTCTGCTTATTGTTCCGGCTTCTAGGCTGGTATATATTTTAGAAATTAAGCCTTTAGTTGTATCTGAATTGATTATACTAACCAAGAGCGGAAGCTGAGTCCATTCAATTGTTTGTGACCTAAACTTTGTCTGAGTCACATGTCTAAGTTGTAAGTACTTATAGAAGGTATTATTTGGTATATTAAATTCTTGCTTTAAATCTGAAAATGCTTTCATGCTACTACCCTTATATAATTGTCCTAAATGTCTAATACCCTGCAGCTCCCATTCTACTGCTTTCTCTATATTACTTAGTTCTGGCAGATTTCCGTTGTTCCATAAGGGGGCATATTCTGATACCTCTTTATACCCTAGCAATAACTTAGCTGACTGCCAGACCTTTTTAATCATTTTAAATGTCGGGCAACTGTAGGAAAATGAATCTGCCTCCAAAATCTCTAATAAAGATTTATGTACTGACCCCGTTAACATCAGACTCTTGTTAAGATTCCCACCCTCAGAAACTCCCCAACCCCCTAGATGTTGTAGCTGAGATGCAAGAAAGTATGACCTTGGATGTGGAACCGCCATTTCCCCTTCTTTTAATGGTAACTGCATAGTTTGTAAGCCTATGCTGGGCTGGCCCTTTTTCCATATCTGGTCTCTAAACAAAGATTCTATTTGTTTAAACCATTTATGGCCTATCCAAACCGGGGAATTATGAAAAAATATATAATATCTGGGGTAACCATATCATTTTTATTAAATTGCAGAGTCCTGCTACTGACAGAGGAAGATGACACCAAATGTCTCCTTTTTGCTTCAGCTTAAGTAGCAATGGGCTTAAATTGTCCATAAGATATTGATCTAAATACCTATCAATCCAGACGCCCAAATACTTTAATTTTCCCACAATTTTTAATTTGGGGATATCTACACAGGTCTGGTTGCCAAGAGGGTCGACCGGTAGCAAGGCGGACATATCCCAATTGATAACCAGACCAGAGGCTTGTTCAAACTCTCCAACCATTTGTATCACAGTCTTCAGTGAGGACTGAACATCACCCAGAAAAAAAAGAACGTCATTTGCAAACAGTGATATTCTATCCTCCTGCGTCTGTCTCCGAAAACCTTGTACCTCTGTCGTTGATCTAGTCCTTATTGCCAAGGGTTCAAATGCAAGGGCAAATAATAATGGGGACAGGGGACACCCCTGCTTTGTTCCTCTCTCAAGCCGAAAAAGGCTTGAGTATTCGTTGTTAATCTTTACCCTTGTGCATGGTTCAGAGTAGAGTATTTTCACCCATCTGATAAATGAGGGACCAAAGCCAAAACTCTCGAGCACCCCCCATAGGTAATCCCATTCCAGAGTGTCGAAGGCCTTGGCTGTATCTAGGGCCAACACAGCCAAGGAGCCCTCCTTGTCAGTTGGAATCTGGATATTTAGGAAGCCTCTTCTAATATTGACACTGGTTGAACTGTTGGGAATGAACCCTGACTGATCCGGATGTATCAGATTTTTTATGTATCTGTTTAAGCAGGTTGCTAAAATTCTGGCTAGAATTTTTATATCGGTGCATAGGAGGGAGATAAGAGGAAGGTTCTAATTGGTCTTTCCCCTCCTTGTGAATTACTGTTAGGTACCTGGGTGGTGAGCCTGACTTGATGGAAGAAGACCTCTCTTAGGGCTCTGGTTCAAGTCCCACTGGAGTGAGAACAGTGGTACGTGAGCGCATCGGGGTAGAAGCGTCTGGGCTGGATGCAGCAGCTGATGCAGGCAGGGTAGGTGATCCTCCAGATGGCTGAAACCTCAGGAGTAGGGATGAGCTTAGTGTTCGAGTCGAACGTACGTTCGACTCGAACATTGGCTGTTCGTCCGTTCGGCGAAGTCCGAACATTTTGGTCCATTCGCGCCAAATTTGTGTGGCGCTCACGGCCCACAATGCACTGCGATGGTGCAGTGCATTGCTGGCTCATGATTGGCCAAGCATGCACTGTGACCCCGCATGCTTGGCCAATCACAGCGCCAGCAGCGAGGAGAGCCATGATTGGCCACAGGCAGGATGCCTGTGGCCAATCATAGCTCAGGCTGTGTAGTGCATGCCCCACACTATATAAGGCCGCCAGCGCGGCGGCCTTGTGTAGTGTGTTGGCGTCTGAAGCAGTGGGTGTTCTGTGTACCTTCAACACAGTACACACCGACCGTTTTCGGCCGATTTTCGATCTTGCTGTTGTGTAGTGGTTATTGTCTGCGTGCCCTGACCGCAGTATATACCGCTATATTCACCTCACCTATATAGCTAGTGATCTATCTGTTATAATAGAGCTTGCAGTCAGTAGTGTTAGGAGATAGTGCGTGCTGTCTGCGTGCTCTGTACCCAGTACATACCGCTATATCCACCTACATAGCTATTCTCTATTTGAGCCCACTTGCCATCTGCAGGAGTTATTGGAAGTTGTGTGTGCCTCCAGCACAGCACAGTATACATCTGGATATACCCCTTTATCTCTGGTGTTCTCTGGTTATTGTCTGCGTGCCCTGACCGCAGTATACACCGCTATATTCACCTCACCTATATAGCTAGTGATCTATCTGTTATAATAGAGCTTGCAGTCAGTAGTGTTAGGAGATAGTGCGTGCTGTCTGCGTGCTCTGTACCCAGTACATACCGCTATATCCACCTACATAGCTGTTCTCTATTTGAGCCCACTTGCCATCTGCAGGAGTTATTGGAAGTTGTGTGTGCCTCCAGCACAGCACAGTATACATCTGTATATACCCCTTTATCTCTGGTGTTCTCTGGTTATTGTCTGCGTGCCCTGACCGCAGTATACACCGCTATATTCACCTCACCTATATAGCTAGTGATCTATCTGTTATAATAGAGCTTGCAGTCAGTAGTGTTAGGAGATAGTGCGTGCTGTCTGCGTGCTCTGTACCCAGTATATACCGCTATATCCACCTACATAGCTGTTCTCTATTTGAGCTCACTTGCCATCTGCAGGAGTTATTGGAAGTTGTGTGTGCCTCCAGCACAGCACAGTATACATCTGTATATACCCCTTTATCTCTGGTGTTCTATAATAAAGGCATCTGCAGGAGTTAGTGGGTGTTGTGTGCCTCTAGCACAATATACACTACCCAACTGCTTTTTTACCCAACTCCCTTCAGGCCATTACCATGTCTGGAAGGCCAGCAAGGAGAGGCAGACAGGAGTGAGCCGATAAAAGAGGGCAAGCAGGCTCTGTGTCTAGAGACAACAGTGCTGGTCGTGGACGCGGTGCATTGTCATCAGCACGTGGCCATGGGACACGCTTGTCCTTCTTTTCAGCAGCTGGACATGTTGAACCGCAACATGCCAACGACTTGGTAGAGTGGATGACCAAGCCCTCTTCATCCTCCTCATCCTCTCTCACCCAGTCTCAGGGTACTAGCAAAGCAGCTGCCAACGCATCGTCTTTCCTCCTCTCAATGTCATCATCAGTGACTCCTTCCCTAGACCCACCACGTCCTCCTGAGGAGTCTCCTGAACTCTTTGAGCACAGTGTTGGGTACATGCTCCAGGAGGATGCCCAGTGTTTTGTGGGCTCTGATGATGACACTCAGCTAGAGGAAGGCAGTAGCGTGAGCGCAGAGAGAGGGGATGCTCAAGAAAGACAGCAATCTGGCAGTCATGTTCCACAAGCTGCAGCATACTGCCAGGTTTGCTACAGCGATGAAGAGGGAGGGGATGATGAGGGCACTGACTCCACGTGGGTGCCTGCAAGGAGAGAGGAGGAGGAGGAGGCACATGTCCAACAAGGCAGGATGCCCTCCGGGGGCCAGCTTAGGGGCAGCACACCGACTGAATCACACCGCAGAGCTCCGCCTGTGCAGAGCGCTGCCTCTGCGCGTTATTCTAAAAGTTCTTTGGTGTGGGCCTTTTTTGAGATGAGTGCATCAGACCACACCGCTGCTATTTGCAACATATGTCTCAAGCGTATCTCACGTGGCCAAAACATCAGCCGCTTGGGCACCACATGCTTGACCAGACATATGTTGACCTGCCATGCAGCTCGTTGGCAAGCGTACCTCAAAGACCCACACCAAAGAACAAAGCGGACCTCTCCTTGCTCCTCATCAGCTGGCATCTCCAACCCCACTAGACCTTCAGTCCTCTCTGAAACCTGCTCTGAGAGGAATGAAGGTGTAGAATTAGGTGTGTCACAGCCAAGTGCTTCCGGGAACTCTGCTAGCGGTACACCCACGTCCGATTATAGCAGGCAAATGTCCCTGCCCCAGCTGCTGGACCGGCGAAAGAAGTTCACTCCCAGCCATCCACATGCCCAGCGGTTGAATGCTAGCTTGGCTAAATTGCTAGCACTTCAACTGCTGCCTTTTCAGTTGGTAGACTCGGCCCCCTTCCGTGAGTTTGTACAATGTGCGGTTCCTCAGTGGCAGGTCCCCAAACGCCACTTTTTCTCACGGAAGGCGATTCCGGCTCTCTACCGGCATGTGGAAGGCAATGTCCTTGCCTCGCTGGACAGGGTGGTCAGCGGTAAGGTGCATATTACCGCTGACTCATGATCCAGCAGGCATGGACAGGGACGTTACCTGTCTTTAACGGCCCATTGGGTCACTCTTCTGGAAGCTGGGAAGGATGCAGGACAAGGTGCAGTAGTGTTGGAGGTTGTTCCGCCACCACGCCTCCAAAATGCTACTATTGGTTGTGACACACCTCTCTCCTCCACCCCTCCTCTTCTTCTTCCTCCATGGCCTCTTCCAGTGCTCTGTCCTCAGAACCAGCGGTGCTTCGTAGGCGTTCCAGGGGCTACGCAAGTACGCAGGTAAAATGATGCCAGGCCGTGCTTGCGCTGGTTTGTTTGGGGGACAGGAGCCACACTGGGGCGGATGTTTTGTCAGCTCTGCAGGGCAGGCCGAGAGGTGGTTGACGCCACGCCAGCTTAAGCCAGGAATGGTGGTTTGTGACAATGGCACCAACCTCCTCTCCGCCCTCCGACAGGGATAACTGACCCATGTGCCCTGTGTAGCTCACGTCCTTAACCTGGTGGTGCAGCGGTTATTGGGCAGGTACCCCGGCTTACAGGATGTCCTGAAGCAGGCCAGGAAAGTCTGTGTGCATTTCCACTGATCATTTAATGCCTGTGCTCTGCTGGCTGAGCTCCAAAAGGAGTTGAACCTGCCCAAGAACCTCCTTATATGTGACATGCCCACCAGATGGAACTCAACATTGGCCATGCTGCAGCAGCTGCACACGCAGCAGAGGGCCATCAATGAGTACCTGTGCAACTACGGCACCAGGACAGGGTCAGGGGAGCTTGGTTTTTTCTCACCACGCCAGTGGGGCATGATCAGGGATGCATGCACTGTCCTGTCACCGTTAGAGGAGGCCACAAGGATGGTGAGCAGTGACAGTGCATGCATCAGTGACACTGTACCTCTTGTCCACCTCTTGGAGCATACGCTGCGTGGAATAATGGACAGGGCACTTGAGGCAGAACAGAGGCAGGAAGAGGAGGACTTCCTTGCCTCTCAAGGCCCCCTTTATCCAGACAGTGTTCCTGCTGTGCCACCCATCACACAGGAAGAGGATGAGGAGGAGGAAGAGGAGGAGGAGGATGATTGTGTCAGCATGGAGGTGGAGGCTGGCACTCAGCATCAGCAGCAGCAGTCTTGTAGGGATGATTTACAGTCCCAAGAAACACGTGGACTTGTACGTGGCTGGGAGGAGGTAGCTGCGGATCATGTTGTCCTTAGTGACCCAGAGGACTCCGGACCGAATGCCTCAGCTAACCTACGCTGCATGGCCTCCCTGATCCTGCAAAGCCTGCGGAAGGATCCTCGTATTCTTCGGATCAAGGAGAGGGACCATTACTGGCTGGCCACTCTCCTTGATCCACGGTACAAGGGTAAGGTTGCCGACCTTATCTTGCCATCGCAGAGGGAGCAGAGGATGAGACATCTCCGGGAGGCCTTGCAGAAAGGTCTGTGCAATGCGTTCCCAGAGACTGGGAGGTTACAAACTCCTGGTCCTTGACAACGTGTTGCTGAGGCATCGGTCAGAAGGAGCGGTGGAGAAGGTGGCCGTCTGACTGATGCTTTCAGACAATTTTTTAGTCCGCAGCCCCAAGGTATGATCGGTTCCAGCACCCATCGCCAGCGTCTGATTTACATGGTGCAGGAATACCTAGGGGCAAGGTTAGACTTGGACACCTTTCCCACCGAAAATCCTCTGGCTTACTGGTTCTTGAGGATGGATCACTGGCCAGAGCTTGCACAGTATGCAATTGAGCTACTGGCCTGTCCTGCATGCAGCGTTCTTTCGGAACGCACCTTCAGTGCTGCTGGTGGCTTTGTTACCGATCACAGGATGCGCCTGTCCACTGAATCAGTTGATCGACTGACCTTCATCAAGATGAATCAGTCTTGGATCACCCACAGCTACCAAGCACCTGAAGCTGATGTAACAGAATAATTTGTTTTGAAATATCACATCCCTTCAAGACTGCCTATGCTGATGCTGAGTGACTGTCCTGTTATGTTGATTGTCTATCCTCTTCCTCCTCCGCTGATATGTTGGAAGAACATTTCTGGTTCTGGTTGATGCCATCAGCCCGATTTTTCTGCCCCTGTTTAACAGGGGCGTTTAAGTACAATTTTTGATGCAATGCTTTGCAGCAGGGCTAATTCCTGCAATCAAACAAGGGTATATGGGAGAGGTTGCAGTGTGGTGGCACCAGCACCAGTGCCTAAGGCCCAATTCTTCTGCCCCTGTTTAACAGGGGCGTTTAAGTACAATTTTTGATGCAATGCTTTGCAGCAGGGCTAATTCCTGCATTAAAACTAGAGTATATGGAAGAGGTTGCAGTGTGGTGGCACCAGCAGCAGTGCCTAAGGCCAAATTTTTCTGCCCCTGTTTAACAGGGACATGTAATTACAATTCTTGATATAATATTTCACAGGAGGGCCCCTTCCTGTGCCCACCCAGAGTAACGGTGAGGACTTATAGTGTTGTGGCACCAGCACCACAACCACCAAAGGTCAATTTTTCTACCACTGTTCAACAATGGCATGTAATTACAATTCTTGATATAATCGTTCACAGCAGGGCGCTCCAGCGCCCACCAAGAGTCACTTTGAGGGCTTACAATGTTGTGGCAAAACCAACACCTTGTTCCGCCTTTTTTGCAGAGCATATAGGGCAGGCCCCTACTTTCAAACATCCAACTTACAAACATCTCCACATCTCCTACTTGCAAACGGAAGGAGACAACAGCAAGTGAGATGAAAAAAGATGGACGACAAAACAAATTATACAGGGGTGATAACCCTTCCCTATGTTTTCCAAAAAGCTTAAAAATAGTTTTTTTGACTGGAGCTACACTTTAAAAATGTACCAGTTGAAAATTACAAACAGATTCAACTTAACACAACAAACCTACACAGTCCCTGTCTTGTTTGCACCGCCTGTATACTGCTGTTCTGAGTATATAGGGCCTGGGGGCCACACGCATTTCCTTTTTTTAATATGGGTACTGGGTTCCCCTTAATATGCGTACAAGACCCAAATAGGCTGATAATGGGCAGGGAGGGCTACCCATGCCATTTTTCTCAATGATTTTCAACCATATTGCAGGAACCAGATATAACATTAAAACCGCAAGCAGTTTTAAATGGTGTTATTTCCGTTTAACGTCATTTTGTGCAGGGACTGTTCTAAACACGGGAAACACGTGGCACTTCACAGGCATACTACAGACACCCCCCAGGCACCATATTTAAAGGAATATTTCACTTTTTTTTTCACTTTAACCGTCATTAAAATCAGTTCTCCTGCCAAAACGGCCATTTTTAAAAACATTTTAGGCATTGACCCATGTCCCCTGGGGCAGGAGCCAGGTCCCCAAACCCTTTTTAGGACAGTATCTTGCATATTAGCCGTTAAAATTAGCACTTTTCATTTCGAACGTTCGATTCCCATAGACTTCAATGGGGTTCTAACGTTCGTACGAATTTGGGGTCCGTTCGAAAGTTCTGGTGCGAACCGAACCGAGGGGTGTTCGGCTTATCCCTACTCAGGAGCTGGTAGAAGCAGGAGACGGCTGGCAGAGCTGGCAGCAGTAGGCAGGGCAGGTAGACCGGTGGCAATCAGAGTAGAAGGCCCTGGATGGCAGCAGCGGATTCTGGAAGGACTCAGAATGTTAGGCACAGGCAAAGGTAGGTCAGGCAGGCCAGGTCAAGCAGACAGGTAATCAGGCAGGAACGGTAGGCAAGGCATAGTCACAAGCAGGCAGGGGTTCAGCAGCAATAAGCAGTCCGTAGCAGAGTCAGGCAAGCCGGCATCGGGGCAGGAGAGATCAGCAGGGTCAAATGAGAGCCAGGCCGGTAATGGTAATCAACAGACAGGTAACAGGGTTTTCAGGTAGTAGCTGCAGACAAACAGCACAGAACATCTGCAGCTTTATCTTTAAATAGGGCCACTGGCGCCAATCGTGCTAGCGCGCACACGAATGTCGCGCATGTGCGCGCGCCTGAGGTGCACAGCAGCACACACACACGCGCCGATGCCCGGACTGCCTAACAGCGCGTGTGCGCATGCACGCACGGCGATTTGCTCGTACAGCGCAAGCAGAGCCATGACAATTACAATAATGTTGGCTTCCGACATCGAGGTGGGCAAACCCCTGCTAGATAATGCCCACTCAAAAGTCTTAAGCAATTCCGGGAGCAAGACCTCCCCATATCTTTTATAAATTTCTATAGGCAGCCCATCTGGGCCTGGGGACTTGCGATTGGACATCGCAGCTACAGCACAGCGGATTTCCTGCAAAGACAATTGGGCATCTAACTCTCTTTTACCCTTTGGTGATAAGGTCGGGATTGATATTTCCCAAAGAAAATCATCAATTCTATCCCTCCCTTGCTCTCTAATAGATGCATAGAGAGACTTATAGTAATTACTTAAAATTTGGATTATCTCATTTGCATCAGTCGTGATCACCCCACCTGGGGTTCTGACTGCTGACACAGCAGGAGAGGAGGTATTGGATCTAATCAAAAAGGACAACATACGACCGACTCTCTTGCCTTCTCCAAATTGACATTGCTGTTGGAATATTCCTCTATTCTCTATCTTCCTCTTGATGGTCATTTTATAAGCCTGCTGTCTTTCTAACCATTCTTTCTGGCTGTCAAGTGATGGATCCATCACATAGCATCTCTCTGCCCGCAACATCTCTCTTTAAGCTTCATTCTCCCGCTTTCTAGAGTTCCCCTTAACTCTTGCTATCTGATGGATCAAGAGACCTCTGAAATAGGCTTTCAGGGAGTCCCAAACCACCCCCAATGACGCCGTACCCATATTTATTTGGACAAATTCATGCAATTTGTCTATTACTTCTCCAGCGCTGCCCATCAGCTCTAGCCAAGCTGGATTTATTCTCCATTCGTTTTGCTGGGCTTTACCCCCAGCGTTTACAGTTAGCTTCAATGGGGAGTGGTCAGAGACCCCTCTTGGGCCATACTCTATATTCTGTATCAGCAAGAGTGCTTCACTGTTAGCTATGGCCATATCTATTCTGGATAAGGTAAAATGTGAGCCTAAGAAGCAGGAATATATACGCTCCTGCTCATACTGAGTACGCCATATATCGCATAATCCCGTTTCAAATAAGAAGCGGGATAGGTGGCCCTCTCAGCCACTGGATTGGAACTATTCCTTGGTGGGAACCTGTCTAAACCTCTGTCTAAGGCTTCATTAAAATCCCCCACCACAATAATAGGGATACCCACTTTATTTAGTGTAAATGCCACCAGTTCTCATAGTACCTCGAAATTAAATGGGGGGGGGGGGGTATATAAATATTCACTAGAACATATAATTTATTTTAAATTGAGCAGAACAGGAAAACAAATCGGCCCTGTATATCAATATTAAAACTAAGTCTGATGTATGTTATCTGAGATATATTGCCGTGCGATTTGTGTACTGTCTCTGTACTGCACTTATACTTCTGCTACTGCGTATATAAGGTGCCTTTTTGCTACCTAGGTGGGGGGGGGGGGTAAAAATACAAAGAGGTCAGTGAAAAATCTCCCACCGCCCCGAGAAAAAAAATGGAAATGTTCTTGCAAGCTATCAGCATGGTCATTGAGGAGGAAGAGAATAGTCACTAAGCATAACAGGATAGTCACTCAGCATCAGCATAGGCAGTCTTGAAGGGATCTGACATTTCAAAAATAAAATAATTCGGTTACATCAGCATCAGGTGCTTGGTAGCTGGTGGTGATCCAAGACTGATTAATTTTTATGAAGGTCAGTCGATCAACCGAGTTGGTGGACAGGTGCACCCTGTGATCGAGTACAAAGCCTCCAGCAGCACTGAATGTGCATTCTGACAGAACGCTGGATACAGGACAGGCCAGTAGCTCAATTGCATACTGTGCAAGCCCAGGCCAGTGATCCATCCTCAAGACCCAGTAACCCAGAGGATTTTCGGAGGGAAAGATGTCCAAGTCTGATCATGCCCCTAGGTATTCCTGCACCATGTAAATCAGATGCTGGCGATGGTTGCTGGAACCGATCATACCTTGGGGCTGTGGACTCAAAAATTGTCTGAACTCTTTGGTCAGTTAATCACCTTCTCCACCGCTCCTTCTGTGACTGACCAAAGCCTCAGCAACAAGTTGTCCAGGACCAGGAATTTGTAACCTCCCAATCTCTGGGAACATGTTGCACAGACCTTTCTGCAAGGCCTCCCAAATAGTGATGGCCGAACGGTTCGCCCGGCGGTCGTTTTGCTGCGAATTTCAGCTGTTCGCGGTCCGCCCGTTCGGCGGACTATTGGCGCCGTTCGCCCGGCGGACTTCCGCGTTTACTGTGTAAAATAACTTTGACCTATGATGACACATCCATCATGGGGTACAGGACAGCCAATTGAGACATTACAGCACATGGACACTTGGACATTCCCCCTAACTTATAAATACACCTGATCCGGCGGCCATTTTACATTCTTTCTTCTGTCACTATAGGGAGAGATTGCTGTGTGGAGCAGGGAGAGATTACAGGGACCCAAATCGCTAGCTATTTGGTATACAAAAGTTCTTTTCAGGACTGATATAGGTGTTAGGTGTATATAGGTTTGCTGTGCTACTGATTGTTGCAGCAGCCTGAGTGTCTTTTGTCAGTTTAGAGAGAGGGACAGGACGCTGTGTCTGCTGTAGGGACAGTCAGTTTAGTTATCATCATTAGCTGTTACTATCAGGTCCACAAAAGTGCTATTCCAGTTATTGTTCCAGTAGCCTCTTTTTTGTCAGTTTATATAGGGACAGGCAGGAAGCAGTGTGTGAGGCAGTAAGGGTCAGTTTAATCAGTAGCTGAAACTATTAGTTCCACAAAGGTTCTTTTCAGGACTGGTATCAGTGGTATGGTAATAGGCTTGTACACGTATATTCTTTCTTCCATATATAGAAAGAATATTATACTTGACTGCTGCCCTTCTGCTGCAGTCTGCTAATCATTCACATCTCACTTGTTCCACAAAGCTCTTTATCAGGACTGGTAACTTGGTCTGTCTAGGGTGCTACAGTACATAGGGTTGAGTGAGGTACAGTCTGCTATTCTATAAGGACTGGTATCGGTCCACAATACATAGGGTTGAGGTGCACTACTGCTGACCGCTGTCCTTTACTGCAGCAGTCCTTCATCGGTATAGGGACTGACGTACAGTCTGCTAATCACTCACACACAACCTACTTGGTCCACAAAGCTCCTTATAAGGACTCTTAACTTGGTCTGTCTAGGGTGCTACAGTACATAAGGTTGAGTGAGGTACAGTCTGCTATTCTATAAGGACTGGTATCGGTCCACAATACATAGGGTTGAGGTGCACTACTGCTGACCGCTGCCCTATACTGCAGCAGTCCTTCATCGGTATAGGGACTGACGTACAGTCTGCTAATCACTCACACACAACCTACTTGGTCCACAAAAGTCCTTATAAGGACTGGTAACTTGGTCTGTCTAGGGTGCTACAGTACATAGGGTTGAGTGAGGTACAGTCTGCTATTCTATAAGGACTGGTATCGGTCCACAATACATAGGGTTGAGGTGCACTACTGCTGACCGCTGCCCTATAGTGCAGCAGTCCTTCATCGGTATAGGGACTGACGTACAGTCTGCTAATCACTCACACACAACCTACTTGGTCCACAAAGCTCCTTATAAGGACTGGTAACTTGGTCTGTCTAGGGTGCTACAGTACATAGGGTTGAGTGATGTACAGTCTGCTATTCTATAAGGACTGATATCGGTCCACAATACATAGGGTTGAGGTGCACTACTGCTGACCGCTGCCCTATACTCCAGCAGTCCTTCATCGGTATAGGGACTGAGAGTTTTGTCACAGGGTCATTTAAAAAATGACAGGCAGAGGAAGAGGCAGGCCCTTCCGCAGGGGTGGTAGGGGTAGGGCAGGAGCAACAGGCTTGAGCCAAAGTGGGAAGTTGCAGAAGGTGCGTACAATTACTTTAAAGGACGCACCAGACTTGGTTGAATGGCTCGCTCAGCCTTAGGCCGCGTACACATGAGAGGATTGTCTGGCCAACTAAGTCCATCAGACAATCTGACAGACAGTCCGTCCTACTTTTGAATGAACGGACTTGACCACACACGATGAACAGACAGTCCGCTGAAAGCTTGCGCAATGACGTGTACAGCACGTACGATGGGACTAGTAATACGACGTCCAATACACTGCAAAGCAACCTTCGGCCGTGTAAATCCTTTCTGAGCATGCGCCATACTTAGTCCGTCCAACTTGCCTACTCACGAGCGGACTGTCCGCTGAAACTAAGTTTGAACGGACAATATTACGGAAATTCCGAAAGACTTAGTCCGCCAGACTGTCCGCTGAAAAAGTCCGCTGAAGCCCACACACGAGCGGACTGTCCGCTGAAACACGTTTCAGTGGACTAAGTTGGACGGACAATCCTCTCGTGTGAACGCGGCCTTACTCTTCTGCACCCTCCTCATCCTCTCGATCTGCACCCTCTTCTTCACTCTCTGCTATGTGCACCCCCAAAGATACTACCACCAACAACACCACCACCACCACTACCCCATACCTTCCGCTTGAGTCACAGGAATTATTTTCCGATCCATATCAAGAGGACATTTCTGATGCGCAGCCACTCTTGGTATTGTATCAGGAAGAGGAGGTAGCAACAACCGCTATTCTGACGACAGTACCCAGATCAGCCCAAGGAGGAGGTTGGTCCCCAGTGTTGCTGCCTACTCCGAGATCTCTACTTATAGCTGTGGGGAAGGTGACGTTGATGATGACGTGTCTAGTGATGTCACGTGGGTGCCCACAAGAGAGGAAGAGGAGGGGAGTTCAGAGGGAGATATGGACCAGCAGATAGGGAGGAGAAGCAGAAATAACTTACATTGCACAGGAGGGACAAAGCAGACTGCAAATGTATCAGGAACGAGTCATCGACCATGTACGGTCACATCTCGCGCTCCCAGGACACCGGTACATTGCTCCGCAGTGTGGGCTTTTTTTAACGTGTCCGCTGCTGACAATAGCGTTGCTATCTGCAATCTTTGCAGTCAACGCATTAGTCGCAGTAAGCCCAACACTCACCTAGGGAAGACTGCCTTAAGAAGGCACATGGGCAGCCATCACCGAGCCGAGTGGGAGCAATGGAACACACAAAGCCACACTCCAGGCTCTCACCGTCCAGCCTCGTCTTCTACTTCTCCTTCTCCTCTCTCCTCACAATTGTCCTCCACTCCACCTTCCATCACGCCAAGCTCACGTTTTTCTGCAAAAAGGCAGGCTTCCATGGGCCTAATGTTCGAGCGTAAAAAAATGATGACGCCGGATAACCCTCTTGCCCAACGGTTGACGGCTGGCTTGTCAGAACTGATAGCCCGCCAACTACTGCCATATAAACTGGTGGACTCGGAGGCCTTTTGCAAATTTGTGGCCATTGGAACACCACAATGGAAGGTCCCAGGAGGGAAGTATTTCTCAGAGAATGGCATCCCAGAGCTATATGGCCATGTTCAGCGGCAAGTGAATGTATCTCTGGCACACAGTGTCGGTGCCAAGATACATCTGACCACAGACACGTGGTCTAGCAAACACGGGCAGGGAAGGTATATCACTTTTACTGCCCACTGGGTGAACCTTCTGACGGACGTCAAGCATGTAACCCGTGGCACCCATGTAGATTTGGTTTTACCGCCACGGATTACATGCAGGCCTGACTCTTCTTCTCCTCCTCCTCCTACTCCATCCTCCTCCCTCTCCTCCTCAGCTGACTCCTCCTTTTCCGCTGCTAGCGTCTCTTCCGCTGCGCCGCCCAAGCTCCCCAGAACCTATTCAACATGCCAGGTGAGACGTTGCCATGCCGTGCTGCGTCTGTTGTGCCTGGAAGCCAAGAGCCACACTGGCCCGGCACTCCTTTCAGCTTTGCGTTCACAGGCAGATCAGTGGCTAACACCGCTCAATTTGACAGTTGGTAAAGTGGTGTGTGACAACGGTGCCAATCTGCTTAGCGCATTGAAACAGGGCAAAATCACGCACGTGCCATGCATGGCACACGTCTTAAACTTGGTCGTGCAGCGATTCGTTGTCAAATACCCTGGGGTCCAGGACATCTTGCGGCAGGCAAGGAAAATCTCGGCCCATTTCAGAAGATCTTACACGGCCATGGCTCGACTTGCTGACATTCAGCGGCGACACAATCTGCCGGTCAGATGTCTTATTTGCGATTGCCCGACGCGATGGAACTCAACCTTCTGTATGCTTGATAGGCTTCTCCAGCAGAAACGTGCAGTTAACCACTACCTGTATGAACTCTGCGGCATAACCGGTTCTGGGGAGCTGGGTTTTTTTTCACCGCACCAGTGGCTGCTCATGCGCGACACATGCAGACTTCTGCGCCCATTTGAGGAGATCACCAAACTGTCAGTCGCAGCCATGGCGCCATCAGTGACATGGTACCTTATGCCTTCTTTATGGAGCGTGCATTGCGTTGTGTCATTGATCAAGTTGTGGAGGAGCAGGAGCGGGAAGATGAGGAAGTCGCAATGCTGGATGAATTCCCAGGGGGGGCTACTCTATCTGAAACAAGTCAACAACAGGAGTCTGACGAGGAGTCAGAGGAGGATGGTGCCGGGGCGGATGAGGAGGAGCAAGAAGAGCATGCTTTAAACCTTTCTGGGATCCCTGTTGTGAGTGGATGGGGAGAGGAGAATGAAGAGGACGACATTATCCTGGATGATGAGCAGGAGCCAGGCCACCACACCGCTTCCACTTTAGTGCAAATGGGGGCCTTTATGCTCCAGTGTTTTAATAGGGACCCCCATATAAAAAGCATAAGTGTCAATTACCAGTACTGGGTGGCAACGTACTTAGACCCCCGGTACAAACACAAAATGGCGGAAATGTTACCACCGTCGCAGAGGGCTGTCAGAATGCCGCACTTCCAGGCCTTGCTTCGAGAAATGCTGCATTCTGCTTTTGCGTGCGCTGGCAGAGGAGCAATTCCCACTCCCAGAGAAGGAGTTGCGGGTACCAATCCAACAGCACCTGCAAGAAGAGGCCGGTTTGAAGATGTGTTGGTGACTTCTGATATGAGGTCATTCTTTCAGCCGACCCATCGACAGGTGTCATCCGGATCTATCATTAGGGAACGCCTAGATCTATCATCAGGTGTCCGACTACATCGGGTTAACGGCCGATGTGGACGCTCTGAGGAGTGATGAACCCCTGAACTACTGGGTGGGCAGGCTTGACCTCTGGCCAGAGCTTTCCCAATTTGCAATGGAACTGTTGGCTTGCCCCTCATCCAGTGTCCTGTCCGAAAGGACGTTCAGCGCAGCAGGGGGGATCGTGACCGATAAGCGTACTCGCCTAGCTCACGACAGTGTTAACTACCTCACATTTCTAAAAATGAATGAGGCATGGATCTCGAAAGAATTCAACACATGTGACCAGTAGACCATGTATATGTCTATAAACAATTTTTTTAATCGAGCACAGAGACCTTCTTTCTTCATTTGGCTCACTTCCTTGTCCAAAAAAAGCACACCGTACTATATGCCCGTACCCTCCTCTTTGAAGAGGTTGAGCAGTGTCATATTTCTACTGGGGCTGCTTATTATGAGGGGCTCCCACCATCCCTGTGCTGTGCTGACATCCTCCTGGGGCTGTACCTCTGCTCTGCATATTATGAGGGGATCCCACCATCCCTGTGCTGTGCTGACTTCCTTCTGGGGCTGTACCTCTGCTGTGCATATTTTGAGGTGCTCCCACCATCCATGTGCTATGCTCATTATGAGGGGCTCCCACCATCCCTGTGCTGTGCTGACTTACTCCTGGGGCTGCTTATTATGAGGGGCTCCCACCATCCCTATGCTATGCTGACATCCTCCTGGGGCTGCTTATTATGAGGGGCTCCCACCATCAATGTGCTATGCTCATTATGAGGGGCTCCCACCATCCCTGTGCTATGCTGACTTCCTCCTGGGGCTGCTTACGGTGCAGGTGTCAGTGCTGTATATCACGGTGCTGATGTCAGTGCTCTCTGTCACGATGCTGCTGTCAGTGCTGTATATCACGGTGCTGGTGTGAGTGCTTTATGTCACGCTGCTGATGTCAGTGCTCTCTATCACGGTGCTGCTGTCAGTGCTGTATATCACGGTGCTGGTGTGAGTGCTTTATGTCATGATGCTGATGTCAGTGCTCTCTGTCACGGTGCTGCTGTCAGTGCTGTATATCACGGTGCTGGTGTGAGTGCTTTATGTCACGCTGCTGATGTCAGTGCTCTCTATCACGGTGCTGTTGTCAGATGACTCTATCACGGTGCAGGTGTCATTGCTGTATGTCACGCTGCTGATGTCAGTGCTCTCTATCGCGGTGCTGCTGTCAGATGACTCTATCACGGTGCAGGTGTCATTGCTGTATGTCACGCTGCTGGTGATCATCTCCTGCACCCACTTCTTTGCCTACCCTGGTCTCTGACCTTCCCTCTCCTCCATTGCCTTCATGCGCTCCACAGTCCTGAATTGTCACAACAATTTCCCATATAAAAAAAGAATGCTTGTAGTTGTCGATCCCAGATTCACCTCATACATGTGTTATGTCATTGGCCATGTGGTGGGACTATGTTTGCACAGCTATTAATTATTTTGTGGCTGCAAATTTGACCTGTAGGTTTGCGAAGTTCGCCTCCCATTAAAGTCAATGGGGCCCACCGCGAATGTTCCGGTTCGCGAACTATCGGGTTCGCGGTCCGCATTCGCGAAGCGTCCTGTCGGAAGTTCGTCCATCACTACTCCCAAAGATGTCATCCTCTGCTCCCTCTGCGATGGCAAGATAAGGTTTGCAACCTTACCCTTGTAATGTGGATCAAGGAGTGCTGCCAGCCAGTAATGATCCCTCTCCTTGATCCGACAGATACAAGGATCCTTTTCCTGTGTGATCGGCAGGCCAGCAGGAACACTGTCTGGAAAAAGGTGGACCTTGAGAGGTAAGGATGTCTTATTAAAAATTACAAAAAAATCTAAAAAAAAAAAAAATGAAAAAAAAAATTTTTTTTCACTTACCAGAAATGCCTGTTGCTAGGCACATAATCCTAATCTTCCTCTTACTATTCCACTGAGATCTTCTTTCTTCTCTCCTCGTCGCGTTGTCTTCTGGGTAATGGGTCGCGCTGTGTTCTGGGAACTGTGTGTCCCAGAACACAGCGCATCCCATTCACAAAGCGCTGCGCGACTCGCGCATGCACAGTAGGAAACGGGCAGTGAAGCTGTAAGGCCCCACTGCCTGTTTCCCTTAGAAGGAATGGCGGCGCCGGGACCCGAGAGCCGAGGGACGGGTCGGCCTCGGTGGCCGACATCGCGGGCGCCCTGGACAGGTAAGTGTGCTTATTAAGTCAGCAGCTGCAGTGTTTGCAGCTGCTGACTTTTAATTTTTATTTTTTTTAAACGGCCCTCCTCTTTAAGTGCCCTGTCCATTATTCCACGCAGTGTGTGCTCCAAAGGGTGGACAAGAGGGACAGTGTCACTGATGCATGCACTGTCACTGCTCACCATCCTCGTGGCCACAAATGGTGACAGGACAGTGCATGCATCCCTGATCAGGACCCACTGACGTAGGGAAAAAAATCCATCTCCTCTGACCCTGTCCTGGTGCCGAAGTCACACAGGTACTCATTGATGGCCATCTGCTGCATGTGCAGCCGCTGCAGCATGGCCAACATTGAGTTCCACCTGGTGTGCATGTCACAGATTAGGTGGTTCTTGGGCAGGTTAAATTCCCTTTGGAGGTCAGTCAGCCGAGCACTGCCATTATATGACCGGCAGAAATGCACACAGACTTTCCTGGCCTACCTCAGGATATCCTATAAGCCCAGGTACCTGCCCAAGAACCGCTGCACCACCAAGTTAAGGATGTGAGCTGCACAGGGCACATGGGTCAGTTGTCCCTGTCGGAAGGCGGAGAGGAGGTTGGTGCCATTGTCGCAAACCACCATTCCTTGCTTAAGCTGCCGTTGCGTCAAGCACCTCTCAGCCTGCCCCCGCAGAGCTGACATAATCTCTGCCCCAGTGTGGCTCTTGTCCCCCAAGCACACCAGCACAAGCAACACATGGCATCTTTTTGCTTTGCTGCATATTTGCTTAGCCCCTTGAATTCCTATGGAGCACCACTGGTTCCGAGGACAAAGCACAGGAAGAGGCCATGGGGGAAGAAGAAGAGGAGGGGGTGGAGGAGAGAGGTGTGTCACAATCATCAGTAGTAGCATTTTGGAGGCGTGGTAGCGGAACAACCTCCAACACTACTGCACCTTATCCTGCATCCTTCCCAGCTGCCATCAGAGTCACCCAATGCGCTGTGAAAGATAGTTAACGTTCCCATCCATGCCTGCTGGACCATGAGTCATTTGTTATATGCACCTTACCGCTGACCGCCCTGTCCAGCGAGGCCAAGACATTGCCTTCCACATGCCGGTAGAGAGCCGGAATCGTCTTCCATGCGAAAAAGTGGCATTTGGGAACCTGCCATTGAGGAACCGCACATTCCACAGACTCATGGAAGGGGGCAGAGTCTACCAACTGAAAAGGCAACAGTTGAAGTGCTAGCAATTTAGCCAAGCTAGCATTCAACCACTGGGCATGTGGATGGCTGGAAGTGAACTTCTTTTGGCAGTGCAGCAGCTAGGGCAGGGAAATTTGCCTGGTACAATCGGACTTTGGTGTACCGATAGCAGATTGCCCGCAAGAACTTGGTTGTGACACACCTAATTCTACAACTTTATTCCTCTCAGTGCAGGTTTCAGAGAGGACTGAAGGTATAGTGGGGTTGGAGATCCCAGGATGAGGAGCAAGGAGAGGTCCGCTTTGTTCTTTGGTGTGTGTCTTTTAGGTACGCTTGCCAACGAACTTCATGGCAGGTCGACATATGTCTGGTCAAGCATGTGGTGCCCAAGCGGCTGATGTTTTGGCCACGCGAGATATGCTTGAGACATATGTTGCAAATAGCAGTGGTGCGATCTGATGCACTCATCTCAAAAAAGGCCCACACCAAAGAACTTTTGGAATAACATGCAGAGGCAGTGCACTGCACATGAGGAGCTCTGTGGTGTGATGTAGTCGGTGTACTGCCCTTAAGCTGGCCCCTGGAGGGCATCCTGCCTTGTTGGAGATGTGCCTCCTCCTCCTCTCTCCTATCAGGCACCCATGTGGAGTCAGTGACCTCATCATCCCCATCCCTCCTCATCACTGGAACAAACCTGGAAGTATGCTACAGCTGGGGGAACATGACTGTCCCATAGCCATGTGCTGATGAGGATGCACCGTGTCCACGACCAGCACTGTTGTCTCTAGACACAGAGCCCGCTTGCCCTCTTTTATTGGCTCGTGACTGTCTGCCTCTCCTTGTTGGCCTTCCAGATATACTAATGGCCTGCAGGGAGATGCAGCTGCACAAGGCTTGGACGTATATACTGATATACTGCAGCTAGCAGAATCAACTGCCTGACTGTAGTATTATTAGTATAATAACACCAGCAATTGGGGTAGTTTTAAGTGCACACTGTGCAGAGTACAGAGTACACCAACTGTAATCACTGCAGCTGCCTGCGGTATAGTATCAGAAGAACACCAGCAATTGGGTTAGCTTTAGGTGCACACTGTGCAGATGACACAATACACCAACTGTAATTACTGCAGCTGTCTGCCTGTAGTATAGGATCAGAAGAACACCAGCAAGTGGAGTATCTTTAGGTGCACACTGTGCAGGTGACACAATACACCAACTGTAACTGCTAAAGCTGCCTGTGGATAGGATCTGCAGAACACCAGCAATTGGGGTAGCTTTAGGTGCACACTATGCAGAGTACACAGTACACCTACTCTAATTACTGCATCGGCCTGCCTGTGGTATAGGATCAGAAGAATACCAGGAATTTGGGTAGCTTTAGGTGCACACTGTGCAGATGACACAATACACCAACTGTAATTACTAAAGCTGCCTGCGGAAAGAAACAGTAGAACACCAGGAATTGGGGTAACTTTAGGTGCACACTGTGCAGATGACACAATACACCAACTATAATTACTGCAGCTGTCTGCGGTATAGTATCAGAAGAACACTAGCAGTTGGGGTAGCTTTAGGTGCACACTGTGCAGATGACACAATACACCAACTGTAATTGCTAAAGCTGCCTGCGGATAGGATCAGCAGAACACTAGCAATTGGGGTAGCTCTAGGTGCACACTGTTCAGATGGCACAATACGCCAACTGTAATTGCTACAGCTGCCTGCGGATAGGATCAGCAGAACACCAGCAATTGGGGTAGCTTTAGGTGCACACTGTGTAGATGGCACAATGAACCAACTGTAATGTCTAGAACTGCTTGCAGATAGGAGCAGCAGAACACCAGCAATTGGGGTAGTTTTAGGTACACACTGTGCAGATGGCACAATACACCAACTGTAAATGCTGAAGCTGCCTGCAGATAGGATCAGCAGATGACCAGAAATTGGGGTAGCTTTAGATGCACACTGTGCAGATGGCACAATACACCAACTGGGGTTGTAATGTATTGAGGGGTCCCAGAAATATAGGTGAAAATCATTGAAAAAAATGGCATGGGTTTCCCCCTAGTCAGTTCCCATGCCCTTTGGGTCTGGTATGGGTATTAAGGGGAACAAAAAAATGGCGTGGGGATCCCCCAGGCACTATATACTCTGAACAGCAGTATATATACTGTACGGCCCTATATACTCTGCACTAGGGATAAGCTTCGTGTTCGAGTCGAACATACGTTCGACTCGAACATCGGCTGTTCGCCCGTTCGGCGAATTCCAAACGTTATGAGCCGTTCGCGCCAAATTCGTGTGGCGCTCATGGCCCACAATGCACTGTGTCATCGCAGTGCATTGCTGGCTCATGATTGGCCAAGCATGCACTGTGACCCCGCATGCTTGGCCAATCACAGCGCCAGCAGCGCGGAGAGCATCCTGCCTGTGGCCAATCATAGCTCAGGCTGTGTAGTACACGCCCCACACTATATAAGTCCGATAGCGCGGTGGCCTTGTGTAGTGTGTTGGCGTTTGAAGCAGTTAGTGGGTGTTCTGTGTACCTTCAACACAGTATACACCGATCGTTATTGGCCGATTTTCGATCTTGCTCTTCTGTAGTGGTTGTTGTCTGTGTGCCCTGACCGCAGTATACACCGCTATATTCACCTCGCCTATATAGCTAGTGACCTATCTTTTATAATAGAGCTTGCAGTCAGTAGTGTTAGGAGCTTGTGCGTGCTGTCTGTGTGCTCGGTACCCAGTACACACCGCTATATCCACCTTATTGGAAGTTGTGTGTGCCTCCAGCACAGCACAGTATACATCTGTATATACCCCTTTATCTCTGGTGTTCTATAATAAAGGCATCTGCAGGAGTTAGTGGGTGTTGTGTGACTCCAGCACAATATACACCTGTATCTACCGTTTATTGATGTTCTCTAATAGAACCATCTGCAGGGCTTAGTGGGTGTTGTGTGACTCCATTACAGTATACCCCTTTATCTCTGGTGTTCTATAATAAAGGCATCTGCAGGAGTTAGTGGGTGTTGTGTGCCTCCAGCACAATATACACCTGTATCTACCCTTTATTGCTGTTCTCTAATAGAGCCATTTGCAGGGCTTAGTGGGTGTTGTGTGACTCCATTACAGTATACTCCTTTATCTCTGGTGTTCTATAATAAAGGCATCTGCAGGAGTTAGTGGGAGTTGTGTGCCTCCAGCACAATATACACTACCCAACTGCTGTTTTACCCAACTCCATTCAGGTCATTACCATGTCTGGAATTCCAGCAAGGAGAGGCAGACAGGCGCGAACCGATAAAAGAGGGCAAGCAGGCTCTGTGTCTAGAGACAACAGTGCTGGTCATGGACGCGGTGCATTGTCATCAGCACGTGGCCATGGGACACGCTTGTCCTTCTTTTCGGCAGCTGGACATGTTAAACCGCAACATGCCAACGACTTGGTAGAGTGGATGACCAAGCCCTTTTCATCCTCTCTCACCCAGTCTCAGGGTACTAGCAAAGCAGCTGCCAACGCATCGTCTTCCCTCGTCTCAATGTCATCATCAGTGACTCCTTCCCTAGACCCACCACGTCCTCCTGAGGAGTCTCCTGAACTCTTTGAGCACACTGTTGGGTACATGCTCCAGGAGGATGCCCAGTGTTTTGTAGGCTCTTATAATGACACTCAGCTAGAGGAAGGCAGTAGCGTGAATGCAGAGAGAGGGGATGCTCAAGAAGGACAGCAATCTGGCAGTCATGTTCCACAAGCTGCAGCATATTGCCAGGTTTGCTACAGCGATGAAGAGGGAGGGGATGATGAGGGCACTGACTCCACGTGCGTGCCTGGTAGGAGAGAGGAGGAGGAGGAGGATGAGGCACATGTCCAACGAGGCAGGATGCCCTCCGGGGGCCAGCTTAGGGGCAGCACACCAACTGAATCACACAGCAGAGCTCCGCCGCTGCAGGGCGCTGCCTCTGCGCGTTATTCTAGAAGTTTTTTGGTGTGGGCCTTTTTTGAGACGAGTGCATCAGATCGCACCGCTGCTATTTACAACATATGTCTCAAGCGTATCTCGCGTGGCCAAAACATCAGCCGCTTGGGCACCACATGCTTGACCAGACATATGTTGACGTGCTATGCAGCTCGTTGGCAAGCGTACCTCAAAGACCCACACCAAAGAACAAAGCGGACCTCTCCTTGCTCCTCATCAGCTGGCCTCTCCAACCCCACTAGACCTTCAGTCCTCTCTGAAACCTGCTCTGAGAGGAATGAAGGTGTAGAATTAGGTGTGTCACAGCCAAGTGCTTCCGGGCACTCTGCTAGCAGTACACCCACGTCCGATTATAGCAGGCAAATGTCCCTGCCCCAGCTGCTGGACCGGCGAAAGAAGTTCACTCCCAGCCACCCACATGCCCAGCGGTTGAATGCTAGCTTGGCTAAATTGCTAGCACTTCAACTGCTGCCTTTTCAGTTGGTAGACTCGGCCCCCTTCCGTGAGTTTGTACAATGTGCGGTTCCTCAGTGGCATGTCCCCAAACGCCATTTTTTCTCACGGAAGGCGATTCCGGCTCTCTACCAGCATGTGGAAGGCAATGTCCTTGCCTCGCTGGACAGGGTGGTCAGCGGTAAGGTGCATATTACCGCTGACTCATGGTCCAGCAGGCATGGACAGGGACGTTACCTGTCTTTCACGGCCCATTGGGTCACTCTTCTGGCAGCTGGGAAGGATGCAGGACAAGGTGCAGTAGTGTTGGAGGTTGTTCCGCCACCACGCCTCCAAAATGCTACTATTGGTTGTGACACACCACTCTCCTCCACCCCCTCCTTTTCTTCTTCCTCCATGGCCTCTTCCAGTGCTCTGTCCTCAGAACCAGCGGTGCTCCGTAGGCGTTCCAGGGGCTACGCAAGTACGCAGGCAAAACGATGCCATGCCGTGCTTGCGCTGGTTTGTTTGGGGGACAGGAGCCACACTGGGGCGGATGTTTTGTTAGCTCTGCAGTGGCAGGCCGAGAGGTGGTTGACGCCACACCAGCTTAAGCCAGGAATGGTGGTTTGTGACAATGGCACCAACCTCCTCTACGCCCTCCGACAGGGACAACTGACCCATGTGCCCTGTGTAGCTCACGTCCTTAACCTGGTGGTGCAGAGGTTCTTGAACAGGTACCCCGGCTTACAGGATGTCCTGAAGCAGGCCAGGAAAGTCTGTGTGCATTTCCGCCGATCATTTAATGCCTGTGCTCGGCTGGCTGAGCTCCAAAAGGAGTTGAACCTGCCCAAGAACCGCCTTATATGTGACATGCCCACCAGGTGGAACTCAACGTTGGCCATGCTGCAGCGGCTGCACACGCAGCAGAGGGCCATCAATGAGTACCTGTGTGACTACGGCACCAGGACAGGGTCAGGGGAGCTCGGTTTTTTCTCACCACGCCAGTGGGGCATGATCAGGGATGCATGCACTGTCCTGTCACCATTTGAGGAGGCCACAAGGATGGTGAGCAGTGACAGTGCATGCATCAGTGACACTGTACCTCTTGTCCACCTCTTGGAGCATACGCTGCGTGGAATAATGGACAGGGCACTTGAGGCAGAACAGAGGCAGGAAGAGGAGGACTTCCTTGCCTCTCAAGGCCCCCTTTATCCAGACAGTGTTCCTGCTGTGCCACCCATCACACAGGAAGAGGATGAGGAGGAGGAAGAGGAGGAGGAGGATGATTGTGTCAGCATGGAGGTGGAGGCTGGCACTCAGCATCAGCAGCAGCAGTCTTGTAGGGATGATTTACAGTCCCAAGAAACACGTGGACTTGTACGTGGCTGGGAGGAGGTAGCTGCGGATCATGTTGTCCTTAGTGACCCAGAGGACTCCGGACCGAATGCCTCAGCTAACCTACGCTGCATGGCCTCCCTGATCCTGCAAAGCCTGCGGAAGGATCCTCGTATTCTTCGGATCAAGGAGAGGGACCATTACTGGCTGGCCTCCTTGATCCACGGTACAAGGGTAAGGTTGCCGACCTTATCTTGCCATCGCAGAGGGAGCAGAGGATGAGACATCTCCGGGAGGCCTTGCAGAAAGGTCTGTGCAACGCGTTCCCAGAGACAGGGAGGTTACAAACTCCTGGTCCTGGACAACGTGTTGCTGAGGCATCGGTCAGAAGGAGCGGTGGAGAAGGTGGCCGTCTGACTGATGCTTTCAGACAATTTGTTAGCCCGCAGCCCCAAGGTATGATCGGTTCCAGCAACCATCGCCAGCGTCTGATTTACATGGTGCAGGAATACCTAGGGGCAAGGCCAGACTTGGACACCTTTCCCACCGAAAATCCTCTGGCTTACTGGTTCTTGAGGATGGATCACTGGCCAGAGCTTGCACAGTATGCAATTGAGCTACTGGCCTGTCCTGCATCCAGCGTTCTCTCGGAACGCACCTTCAGTGCTGCTGGTGGCTTTGTTACCGATCATAGGGTGCACCTGTCCACCGAATCAGTTGATCGACTGACCTTCATCAAGATGAATCAGTCTTGGATTACCCACAGCTACCAAGCACCTGAAGCTGATGTAACCGAATATTTTTTTTTGAAATATCACATCCCTTCAAGACTGTCTATGCTGATGCTGAGTGACTGTCCTGTTATGTTGATTGTCTATCCTCTTCCTCCTCCGCTGATATGTTGGAAGAACATTTCTGGTTCTGGGTGATGCCATCAGCCCAATTTTTCTGCCCCTGTTTAACAGGGGCATTTAAGTACAATTTTTGATGCAATGCTTTGCAGCAGGGCTAATTCCTGCAATAAAACTAGAGTATATGGGAGAGGTTGCAGTGTGGTGGCACCAGTGCCTAAGGCCCAATTTTTCTGCCCCTGTTTAACAGGGGCGTTTAATTACAATTTTTGATGCAATACTTTGCAGCAGGGCCAATTGCTGCAATAAAACTAGAGTATATGGGAGAGGTTGCAGTGTGGTGGCACCAGCACCAGTGCCTAAGGCCCAATTTTTCTGCCCCTATTTAACAGGGACATGTAATTACAATTCTTGATATAATCGTTCACAGCAGGGCGCTCCAGCGCCCACCAAGAGTCACTTTGAGGGCTTACAATGTTGTGGCAAAACCAACACCTTGTTCCGCCATTTTTGCAGAGCATATAGGGCAGGCCCCTACTTTCAAACATCCAACTTACAAACATCTCCTACTTGCAAACGGAAGGAGACAACAGGAAGTGAGATGAAAAAAGATGGACGACAAAACAATTTATACAGGGGTGATAACCCTTCCCTATGTTTTCCAAAAAGCTTAAAAATTGTTTTTTTGACTGGAGCTACACTTTTAAAATGTACCTGTTGAAAATTACAAACAGATTCAACTTAACACAACAAACCTACACAGTCCCTGTCTTGTTTACACCGCCTGTATACTGCTGTTCTGAGTATATAGGGCCTGGGGGCCACACGCATTTCCTTTTTTTAATATGGGTACTGGGTTCTCCTTAATATGCGTACAAGACCCAAAGGGGCTGGTAATGGGCAGGGAGGGCTACCCATGCCATTGTTCTCAATGATTTTCAACCATATTGCAGGAACCAGATATAACATTAAAACCGCAAGCAGTTTTAAATGATGTTATTTTCGTTTAATGTCATTTTGTGCAGGGACTGTTCTAAACACGGGAAACACGTGGCACTTCACGGGCATACTACAGACACCCCCCAGGCACCATATTTAAAGGAATATTTCACTTTTTTTTTCACTTTAATCGTCATTAAAATCAGTGCTCCCTCCAAAACGGCCATTTTTAAAAACATTTTAGGCATTGACCCACGCACAAAATTGAGCCTTAGGTGTTGGTGGTACCAGAACACTGTAAACCCTCACAGTTAATCTTGTTGGGCACAGGAATGGGCCATGCTGTGAAATATTATATCAAGAATTGTAATTACATGTCCCTGTTAAACAGGGGCAGAAAAAACTGGGCGTTTAGTGGTAGTGCTGGTGGTGCCACTACACTGTAAGCCCTCACAGTTACTCTTGGTGGGTTCAGGAATGGGCCCTGCTGTGAAATATTAGATCAAAAATTTGAATTACATGCCCCTGTTAAACAGGGGCAGAAAAATTGGGCCTTTGGTGGTGGTGGTGCCACAACACTGTAAGCCCTCACTGTTATTCTTGTTGGGCACAGGAACGGGCCCTGCTGTGAAATATTAGATCAAAAATTTGAATTACATGCCCCTGTTAAACAGGGGCAGAAAAATTGGGCCTTTGGTGGTGGTGGTGCCACAACACTGTAAGCCCTCACAGTTACTCTTGTTGGGTGCAAGAACGGGCCCAGCTGTGAAATATTAGATCAAAAATTATAATTACATGCCCATGTTAAACAGGGGCAGAAAAATTGGGCCCTGGGTGGTGGTCGTGGTGCCACAACACTGTAACCCCTCACGGATACTCTTGTTGGGCGCAGGAATGGGCCCTGCTGTGAAATATTAGATCAAAAGATTGTAATTACATGCCCATGTTAAACAGGTGGTGGTGCCCTAAACCAAAAATATTGTTGGAAGCTAGCATCATCAAGATTGAGGAGGAATAGGATAGTCACTCAGCATGGGCAGTCTTCAAGGGATCCCACAGCCATAGAAAATGCAATTCGTTACATCAGCATCAGGTGCTTGATAGCTGCTGATCCAAGACTGATTCATTTTTATGAATGTGAGCTGATCAACAGTGTCTGTGAACAGGCGCACTCTATGATCCATTACAAACCCTTCAGCAGCACTGAATGTGCGTTCAGAAAGAACTCTGGATGCAGGACAGGTCAGTAGATCAATTGCATATTGAGCAAGTTCTGGCCAGTGGTCCATCCTCAAGACCCAGTAACCCAGTGGATGCTCTGTTGGAAAGGTCTCCAAGTTTGCTCTTGCCCCTAGATATTCCTGCACCATGTAATACAGACTCTGGCAATGGTTGCTTGAAACGATCAGACCTTAGCGCTACGGACTGAAAAAATTGTCTAAAGGCATCGGTCAGCCGGCCACCTTCTCCACCACTCTTCCTCTGAATGAACGAAGCCTCATCAACATGTTGTCCAGCACCAGGAAATTGCAACCTCCCAGGGTCTGGAAATGCATTGCACAAACCTTTCTTCAAGGCCTTTTGAAGATGTTTCATCCTCTGCTCCCTCTGCAAAGGCAGGATGAGTTCTGCAACCTTACAGTTGTAACGTGGATCAAGAATGGTTGCCAGTCAGTAATGATCCCTCTCCTTGATACCACAAATCCTAAGGTCCTTTTGAAGGCTTTGCAGAATCAGGGAGACCATGCAGCGTAAGTTTGCAGAGTCATTAGATTCTGAGTCCTCTGGGTCACTAAGGATCACATGATCCGTAACAACTTCCGCTCCCAGCCACGTACAACTCCTGGTGTTTCTGGGGACTGAAAACCATCCCAGCGGGGGGCATCAATAGTTTCAAGAAAACTGCCTGCGTACTTATGTAGCCCCTTGAATGCTTATGGAGCACTCCTGGTTCAGAGAACAAATCTGCGGGACTTGAACGTTCAAAATAAAAAGTGCTAATTTTAATGGCTAATATGCAAGATATTGTCCTAAAAAGGGTTTGGGGACCTGGCTCCTGCCCCAGGGAACATGGGTCAATGCCTAAAATGTTTTTAAAAACGTCCATTTTTGCGGTAGAACTGATTTTAATGACGATTAAAGTGAAAAAAAAGTGAAATATTCCTTTAAATATTGTGCCTGGGGGGTGTCTATAGTATGCCTGTGAAGTTCCACGTGTTTCCCTTGTTTAGAACAGTCCCTGCACAAAATGACATTTAACGGAAAAAAAAGTCATTTAAAACTGCTTGCCCAACCCCTGCCCATTACCAGCCCCTTTGGGTCTTGTACGGATATTAAGGAAAACCCCGTACCCATATTAAAAAAAGGAAAGACATGGGGCCCCCAGGCCCTATATACTCAGAACAGCAGTATACAGGCAATGCAAACAAGACAGGCACTGTGTAGGTTTGTTGTGTTAAGTAGAATCTGTTTGTAATTTTCAACTGTTACATTTTTAAAGAGTAGCTCCAGTCAAAAAATCTATTTTTAAGCTTTTTGGAAAACATAGGGAAGGGTTATCACCCCTGTATAATTTGTTTTGGCGTCCGTCTTTTTTCATCTCACTTCCTGTTGTCTCCTTCCGTTTTCAAGTAGGAGACGTTTGTAAGTTTGATGTTTGAAAGTAGGGGCCTGCCCTATATGTTCTGCAGAAATGGCGGAACAAGGTGTTGGTGTTGCCACAACATTGTAAGCCCTCAAAGTGACTCTTGGTGGGCGCTGGAGCGCCCTGCTGTGAACAATTATATCAAGAATTGTAATTACATGCCATTGTTGAACAGTGGTAGAAAAATTGGGCCTTTGGTGGTTGTGGTGCTGGTGCCACAACACTATAAGTCCTCACAGTTACTCTCGGTGGGCACAGGAACGGGCCCTGCTGTGAAATATTATATCAATAATTGTAAATTGTTAAACAGGGGCAGAAAAATTGGGCCTTAGGCACTGGTGCTGGTGCCACGACACTGCAACCTCTCCCATATACTCTAGTTGTAGTGCAGGAATGAGCCCTGCTGCAAAGAATTGCATCAAAAATTGTAATTAAAAGCCCCTGTTAAACAGGGGCTGAAAAATTGGGCCTTAGGCACTGGTGATGGTGTCACGACACTGCAACCTCTCCCATATACTCTAGTTGCATCAAAAATTGTAATTAAACGCCCCTGTTAAACAGGGGCTGAAAAATTGGGCCTTAGGCACTAGTGCTGGTGCTACGACACTGCAACCTCTCCCATATACTCTAGTTGTGGTGCAGGAATGAGCCCTGCTACAAAGCATTGCATCAAAAGTTGTAATTAAACGACAATGTTAAACAGGGGCTGAAAAATTTGGCCTTAGGCACTGGTGCTGGTGTCACGACACTGCAACCTCTCCCATATACTCTAGTTGTGGTGCAGGAATGAGCCCTGCTGCAAAGCATTGCATCAAAAATTGTAATTAAACGCCCCTGTTAAACAGGGGCTGAAAATTGGGCTGGTGGCATCACCCAGAACCAAAAATGTTCTTCCACCATATCAGCGGAGGAGGAAGAGGATAGACAATCAACATAACAGGACAGTCACTCAGCATCAGCATAGGCAGTCTGATTCATCTTTATGAAGGTCAATCGATCAACCGAGTTGGTGAACAGGCGCACCCTGTGATCGGTAACAAAGCCACCAGCAGCACTGAAGGTGCGTTCCGAAAGAACGCTGGATGCAGGACAGGCCAGTAGCTCAATAGCATACTGTGCAAGCTCTGGCCAGTGATCTATCCTCAAGACCCAGTAAGCCAGAGGATTTTCGGTGGGAAAGGTGTCCAAGTCTGACCTTGCCCTTAGGTATTCCTGCACCATGTAAATAAGATGCTGGTGATGGTTGCTGGAACCGATCATACCTTGGGGCTGAACGCATTGGTCAGACGGCCACCTTCTCCACCGCTCCTTCTTACCAATGCCTCAGCAACACATTGTCCAGGATCAGGAGTTTGTAACCTCCCAGTCTCTGGGAACGCGTTGCACAGACGTTTCTGCAAGGCCTCCCGGAGATGTCTCATCCTCTGCAAGATAAGGTCGGCAACCTTACCCTTGTACCGTGGATCAAGGAGAGTGGCCAGCCAGTAATGGTCCCTCTCCTTGATCCGAAGAATATGAGGATCCTTTCGCAGGCTTTGCAGGATCAGGGAGGCCATGCAGCGTAGGTTAACTGAGGCATTCGGTCCGGAGTCCTCTGGGTTACTAAGGACAACATGATCCGCAGCTACCTCCTCCCAGCCACGTACAAGTCCATGGGTTTCTTAGGACTGTAAACCATCCCCACAAGACTACTGCTGCTACGGATGCTTAGTGCCAGCCTCAACCTCCATGCTGACATGCTCCTCCTCCTCCTCCTCGCCCTCGTCCTGTGTGATGGATCGAACAGCAGGAACACTGTCTGGATAAAGGGGGCCTTGAGAGGCAAGGAAGTCCTCCTCTTCCTGCCTCTGTTCTGCCTCAAGTGCCCTGTCTATTATTCCATGCAGCATATGCTCCAAGAGGTGGACAAGAGGTACAGTGTCACTGATGCATGCACTGTCACTGCTCACCATCCTTGTGGCCTCCTCAAACAGTGACAGAACAGTGCATGCATCCCTGATCATGCCCCACTGGCGTGGTGAGAAAAAACCGAGCTCCCCTGACCCTGTCCTGGTGCCGTAGTCGCACAGGTACTCATTGATGGCCCTCTGCTGCGTGTGCAGCCACTGCAGCATTGCCAATGTTGAGTTCCACCTGGTGGGCATGTCACATATAAGGCGGTTCTTGGGCAGGTTCAACTCCTTTTGGAGCTCAGCCAGCCGAGCACAGGCATTAAATGATCGGCGGAAATGTACACAGACTTTCCTGGCCTGCTTCAGGACATCCTCTAAGCCCGGGTACCTGCCCAAGAACCGCTGCAGCACCAGGTTAAGGACGTGAGCCACACAGGGCACATGGGCCAGTTGTCCCCGTCGGAGGGTGGAGAGGAGGTTGGTGCCATTGTCGCAAACCACCAATCCTTGCTTAAGCTGGCATGGCGTCAACCACCTCTCGGACTGCCCCTGCAGATATGACAAAATATCTGCACCAGTGTGGTTCCTGTCCCCCAAACAAACCAGTGCAAGCACGGCATGGCATTGTTTTGCAAGCGTACTTGCGTAGCCCCTTGAAAGCCTACGGAGCACCACTGGTTCTGAGGACAGAGCACTGGAAGAGGCCATGGAGGAAGATTAAGAGGAGGGGGTGGAGGAGAAAGGTGTGTCACAACCAGTAGTAGCATTTTGGAGGCGTGGTGGTGGAAACAACCTCCAACACTACTGCACCTTGTCCTGCATCCTTCCCAGCTTCCAGAAGAGTGACACAATGGGCCGTGAAAGACAGGTAACGTCCCTGTCCATGCCTGCTGGACCATGAGTCAGCGTTAATATGCACCTTACCGCTGACCGCCCTGTCCAGCGAGGCAAGGACATTGCCTTCCACGTGCCGGTAGAGAGCCGGAATCGCCTTCCATGAGAAAAAGTTGCGTTTGGGGACCTGCCACTGAGGAATCGCACATTGTAAAACTCACGGAAGGGGGCCAAGTCTACCAACTGAAAAGGCAGCAGTTGAAGTGCTAGCAATTTAGCCAAGCTAGCATTCAACTGCTGGGCATGTGGATGGCTGGGAGTGAACTTCTTTCGACGGTCCAGCAGCTGGGGCAGGGAAATTTGCCTGCTATAATCGGACGTGAGTGTACTGCTAGCAGAGTGCCCGCAAGCACTTGGCTGTGACATACCTAATTCTACACCTTCATTCCTATCAGCGCAGGTTTCAGAGAGGGGTTGGAGATCCCAGCTGATGAGGAGCAAGGAGAGGTCCACTTTGTTCTTTGGTGTGGGTCTTTGAGGTATGCTTGCCAACGAGCTGCATGGCAGGTCAACATATGTCTGGTCAAGCATGTGGTGCCCAAGCGGCTGATGTTTTGGCCACGTGAGATATGCTTGAGACATATGTTGCAAGTAGCAGCGGTGCGATCTGATGCACTTGTCTCAAAAAAGGCCCACACCAAAGAACTTTTAGAATAACGCGCAGAGGCAGCGCCCTGCACAGGCGGAGCTCTGCGGTGTGATTCAGTCGATGTGCTGCCCCTAAGCTGGCCCCCGGAGGGCATCCTGCCTCGTTGGACATGTGCCTCCTCCTCCTCCTCTCTCCTACCAGGCACGCACATGGAGTCAGTGCCCTCATCTTCCCCTCCTTCTTCATCGCTGGAGCAAACCTGGAAGTATGCTGCAGCTTGTGGAACATGACTGCCAGATTTGCTAGTACCCTGAGCTTGGGTGAGAGAGGATGAGGAGGAGGAAGAGGGCTTGGTCATCCACTCTACCAAGTCTTCGGCATGATGCGGCTCAACATGTCCAGCTGCCGAAAAGAAGGACAAGCGTGTCCCATGGCCACGTGCTGATGACGATGCACCGCGTCCACGACCAGCGCTGTTGTCTCTAGACACAGAGCCTGATTGCCCCCTTTTATCGGCTTGTGCCTGTCTGCCTCTCCTTGTTGGCCTTCCAGACATGGTAATGGCCTGAAGGGAGATGGGAAAACCAGCAATTGGGTACTGTATATTGTGCTGGAGGCACACAACACCCACTAACTCCTGCAGATGCCTTTATTATAGAACAACAGGAATTAAAGGGTAGATACTGGTGTATACTGTGCTGTGCTGGAGGCACACAACACCAACTAACTCCTGCAGATGGCAGATGGCTCAATTAGAGAAGAGCTATATAGGTGAATAATGGTGTATACTACGGTCAGGGCACGCAGACAACACCCACAAACTCCTACAGCTGACTGAAAGCTCAATTACAGAAGAGCAATATAGCTAGCTATATAGGTGGATAATGGTGTATACTGCGGTCAGGGCACGCAGACAACACCCACAAACTCCTACAGCTGACTGAAAGCTCAATTACAGAAGAGCAATATAGCTAGCTATATAGGTGGATAATGGTGTATACTGCGGTCAGGGCACACAGACAACACCCACAAACTCCTACAGCTGACTGAAAGCTCAATTACAGAAGAGCAAGAATGATAAATCGGTGGATAATGGTGTATACTGCTCTCAGGGCACAAAGACAACACCCACAAACTCCTGCAGATTGCTGAAAGCTCAATTACAAAAGAGCAAGAATGCTAAATCGGTCGATAACGAACGGTGTATACTGTGTTGAAGGTACACAGAGAACACCCACTAATTCTTACAGACACCAAAGCAATACACAAGGCCGCCGCGCTGGCGGCCTTATATAGTATGGGGCGTGTACTACACAGCCTGAGCTATGATTGGCCACAGGCCTCCTGCCTGTGGCCAACCATGGCTGTCTTCACTGCCGTTGCTGTAATTGGCCAAGCATGCACTGCGATGGCGCAGTGCATTGTGGGCCATGAGCACCACACGAATTTGGCGCAAACGGCCCATTCGTTGTTCGCCGAACGTTCAAACAGCCGATGTTCGAGTTGAACGTATGTTCGACTCGAACACCAAGCTCATCTCTACCCAGTCTGAAGAGCCAGAGCCAGCGTTCAAGTCTGAAGAGCTAGAGCCAGCGTTCCAGCCCGAAGAACCAGAGCCAGTGTTTCCGCCTGAAGTCCTGTATCTGCTTCCCGGTCTGAGGTTGCGATGCCTGTTTCCCGGTCTGAGGATGTGTTTCCCATTTCCCGGCCTGTGGAGCCTGCTGCCCAGCCTGATGTGTTCATGTCTACTGCCCAGGCTGATGTGTTCCTGTCTGCTGCCCAGTCAGAGCCTCTGTCTGCTGCCCAGCTTGAAGTGCCTGTGCCTGCTGCCTAGCTTGATTTGCCCATGCCTGATGACCAGCTTGATGTGCCTGCTTCCCAGCCTTATGTACCTGTGACTGCTGCTCAGCTTAATGTGCCTGTACCTGCTACCCAGCTTGAAGTGCCTGTGCCTGCTGCCCCGCTTGATGTGCCTGCTGCCCCACTTGATGTTCCCATGCCTGCTGCCCAGCTTGAAGTGTCCGTGCCTGCTGCCCAGCTTGAAGTACCTGTGCCTGTTGCCCAGCTTGAAGTGACTGCTGCCCAGCCTGAAGTTCCTGCTGCTCAGCTTGATGTGCCCATACCTGCTGCCCAGCTTAATGTGCCTGTGCCCACTGCCCCGCTTGATGTGCCTGTGCCTGCTGCCCCGCTTGATGTGCCCATTCCGGCTGCCCAACTTGATGTGCCCATGCCTGTTGCCCAGTTAATTGTTTCTGTTGCCCAGTTCATTGTTCCTGTTGCCCAGTTTGATGTGCCTGCCGCCCAGCTCGATGTGCCTGCTACTCAGCTTGAGGTTCCTGTGCCTGCTACCCATCTTGACATACTTATTACCCAACCCAATATGACTTTTCCCGCTGCCCGGCTTGACGCCATGGACTTTCCCCAGGTCACTCCTTCAAAGGGGGGTACTGCCAGGAAAGGTTCCCTCTGCTGGTAATATCTATCATTTGGCGTGCAGTACTGAGGTCCACCAGCAGGTGTCTCCTGGCAGTTTGGAACTTTCAGAAGAGCCTTTCCCTGCTGGTATTATGTCATCTTTAGGCCGCAGTACTGGTTTCCACCAGCGGGGCTGGCAGTGTGGGGCCGATATTACCTCTTGCAATCAGGCATCACCTGCATCTGATTGAGATGTGTATAAATACCCAGCAAGTGCACACACACACACACCTTGCACTGGTATTGTCCTTGTGCCCTGACCTGCAGCCAGTTTATCTGTTATCCTGATCCTGAACCCTGATTCCTGATTCCTGTATCCTGAACATGTTTGTATCTGTTCCGGTATCCCTGGATCCTTGCCCTGCAGCCTGATTCCTTCCATCTTGTTCCCTGTCTGTTTTCTCCTGGCCCCCCATGTGCTGATGTCCTGTTTATGACCCTGACCTGACTACGATTCTGGTACTCCCTTTTGCTATACATGCTGGTTGGTTTATTATCACTGTTGGGTTGTTCAGTTTGTTTACTGTATTGGTGGTGGTTTCACATTTATATGCATTTACTTTAATAAACTTACTTACTTTCAAACATTTATGTCTGGTTCACTCTGTTGCAGTCACACAGTTCTGGTCACATCTGGTTTATGACACCGCACTACACTGTATTGTGTACTGTGTACACCACCATAAAAGTAGTAGCAACTGCACTATGGCTGCACTGTATTGTAATTACAAATTTTGATCTAATATTTCACAGCAGGGCCCGTTCCTGTGCTCAACAAGAGTATCGGTTAGGCTTTACATTGTTGTGCCACCACCACCACCCAATTTTTCTGCCCGTTTAACAGGGGCATGTAATTACAATTCTTGATATAATATTTTGCAGCAGGGTCCGTTCCAGTGCCCACCAAAATTAACTGTGAGGGCTTGCAGTGTTCTGGTACCACAAATACCTAAGGCCCAATTTTCCACAGAGTGTATAGGTCAGGCCGTATAGTATATACAGGCAGTCTCCTATTTTCAAACATCTGACTTATAAACAACTCCTACTTACAAACAGAGGGAGACAACAGTAAGTAAGAGGAAATCTACCCCTAGGAAGGGAAATTCACTCCTGTAATGCCGCGTACACACGGCTGGAATTTCCGATGGAAACAGTTCGATGGGAGCTTTTCATCGGATTTTCCAACCGTGTGTATGCCCATCAGTCTTTTTCTGTCTGCATTTCCGACTGTCTTTAGATTGAGAGCCTGTTCTTAATTTTTCCAATGGTAAACCTTTCTAACTGATTTTTTGATCGTGTGTATGCAAGTCCTTAATGATAATAATAGAGGGATTGTCTTGACCTATCAATCTAGCCCATCTAAGATTAATTTTCTGGACCTTGTTACTGAGAAGTCAGAACAACAATTTATTCTAAGTACCCACTTTAAACCTACCAATAAAAAGGGGTTTATGCCCGTTGACAGTTGTCATCATAAAGTATGATTAAACTCTGTTCCTAAAGGTCAGTATTTATGTCTACAAATTGTACTGATATCGACAAGTTTAAAGCACATGCTAACATTTTAAGGTCTAGATTTTTGGATAAGGGTTATAATCAAGTTGAAGTGGATAGGGACCTCGTGAAGGTCCTAAATACAGACCGTTCTTTGTTGTTGACTAGGGATGAGCTTCGTGTTAGAGTCGATCATACGTTCGACACGAACATCGGCTGTTCGCCTGTTCAGCGAATTCCGAACATTATGGGCCGTTCGCGACAAATTCATGTGGCGCTCACGGCCCACAATGCACTGCGATGGCGCAGTGCATTGCTGGATCATGATTGGCCAAGCATGCACTGTGACCCCGCATGCTTGGCCAATCACAGTGCCGGCAGCGAGGAGAGCCATGATTGGCCACAGGCAAGATGCCTGTGGCCAATCATAGCTCAGGCTGTGTAGTACACGTCCCACACTATATAAGGCCGCCAGCACGGCGGCCTTGTGTAGTGTGTTGGCGTCTGTAGCAGTTAGTGGGTGTTCTGTGTACCTTCAACACAGTATACACCGATCGTTATCGGCCGATTTTTCGTTCTTGCTCTTCTGTAGTGGTTGTTGTCTGCATGCCCTGACCGCAGTATACACCACTATATTCACCTATATAGCTAGCGATATATCTATCTTTTATAATAGAGCTTGCAGTCAGTGTTAGGAGATTGTGCGTGCTGTCTGCGTGCTCTGAACCCAGTATACACCGCTATATCCACCTATATAGCTAACTATCTTGCTAGTTTTAAATAGAGCTTGCAGTCAGCGGTAGGAGATTGTGCGTGCTGTCTGCATGCTCTGAACCCAGTATACAACTCTATATCCACCTATATAGCTAACTATCTTGCTCGTTTTAAATAGAGCTTGCAGTCAGCGGTAGGGGATTGTGCGTGCTGTCTGCGTGCTCTGAACCCAGTATACACCGCTATATCCACCTATATAGCTAACTATCTTGCTCGTTTTAAATAGAGCTTGCAGTCAGCGTTAGGAGATTGTGCGTGCTGTCTGCGTGCTCTGAACCCAGTATACACTGCTATATCCACCTACAAAGCTCTTCTCTATTTGAGCCATCTGCAGGAGTTAGTGGAAGTTGTGTGTGCCTACAGCACAATGTACACTACCCATTTGCTGGTTTTCCCAACTTCCTTCAGGCCATTACCATGTCTGTAAGGCCAGCAAGGAGAGGCAGACAGGCGCGAGCCGATAAAAGAGGGCAAGCAGGCTCTGTGTCTAGAGACAACAGCGCTGGTCGTGGACGCGGTGCATCGTCATCAGCACGTGGCCATGGGACGCGCTTGTCCTTCTTTTCGGCAGCTGGACATGTTGAGCCGCATCATGCCGAAGACTTGGTAGAGTGGATGACCAAGCCCTCTTCCTCCTCCTCATCCTCTCTCACCCAAGCTCAGGGTACTAGCAAAGCAGCTGCCAACACATTATCTTCCCTCCTCTCAATGTCATCATAAGTGACTCCTTCCCTAGACCCACCACGTCCTCATGAGGAGTCTCCTAAACTCTTTGAGCACAGTGTTGGGTACATGCTCCAGGAGGATGCCCAGTGTTTTGTAGGCTCTGATGATGATACTCAGCTAGAGGAAGGCAGTAGCGTGAATGCAGAGAGAGGGGATGCTCAAGAAGGACAGCAATCTGGCAGTCATGTTCCACAAGCTGCAGCATACTGCCAGGTTTGCTACAGCGATGAAGAGGGAGGGGATGATGAGGGCACTGACTCCACGTGGGTGCCTGGTAGGAGAGAGGATGAGGAGGAGGAGGAGGCACATGTCCAACGAGGCAGGATGCCCTCCGGGGGCCAGCTTAGGGGCAGCACACTGACTGAATCACACCGCAGAGCTCCACCTGTGCAGGGCGCTGCCTCTGCGCATTATTCTAAAAGTTCTTTGGTGTGGGCCTTTTTTGAGATGAGTGCATCAGATCGCACCGCTGCTATTTGCAACATATGTCTCAAGCGTATCTCGCGTGGCCAAAACATCAGCCGCTTGGGCACCACATGCTTGACCAGACATATGTTGACCTGCCATGCAGCTCGTTGGCAAGCGTACCTCAAAGACCCACACCAAAGAACAAAGCGGACCTCTCCTTGCTCCTCATCAGCTGGCATCTCCAACCCCACTAGACCTTCAGTCCTCTCTGAAACCTGCTCTGAGAGGAATGAAGGTGTAGAATTAGGTGTGTCACAGCCAAGTGCTTCTGGGCACTCTGCAAGCAGTACACCCACGTCCGATTATAGCAGGCAAATGTCCCTGCCCCAGCTGCTGGATCGTCAAAAGAAGTTTAAATCCCAGCCATCCACATGCCCAGCGGTTGAATGCTAGCTTGGCTAAATTGCTAGCACTTCAACTGCTGCCTTTTCAGTTGGTAGACTCGGCCCCCTTCCATGAGTTTGTACAATGTGCGGTTCCTCAGTGGCAGGTCCCCAAACGCCACTTTTTCTCTTCGGAGGGCGATTCCGGCTCACTACCGGCATGTGGAAGGCAATGCCCTTGCCTCGCTGGACAGGGCGGTCAGCGGTAAGGTGCATATTACTGCTGACTCATGGTCCAGCAGGCATGGACAGGGATGTTACCTGTCTTTCACGGCCCATTGGGTCACTCTTCTGGTAGCTGGGAAGGATGCAGGACAAGGTGCAGTAGTGTTGGAGGTTGTTCCGCCACCACGCCTCCAAAATGCAACTATTGGTTGTGACACACCTCTCTCCTCCACCCCCTCCTCTTCTTCTTCCTCCATGGCCTCTTCCAGTGCCTTGTCCTCAGAACCAGCGGTGCTCCGTAGGGGTTCCAGGGGCTACACAAGTACGCAGGCAAAACGATGCCATGCCATGCCATGCTTGCGCTGGTTTGTTTGGGGGACAGGAGCCACACGGGGCGGATGTTTTGTCAGCTCTGCAGGGGCAGGCCGAGAGGTGGTTGACGCCACGCCAGCTTAAGCCAGAAAAGGTGGTTTACGACAATGACACCAACCTCCTCTCCGCCCTCCGACAGGGACAACTGACCCATGTGCCCTGTGTAGCTCACGTCCTTAATCTGGTGGTGCAGCGGTTCTTGGGCAGGTACCCGGGCTTACAGGATGTCCTGAAGCAGGCCAGGAAAGTCTGTGTGCATTTCCGCCGATCAATTAATGAGTGCTCGGCTGGCTTAGCTCCAAAAGGAGTTGAACCTGCCCAAGAACCGCCTTATATGTGACATGCCCACCAGGTGGAACTCAATGTTGGCCATGCTGCAGCGGCTGCACATGCAGCAGAGGGCCATCAATGAGTACCTGTGCGAATACGGCACCAGGACAGGGTCAGGGGAGCTCGGTTTTTTCTCACCACACCAGTGGGGCATGATCAGGCACTGTCCTGTCACCATTTCAGGAGACTACAAGGATGGTGAGCAGTGACAGTGCATGCATCAGTGACACTGTACCTCTTGTCCACCTCTTGGAGCATACGCTGCGTGGAATAATGAACAGGGCACTTGAGGCAGAACTGAGGCAGGAAGAGGAGGACTTCCTTGCCTCTCAAGGCCCCCTTTATCCAGACAGTGTTCCTGCTGTGCCACCCATCACACAGGAAGAGGATGAGGAGGAGGAGGAGGAGGATTATTGTGTCAGCATGGAGGTGGAGGCTGGCACTCAGCATCAGCAGCAGCAGCAGCAGCAGCAGCAGCAGCAGCAGCAGCAGCAGTAGTCTTGTGGGGATGGTTTACTGTCCTAAGAAACCCGTGGACTTGTACGTGGCTGGGAGGAGGTAGCTGCGGATCATGTTGCCCTTAGTGACCCAGAGGACTCCGGACTGAATGCCTCAGCTAACCTACGCTGCATGGCCTCCCTGATCCTGCAAAGCCTGCGGAAAGATCCTCGTATTCTTCGGATCAAGGAGAGGGACCATTAATGGCTGGCCACTCTCCTTGACCCACGGTACAAGGGTAAGGTTGCCGACCTTATCTTGCCATCGCAGAGGGAGCAGAGGATGAGACATCTCCGGGAGGCCTTGCAGAAAGGTCTGTGCAACGTGTCCCCAGAGACTGGGAGGTTACAAACTCCTGGTCCTGGACAACGTGTTGCTGAGGCAGCGGCCAGAAGGAGCGGTGGAGAAGGTGGCCGTCTGACCAATGCTTTCAGACAATTTTTTAGTCCGCAGCCCCAAGGTATGATCGGTTCCAGCACCCATCGCCAGCGTCTGATTTACATAGTGCAGGAATACCTAGGGGCAAGGTCAGACTTGGACACCTTTCCCACCGAAAATCCTCTGGCTTACTGGGTCTTGAGGATGGATCACTGGCCAGAGCTTGCACAGTATGCAATTGAGCTACTGGTCTGTCCTGCATCCAGCGTTCTTTCGGAAAGCACTTCAGTGCTGCTGGTTAGGGATGGCCGAACGGTTTGCCCGGTGGTCGTTTTGCGGCGAATTTCGGCTGTTCGCCGTCCACCCGATCGGCGGACTATTGCCTCCGTTCGCCCGGCGGACTTCCGTGTTTACTGTGTAAAAGAACTTTGACCTATGATGACACATTCATCATGGGGTACAGGACAGCCAATTGAGACAATACAGCACATGGACACTTGGACATTCCCCCTATCTTATAAATAGACCCGATCCGGCGGCCATTTTACATTCTTACTTCTGTCACTATAGGGAGAGGCTGCTGTGTGGAGCAGGGAGAGACTTCAGTGACCCAAATCGCTATCTATTAGGTCCACAAAAGTTCTTTTAAGGACTGGTATCATGGTATAGGTGTTAGGTGTAGTTCAGGATATAGGTTTGAGGCACTGCTATTCAAGTCATTGTTGCAGCAGCTTGAGTGTCTTTTGTCAGTGTAGAGAAAGGGACAGGACGCTGTGTGCTGCAGGGACAGTCAGTTTAATCATTAGCTGTTACTATTAGGTCCACAAAAGTGCTATTCAAGTTATTGTTCCAGCAGCCTCTGTTTTGTCATTTAAATAGGGACAGGCAGGAAGCTGTGTGTGAGGCAGTGAGGGACAGTCAGTTTAATCAGTAGCTGTTACTATTAGGTCCACAAAGGTTCTTTTCAGGACTGCTATTGTAATAGGCTTGTACAAGTATAATATTCTTTCTTCCAAATATAGAAAGAATATTATACTTGACTGCTGCCCTTCTGCTGCAGTAGTCCTTTATCAGTATAGGGACTGAGGTACAGTCTGCTAATCATTCACAACCTACTTGTTCCACAAAGGTCCTTATAAGGACTGGTAAGGTCTAGGGTACTACAGTAAATAGGGTTGAGTGAGGTACAGTCTGCTATTCCTTAAGGACTGGTATAGGTCCACAATTCATAGGGTTGAGGTGCACTACTGCTGACTGCTGCCCTACTGCTGCATAAGTCCTTTATCAGTATAGGCACTGAGGTACAGTCTGTTAATCATTCACAACCTACTTGTTCCACAAAATTCCTTATAAGGATTGGTAAGGTATAGGGTACTACAGTACATAGGGTTGAGTGAGGTACAGTCAGCTATTCCTTAAGGACTGGTATAGGTCCACAATACATAGGGTTGAGGTGCACTACTGCTGAATGCTGCCCTACTGCTGCAGTAGTCCTTTATCAGTATAGGGACTGAAGTACAGTCTGCTAATCATTCACAACCTACTTGCTCCACAAAGGTCCTTATAAGGATTGGTAAGGTATAAGGTACTACAGTACATAGGGTTGAGTGATGTACAGTCTGCTATTCCTTAAGGACTGGTATAGGTCCACAATACATAGGGTTGAGGTGCACTACTGCTGACTGCTGCCCTACTGCTGCAGTAGTCCTTTATCAGTATAGGGACTGAGGTACAGTCTGATAATCATTCACAACCTTCTTGTTCCACAAAAGTCCTTATAAGGACTGGTAAGGTGTAGGGTACTACAGTACATAGGGTTGAGTGAGGTACAAGTATAATATTCTTTCTTCCAAATATAGAAAGAATATTATACTTGACTGCTGCCCTTCTGCTGCAGTAGTCCTTTATCAGTATAGGGACTGAGGTACAGTCTGCTAATCATTCACAACCTACTTGTTCCACAAAGGTCCTTATAAGGACTGGTAAGGTCTAGGGTACTACAGTAAATAGGGTTGAGTGAGGTACAGTCTGCTATTCCTTAAGGACTGGTATAGGTCCACAATACATAGGGTTGAGGTGCACTACTGCTGACTGCTGCCCTACTGCTGCATAAGTCCTTTATCATTATAGGCACTGAGGTACAGTCTGTTAATCATTCACAACCTACTTGTTCCACAAAATTCCTTATAAGGATTGGTAAGGTATAGGGTACTACAGTACATAGGGTTGAGTGAGGTACAGTCTGCTATTCCTTAAGGACTGGTATAGGTCCACAATAGATAGGGTTGAGGTGCACTACTGCTGACTGCTGCCCTACTGCTGCAGTAGTCCTTTATCGGTATAGGTACTGAGGTACAGTCTGCTAATCATTCACAACCTACTTGTTCCACAAAAGTCCTTATAAGGACTGGTAAGGTCTAGGGTACTACAGTACATAGGGTTGAGTGAGGTACAGTCTGCTATTCCTCAAGGACTGGTATAGGTCCACAATACATAGGGTTGAGGTGCACTACTGCTGACTGCTGCCCTACTGCTGCAGTAGTCCTTTATCAGTATAGGGACTGAGGTACAGTCTGATAATCATTCACAACCTTCTTGTTCCACAAAAGTCCTTATAAGGACTGGTAAGGTCTAGGGTACTACAGTACATAGGGTTGAGTGAGGTACAGTCTGCTATTCCTCAAGGACTGGTATAGGTCCACAATACATAGGGTTGAGGTGCACTACTGCTGACTGCTGCCCTACTGCTGCAGTAGTCCTTTATCAGTATAGGGACTGAGGTACAGTCTGATAATCATTCACAACCTTCTTGTTCCACAAAAGTCCTTATAAGGACTGGTAAGGTGTAGGGTACTACAGTACATAGGGTTGAGTGAGGTACAGTCTGCTATTCCTTAAGGACTGGTATAGGTCCACAATACATAGGGTTGAGGTGCACTACTGCTGACTGCTGCCCTACTGCTGCAGTAGTCCTTTATCAGTATAGGGACTGAGGTACAGTCTGCTAATCATTCACAACCCACTTGTTCCACAAAGGTCCTTATAAGGACTGGTAAGGTCTAGGGTACTACAGTACATAGGGTTGAGTGAGATACAGTCTGCTATTCCTTAAGGACTGGTATAGGTCCACAATACATAGGGTTGAGGTGCACTACTACTGACTGCTGCCCTACTGCTGCAGTAGTCCTTTATCAGTATAGGGACTGAGGTACAGTCTGCTAATCATTCACAACCTACTTGTTCCACAAAAGTCCTTATAAGGACTGGTAAGGTCTAGGGAACTACAGTACATAGGGTTGAGTGAGGTACAGTCTGCTATTCCTTAAGGACTGGTATAGGTCCACAATACATAGGGTTGAGGTGCACTACTGCTGACTGCTGCCCTACTGCTGCAGTAGTCCTTTATCAGTATAGGGACTGAGGTACAGTCTGCTAATCATTCACAACCTACTTGTTCCACAAAGGTCCTTATAAGGACTGGTAAGGTCTAGGGTACTACAGTACATAGGGTTGAGTGAGGTAAGTCTGCTATTCCTTAAGGACTGGTATAGGTCCACAATACATAGGGTTGATGTGCACTACTGCTGACTGCTGCCCTACTGCTGCAGTAGTCCTTTATCAGTATAGGGACTGAGGTACAGTCTGCTAATCATTCAAAACCTACTTGTTCCACAAAGGTCCTTATAAGGACTGGTAATGTATAGGGTACTACAGTACATAGGGTTGAGTGAGGTAAGTCTGCTATTCCTTAAGGACTGGTATAGGTCCACAATACATAGGGTTAAGGTGCACTACTGCTGACTGCTGCCCTACTGCTGCAGTAGTCCTTTATCAGTATAGGGACTGAGGTACAGTCTGCTAATCATTCACAACCTACTTGTTCCACAAAGGTCCTTATAAGGACTGGTAAGGTCTAGGGTACTACAGTATATAGGGTTGAGTGAGGTACAGTCTGCTTTTCCTTAAGGACTGGTATAGGTCCACAATACATAGGGTTGAGGTGCACTACTACTGACTGCTGCCCTACTGCTGCAGTAGTCCTTTATCAGTATAGGGACTGAGGTACAGTCTGCTAATCATTCACAACCTACTTGTTCCACAAAAGTCCTTATAAGGACTGGTAAGGTCTAGGGTACTACAGTACATAGGGTTGAGTGAGGTACAGTCTGATATTCCTTAAGGACTGGTATAGGTCCACAATACATAGGGTTGAGGTGCACTACTGCTGACTGCTGCCCTACTGCTGCAGTAGTCCTTTATCAGTATAGGGACTGAAGTGCAGTCTGCTAATCATTCACAACCTACTTGCTCCACAAAGGTCCTTATAAGGACTGGTAAGGTATAAGGTACTACAGTACATAGGATTGAGTGATGTACAGTCTGCTATTCCTTAAGGACTGGTATAGGTCCACAATACATAGGGTTAAGGTGCACTACTGCTGACTGCTGCCCTACTGCTGCAGTAGTCCTTTATCAGTATAGGGACTGAGGTACAGTCTGCTAATCATTCACAACCTACTTGTTCCACAAAGGTCCTTATAAGGACTGGTAAGGTCTAGGGTACTACAGTATATAGGGTTGAGTGAGGTACAGTCTGCTTTTCCTTAAGGACTGGTATAGGTCCACAATACATAGGGTTGAGGTGCACTACTACTGACTGCTGCCCTACTGCTGCAGTAGTCCTTTATCAGTATAGGGACTGAGGTACAGTCTGCTAATCATTCACAACCTACTTGTTCCACAAAAGTCCTTATAAGGACTGGTAAGGTCTAGGGTACTACAGTACATAGGGTTGAGTGAGGTACAGTCTGATATTCCTTAAGGACTGGTATAGGTCCACAATACATAGGGTTGAGGTGCACTACTGCTGACTGCTGCCCTACTGCTGCAGTAGTCCTTTATCAGTATAGGGACTGAAGTGCAGTCTGCTAATCATTCACAACCTACTTGCTCCACAAAGGTCCTTATAAGGACTGGTAAGGTATAAGGTACTACAGTACATAGGATTGAGTGATGTACAGTCTGCTATTCCTTAAGGACTGGTATAGGTCCACAATACATAGGGTTAAGGTGCACTACTGCTAACTGCTGCCCTACTGCTGCAGTAGTCCTTTATCAGTATAGGGACTGAGGTACAGTCTGATAATCATTCACAACCTTCTTGTTCCACAAAAGTCCTTATAAGGACTGGTAAGGTGTAGGGTACTACAGTACATAGGGTTGAGTGAGGTACAGTCTGCTATTCCTTAAGGACTGGTATAGGTCCACAATACATAGGGTTGAGGTGCACTACTGCTGACTGCTGCCCTACTGCTGCAGCAGTCCTTTATCAGTATATGGACTGAGGTACAGTCTGCTAATCATTCACAACCCACTTGTTCCACAAAGGTCCTTATAAGGACTGGTAAGGTCTAGGGTACTACAGTACATAGGGTTGAGTGAGATACAGTCTGCTATTCCTTAAGGACTGGTATAGGTCCACAATACATAGGGTTGAGGTGCACTACTGCTGACTGCTGCCCTACTGCTGCAGTAGTCCTTTATCAGTATAGGGACTGAGGTACAGTCTGCTAATCATTCACAACCTACTTGTTCCACAAAGGTCCTTATAAGGATTGGTAAGGAATAGGGTACTACAGTACATAGGGTTGAGTGAGGTACAGTCTGCTATTCCTTAAGGACTGGTATAGGTCCACAATACATAGGGTTGAGGTGCACTACTGCTGACTGCTGCCCTACTGCTGCAGTAGTCCTTTATCAGTATAGGGACTGAAGTACAGTCTGCTAATCATTCACAACCTACTTGCTCCACAAAGGTCCTTATAAGGACTGGTAAGGTATAAGGTACTACAGTACATAGGGTTGAGTGATGTACAGTCTGCTATTCCTTAAGGACTGGTATAGGTCCACAATACATAAGGTTGAGGTGCACTACTGCTGACTGCTGCCCTACTGCTGCAGTAGTCCTTTATCGGTATAGGTACTGAGGTACAGTCTGCTAATCATTCACATCCTACTTGTTCCACAAAAGTCCTTATAAGGACTGGTAAGGTCTAGGGTACTACAGTACATAGGGTTGAGTGAGGTACAGTCTGCTATTCCTTAAGGACTGGTATAGGTCCACAATACATAGGGTTGAGGTGCACTACTACTGACTGCTGCCCTACTGCTGCAGTAGTCCTTTATCAGTATAGGGACTGAGGTACAGTCTGCTAATCATTCACAACCTACTTGTTCCACAAAAGTCCTTATAAGGACTGGTAAGGTCTAGGGAACTACAGTACATAGGGTTGAGTGAGGTACAGTCTGCTATTCCTTAAGGACTGGTATAGGTCCACAATACATAGGGTTGAGGTGCACTACTGCTGACTGCTGCCCTACTGCTGCAGCAGTCCTTTATCAGTATAGGGACTGAGGTACAGTCTGCTAATCATTCACAACCTACTTGTTCCACAAAGGTCCTTATAAGGACTGGTAAGGTCTAGGGTACTACAGTACATAGGGTTGAGTGGGGTAAGTCTGCTAATTCTTAAGGACTGGTTTAGGTCCACAATACATAGGGTTGATGTGCACTACTGCTGACTGCTGCCCTACTGCTGCAGTAGTCCTTTATCAGTATAGGGACTGAGGTACAGTCTGCTAATCATTCACAACCTACTTGTTCCACAAAGGTCCTTATAAGGACTGGTAAGGTCTAGGGTACTACAGTATATAGGGTTGAGTGAGGTACAGTCTGCTTTTCCTTAAGGACTGGTATAGGTCCACAATACATAGGGTTGAGGTGCACTACTACTGACTGCTGCCCTACTGCTGCAGTAGTCCTTTATCAGTATAGGGACTGAGGTACAGTCTGCTAATCATTCACAACCTACTTGTTCCACAAAAGTCCTTATAAGGACTGGTAAGGTCTAGGGTACTACAGTACATAGGGTTGAGTGAGGTACAGTCTGCTATTCCTTAAGGACTGGTATAGGTCCACAATACATAGGGTTGAGGTGCACTACTGCTGACTGCTGCCCTACTGCTGCAGCAGTCCTTTATCAGTATAGGGACTGAGGTACAGTCTGCTAATCATTCACAACCTACTTGTTCCACAAAGGTCCTTATAAGGACTGGTAAGGTCTAGGGTAATACAGTATATAGGGTTGAGTGAGGTACAGTCTGCTATTCCTTAAGGACTGGTATAGGTCCACAATAGATAGGGTTGAGGTGCACTACTGCTGACTGCTGCCCTACTGCTGCAGTAGTCCTTTATCAGTATAGGGACTGAGAGTTTTGTCACAGGGTCATTTAAAAAATGACAGGCAGAGGAAGAGGCAGGCACTTCCACAGGGGTGGTAGGGGTAGGGCAGGAGCAACAGGCTTGAGCCAAAGTGGGAAGTTGCAGAAGGTGCGTTCAATTACTTTAAAGGACGCACCAGACTTGGTTGAGTGGCTCACTCAGCCTTACTCTTCTGCACCCTCCTCATCCTCTCGATCTGCACCCTCTTCTTCACTCTCTGCTATGTGCACCCCCAAAGACACTACCACCAACAACACCACCACCACATACCTTCCGCTCGAGTCACAGGAATTATTTTCCGATCCATATCAAGACATTTCTGATGCGCAGCCACTCTTGGTATTGGATCAGGAAGAGGAGGTAGCAACAACCGCCACTCAGCAGTCTGACGCCAGTCCCCAGATCAGCCCAAGGAGGAGGTTGGTCCCCGGTGTTGTTGCCTACTCTGAGATCTCTACTTATAGCGGTGGGGAAGGTGACGTCGATGATGACGTGTCTAGTGATGTCACGTGGGTGCCCAGAAGAGAGGAAGAGGAGGAGAGTTCAGAGGGAAATATGGACCAGCAGATAGGGAGGAGAAGCAGGAATAACTTACATTGCACAGGAGGGACAAAGCAGACTGCAAATGTATCAGCAGCGAGTCATCGACCATGTACGGTCACATCTGGCGCTCCCAGGACACCGACACATGGCTCCGCCGTGTGGGCTTTTTTTAACGTGTCCGCTGCTGACAATAGCGTTGCCACCTGCAATCTTTGCAGTCAACACATTAGTCGCAGTAAGCCCAACACTCACCTAGGGACGACCGCCTTAAGAAGGCACATGAGCAGCCATCAAAAAGTCAAAAAGGGGTAAAGGTGCGCTATGGACCCTAAATCTATTAAAGTTATAAAATATGGTGGAGTGAAAAAGTAATCAAAGTGATTAAAAAGTGAAAAAAAAAATAAAAAAATAAATAAATGAGTGAGTAAGTGCCCTAGTGGTAAAGACGGGGCTGCCACTACCTATTAGAATCACCCCGAAAGGTGAATGGTATATTAGTGTGTCAAAGGGTTAGTAAACGGCGCACACCTGCTACTAATATGTGCAGATTGCCAATCAAGTAAAAATCATGTAATAAAATGTCACAAAAACTAAATACGTGATAATCCGTGGATAGAAAATTATTTCATACCTAATACAATGTTATTGAAAAGTGCTTGATACAAAACGCTAAGTGTTATTTATGAATTATAAGTACCCAAAAAATACAAAAACATAAAGACACAAAAACAAAAAATATAAATTAAAATGTCAAAATCGCAATCCTGTGTTGTATGCGATTTGAAAATCGCTAAGTGGAGCTATATTGCACATGTATATTAAAATCCAGCAGCAGAAAATTATAAGCAAAAAGAAAATCTCATTAAATTGCAATCTTGTACTTCGTGCGATTCTAAAATCGCTACGTTGAGGTGTATCGTAAGTATATAATGCAAGTCCCACAGCAGGATGTTGTGAAATACAAAAACATAAAGACACAAAAACCAAAAATATAAATTAAAATGTCAAAAACGCAATCCTGTGTTGTATGCGATTTGAAAATCGCTAAGTGGAGCTATATTGCACATGTATATTAAAATCCAGCAGCAGAGAATTATAAGCAAAAAGAAAATCTCATTAAATTGCAATCTTGTACTTCGTGCGATTCTAAAATCGCTACGTGGAGGTATATCGTAAGTATATAATGCAAGTCCCACAGCAGGATGTTATAAGCGAAGAAAAAGTAAAAATCAGAAAAAACAGTAAAAATGTCTTTAAAGACGGAAGTGACAAAAGTGCTTCAGTGCTTCAAAATTTCCAGGATGATGACCGGTGCATTAATAGTAAAAATTCACACTCACCAGCTCCCCATCCCCGTATGGGGTTAATGCGCCTCCACAGTGTGAGCCCCTGTGTCGCTGCTTTAAAGCTGGTCCGGTTTAAATATCCATGGAAATCCTCATAAAAGATAATAAAGTGGGGCAGACATAGTGTAATCCAGTTTAAAATGTTTATTTAAATGTTTAAAATCGCTACTCACATCTGTAAAATGGAAACCGGCATTACAATCATTCAAAAGGATGCTGTGTATTTGAATTCGCCGCCAATACCGCTGTATACGAGTGGAAACACCTGAGGCCACGCCCTACGCGTTTCGTCATCGGACGTCGTCTGGAGCGGCCATCTTGGTGCTCCACTGACTTCATATAGGGTGTATTATTAGTACGGCGCATGCGCGAGTGCGCAAGCGCCATTTTACTAGTTGGAACGAGGGAGAACCAATGCGGTGCTATCCCTCAGGCATATGGAAACTGCCTAATGCATTAGCATACAAAATCTTTCAGATGGCCAATATATTGCAGGGCGGAGACATCGTATGCGGCGGCGAATACAAGTTTAAAACCGATGGATAGACAAAGTGATTAAACATGCATACACATATAAATCATCCTAAATGACATACAGAATGTTCATGTAAATAAAACTGTCACCATCTGTGTATCAGAAATGGTGAGAGCGAGGAACATCTGATATATTTTCATCTCAGCAAGAAAAAGTTTTTTTAATGAGGAAAAAAAGGAAACAAAAATGAAATAGGAATAAAAATAAAAATGAATATAAATAGAAATATAAATAGAAATAAATTAAATTAAATTTTGGGAACTGTCTAAAATATATCTGGGCCCTTATCCAATATATATTCCCATCTTAGATGGCACAGATAGAAATAAAATAAGACCAATAAAAAGATATAGAAAAAAATATAAGAATAAGAACAAATGCTCATTATTTAGAATAGTTATTTGAAAGGTTGCCATAAATCTATCTATTCCATGGCACAGATAAAAATAAGACCAATAAAAAAGATATGGAAAAAATAAATAAAAATAAGAACAAATGCTCATTATTTAGAAAAGTCATTTTAAAGGTCGCCATAAATCTAATCGTTAATAAATAAGTAATAATAAGGGACCAAAATAAAAATAAAAATAAAATAAATATAAAATGAAAAAAATGAAATTAACATAAACAGAAATAAACAAAAAATCCCTAGGGAAAAATTTTTTTGGGGAAAAATTATTTTACAAAATGTATATATATGGATAAAATGTTGAAATATTATAAAGTCCCAGAGGATGTGTTATATCTGATCCTTTTAAAGGATTAATATTAGATAAAAGGAAAGTAAAAATAAAAAAATTAAAATGAAAATGGAGATGAAAAAGGGAAATAAAAATAAAAATAAAAATAAAAAAGGGGAATTTTTCATTATATTATAATGTACTGTGATTAAACTAGTTGATGTTCAATCGGAAATATATTCGACATAGCTGAATGTATTACTTTCGATCAGAATATGGAAAAAAAACACAGAGGAAAAACAGATATGGGAGAAAAAATTATTAAAAATGTTAAAAAAAAAAATATATATATATATATATATATATATATATATATATATATATATATATATATATATATATATATATATACATATATATATATATATAAATATATAAAAAGAGAATAATAGGCAAAAACTGTCGTAAAATTTCATAAATGGATTAATAATTAGTTAAGAAACAATTAAGATCCAGTTCTATGTTAAGGCCTGCTGGTTGTAAAGTATTCAAAAGGAATATCCATTTGGTTTCATTCTTTGAAACTTTGATTCTTTTGTCTTCCCCTCGCCAATGACCATTAATTTTATCAATACCATAAAAGGTCATGAGGTTAGGGTCTCTATTATGATAATCTCTAAAATGTTTGGAAACACTATGATTTTGGAATCATTTCTTAATATTTTTGATATGTTCTCTAATTCTTATGTGTAATTTTCGTGTGGTCCTACCAACATATTGTTTACGACACGGGCATTCTATCACATACGTGACGTGAGTACTATTACAAGTAATGAGCTCGTTAATTTTATATTCTCTTTTGTTAGAGAAAGATGAAAACTTTACTATTTTTTTTTCGGAATATTTGAACTCGTTTTGCAAGGAAGGCATCTGCCACATTTGAAAAAACCTTTCAAATTTTCAAAGATTTTTATGTTTTTTGGTGGATCAATGATGTTCTTGGCTAACGAATTTCTTAAGGTGGGGGCTCTTCTGTATATAAATACAGGTTTGTTAGGCAATAGAGATTTTAGTGTATCATCAGTGTGTAGAATTGACCAGTGTTTTTTAAGAATTCCTTCAAGTTTCTTGTACTGACGACTATAGCCAGTCAGGAAAGCTGTTTCCATCCTACTGTTATTTTTATTTTTATTTTGAATTCTTTTGGGCACTTCATTTATACGTTTTTCCCTCTTCATTTTACCTATTTTTGTTTTCAAATCACAAAGCTCTTTCTTTTTGTATCCTTTTGAGACAAATCTGTCTATAATTTGGTTTGCCTGTTTCTCATAGTCCGACTTGTCACTACAATTTCTATATATTCTCATTAGTTGACCTTTGGGAATATTACTTAACCATTTCGGGTGATGGCAGCTGGTAATGGGAATGTATCCATTTCGGTCGGTGGTTTTAAAAAACGTCCTTGTGCCCAACTTGCCATTTTCTTTAAATATCTGTAGATCCAGGAAATCAATACTTTTGGTATTCCAAACACCCGAAAAGGAAATTCCGTAGGCGTTCTGGCTGATCTCATCGAAAAAATAGTTCAATTCTTCTACTGAGCCACTCCATACCATGATTGTATCATCGATTTACCTACGGTACATTTTCAGGTGTGGCCTGGGTACGCTATAAATCTGTTCCTCTTCCCATCTATTAAGGAAGAGGTTAGCTACACTGGGAGCATATTTAGCTCCCATGGCTACTCCTTTAGTTTGCGTATAATAAGTGCCCTGGTACCAGAAAAAGTTGTGTGACATTGCCAGTTGTGACCCTTCAACTATAAAGTTGATCTGTTCCTGTCTGAGGTCAGTCTGGGTTTGTAGTGCCCAATCAATGCTGCTTAATGCGTGTTCTTGTTTGATGTTGGTATATAACGAATTAACGTCAATAGTGACCAAAATATCTTCTTCTTTTAAATCTATATTTTGTAGTTCCGTAAGCAACTGTTTGCTATCCTTAAGATAGGATTTTCCTTCTGCCACCAAAGGTTGCAGGTAACCATCCAGGTACTCTCCCAACCTCGAGAACAAAGACCCAATACCGCTGATTATGGGCCTACCTGGTTTTTTTTTTTCATTTTTGTGAATCTTTGGTAAGTAGTAGATCACTGGTGTTTTGGCTGCTTTCAGAATTAAATATTTTGCCTCTTTCTTGTTTAGAATACCTCTTTTTTCCCCTTTTTTAATGAATTTCTTAAGCAGTTTTTCAGATTCAGTTTTGGGGTTGATTGTTAATTTCTTATACGTATCCTTCTCCGCAAGTAGTTTTTCCATTTCCTTTTTGTAATCGTCTTTATTGAGTATCACTAGGCCACCTCCCTTGTCCGCCGAGCGTATTACTATATTCTTTTTCTTTTCCAATTGTTTAATAGTGTTCCATAAACTCTTGTTCTTTTTTCCATGGATCCTTAGTTCTCTTAAATCTTTTTCAACCAATTTCTTGAATACTGTAATGTTATCATTTTGTTGTCCTTTTGGATTAAAAGTAGAATTGTTTTTGAGATTAGAATGTTTGTAAACACTGTTCTGCGCAGTGTTTACATAGACATTGTTCCCAGCCTGTTTAGATTGTTGTTCTTTTCTAGCGAATTTTTTTTTAATATTCAGCTTCCTTATAAATTTCTGCAGATCGATAAATGCCTCAAACTTATCAAGTTGCTTATCAGGGGCATATTTGAGACCTAAATCAAGGACCTTAAGTTCTTCCTCATTGAAAGTGGCCGAGCTAAGATTATATATTCCCTGGCCTACTGTTCCCTTCTTCTTTTTCTTGTTTCCTCCCCTCTTTCCTCTATTTCGTTTCTTTGTTCCCTTCTCGGGGTTCTGTAAGTCTGTTCCCTTCTTTCGTCCCAATGCCGTTCTGAATGATCCCCTGGGTTCGATCTCATATTCCCTTGTTTGGTCCACCTGGGATTCCATCCACCATTTTGCCAGGGGTGTCCCCACTGATGGTTTCTTACTGGATGGCGAAAGGGTCTTCTTCCAAAAGGGGGGCCGTACGGGGTGGTCCAATGTCTCGGACCTGGCGGCCTGCGCCCTTGTTCTCTGTGAAAAAAACGGTTATTATTTCTTCCTTGATATTGACCCCTATGTGGTGTATGCGATTGATATTCCCTAATAGGCGAATATCTATTAGGGTGTCTCGGTATGTGTGGTGTGTATGGAGTTTCATAGTGATCCCTATTTGAATTTGAATATTGTTGTTGTCCTCTTGCCGGGTCAAAATCAGCCCTTCTGCGACTTGGAGTATAATATTCCTGTCTCTCTCTCTGAGGTCTGGATTGCGTTGGACCAATTTGTTGCCATCCTTCATTCTCCTCTATTTGTGAAATCTCACTGGATTCCCCCATCATTGATATATCATTTTCCTCTTCATTATAAACGTTGTCCGTTTGCCACTTATATACTTGGTGATTTTTGTAATCTAGTACATCACGTTTAAACTTCTTTTGTTTCTTCTGTTGTATGTCCTTGTCATATTTCTGTACCGCTTCTTGTAGTATCTTTTCTTTTTCTTTGTATTCTGCTGTTTCTTTAAATGGTAACAGTTCATCTTTTATAGTCAGTATTTCGGCCTCCACATTCTTGAGTTTAAATCTTCGTCTAATGACTATCTTCTGCAGTAATTCTGTCTCACTCTGGTTGAAGAATTTAAACCAATCTTCCATTAAGCCCTTATCATTTATTGCGTCATTGGGAGAAATATCCCACCTCAAACGTCTGGGGGTAATTTTTTCTGAGATATACATCTCAAGGATTGCTATATCCCACCAGACTCTAAGTTGTTTTTCAAGACAATGTCTGAGGTGTTTGAATAGACTGTCTAAATCTTGTTTAATAACAACATGTTCTTGATTAAAAACCTCCACTAAATTGATATTTCTGTTATTTATATATTTGAAAATGTCCACTGCTGCAACCTTAATTGCGGTGATGATCACCGCACTGAATAAAAAAGTCAAAAAGGGGTAAAGGTGCGCTATGGACCCTAAATCTAAATCAAACTAGTAAAATGGCGCTTGCGCACTCGCGCATGCGCCGTACTAATAATACACCCTATATGAAGTCAGTGGAGCACCAAGATGGCCGCTCCAGATGACGTCCGATGACGAAACGCGTAGGGCGTGGCCTCAGGTGTTTCCACTCGTATACAGCGGTATTGGCGGCGAATTCAAATACACAGCATCCTTTTGAATGATTGTAATGCCGGTTTCCATTTTACAGATGTGAGTAGCGATTTTAAACATTTAAATAAACATTTTAAACTGGATTACACTATGTCTGCCCCACTTTATTATCTTTTATGAGGATTTCCATGGATATTTAAACCGGACCAGCTTTAAAGCAGCGACACAGGGGCTCACACTGTGGAGGCGCATTAACCCCATACGGGGATGGGGAGCTGGTGAGTGTGAATTTTTACTATTAATGCACCGGTCATCATCCTGGAAATTTTGAAGCACTGAAGCACTTTTGTCACTTCCGTCTTTAAAGACATTTTTACTGTTTTTTCAGATTTTTACTTTTTCTTCGCTTATAACATCCTGCTGTGGGACTTGCATTATATACTTACGATATACCTCCACATAGCGATTTTAGAATCGCACGAAGTATAAGATTGCAATTTAATGAGATTTTCTTTTTGCTTATAATTCTCTGCTGCTGGATTTTAATATACATGTGCAATATAGCTCCACTTAGCGATTTTCAAATCACATACAACACAGGATTGCGTTTTTGACATTTTAATTTATATTTTTGGTTTTTGTGTCTTTATGTTTTTGTATTTCACAACATCCTGCTGTGGGACTTGCATTATATACTTACGATACACCTCCACGTAGCGATTTTAGAATCGCACGAAGTACAAGATTGCAATTTAATGAGATTTTCTTTTTGCTTATAATTTTCTGCTGCTGGATTTTAATATACATGTGCAATATAGCTCCACTTAGCGATTTTCAAATCGCATACAACACAGGATTGCGATTTTGACATTTTAATTTATATTTTTTGTTTTTGTGTCTTTATGTTTTTGTATTTTTTGGGTACTTATAATTCATAAATAACACTTAGCGTTTTGTATCAAGCACTTTTCAATAACATTGTATTAGGTATGAAATAATTTTCTATCCACGGATTATCACGTATTTAGTTTTTGTGACATTTTATTACATGATTTTTACTTGATTGGCAATCTGCACATATTAGTAGCAGGTGTGCGCCGTTTACTACCCCTTTGACACACTAATATACCATTCACCTTTCGGGGTGATTCTAATAGGTAGTGGCAGCCCCTGTCTTTACCACTAGGGCACTTACTCACTCATTTATTTTTTTTTTTATTTTTTTTTTCACTTTTTAATCACTTTGATTACTTTTTCACTCCACCATATTTTATAACTTTAATAGATTTAGGGTCCATAGCGCACCTTTACCCCTTTTTGACTTTTTTATTCAGTGCGGTGATCATCACCGCAATTAAGGTTGCAGCAGTGGACATTTTCAAATATATAAATAACAGAAATATCAATTTAGTGGAGGTTTTTAATCAAGAACATGTTGTTATTAAACAAGATTTAGACAGTCTATTCAAACACCTCAGACATTGTCTTGAAAAACAACTTAGAGTCTGGTGGGATATAGCAATCCTTGAGATGTATATCTCAGAAAAAATTACCCCCAGACGTTTGAGGTGGGATATTTCTCCCAATGACGCAATAAATGATAAGGGCTTAATGGAAGATTGGTTTAAATTCTTCAACCAGAGTGAGACAGAATTACTGCAGAAGATAGTCATTAGACGAAGATTTAAACTCAAGAATGTGGAGGCCGAAATACTGACTATAAAAGATGAACTGTTACCATTTAAAGAAACAGCAGAATACAAAGAAAAAGAAAAGATACTACAAGAAGCGGTACAGAAATATGACAAGGACATACAACAGAAGAAACAAAAGAAGTTTAAACGTGATGTACTAGATTACAAAAATCACCAAGTATATAAGTGGCAAACGGACAACGTTTATAATGAAGAGGAAAATGATATATCAATGATGGGGGAATCCAGTGAGATTTCACAAATAGAGGAGAATGAAGGATGGCAACAAATTGGTCCAACGCAATCCAGACCTCAGAGAGAGAGACAGGAATATTATACTCCAAGTCGCAGAAGGGCTGATTTTGACCCGGCAAGAGGACAACAACAATATTCAAATTCAAATAGGGATCACTATGAAACTCCATACACACCACACATACCGAGACACCCTAATAGATATTCGCCTATTAGGGAATATCAATCGCATACACCACATAGGGGTCAATATCAAGGAAGAAATAATAACCGTTTTTTTCACAGAGAACAAGGGCGCAGGCCGCCAGGTCCGAGACATTGGACCACCCCGTACGGCCCCCCTTTTGGAAGAAGACCCTTTCGCCATCCAGTAAGAAACCATCAGTGGGGACACCCCTGGCAAAATGGTGGATGGAATCCCAGGTGGACCAAACAAGGGAATATGAGATCGAACCCAGGGGATCATTCAGAACGGCATTGGGACGAAAGAAGGGAACAGACTTACAGAACCCCGAGAAGGGAACAAAGAAACGAAATAGAGGAAAGAGGGGAGGAAACAAGAAAAAGAAGAAGGGAACAGTAGGCCAGGGAATATATAATCTTAGCTCGGCCACTTTCAATGAGGAAGAACTTAAGGTCCTTGATTTAGGTCTCAAATATGCCCCTGATAAGCAACTTGATAAGTTTGAGGCATTTATCGATCTGCAGAAATTTATAAGGAAGCTGAATATTAAAAAAAAATTCGCTAGAAAAGAACAACAATCTAAACAGGCTGGGAACAATGTCTATGTAAACACTGCGCAGAACAGTGTTTACAAACATTCTAATCTCAAAAACAATTCTACTTTTAATCCAAAAGGACAACAAAATGATAACATTACAGTATTCAAGAAATTGGTTGAAAAAGATTTAAGAGAACTAAGGATCCATGGAAAAAAGAACAAGAGTTTATGGAACACTATTAAACAATTGGAAAAGAAAAAGAATATAGTAATACGCTCGGCGGACAAGGGAGGTGGCCTAGTGATACTCAATAAAGACGATTACAAAAAGGAAATGGAAAAACTACTTGCGGAGAAGGATACGTATAAGAAATTAACAATCAACCCCAAAACTGAATCTGAAAAACTGCTTAAGAAATTCATTAAAAAAGGGGAAAAAAGAGGTATTCTAAACAAGAAAGAGGCAAAATATTTAATTCTGAAAGCAGCCAAAACACCAGTGATCTACTACTTACCAAAGATTCACAAAAATGAAAAAAAAAAACCAGGTAGGCCCATAATCAGCGGTATTGGGTCTTTGTTCTCGAGGTTGGGAGAGTACCTGGATGGTTACCTGCAACCTTTGGTGGCAGAAGGAAAATCCTATCTTAAGGATAGCAAACAGTTGCTTACGGAACTACAAAATATAGATTTAAAAGAAGAAGATATTTTGGTCACTATTGACGTTAATTCGTTATATACCAACATCAAACAAGAACACGCATTAAGCAGCATTGATTGGGCACTACAAACCCAGACTGACCTCAGACAGGAACAGATCAACTTTATAGTTGAAGGGTCACAACTGGCAATGTCACACAACTTTTTCTGGTACCAGGGCACTTATTATACGCAAACTAAAGGAGTAGCCATGGGAGCTAAATATGCTCCCAGTGTAGCTAACCTCTTCCTTAATAGATGGGAAGAGGAACAGATTTATAGCGTACCCAGGCCACACCTGAAAATGTACCGTAGGTAAATCGATGATACAATCATGGTATGGAGTGGCTCAGTAGAAGAATTGAACTATTTTTTCGATGAGATCAGCCAGAACGCCTACGGAATTTCCTTTTCGGGTGTTTGAAATACCAAAAGTATTGATTTCCTGGATCTACAGATATTTAAAGAAAATGGCAAGTTGGGCACAAGGACGTTTTTTAAAACCACCGACCGAAATGGATACATTCCCATTACCAGCTGCCATCACCCGAAATGGTTAAGTAATATTCCCAAAGGTCAACTAATGAGAATATATAGAAATTGTAGTGACAAGTCGGACTATGAGAAACAGGCAAACCAAATTATAGACAGATTTGTCTCAAAAGGATACAAAAAGAAAGAGCTTTGTGATTTGAAAACAAAAATAGGTAAAATGAAGAGGGAAAAACGTATAAATGAAGTGCCCAAAAGAATTCAAAATAAAAATAAAAATAACAGTAGGATGGAAACAGCTTTCCTGACTGGCTATAGTCGTCAGTACAAGAAACTTGAAGGAATTCTTAAAAAACACTGGTCAATTCTACACACTGATGATACACTAAAATCTCTATTGCCTAACAAACCTGTATTTATATACAGAAGAGCCCCCACCTTAAGAAATTCGTTAGCCAAGAACATCATTGATCCACCAAAAAACATAAAAATCTTTGAAAATTTGAAAGGTTTTTTCAAATGTGGCAGATGCCTTCCTTGCAAAACGAGTTCAAATATTCCGAAAAAAAAATAGTAAAGTTTTCATCTTTCTCTAACAAAAGAGAATATAAAATTAACGAGCTCATTACTTGTAATAGTACTCACGTCACGTATGTGATAGAATGCCCGTGTCGTAAACAATATGTTGGTAGGACCACACGAAAATTACACATAAGAATTAGAGAACATATCAAAAATATTAAGAAAGGATTCCAAAATCATAGTGTTTCCAAACATTTTAGAGATTATCATAATAGAGACCCTAACCTCATGACCTTTTATGGTATTGATAAAATTAATGGTCATTGGCGAGGGGAAGACAAAAGAATCAAAGTTTCAAAGAATGAAACCAAATGGATATTCCTTTTGAATACTTTACAACCAGCAGGCCTTAATATAGAACTGGACCTTAATTGTTTCTTAACTAATTATTAATCCATATATGACATTTTACGACAGTTTTTGCCTATTATTCTCTTTTTATATATTTATATATATATATATATATATATATATATATATATATATATATATATATATATATATATTTTTTTTTTTAACATTTTTAATAATTTTTTCTCCCATATCTGTTTTTCCTCGGTGTTTTTTTTCCATATTCTGATCGAAAGTAATACATTCAGCTATGTCGAATATATTTCCGATTGAACATCAACTAGTTTAATCACAGTACATTATAATATAATGAAAAATTCCCCTTTTTTATTTTTATTTTTATTTTTATTTCCCTTTTTCATCTCCATTTTCATTTTAATTTTTTTATTTTTACTTTCCTTTTATCTAATATTAATCCTTTAAAAGGATCAGATATAACACATCCTCTGGGACTTTATAATATTTCAACATTTTATCCATATATATACATTTTGTAAAATAATTTTTCCCCAAAAAATTTTTTCCCTAGGGATTTTTTGTTTATTTCTGTTTATGTTAATTTCATTTTTTTCATTTTATATTTATTTTATTTTTATTTTTATTTTGGTCCCTTATTATTACTTATTTATTAACGATTAGATTTATGGCGACCTTTAAAATGACTTTTCTAAATAATGAGCATTTGTTCTTATTTTTATTTATTTTTTCCATATCTTTTTTATTGGTCTTATTTTTATCTGTGCCATGGAATAGATAGATTTATGGCAACCTTTCAAATAACTATTCTAAATAATGAGCATTTGTTCTTATTCTTATATTTTTTTCTATATCTTTTTATTGGTCTTATTTTATTTCTATCTGTGCCATCTAAGATGGGAATATATATTGGATAAGGGCCCAGATATATTTTAGACAGTTCCCAAAATTTAATTTAATTTATTTCTATTTATATTTCTATTTATATTCATTTTTATTTTTATTCTTATTTCATTTTTGTTTCCTTTTTTTCCTCATTAAAAAAACTTTTTCTTGCTGAGATGAAAATATATCAGATGTTCCTCGCTCTCACCATTTCTGATACACAGATGGTGACAGTTTTATTTACATGAACATTCTGTATGTCATTTAGGATGATTTATATGTGTATGCATGTTTAATCACTTTGTCTATCCATCGGTTTTAAACTTGTATTCGCCGCCGCATACGATGTCTCCGCCCTGCAATATATTGGCCATCTGAAAGATTTTGTATGCTAATGCATTAGGCAGTTTCCATATGCCTGAGGGATAGCACCGCATTGGTTCTCCCTCGTTCCAACTAGTAAAATGGCGCTTGCGCACTCGCGCATGCGCCGTACTAATAATACACCCTATATGAAGTCAGTGGAGCACCAAGATGGCCGCTCCAGACGACGTCCGATGACGAAACGCGTAGGGCGTGGCCTCAGGTGTTTCCACTCGTATACAGCGGTATTGGCGGCGAATTCAAATACACAGCATCCTTTTGAATGATTGTAATGCCGGTTTCCATTTTACAGATGTGAGTAGCGATTTTAAACATTTAAATAAACATTTTAAACTGGATTACACTATGTCTGCCCCACTTTATTATCTTTTATGAGGATTTCCATGGATATTTAAACCGGACCAGCTTTAAAGCAGCGACACAGGGGCTCACACTGTGGAGGCGCATTAACCCCATACGGGGATGGGGAGCTGGTGAGTGTGAATTTTTACTATTAATGCACCGGTCATCATCCTGGAAATTTTGAAGCACTGAAGCACTTTTGTCACTTCCGTCTTTAAAGACATTTTTACTGTTTTTTCTGATTTTTACTTTTTCTTCGCTTATAACATCCTGCTGTGGGACTTGCATTATATACTTACGATATACCTCCACGTAGCGATTTTAGAATCGCACGAAGTACAAGATTGCAATTTAATGAGATTTTCTTTTTGCTTATAATTCTCTGCTGCTGGATTTTAATATACATGTGCAATATAGCTCCACTTAGCGATTTTCAAATCGCATACAACACAGGATTGCGTTTTTGACATTTTAATTTATATTTTTGGTTTTTGTGTCTTTATGTTTTTGTATTTCACAACATCCTGCTGTGGGACTTGCATTATATACTTACGATACACCTCAACGTAGCGATTTTAGAATCGCACGAAGTACAAGATTGCAATTTAATGAGATTTTCTTTTTGCTTATAATTTTCTGCTGCTGGATTTTAATATACATGTGCAATATAGCTCCACTTAGCGATTTTCAAATCGCATACAACACAGGATTGCGATTTTGACATTTTAATTTATATTTTTTGTTTTTGTGTCTTTATGTTTTTGTATTTTTTGGGTACTTATAATTCATAAATAACACTTAGCGTTTTGTATCAAGCACTTTTCAATAACATTGTATTAGGTATGAAATAATTTTCTATCCACGGATTATCACGTATTTAGTTTTTGTGACATTTTATTACATGATTTTTACTTGATTGGCAATCTGCACATATTAGTAGCAGGTGTGCGCCGTTTACTAACCCTTTGACACACTAACATGAGCAGCCATCACCCAGCCCAGTGGGAGCAACGGAACACACAAAGCCACACTCCAGGCTCTCACCGTCCAGCCTCGTCTTCTACTTCTCCTTCTCCTCTCTCCTCACAATTGTCCTCCACTCCACCTTCCATCACGCCAAGCTCACGTTTTTCTGCAAAAAGGCAGGCTTCCATGGGCCTAATGTTCGAGCGTAAAAAAATGATGACGCCGGATAACCCTCTTGCCCAACGGTTGACGGCTGGCTTATCAGAACTGATAGCCCGCCAACTACTGCCATATAAACTGGTGGACTCGGAGGCCTTTCGAAAATTTGTGGCCATTGGAACACCACAATGGAAGGTCCCAGGAAGGAAGTATTTCTCAGAGAAGGGAATCTCAGAGCTATATGGCCATGTTCAGCGGCAAGTGAATGTATCTCTGGCACACAGTGTCGGTGCCAAGATACATCTGACCACAGACACGTGGTTTAGCAAACACGGGCAGGGAAGGTATATCACTTTTACTGCCCACTGGGTGAACCTTCTGATGGCCGTCAAGCATGTAACCCGTGGCACCCGTGTAGATTTGGTTTTACCGCCACGGATTGCATGCAGGCCTGGCTCTTCTTCTCCTCCTCCTCCTACTCCATCCTCCTCCCTCTCCTCCTCAGCTGACTCCTCCTTTTTCGCTGCTAGTGTCTCTTCCGCTGCGCCGCCCAAGCTCCCCAGAACCTATTCAACATGCCAGGTGAGACGTTGCCATGCCGTGCTGCGTCTGTTGTGCCTGGAAGCCAAGAGCCACACTGGCCCGGCACTCCTTTCAGCTTTGCGTTCACAGGCAGATCAGTGGCTAACACCACTCAATTTGAGAGTTGGTAAAGTGGTGTGTGACAACGGTGCCAATCTGCTTAGCGCATTGAAACAGGGCAAAATCACGCACGTGCCATGCATGGCACACATCTTAAACTTGGTCGTGCAGCGATTCATTGTCAAATACCCTGGGGTCCAGGACATCTTGCGGCAGGCAAGGAAAATCTCGGCCCATTTCAGAAGATCTTACACGGCCATGGCTAGCCTTGCTGACATTCAGCGGCGACACAATCTGCCGGTCAGACGTCTTATTTGCGATTGCCCGATGTGATGGATCTCAACCTTCTATATGCTTGATAGGCTGCTCCAGTAGAAACATGCAGTTAACGTCTACCTGTATGAACTCTGCGGCAGAACAGATTCTGGGGAGCTGGGTTATTTTTCACTGTGCCAGTGGCTGCTCATGCGCGACGCATGCAGACTTCTGCGCCCATTTGAGGAGATCACCAAACTGGTCAGTCGCAGCCATGGCGCCATCATTGACATGGTACCTTATGCCTTCTTTATGGAGCGTGCATTGCGTCATGTCATTGATCAAGCTGTGGAGGAGCAGGAGCGGGAAGATGAGGAAGTCGCAATGCTGGATGAATTCCCAGAGGGGGCTACTCTATCTGAGACAAGTCAACAACAGGAGTCTGAAGAGGAGTCAGAGGAGGATGATGCTGGGGCGGATGAGGAGGAGCAAGAAGAGCATGCTTTAAACCTTTCTGGGATCCCTGTTGTTGTGCGTGGATGGGGAGAGGAGAATGAAGAGGACGACATTATCCTGAATGATCAGGAGCTAGGCCACCACACCGCTTCCAGTTTAGTGCAAATGGGGGCCTTCATGCTCCAGTGTTTTAATAGCAACCCCCGTATAAAAAAAGCATAAGGGTCAAGGACCAGTACTGGGTGGCAACGTACTTAGACCCCCGCTACAAACACAAAATGGTGGAAATGTTACCACCGTCAGAGAGGGAAGTCAAAATGGGGCACTTCCATGCCTTGCTTCGAGAAATGCTGCATTCTGCTTTTGCGTGCGCTGGCAGAGGAGTAATTCCCACTCCCAGAGAAGGAGTTGCGGGTACCAATCCAACAGCGCCTGCAAGAAGAGGCCGGTTTGAAGATGTGTTGGTGACTTTGGATATGAGGTCATTCTTTCAGCCGACCCATCGACAGGTGTCATCCGGATCCAGCATCAGGGAACGCCTAGACCGTCAGGTGTCCGACTACATCGGGTTAACGGCCGATGTGGACGCTCTGAGGAGTGATGAACCCCTGGACTTCTGGGTGGGCAGGCTGGACCTCTGGACAGAGCTTGCCCAATTTGCAATCGAACTGTTGGCTTGCCCCTCGTCCAGTGTCCTGTCCGTTCAGCGCAGCAGGGGGGATCGTGACCGATAAGCGTACTCGCCTAGCTCACAACAGTGTTAACTACCTCACATTTCTAAAAATGAATGAGGCATGGATCTCGGAGGAATTCAACACATGTGACCAGTAGGCCATGTATATGTCTATAAACTATTTTTTTAATCGAGCACACAGACCTTCTTTCTTCATTTGGCTCACTTCCTTGTCCAAAAAAAGCACACCGTACTATATGCCCGTACCCTCCTGTTTGAAGAGGTTGAGTGGTGTCATATTTCTACTGGGGCTGCTTATTATGAGGGGCTCCCACCATCCCTGTGCTGTGCTGACTTCCTCCTGGGGCTGTACCTCTGCTGTTCATATTATGAGGAGCTCCCACCATCCCTGTGCTATGCTCATTATTAGGGGCTCCCACCATCCCTGTGCTATGCTCATTATGAGGGGCTCCCACTATCCCTTTGCTATGCTGACTTCTTCCTGGGGCTGCTTACGGTGCAGGTGTCAGTGCTGTATATCATGGTGCTGGTGTCAGTGCTGTATATTATGGTGCTGGTGTGAGTGCTTTATGTCACGCTGCTGATGTCAGTGCTCTCTATCACGGTGCTGGTGTCAGTGATGTATATCACAGTGCTGGTGTTAGTGCTTTATGTCACGCTGCTGATGTCAGTGCTCTCTATCACGGTGCTGGTGTCAGATCACTCTATCATGGTGCAGGTGTCATTGCTGTATGTCACGCTGCTGATGTTAGTACTCTCTATCACGGTGCTGCTGTCAGTGCTGTATATCACGGTGCTGGTGTTAGTGCTTTATGTCACGCTGCTGATGTCAGTGCTCTCTATCATAGTGCTGGTGTCAGATCACTCTATCATGGTGCAGGTGTCATTGCTGTATGTAACGCTGCTGGTGAATATCTTCTGCACCCTCTTCTTTGCCTACCCTGACCTTCCCTCTCCTCCATTGCCTTTATGCGCTCCACAGTCCTGAATTGTCACAACAATTTCACATATAAAAAAAGAATGCTTGTAGTTGTCGATCCCAGATTCACCTCATACATGTGTTATGTCATTGGCCATGTGGTGGGACTATGTTTGCACAGCTAGTAATTATTTTGTGGCTGCAAATTTGACCTGTTGGTTTGCAAAGTTCACCTCCCATTGAAGTCAATGGGGCCCGCCACGAGCGCTACGGTCCGCGAACTATCGGCCGTGTTCACGGTCCGCGTTCGCGAAACGTCCCGTCGGAAGTTAGTCCATCACTACTGCTGGTGGCTTTGTTACCGATCAAAGGGTGCGCCTGTCCACCGAATCAGTTGATCGACTTACCTTCATCAAGATGAATCAGTCTTGGATCACCCGCAGCTACCAAGCTCCTGAAGCTGATGTAACCGAATAATTTTTTTTGAAATATCACAGCCCTTCAAGACTGCCTATGCTGATGCTGAGTGACTGTCCTGTTATGTTGATTGTCTATCCTCTTCCTCCTCCGCTGATATGTTGGAAGAACATTTCTGGTTCTGGGTGATGCCATCAGCCCAATTTTTCTGCCCCTGTTTAACAGGGGCGTTTAATTAAAATTTTTGATGCAATGCTTTGCAGCAGGGCTAATTCCTGCACTAAAACTAGAGTGTATGGGAAAGGTTGCAGTGTTGTGGCACCAGCACCAGTGCCTAAGGCCCAATTTTTCTACCCCGTTTAACAGGGGCGTTTAATTACAATTTTTTATGCAATGCTTTGCAGCACGGCTAATTCCTCCACTAAAACTAGAGTATATGGGAGATGTTGCAGTGTCGTGGCACCAGCACCAGTGCCTAAGGCCAAATTTTTCTGCCCCTGTTTAACATTGACATGTAATTACAATTCTTGATATAATATTTCACAGGAGGGCCTGTTCCTGTGCCCACCCAGAGTAACTGTGAGGACTTATAGTGTTGTGGCACCAGCACCACAACCACCAAAAGTCATTTTTTCTACCACTGTTCAACAATGGCATGTAATTACAATTCTTGATATAATCGTTCACAGCAGGGCGCTCCAGTGCCCACCAAGAGTCACTTTGAGGGCTTACAATGTTGTGGCAAAACCAACACCTTGTTCCGCTTTCTGCAGAGCATATAGGGCAGGCCCCTACTTTCAAACATCCAACTTACAAACATCTCCTACTTGCAAACGGAAGGAGACAACAGTGAATGAGGAGGTGGAGACTCAGCTCCTTGCACAGATGGAAAGGGCTGCAAGGGCTGGGACAGTGATAATAATGGGGGATTTTAACTACCCAGAAATTGACTGGAGTAATGGCACTGCTGGGACAGTTAAAGGGCAAAAAATGATAAACCTATTACAGGACAATTTTATGGTCCAGTTTATTGAGGCCCCAACTAGGAATGAAGCTCTGTTGGACCTGGTAATCTCAAACCATGCAGAGCTTATTACTAATGTCCAGATAAAGGAACACCTGGGTAGCAGTGATCATAACATCATTTCCTTTGATGTTAGCGCTAAACAAGAAATACATACGGGAAAGATAAAAACACTTAACTTCAAGAGAGCAAATTTTCCAAGGATGAGGGCTACTCTCCAGGACTTAGACTGGGAGAGAATATTCGCTTCAATGGGCACAGAACAGAAATGGGAATTCTTCAAAAAGACTGTTGGGGACCTCACTGCAAAGTATATTCCCATGGGCAATAAGTTTAAAAGGCTAAAAACAAAACCTATGTGGCTCACGGCCAAAGTTAAAAAAGCTATAAACTGTAAGAGAAGAGCTTTTAAAAAATATAAAAATGAAGGATCACTAGTGTCATTTAAATGTTACAAAGAAATTAACAGAATATGTAAAAAGGAAATCAAGGATGCAAAAATTCAAAACGAACGACAGATTGCAAAAGATAGTAGGACAAACCCCAAAAAATTCTTCAAATATATTAATAGTAAAAAGGTCAAGTCTGAGCATGTAGGCCCTTTACAAAACAATCTAGAGTTGGTGACTGGGGACAAAGAGAAGGCTAATTTATTAAACACTTTCTTCAGCTCTGTGTACACAAAAGAGTATGGGGGAGCGCATGTCCATAATGGGGGTGATAGTGACACAGCCCCAAATGATCCACAATGGCTCAAAAGTGATATGGTCCAGAAATACTTAGACGGAATAAAGGTGGATAAAGCACCTGGCCCTGATGGCATCCACCCACGGATCCTAAAAGAATTGAGCTCTGTAATTTCAGAGCCATTGTATCTAATTTTTAGGGACTCATTAATGGCGGGAATAGTCCCACTGGATTGGCGCAGGGCGAACGTGGTGCCTATATTTAAAAAGGGATCAAAGTCTTTACCAAGTAACTATAGACCTGTTAGCTTAACTTCTATAGCTGGGAAGTTACTGGAGCGTTTAATAAAAGACCACATCGACGAGTTCTTGCTGAACAAAAACACTTTAAGCAACAGACAACATGGATTCATGAAAGACAGAAGTTGTCAGACAAATCTGATTTCTTTTTATGAGGAGGTAAGTAAAACTTTGGACAGAGGGGTGGCAGTGGACGTGGTATACTTGGATTTTGCAAAAGCATTCGATACAGTTCCGCACACACGGCTCATGTGTAAGGTAAAGTCTACAGGTTTGGAAATATCAGTTTGTAAATGGATAGAAAATTGGCTAAAAGACAGAATTCAGAGAGTTGTTATTAATGATTCTTACTCTGAATGGTCTAAGGTTATCAGTGGTGTACCCCAAGGTTCAGTGCTGGGACCCTTACTTTTTAACATCTTTATAAATGATATTGGGTCTGGGATCAAAAGTAATATTTCTGTCTTTGCAGATGACACCAAGATATGCAGTGGAATAACGTCCTTACAGGATGTCTCCAATTTACAAGCCGACCTCAATACACTGTCTAATTGGGCGTCTATGTGGCAGATGAGGTTTAATGTTGATAAATGTAAAGTTATGCACTTGGGGCCTAAGAATATGCATGCATCATACATGCTAGCGGGAGAACAACTGGAGGAATCCATAGTGGAGAAGGATCTGGGGGTTTTGATAGATCATAAGCTCAATAATAGCATGCAATGCCAAGCTGCTGTTTCCAAAGCGAGCAAAGTCCTTTCTTGTATTAAGAGAGGTATGGACTCCAGAGAGAGAGATATAATTTTGCCCCTGTTCAAATCATTAGTAAGACCTCACCTGGAATATGCCGTTCAGTTTTGGGTACCAGTTCTCAAAAAGGATATCGAGGAACTGGAAAAAGTGCAGAGAAGGGCAACCAAACTGATAAGAGGCATGGATGAACTCAGCTATGAGGAGTGATTAGAGGAACTAAATTTATTCACTCTTGAGAAGAGGAGATTAAGGGGGGATATGATCAACATGTTCAAATACATTAGGGGTCCATATAGTGAACTTGGTGTTGAGTTGTCCTCTGTACGGCCAACCCAGAGGACACGGGGGCACTCTTTACGTCTAGAGGAAAAGAGATTTCATCTTCAAGTACGGAAAGGTTTCTTCACAGTTAGAGCTGTGAAAATGTGGAATAGACTCCCGCCAGAGGTGGTTCTGGCCAGTTCAGTAGATTGCTTTAAGAAAGGCCTGGATACTTTCCTGATGGTACATAATATAACTAGGTACTAACATAGGTAAAGTTGATCCAGGGAAAATCCGATCGCCTCTTGGGGGATCAGGAAGGATTTTTTTTCCCCTGCTGTAGCAAATTGGAGCATGCTCTGTTGGGTTTTTTTTCGCCTTCCTCTGGATCAATTGTGGGCATAAAATTGGGTATCTGGATTGTACGATTATTTTTTATTTTATTTATTTGTTTTTAAGGTTGAACTGGATGGACTTGTGTCTTTTTTCAACCTGACTAACTATGTAACTATGTAACAGCAAGTGAGATGAAAAAAGACGGACGGCAAAACAAATTATACAGGGGTGATAACCCTTCCCTATGTTTTCCAAAAAGCTTAAAAATATTTTTTTTTGACTGGAGCTACACTTTAAAAATGTACCAGTTGGAGTGGGGGGGCGTGGCGACCGAGCGCTAAGATGGACGCTTGAGCTGAGAGCTCCGTTCGGCCACCGGAGAGAACAACTCTATAACGACTCCATTGGTGACATATTTCCACATAAACCTATACATAACGCAGGGTAGACACCTTCGCTTCTACCGAAGATGCCAAAAAATAGAAAGAGTCAGCAACCGCCGCGGAAACTTCCGAACCTTTTCAAGGCGCACGGAATCTCACAAAATGGCGCCGGGTTCGTGCGTGACTGAAACTCAAGAGCAGGCCTCGCAACAATCTCACCTCCAAGCGACTTCCCTCAGCGATTCCTCCTCGGGAACGAATAGCCCCACGACTAGAAGCCCAGCCAAACAAAGGCAACGGATATCTTCTCCTGAGGTAAACCGAATGGACATGGAGGTAAGCGGATCCGCTCCCATAGGCCACGCTATACATCCACAGGCATCCGACCTGATTGCGGCCTACCCCACATCCGATCGACCGGTCTCGGATACGGTCCTTAAGGAGATGCTTATGTCACTCAAAGCCTCCATACAAGCTGACCTCACTGTAGAAATCACTAACTGCCATAGAGAAGTATTGGCACTCGGTAATAGAGTGGACCAAATGGAACGTAACATGGGGGAATGCACAACTTCTTTCAATACTTTAGTGGAGGCCCACAAATCCCATGATGAAGAAATAACATGGCTAAAGAGTAAAGTAGCAGACCTTGAGGACCGCTCTAGGAGGTGCAATATTAAAATCAGAGGTATTCCTGAAGCTATACCTCCAAACCAATTACTGCAATATGTACACACGCTATTTTCCACCATTATCCCCACATTATCTCCTCAGGAACTGACCATTGACAGGATTCATAGAATCCCCAAGCCAGCATTTCTACCTGATGGTACCCCTCGGGATGTTTTGCTCAAGATGCATTACTACCATATCAAGGAACAAATTATGACTGTGTTTCGTACTCGAGGCAACAACATATCTCAATATGCTGAATTGATCCTCCTCCCTGACCTATCAAGACATACTCTGCAATTGCGCCGAAACTTAGCAACCATCACTAAGGCCTTACGCAACCACAATATACCACATAAATGGCGTTACCCAGCGAAATTGTCCATCTCACATGATGGTACCACGCACACAGTTACTACTTTAGCTGAAGGTATCGCACTCCTGCGTCAATGGGGCATACTTCCACAACAGAACCCTCTGGAACCACCTGCAACACAACTACGCCCTATTCCAGATGAGTGGCAAGTAGTTTCACACAGAAGAGCCCCCAAGAATGTCACTGATGGCAGTAAATATTTATACACCGTTGGCAAATATGTTCTCTCCCTGGGCACAAGGATTTCTTCATCTTTCCTTGTTCTTACCCCTGACATTTGTCATTTTTGCAGCTTTGTTTGCATATGGATCGCTTATTTGATTCTATTTTTATTGTTCTATATGTTATTGTTTATTTTTGTGGTTACACCCTTTGTTCCATTAGTACTGGACCTACACGTGATGGATTCTTCATCCCCTGTTCTACTATATCTCTAACTACCATAGCGGTATCTCTTCTGTCAATCTCCTGAAGGATTCTGTGAGTACACTTACACATCTTTTTTTCTTACCTGAAAAATGACCATTACCTTTGTCTCCATTAATGCCAAAGGCCTCAACCATCCTGTGAAACGCTATTCGCTGTGGACAGAAGCTCAGAAACTAAAAGCGGATATTTTATTTTCAAAAAGATTTTATTGAGTTATCACAATAACAAGCATGCGAAAAGAACATATTGTACACCAAATGATGAAAATCATACAATGGTAGGACCCAAGATACAGTCACAGAATATGATTACAGCAAAGAATGTATGTCACTAGTACCTAGGATCATAGGCTTAGGGCCCTGTAGCCAAGATCCGTGAGCAATGGGTGATAAGGTCCGGTAAGTCCGGAGGTGAGCCATCCCCCCCAGACACCCCTATGGGCTGTGCCCAAGGGGGATGCAGCACCACCTATCAATGACAAGACAAGTATGACAATGTGTAAAAGGTAGTCCCTCTATATCTATAGGGTAACTGCTGAAGATACCTAAGAGCTACACGTGGAATCTAGCTAACTTATAACAAATATACAAGTAACAAGAGAACAACAATCAGGTGATTCTCACTGCCGGCTCTATCTGGTCTGGGCGTAATGCTAAAAGAGGTCATGTGAGGGTTATGCAGCCAGGGTGGGCCAGCCAGGAGGACCAGTGTTTTTCAAATCTGGAGTTTTTCATGTGAATTTTTGAAAACATAAATTCCATGCGACAATGTTCATTGAGGATGGCTATGAGCTCAAAAAGGGATGGAGGAAGGGGGTTTTTCCATGCACGTGCAATGAGCAGGCGTGCTGAAATTAGTATATGGTGTATCAGCGGTAGACTGACGATGGGCCAGTGGTGGGAGTCCAGACCAAATAGAGCCATACGTGGAGACAACTGTTGGGAGGAGTTGGTCAAAGACTGTACAAGGGAGGATACTTGGTTCCAGAAGAGAGCTATAACAGGGCAGCTCCACCAGATGTGGAACATATCCCCTGTTGAGTTGCAGTTCCTCCAACATTGTGGAGAGTGAGTGGGGAAGATAGCTGTTAATTTATCGGGTGTGTAATACCATTTATGAAAGATTTTCATGAGTGTTTCCCAATGGGAAATGTTCCTGGAGTAAACTAGCGGGGTGCGTAGCACTCGATGCCAATCTTCTATCGAAAAGGAGTATCCTAACTGCGATTCCCAGTAGATCATGTTTGGAGGTTTAGCCGAGAAGGTAGGCTTTGCGAGAAGAGAGTAGATGAGGGATATTCCTTTAGTAGTACATAGGGGATGGTTGTAGTATTTAAGAAGCTCCTTGGAGGTGTTTTCTGTCGAAGTCGACACTTTGGAGAGAATATGTCTGATTCTGAGATACATGTAGAAGTCCTTATGTGAGAGCCCGAATTCCGTGACTAGTTGTTGAAAACTTTTTAGGTCTGAAGAAAGATAGAGATCTCCAATCATCTTGATTCCAGTTGCATGCCAATGTTGGATAGGGAGGTCTGGGGACAATAATTGTAACGCCATAAAGGGTAGATTTCTTAATGAGTCTCCATGTATACCCGGTGAGGCAAGACAGATTGCAACCCATTGCTTTAACAAAGCATGTACTGTGGGGAAGATAGGTCGTGTGAAGGGCAGGGTGATCCAGATTGCTGCTAAAGACAGTTGAGGGCTATCTTTAAATGCTATCGATTCTATTTGTTTCCACCTTGATTCAGAGCTGGACGACCATAGTTGCTTTCCTTGATCCAATATTACCGCTCTATAATATTTTTTAACCTCTGGTGCTCCCATCCCACCATGAACAGTGGGTGTACATAAGACAGATGACTTTAAGCGGGGCTTACGCCCGGCCCAAATGAATGAGTCCAGGATACGCTGGATTCTAGATAGATCTGCAGTCAGGATGGGAAGTGGAAGAGTTCGAAAAAAATAAAGAACATGCGGGAGTAAAAACCTTTTAGTAAGGGCAATCCTACCAACCCATGAAGCTTTTATGGGAGCCAAAGTCGAGGTCAGACTGTTCAGCTTCCCCAATAAAGAGGCTAAATTGTTCCTAAGCATTACAGAGGAGGGGGAAGTCAGTTGAATTCCTAAATACATCATGGAAGCACTGGGGGCCCAGGAGAAAGGAGAAATGTTGGATATATCTAGTTTCAGCGATGGTGGGATATTAAAGCCGAGCATAGCAGATTTTGTGTGATTTAATCTGTACATGGACACTGCACTAAAATCACGTAAGACATCAGTCAGAGCGGGTAACGACTTATCCGGGTCAGTGAGAGCTATGATCACGTCATCTGCGTATAATCCTATCTTATGACATGTATCTCCCACATCTATACCTGCAATCTTAGGGTGTAAGCGAATCGTCTGGGCCAGCGGTTCCATTACTAGAGCAAAAATCAATGGTGAAAGCGGGCATCCCTGCCTAGTACCATTTGTAATTTTGAATGGGTTAGAAAGGATGCCCGAAGTACGAATCCTTGCCGTGGGTGTTGAGTACAGGCCCATAACAGCCTGTAAAAAATTACCCTCCAACCCAAATTTTCTTAACACTGCTTCAAAATATCCCCAGTGAACCCTATCGAACGCCTTCTCTGCGTCCAAAGAGATCAGCAGAGAAGGCGTTCGATTCCGTTCAACCCAATGGATGAGATCAATAAACCTACGGGTGCCATCTGAGGCTTGACGTCGGGGGATGAAACCTACCTGGTCCGGGTGTATTAGGTGAGTCATATGTTGTGACAGACGTGTAGCCAAAAGTTTGGCAAATATTTTTAGGTCAGAGTTGAGAAGTGAGATCGGACGATAGTTTGCTGGGTCGTGCGGGGCTTTACCCGGCTTATGTATAGTGGTAATAGTGGCCTCTAGGGAGTCCGTGGGGATCTCCCCTGTGGTAAGCATTCGGTTAAATGAGTTGCATAAATGTGGAATTAACGTGTCTGCAAATGTTTTGTAATATTCATTACTAAAGCCGTCCGGGCCCGGGGCTTTATGTAGAGGTAGGGCTTTAATGGCATTCCTAATTTCCTGGGGCGAAAAAGGTAAGGCTAAGTCAGTCGATTGTGAAGGGGTTAGGCAGGGGAGAGATACGTTAGAGAGAAAAGTCTGGATATTGGTAGGAGTGGGCTGTGTTTCAGTCGGGGAGTCTTTTAAATTGTATAATTGGTTATAGAATGAACCAAAACAGTTGGCAATATCTTTGGGATTAGTGAGCCTGGTCCCTCTAGGGTCTTCCAAGTATGCAATTGTGTTCTGGGCTGTCTTACGCTTATATTGTTGGGCTGGAGTTTTCCCAGACTTGTTTCCCTGTGAGTACCATGTAAGTTTGAGTTTGCGGAGGTAAAACTCATGTTTGTTCTGTAAGTGGGCACTCAATTCTGACCTAAGTTTGCCCAATTCAGTGTGTATGGCATCAGAGGGGGCAAGCATGTTTCTGCGTTCTAGGGACTTTATTTTGTCAAGGAGGGCGTTCAGGGTCGCAGTGCGTTTTCTCTTCTCCTGGGCCCCCAGTTTCAATAGAACCCTGCGGATGACCGCTTTATGGGCATTCCAATAGATAGTGTCGTTGGAGATAGAATGTTGATTCAAGGCAAAATATTCATCTATAGCAGACTGGACCTGTTCCTTAATGTCCTTAGTGCTGATTAGGTTAGCGTTCAAGCGCCATAATGTTAGTGGGGAAGCGGATGAAGATAGGTTGATAACCATTGAGATAGGGGCGTGGTCAGACCACAAAATAACTCCAATATCGGTGGAAGACACCGCTTGAAGCAACACTTTAGATGTCAGGAACAGGTCAATTCTGGAGTATGTTTTCTGGGCATTAGAATAAAATGTGTAATCCCTCTCAGTACCATGGTGACACCTCCAGGGGTCATAAAGGTCCTCTAAACGAAGCAAGGATGAGAGGGCAGTAGATCGCCTCCTTCGAGGGGTGGAGGAGTCAAGTGTGTGATCAATCACTGTGTTGAAATCCCCACACATAATAATTTGGTCTCTCGGATAATGTTGAATTTTGGCCAGAATGGATTTAAAAAAGGGTTTTTGATGCGAGTTGGGAGCATAAATGTTGACAATTACCAAGGGCTTATTGTTGAAGCTAGCAGCTAGGATCAAAAATCTACCATCAGGGTCTTGTTCTACGTTGGATACTGTGAGTGCAACATTAGATCGCACTGCTATCAGCACACCTCTAACTTTTTTGTTCGTGCAGGAATGGAAGATGTGCGGGTACCGTTTATTGGTACATTGGGGGGGATTCTGGGAAGACAAATGGGTCTCCTGGACACATAAGATGTCTGAGCGGGAAGCAGCTGCTTCCCTCCATAAGAGGGAACGCTTAAAAGGGCTATTTAATCCCTTTACATTAAGGGAGGTGATAGTAAGGGACATGCTAGACCAGATGCAGTTGTCAATATGGTACTGAGTATGAACGAACCTAAGTAGAAGGTAAGTGGTTGTCAATTAGACTGTCAACAAGAAAGCAATCGTTAAGCTTAACAAATGCTAATAGTTATTACTAAAAAAAAAACGACAGGAAAGTAGAACAACAATAAACTGTATGTTCGCCTCCGTATCACTGACCGGATGACACAGAGGTGGTAGCAACTTAATGAACGGTACCTGTAGATAATACCAACAGTAAAAAAAAAAAGAAATAAGGGAAAAACAACACCAAAAAGGAACAGAATATGATGCCGTGTGCCTAGCACACAATGGCAAGTTGGCATGGAGTGTTCAATGAAGGTGAGACAGTCATCCACGCTTTACTCGTGTACAAAAAAAAAACAGCCAATAAAGAAGGTGAACTGATGAGCAAACCGGTTACCGCGGAAAATTATGTTTTAGCTTTAGTAGCCCATTTAGTAGGGATCCTGGTGGATCTAGCATTTAGTGGTGGCGCCTGTGGGATGTTAAGCGAAATGCCCCAGTTATGTAACTGTTTAAACCCGTCTTTGGGAGTCAGGAAGGCGACCTGTTGTTGCTGGTAGCTTACCAGGAGCTTAGTGGGGAATCCCCATTTGTATGCGATTTTGTGCTCAATGAGCGTCGCTGTTATCTGTGAAAATGCTTTGCGCGCCTGTGAGGTGGCGGCCGAGATGTCATTATAGAGCTGAATTTTAGTGTAAGGATCAGGAAGGATATGCATGGTTCTTGCGGCTCTCATAATCATTTCCTTAGAATTGAAAAAATGTATCCTAGCTAGGATATCTCTGGGAATGGAGTCGGGCAAGTGCTGCGGTTTGTGGATTCTGTGTGCTCTATCGATGAGGAGATCCTGTGGTGTTAAGGTGGGTACAAGCTTACGAAATAGTTGATGCAGATATGGGGTTATGTCAGGAGGTGACACATTTTCTGGCACTCCGCGGATTTTAATATTGTTCCGCCTCGAGCGGTCTTCAAGGTCTGTGACTTTAAGACACAGCTGTTGAATGGCAGCAGAGTGCTCATCTTGAACGTCCACCATGGTGTTGTGGGAACTGGTAGCTGCAGACAGGTGGTGCTCAATGTGATCAATGTGTATGTCCATGTCATCAACTCTATCTAATAAATGATTAATGGATGCTCTAAGTTCTTTTTGCATATCTGCTTGCAAAGAAAGTAGCATAGCCTTCAGGGTGTGCTCAGAAGCAGGGCTGTCAGAGGTATTGTAATCTGCTAGTGAAGAGCAGGGATCTCCTGAAGTTGCTGTGGGACTAAAAGTGTCAGCGCCATGCTGTCTCTTCACAGGGGGCGGTTTAGAGGGAGAATGTGCTGGGGACATGGCAGATCTCTTACCCCTATCAGCCGGTGACATACTCGGTGGACGCTGCTGAGCCCCAGAATCCTCCATATCTGAGAGGTGATCCTCCGTGTGCGTGAGGGCCGCCAAGGCCGCGGGATTCGCCTGAGGCGCAGAGAGTCTGTCTCTTTCGGCACCATCTTGGGCCTGTATGCCGGCGGGCTTCATATAGAAATCCGTCAATTTTCGTGCTCCGTGGGCGACCGATCTACCGCGGGTCATGTCCCCGGGGATGCGGGGGAAGCTGTGTCCCTTCGCGGAACCGATCGGTGCAGTCGATGGGGCTGTATGCTGCGTGTAGCTCGGTGGATGAACGGAGCTCCGGGATTATGTGGCCATTCCAGTCAGCGGCCAAGCCACGCCCCCCTAAAAGCGGATATTTTATGTGTACAGGAAACTCATTTTCAACAAGACAACCATCCTAAATGTACACATAAAAACTACCCACATATATTCCTGGCAAATAACCCGAATAAAAAAAGCGGAGGTGTCCTTCTTGCCATCCGTGACACGGTCTCTTTCCATCTTAAGAAATCCATCACAGCTGACAACGGTCGCTATATTATTCTTCAGGGTGATATTAATTCTAAACCGTACACTATTGTATCTTTATATGCTCCAAACACCCGACAGATTAGGTTTTTAAACAGATTACTCCGTAAAATACAACCTATCCAATACGGTAGTCTCATTCTTTGTGGTGATTTTAACCTCATTGTCGACCCACAACTTGACACTTCTAATGCTAAACGCAACAACAACACCTGCCTAAATACGATCCTGCACTCTGAAAAACTGTACGACATCTGGCGATGTACACATGGTAACGAGAAAGACTTTACCTTCTTCTCCCATGTACATGGGTCTTATTCAATGGACCTTACAAAATGTTTCATCCTCTGAGATACATGATATTACGTGGTCTGACCATTCTGCCATATCACTTTCTATTCATGAGAAGGGTGTCTCTCCTTCTCCACCCATCTGGCGCTGCAGTGTTAGATTACTACAGGACCCCGATACCAAAGAACTGATTTCTCAAAACCTTAAATCATATTTCCAACAAAATGAATATTCAGTAGAGAACCCCTTCACACTCTGGAACGCCCACAAAGCGTTTATTAGAGGCGTCCTTATCCAGCTAGGAGCTAGAGCTAAAAAAAAGTATACTGCAACCATAGACTCCATTACTTCCGATATCCACAATTTAGAAACCCTCAACAAAGCATCTCCCTCTCACCAACAAACTACCCAAATAACCTCACTTAGAGAAAAATTGAGAGATCACTTGGCCCAAAACTATGATTTCTACCTTAGACGCTTGAAGTTACGTACCTATGCCTGTGCGAATAGAGCAGGTAAATACCTTGCCAATAGGATTAGAGCAATACGTACCAAAACTAGGATTTCCCATCTGATTCACCCTACATCCCTTCATAAAGTAATCAATCCTCAAGAAATCGCAAACCAATTTGCACAATATTATAGTGAGCTTTACAACCTTAACACCGATCCCCACACTCCTCAACCCACTGTTCCCAAAATACAGCATTTTCTCAAAGATTTAGATCTCCCTAAACTCTCCGAATCACAGCTTGAATTGCTGAATTCACCATTCACAAACCATGAAATAACTTCAGTCATTACTTCACTCCCTCATGGGAAATCCCCAGGTCCTGATGGACTAAATAACGAATATTTCAAAACCTTTTCCACTATTCTTTCCACATATCTCCAAAAGATGTTCACACAAGCAGCACACTCAGCATCCTTTCCAAATGAAATGTTAAAAGCATACGTGACCACTATACCCAAACCTGGTAAAGATCCCACCACCCCTAGTAATTTTAGGCCTATTTCTCTCCTGAACACAGATATAAAGATCTACGCCAAACTTATCGCCCTTAGACTATCAGAGTTTATGCCTTCTTTAATTAAAAGCGACCAGATGGGCTTCATCAGGGGGAGACAAACTTCTGATGCTACAAGACGTATTATTGACATTGTTCATTATGCTAATTTAACTAAAACTCCTTCTCTGCTGCTCTCCATAGACGCAGAGAAGGCGTTTGATAGGGTGGAGTGGTGTTACATGAAGGAAGTTCTACAAAAATTTGGCTTTCAAGGTTTTTATCTCTAACGTAATGTTGGCTTTGTATTCCAATCCATCCGCCCAAGTCTTAACAGCTGGAATGCTTTCTACACTTTTCCCTATTTCTAATGGCACTCGTCAGGGGTGTCCATTATCTCCAACCATTTTTAACCTTATGATAGAGCCCCTGGCGGAGGCCATTAGATCCCAGACCGATATTGCTGGACACATGTTAGGATCTCGCAACCACGTTATTAACCTGTTTGCCGATGACGTTGTATTGATGCTGACAAATCCAACCAGATCTCTCCCCTTAGTCCATGAAACTTTAAAAAACTTTGGTGAGATTTCGTATTATAAAGTTAACTTCGCCAAATCATTGATTCTAGATTTAGGAAATGACAAACGTATCAAACTCCAACTTCAAACCACTCTTCCATATGTATGGAAAGAAGATGGCATACCCTATTTAGGTATAACAATTACTAATTCCACGAAAACTCTAGTCTCCGTCAATATTAAGTCATTGCTTCTAAAAATAGATGAAACGCTCAAATGTATAGCCAAGACCGAACTATCCTGGATGGGCAGATTGGCAGCGTGTAAGATGTTAGTTCTCCCTCTCATATTGTATATGTTCAGATCCATACCTATACCTATTCCAACCCATTTCCTTAAAACCTTGTCTACTACTCTGTGGAAATTCATATGGAATGGTAAAAAAGCTCGTTGCTCTCCTAGCAACCTAATTCCGCATAACCGAGTAGGTGGAGTAGGACTGATTGATGTTTCTGATTATTTATGGGCATCTAGACTGGACCAACTCCAACACTGGTTCAAAACTATAGATTCACCACCTTGGGTTGAACTGGAAAGGCATATAGCCCCATTACCAGATCTAGTGGCATTACTCGCGGGTGATGTCTGGAAACCCTGGGCATTCCATTCCATGGCTCCTACCCTTATAGCCTCCCTACAAGCATGGAGGTTCTTCATACATCATACCCATAACTCTCAAAATGCTGTGGAATACAAATTTCCGCTTAGCCTGCTCGAGCATAAAATCCCTATGCTGTCCCTAAAACAGTTCCCCAACCACGGTATACATACCATCCAAGACCTATTGTCTAATGGTACAGCTCTTTCCAGCACGCAAATTATGGCTCAATATAATCTCCCCAATAAGTACCAGTTTACATGTATCCAAGTGGCACATTTTCTAAAACGTAACCCTCCCCCTACTATAACAATTCCATCCAGTGTGTGGAACTTCTTAACTCGAGAACACCCCACCAGGAAAGGCATTTCGCTTTTTTACTCCCTTCTACATGCTAAACAATCTTTTGTGAAAACAAAACCGATTGCTAAATGGGAGACGGATTTAGGGAAATCATTTACAGATGACCAGTGGACAACCACATTTCGAGAAATCCAAAAAGCCTCCCGTTCTATTAATCATTGGGCAATGACTATTAGAATAATTAACAGGTGGCAGTACACACCGTGTAGATTGGCAACATTTTTTCCATCTGCCCAAAATACATGTTGGAGAAATTGTGGACAGCTAGGACATCTACTGCACATGTTTTGGGAGTGTCCCAACTTGGTTAGTTATTGGAATCAAGTTTTCCAACTTATAACATCACTCACGGGTATTGTCACTCGTCCCAATCCATCCCTAGGAATTCTACATATGGGTATTGAACAATTTCCGCATGATATGCGGATGGTTATTTCCAACATTCTTCTTTCTGCTAGATCCATGATCTTACAACATTGGAAAACTGCCATGACGGTAAACATCTCTGACCTGATTAGAAGAGTAAACCAACACCACACTATAGAGCGTGCTCTTGCCATAAACACTTTAAAGTGTGATCTATTTGATAAGCAATGGAAAATTTGGACCAACAAATATAAGAACTCTGTGAATTAGATATTAAACCTGATAAGTTATATCCTGTGTAGTAACCAGTATTTACATTACTGTTTATGTAACCACTTACTTACCCGTTTTTTTTTTTTTTCTTCACCCTTCCTCTCCTTCTCCCCTTTTCCCTCCCTCTATTACATTGACTGTTAATTACAATTGTAAAAGTCAACATGTCCTGTACCACTTACCTTTGTATATCCTTTATAAATTAATAAAAATGTATTTAAAGAAAAAAATGTACCAGTTGAAAATTACAAACAGATTCAACTTAACACAACAAACCTACACAGTCCCTGTCTTGTTTGCACCACCTGCATACTGCTGTTCTGAGTATATAGGGCCTGGGGGCCACACGTATTTCCTTTTTTTAATATGGGTACGGGGTTCCCCTTAATATGCATACAAGACCCAAAGGGGCTGGTAATGGCCAGGGAGGGCTACCCATGCCATTTTTCTCAATGATTTTCAACGATATTGCAGGAACCAGATATAACATTAAAACCGCAAGTAGTTATAAATGACGTTATTTCCGTTAAATGTCATTTTGTGCAGGGACTGTTCTAAACACGGGAAACACGTGGCACTTCACAGGCATCCTACAGACACCCCCCAGGCACCATATTTAAAGGAATATTTCACTTTTTTTTCACTTTAATCGTCATTAAAATCCCGCCAAAACGGCCGTTTTTAAAACTTTTTTTTGCATTGACCCATGTCCCCTGGGGCAGGAGCCGGGTCCCCAAACCCTTTTTAGGACAGTATCTTGCATATTAGCCATTAAAATTAGCACTTTTAATTTAGAACGTTCAACTCCCATAGACTTCAATGGGGTTCTAACGTTCGTACGAATTTGGGGGTCCGTTCGAAAGTTCTGGTGCGAACCGAACCGGGGGGTGTTCGGCTCATCCCTATTGTTGACTGATAAACCTCAGAGAGAGGATAACGAAAATTATAAGTGGTCCTTTTTCCCAAGGTTTTCGACACAACACAAACAAATTAAGGATATTTTTGTAAGGCATTGGGGTATTTTGAGGAATGATAAAATACTTGGATCTGCTATACCTGATAGACCTAGAGTTGTCTTTTGGGGTCTACCAGCCCTCAAAAGTAAAATTGCAAACTCACTTACTAATCCTCCTACTAGGTCAACTTTGTTTAATAACTGGATAGATTACTACCCTTGCAAAAAGTGTTCTGTGTGCCACCACAATACTAGTGGTCGGAAGACCACGAAAGAATTTAGATGGTCAATGACCGACCGAGTGTATACTATTAAACAATTTTGCACTTGTGCCGCAACCAATATCATCTCTCTATTGGCTTGCCCTTGTGGCAAACAATATGTTGGCTGAACGATAAGATCATTTACAACTAGGGTCTCTGAACCTATTAATTTAATTAAACTCAGGAGTACCAAACATACTGTTCCATGGCATTATCAGCAGTAACATGCCCGTGATCCAACCAGAACCCAATTTTTTATTATAGATAGATATATTGCACCATGGAGGGGAGGAGCCAACACTAGAGGAGTGTCCAGATTGGAAACTTTCTGGATTTATGAACTACAGACTTATCACCCTCAATGGATGAATGTTGAGTGGGACATAAACGACTTTATTAATGGAGCGTAGGAATGATCAGTGGTCTTAATATTTAATAATTGGCTGATCAATTTTCTCTTGTGATTTTTGATCATGTTTATGTTTTTTTAATCCTCTTTCTTAACTTTTTTGTATATTTTTGCATCTTGATTTAATTTATTCTAATCTATTTTCCATGTTTAATTTCTAATTAATTAATTTAATATTTCATGTTTAATTACACAATATATTTTATCTACCATTCATATACCTTTGTGTGACTACCATGTACTGTTCTGCAGAGATATCTCCGTTCTGTACGTCAGTAGTTATCAGAGTAATACACACCAATGTTTATTCATTTTTTTTTTATTTAATCATTATTGAAATTTAGTGATAAATATATGTTTTTTAATGTGATTGTTAAATGATGACCCCCTTTTTGTAGTATGCCCGCAATTGGAGTTCATTTACTAATGTAAAATGTGCTGCCTTTATTTTTATTTTTACTGTTTTAATAATTTTCTTTTTTTGTGATGTCTATTTGAACGATGGATGCGCTTTGTTGACATCTTTTGAGGTGGGTGGAGTCTCCTTATGTGAAGGCTGTTGAGCCCGGTCTTCCTGTGAGAGATGTATTTTCCTTATATCAATATACACCACCACGCCTTGTTTTGAAATCGTGGCATGGTGGGTGATAGAATAAATGCCAGAAGATTCACACCCCTTTTTTTAAAGTGAGGCTTGACTCCCGGACGCCATATGATCCAGCCTCGCTTTCATAGCGATGCTTGGCTCATAGATGTCACTAAACCTAGCCTCATGTTTACAGCGAGGCTCGGTCAGCGCATTTATCATACGACCAAGCCTCGCTCTCGTGGTGAGGCATGGCTAATGCTTTTACTAACATCACACCTATCTCTGAAACTCTCCAGGCTTCTTTTTAAATTTATGATTTAAGTGATCTCTAAATCAGAATGTAAATTACTCCTTGACGCTTTGGACACTTTGTTTGATGACTACATATAGTATTTCACTTTCGGGGCCGATACCGGAAGTGACGCTATATGGAAGTCCTGCGGTGGTTTTAATATTTTGGGGTCACCATTCCTATTTAAGCGATGTTGCTGGGGGGGTCAGCACCCCAGATGATGACTGTGTGAGTCGAAACGCACCGGGTGGACCTGCCATCAGATATCGCTGGTTCGAATCCCAACTACAACACTACTTGCCTGGAGTTTGCATGTTCTCCCTGTGCCTGCGTGGGTTTCCTCCGGGTACTCCGGTTTTCTCCCACTGTCCAAAGACATGCAGGTAGGTTAATTGGCTTCTGTCCAAAATTGGCTCTAGTATAAGAATGGGGACCTTGGATCGTGGGCTCCTTGAGGGTAGGGACCTATGTGAGTGTGCAGTGTACAGGGATGGGGACAATTGTAGACACTTAGACTCAGGTGGAACTGGATGGACTGGTGTCTTTATTCAACCTTACTAACTATGTAACTATGTATGTACCATTTTACACACTATATATGTTTATGAAATGTGAGTAATCTACTTTATCTATTAAAATAATTTTTAAATGGGATCACACTATGTGAGTTCTTTTATTTGCATGACTTATGCATGAAATATCAAACTTATACCTCCTATTCAAAGTCCTGGAATTGTATGGTGCCTGCCGCTGACGGTTTAAACACACATATATATCCATCGAGTTCATTCAATTAACAAGCCTTTCTGACTTGGGTGGCGTAAGCCCCGCCAGGTCAACATCATCTGGTAAGCCTCCCTCTTATCATGGTGGTGGTGGTGTCTTCCCCTTTTTTTAAGGGCTCCACTTGGGATTGAACCTTCACATTTATCCACTTATTTATGAGGTCACTTGGATTGTAGTAGCAATGTGCACTATGAAAAATGCGTTGAAGGACTATTTGGACATTTCTGATAGACTTTTTTGCATATGTTCACTTCTTTGGTGGATTCACTTATTCATTTTTGGAGATTTAAATATCGTTTTGTATCTACATGCTTTTTTAATGGTTTACATTTCACATTGTGCCATTATATGTATTGTAACATAACACTGCACTTTTTTTCACATATGCAATTCCGACACGCAAAATTCCGAAGCATGCTCGGAAACAATTCGACCCATGCTTGGAAGCATTAAACTTCCCTTTTATAGTGCCGTCCAATGTGTTGTATGTCAAGGAGCTATTGACCATCGGAATTTGGTGTGACCATGTGTAGGCAAGACAGTTTGAGCGAAATTCCATCGGAATTCCAACGGGAAAACCATCAGAGATTTTTCCGACAAGAATTCCAATCGTGTGTACACAACATAAGAGTTAATATGGGAAAAAAATGTCTCCACTGATGCTTTATCACCAATCCTTGTTTCCCTAATAACCCAAAATTTTCAAAATCCAATTGTCATTGGGACAGAAAGTGAGGTGAAATCTTCTGAACAGGGGCACAGACAGCAAAAGAAATGTTACAGGGGTGATAACCCTGCTCTATATTATCCAAATACACCTAAAAACGGATTCAACTTATCAACAAACCTACAATCCCTATCTTGTTTGGAACCCGGGAACCGCCTGTATACTGCTGTTCAGAGTATATAGGGCCTGGGGGCCCAATGCCTTTTTTTATTTGGGTGTGGGGTTCCCCTTAATATCCTTACCAGACCCAAAGGGCCCGGTAATGGACTGGGGAGAGGGGACATTACATTACAGCTGCAAGGAATTTTAAATGATTTTTTTCCTTTAGAAAATGCCATTTTGTGTCAGGGACTGTCCTGTGGCAGGACCCAGGTCCACAAACACTTTTTATGGCAATAACTTGCATATTAGCCTTTAAAATTAGCACTTTTGATTTTTCACGTTCTAGTCTTTAATGGGGTTTGTGTGTTTGCACAAATTTTGGGTCTATTCGCATGTTCTGCCGCAAACCGAACCGTGGGGTGTTTGGCTCATCCCTAATGGCCAGCAGCAGAAAAAAAGGACAAGCGTGCCCCATGGCCACCTGCAGATGATGCACCATGTCCACGACCAGCATTGTTGTCTGTAGACACAGAGCCTGCTTGCCTTCTTTGAGTGGCCTGTGAGTGTCTCCCTCTCCTTGGTGATGGATATTTTGTTTTGCAACACCACAATACACTGTATTAGATACTGTGTACACCAGTAGAAGTGTAGTAGCAACTGTACTATGGCTGCACTGTATTGTGTAATGTGTACACCAGTAGAAGTGTAGTAGAAACAATACACCACAGAATGTACTGTAGATATAGGCTACACTGGATGCAGAGTATATATATATATATATATATATATATATATATATATATATATATATATATATATACAGTATCTCACATAAGTGAGTACACCCCCACATTTTTGTAAATATTTTATTATATTTTTTCATGTGACAACACTGAATAAATTTACTACAATGTAAAGTAGTGAGTGTACAGCTCGTATAACAGTGTCAATTTTCTGTCCCCTCAAAATAAATCAACACACAGCCATTAATGTCTTAATGTCTAAACCACTGACAACAAAAGAGAGTACACCCCTGAGTGAAAATGTCCAAATTGGGTCCAAAGTGTCAATATTTTGTGTGGCCACCATTACTTCCAGCACTGACTTAACCCTCGGGGGCTTGGAGTTCACGAGAGCTTCACAGGTTGGCACTGGAGTCCTCTTCCACTCCTCCATGACAACGTCACTGAACTGGTGGATGTTAGATACCTTGTACTCCTCCACCTTCTGTTTGAAGATGCCCCACAGATGCTCAGTAGGGTTTAGATCTGGAGACACGCTTGGCCTGTCCATCACCTTTACCCTTAGCTTCTTTAGCAAGGCAGTGGTCATCTTGGAGGTGTGTTTCGGGTCATTATGATGTTGAAATACTGCCCTGTGGCCCAGTCTCTGAAGGAAGGGGATCATGCTCTGCTTAAGTATGTCACAGTACATGTTGGCATTCATGGTTCCCTCAATGAAAGCTCCCCATTGCGGGGAGCACTCATACAACCCCAGACCATGACACTCCCACCACCATGCTTGGCTGTGGGCAAGACACACTTGTCTTTTTACTCCTCACCTAATTTCTGCCACACACGCTTGATACCATCTGAACCAAACACGTTTATCTTGGTCTCATCAGACCACAGGACATGGTTCCAGTAATCCATGTCCTTAGTCTGCTTGTCTTTAGCAAACTCTTTGCAGGCTTTCTTGTGAACTATCTTTAGAAGAGGCTTCCTTCTGGGATGACAGCCATGCAAACCAATTTGATGCAGTGTGTGGTGTATGGTCTGAGCACTGACTGGCTGCCCCCCCCCCACCCCTTCAACCTCTGCAGCAATGTTGGTAGCACTCATATGTATATTTCCCAAAGACAACCTTTGGATATGACGCTGAGCACGTGCAGTCAACTCCTTTGGTCGACCATAGCGAGGCCTGTTCTGAGTGGAACCTGTTCTGTTAAACCACTATATGGTCTTGGACACCGTTCTGCAGCTCAGTTTCAGGGTCTTGGCAATCTTCTTATAGCCTAGGCCATCTTCATGTAGAGCAACAATTCTTTTTTCACATCCTCAGAGAGTTCTTTGCCATGAGGTGCCATATTGGACTTCCAGTGACCAGTATGAGAGAGTGAGAGTGATAACCCCAAATTTAACACACCTGCTCCCCATTCACACCAGAGACCTTGTAACACTAACGAGTTACATGAGACCGGGGAGGGAAAATGGCTAATTTGGGCCAATTTGGACATTTTCACTTAGCGGTTACTCACTTTTGTTGCCAGCGGTTTAGACATTTATGGCTGTGTGTTGAGTTATTTTTAGTGGACAGCAAGTTTACACTGTTATACAAGCTGTACACTCACTACTGTACATAGCAAAGTGCCATTTCTTCAATGTTGTCACATGAAAAGCTATAATAAATATATATATATATATATATATATATATATATATATATATATATATATATATATATATATATATACACATACACTGCCTGCACTGGCTGAATATTGAGTCAACACTGCCTCAAGGCTGCCTTTGTTTCTGCTCCTGTTTTGGCACATCCTGATCCTGTTACCTTTTATCCTTGAGGTTGATGCTTCTGAGATTGGAGTTGGCACCCTTCTGTCACAACATCCTACCTCTGAGAGCGATATGCATCCGTGTGGCTACATTCCAAAGAAATTGTCACCTGTGGAGTGTAATTACGAGATTGTTGACAGAGAGCTGTTAGCGATCATTTTAGCCCTGAAAGGATGGAGACATCTCCTTGAAGGTACCACTGTGCCGGTTCTCATTCTTTCTGATCATAAGAATCTCACATTGTCTGAGGCTAAATGCTTCTCTCCCAGAAGGGCGCAATAGGCTCTTTTCATTTCTAGTTTCAATTACATTGGCCAAACTGCTGGTTGCAAGCTGAACAGTGGAGCCTTGAGTGGAGTGTGAATAAGTATTGCTTTTTGACTGCTGGTGACTGCTGGGTTGCATTTTTAGGTTCTTTTGGGGCTTTTTCTTGTAGCTTTTTATACCCTTTTCTGTCACTTTTTAAATAGTGTTTTTTTTTGTTTTTTGTTTTTTTTTCTTCCTTTCCTTCCTTCAGCCTACTAATTAAGGGGAGGGTTTAATTGGGCACAGGTGCTTGAGGTCTATATAAGTTTGGGTTGAACTCATTTGAGCCTGCTCATCTTGAGTTTGTGAGAACTCTGTCCAAGTGGAACTGGTCAAAGTGGTGAGTTAAAAACCAGAGTTAGTGGAACTGGTCAAAGTGGTGAGTTAAAAACCAGAGTTAGTGGAACTGGTCAAAGTGGTGAGTTAAAAACCAGAGTTAGTGGAACTGGTCAAAGTGGTGAGTTAAAAACCAGAGTTAGTGGAACTGGTCAAAGTGGTGAGTTAAAAACCAGAGTTTAAAACAGGAGGTTATAACAGGGGTCATAGTAGCTGTGTAGTCTAAGTACCCGATTGTTTGTCTGAGTAGTGTGTGTGTGTGTGTATATCGTTAGTACTTGTGCATTGTGGGTGCACGCTGGTCTGTGAGTACCTGTGTACTGTCTTGTTGAGTATCAGTGTCAGGAAGCTAGTTGTTATGTAATTTGGACTGGGTATAATCTCTAATCCTCATTAAATTAATAGGTACGATGACTGGCGGGTGTGGAGAGGCGACTCGGTGTACATCTTGCGGCATGTATGCGTTCCTTGATCATCTGATCGAGGCTGAATACTGCTGTGCAAAATGTAAGCACATTGTTTCCCTGGAAGCCCAGGTTCTGAATCTGGGGAAGCAACTGTCAGCACTGAGAGGCCCCTCCACCCTAAATGAGAACCAGGAACGTACACGGCAGGTGCCGGCAGGGGCCAGCACAGAGGTGGGTGGAGACAAGGAGGTGCAGGCAGTAGCAGAGAGTAGATGGGTGACAGTCAGGAAGGGTAGAGGGGCAAGTGCCAGGGAGGCCGATCCAGGGCTGGAGCATCCCAATAAGTGCGCTCCATTGAGTGACATTGGTGATCCCAGTCAGGGACCAGCACTGCTGGAGCTGAGGGATTCTCCTAGCTGCCAGGAGAAGAACTCCTCCAGTGAGAGTGGGGGGGAGCGAAGGGAAAGGAAAGACAGATTCTGGTGGTAGGGGACTCAATTCTTAGGAGGACAGAGAGGCCAATCTGTAACAACAACCTGAAGTGCCGAACTGTATGTTGTCTGCCGGGCGCTCGGGTTCGGCACATCACGGATCTGGTGGACAGATTACTGGGAGGGGCTGGGGAAGACCCAGCTATCATGGTGCACGTTGGCACCAATGACAAAGTCAGAGGCAGATGGAGTGTCCTAAAGAATGATTTTAGGGACTTGGGAGCTAAGTTGAGGAAAAGGACCTCCAAGGTAGTATTCTCAGGAATACTACCAGTACATCGAGCCACACCAGAAAGGAAGAGGGAGATTAGGGAAGTAAACAAGTGGCTCAAAAGCTGGTGTAGTAAGGAGGGGTTTGGGTTCCTGGAGGACTGGGACGACTTCTCAGTCGACAACTGGTACTATAGAAGGGACGGACTGCACCTAAATGAGGAGGGTGCAGATCAGCTGGGGATTGAGGATGGCCAAAAAGTTAGCGGGTTTTTTAAACTAGGTGATGGGGGGGGGGGTGGGTTCAGAGATAGAGATAGTCAGCGTGGAGCATATTCCAGAGGATAATATTAGGGGCATTAGTGGTGGGGTAACCGAAGCACATAAACCCAAGGTAAATATAGTAGCAAGTCCTAGTTGTAATCTTGGAACACCCAAGAGGATAGTATGTGGCCGGTCAAAATATATTAATACATTAAAATGTTTGTTCGCCAATGCCAGAAGTTTTTCCCAATCACAGTGTGTCAAGACACTTTAAATCACATCATGACAGCGATCCTTCTCTTTGCAAATTCTATGGGATCGATAAGATTTCAAAACATTGGCGAGGAACACACATGAAAAGAGAAATATCAAAAAATGAAACAAAATGGATATATAAATTAAAGACAATGCAGCCGTTAGGAATGAACATAGAGCTTGATTTAAATTGTTTTTTGTCCAATGATTGAAATCCCTTTTTTTGCTCTAGAGTTTCTCTTTTCACATTTCTTTAATTTGAATTTTTTTATCTTATGATGTAGGGTTTTATTTTGTTTTTGTCCTTACATATATAGATAAGATTATTGCTAAATATTTTATAGGAATGGTACTAATATATCTCATAAAAAGTGTAATTAAATAATTAGGTTTAAAAACCATTCCCTGTTTAACGAGTGGTATCAGATACTTTCACCTATAGACTGACATCTAGAGGTTAATCTTGTAATTTACAAGAAAGTATTTTCCTCTTCTTTCCTTTAATGGGAATTAATTGACAGGATTATTATTAATATTTTTTTAATTTTTCTCATTTTTGTTATGTATAGTTTTTTCCCTGTGATCTAGGGTGAACTATGTTGAGTTTTTATTTGTTTGTTTTTTATTTGTTAAGCATGGTAGCCAGTCATGTTTTTAAACAATGAATTTCTATTAAGCCTTGAGTGGGACTGAGGCTGCGTACTAAATTAAGTGTTTTTCTATTGGTCTTTCCGATCGATCGAGACACCATAAAGAACGTTGACTCTGTGACTAGGTACGCTTCCTGATGACGTGTCAAACGAAACGTACGTCGAGGCGGTACCTAGTCACATTCGTACACGTACAGTTCCGGACGTTTTTGGTTGTCGGCTGTTTCTTGGTGGAACGCACGCCCTACACAACGAGGAACTACGCATCCATTACGAAATGATTGTTTTAAGCGAGCAGCCCCAGTGCCAGGTCGGGCACCGGCATATGTAAGCAGCCATTTGGCCTTATGTTTTTTAATTTATTATTTTATTAAACGGTGTCACACTATGGGTTTTGTTTGCTCTCCTTTTTTTATGACCTGTCTGAATCTATGAGGAGAAGGTTTTTTTCCATAAGAGGTCCACCTTATTCCATGTGAGCAGGGAATTCACCTGCATAAGCCTATTTGACTATCTTTTTAATTAAAGTAGTCAACAGCATCTGGTAAGAAGACAACTTTATCTTCACAGTTGGGGTGTTTTCTGTGTCCAAAATATTTTGGTGAAGGGACGTGTCACAACTTTGTAGAAGATTTCAGCCACCTTTCTGGCCTATGGATTTAGATGGAGTTTTCCACTGAATGAATCACTGTTTTGGACTGTGGATATTTTTGTTTTTCTAGTATCTAATTGGGACTTTATTCATTATTTTTTATTTGTATTATTCACTTCCTTGCAATTATTTCGTTTTTTAATTTATGGTGATAGGTTGTCTATTACTTGAGGCGTTCTATGATTATTCATTTTCACATTTGTAATTGATGTTCATATAGATAATTTTTTCAGTGCCCCTACTATTATTTTATTTTCAGCACGACAAGTTTTTTCTCTTGTTTCTAGGGAGCAGCTATTAGTGTTTCACTTAGTTTATTTGATTCACTGATTATTAGTTTATTCTTTTTTTCACATTTTTATAAGTGGCGCGGAGTTTATTAGCTGTTGTTTTTCAGCTATACTTTCACAATGCCAGAAGTCTGCCAAGCAAAATAGGCGAGTTGGAAGTATTGCTGAAACTTGGCTTCATTCCTCACATGACTGGGCTATTAATATTCCTGGCTATGCACTCTTTCAGAAAGACAGAGTAAAAAGGAAAGGTGGAGGGGTCTGTCTGTATGTGAGAAATAATCTCAAAGCGAGTGAGAAAGAGGACCTGGTGGGCGGAGAGTGTGATGAGTCTGAGGCATTATGGGTAGAACTGCATACAGATGCGCGTAGTTCAAAGTTAATCATTGGAGTTTGTTATAGACCACCCAATGTTAATGAGGAGGTGGAGACTCAGCTCCTTGCACAGATAGAAAGGGCTGCAAGGCCTGGGACAGTGATAATAATGGGGGATTTTAACTACCCAGAAATTGACTGGGGTAATGGCACTGCTGGGACAGTTAAAGGGCAAAAATTTGTAAACCTATTACAGGACAATTTTATGGTACAGTTTATTGAGGCCCCAACTAGGAATGATGCACTGTTGGACCTGGTAATCTCAAACCATGCAGAACGTATTACTAATGTTCAGATAAAGGAACATCTGGGTAGCAGTGACCATAACATGATTTCATTTGATGTTAGCTGTAAGCAAAAATCACATACGGGAAAGATAAAAACAGTTAGTTTCAAGAGAGCAAATTTTCCAAGGATGAGGGCTGCTCTCCAGGACTTAGACTGGGAGAGAATATTGGCACCAATGGGCACAAAACAGAAATGGGAATTCTTCAAAAAGCTAGTTTGTGATCTCACGGCGAAGTACATTCCCATGGGCAATAAGTTTAAAAGGTTAAAAATAAAGCCGATGTGGCTCACGGCCAAAGTTAAAAAAGCTATAAACTATAAAAAAAGAGCTTTCAAAAAATATAAAAATGAAGGAACACTAGTGTCATTTAAATGTTACAAGGAATATAACAGAATATGTAAAAAGGAAATCAAGGATGCAAAAATTCAAAATGAAAGACAGATTGCAAAAGACAGTAGGACAAACCCCAAAAAATTCTTCAAATATATTAATAGTAAAAAGGTTAAGTCTGAGCATGTAGGCCCTTTGCAAAATAATCTGGAGTGGGTGACTGGGGACAAAGAGAAGGCTAATTTATTAAATACTTTCTTCAGCTCTGTGTATACAAAGGAGCATGGGGGAGCTCATGTCCACTACTGACGCAGCCCCTAATCCACAATGGCTCATAAGTGATATGGTCCAGAAATATTTGGACAGAATAAAGGTGGAGAAAGCACCTGGTCCTGATGGCATCCACCCACAGATCCTAAAAGAATTGAGTTCTGTAATTTTAAAGCCATTGTATCTAATTTTTAAGGACTCATTAATGACAGGAATAGTACCACTGGATTGGCGCAGGGCCAATGTGGTGCCTATATTTAAAAAGGGAACAAAGTCTTTACCAAGTAATTATAGACCCGTTAGTTTAACTTCTATAGTTGGGAAGATACTGGAGGGATTAATAAAAGACCACATAGACGAGTTCTTGCAGGAAAAAAATATTTTGAGCAACAGACAGCATGGATTCATGAAAGACAGGAGTTGTCAGACAAACCTGATTTCTTTTTATGAGGTGGTAAGTAAAACCTTGGACAGAGGGGTGGCGGTGGACGTGATATATTTGGATTTTGCAAAAGCGTTCGATACAGTTCCGCACACACGGCTCATGTGTAAGGTAAAGTCTACAGGTTTGGAAACATCAGTTTGTAGATGGATAGAAAACTGGCTAAAAGACAGAATTCAGAGAGTAGTGGTTAATGATTCTTACTCTGAATGGTCTAAGGTTATGAGTGGTGTACCCCAAGGTTCAGTGCCGGGACTCTTACTTTTTAATATCTTTATAAATGATATTGGGTCTGGGATCAAGAGTAACATTTCCATCTTTGCAGATGACACCAAGCTATGCAGTGCAATAACGTCCTTACAGGATGTCACCAATTTACAAGCTGACCTCAATGCTCTGTCTAATTGGGCGACTATGTGGCAGATAAGGTTTAATGTTGAGAAATGTAAGGTTATGCACTTGGGGGCTAAGAATATGCATGCATCATACAAGCTAGGGTGAGTACAACTGGGGGAATCCATAGTGGAGAAGGATCTAGGGGTTTTGGTAGATCATAAGCTCAATAATAGCATGCAATGCCAAGCTGCGGTTTCCAAAGCGAGCAAAGTCCTTTCCTGTATTAAGAGAGGTATGTACTCCAGAGAGAGAGATATCATTTTGCCCCTGTTCAAATCATTAGTAAGACCTCATCTGGACTATGCTGTTCAGTTTTGGGCACCCGTTCTCAAAAAGGATATTGGGGAACTGGAGAAAGTGCAGAGAAGGACAACCAAACTGATAAGAGGCATGGAGCAACTCAGCTATGAGGAAAGATTAGAGGTACTGAATTTATTCACTCTTGATAAGAGGAGATTAAGGGGGGATTTGATCAACATGTACAAATATATAAGGGGTCCATATAGGGAACTTGGTGTTGAGTTATTCACTTTAAAGTCAACAAAGAGGACAAGGGGGCACTCTTTACGTCTAGAGGAGAAGAGATTTCATCTCCAAATACGGAAAGGTTTCTTCACAGTAAGAGCTGTGAACATGTGGAATAAACTCCCTGCAGAGGTGGTTATGGCCAGCTCAGTGGATTGCTTTAAGAAAGGCCTGGATTATTTCCTAAGTGTACGTAATATAACTGGGTACTAAAATTTATAGGTAAAGTTGATCCGGGGAAAATCCGATTGCCTCTCGGGGGATCAGGAAGGAATTTTTTCCCCTGCTTTAGCAAATTGGATCATGCTCTGCTGGGTTTTTTTTGCCTTCCTCTGGATCAACTGTGGGTATAGAATTGGGTATATGGGCTAGTATATTTATTATATATATATATATTTTTTTTGGTTGAACTGGATGGACTTGTGTCTTTTTTCAACCTGACTAACTATGTAACTATGTAACTATGTAACATTGTCTCATTCTTACGCAGTACTAAGAATGTAAGGGCTGACGCATTGTCATGACAATTTATCTCCACTTCCAAGATGGAGTCTTTCCGGTTCCTGTGATTCCTCCTAATCATATTCTGGCTATGGTTCGCACCAGTCTTACTTCTCCTTTGAGTGACAAAATTCTTGCTGCTCAGGTTCATGCTCCTCCTGAGAAACCTTGTGACTGCTGCTTTGTCCCAGAGAGTCTCCGTACTGCCATGCTCCAGACTTACCATTCTTCCAAGTCTGCTGGCCACCCTGGGAATAATCAACTAGCCATTTCTCAACAATTCTGGTGGCCTAGTCTACGTGCTGATGTAACTGCCTTCGTAGCTGCCTGTTCTGTGTGTGCTCAGATTAAGACTCCACGACACCTTCCAGTGGGCCTCCTACAACCCATACCCAATGAAGAGAAGCCCTGGACACACCTGTCTATGGATTTCATTGTGGCGTTACCCAACTCCCAGGGCAAACAGTTATCTTTATGGTGGTGATTGACCAGTTCTCAAAAATGTCTCGTATTCCACTTAAGAAGTTGCCCACTTCTAAGGAACTGGCTTCCATTTTTGCTCTGGAGATCTTTTGCTTACATGGGCTACCCAAAGTGATTGTCTCCGACAGGGGTAGTCAGTTTGTGTCCCGGTTATGGCGAGCCTTTTGTGCACAGTTGGGAATTCAGCTTGCTTTCTCCTCTGCGTATCACCCGCAGACTAATGGGGCTTCAGAACGAGACAATCAGTCCTTATATTTCTGGCCATCATAACAACTGGTCAGACCTCTTACCATGGGTGGAGTTTGCTCACAATAGTGCCTTCAATTCTGCTTCCCGATTGTCCCCATTTATGGCGAACTATGGTTTCCAACCTTCCATGTCTGAATCATTTGTTCCGCAGAGTATTCCTGCATTAGAGGAGCATCTCTGTGGTCTTCGTTCCACTTGGGTACAAGTCCAGGAGGCTTTGCGTCATGCTAATGATAGGTACAGACTCCATGCTGACCGCAGACGCCTGCCTGCACCTTCCTACCAGGTTGGGGACAGGGTCTGGCTGTCATCTTGAAACCTCAGACTTTGGGTTCCCTCTCTGAAGTTCGCACCTCGGTTTATTGGGCCTTTCCATATTCTTTGCAGAATTAACCCAGTGGCTTACACATTATGGAGATGTGGAAGCATTGCATAAATCTAGCATGAATACTGTATACAGTATATATACCAAGCTTTGTAGGTCTGAATCTTATATGTACTGTAGTTGCTGTCAAAATTGTTTTTGGGAATTGATACAATGTGTGTACACAGTGCAAGGAAGATATTGAGAAGACAGATCAAAGTAGATGGAAGTATATATATATATATATATATATATATATATATATATATATATATTTACGTACAGTATATGCAGTATATTTCTTTGTTATCTGAAGAAATTAGCATTATGGTTGAATAGAGAGACCCTTAGTGGAAATGTAAACATTGATCTGCTCCATAAAGGGTATACAGGTTCAGGAGCTGTACAGGAGGAATAACTCTTAGCCGCTGTACACGCGGTCGGAAATTCCAATGGAAAAGGTCCGATCGGATTATATTGTCGGAAAATCCGATCGTGTGTGGGCCCTATCAGACTTTTTCAGTCGGAAAAATTTTGAAAAATCCGATCTAACTTTTTCCGATCGTTTGTAGAGAATTCCGATCGGACAAAGTGCCACGCATGCTCAGATCAAATTAAGAGATCAAAGCTATTGGCTACTAGCCTCAACGTAGTCCCGGCCTAACGGACGAATGTCATCTTGTTCCGAACGATTGGATTTTCCGACATCTTTGGAAAAAATCAGACAGATTTTGTTGTCGGAATGTTCGACCGTGTGTACGGGGGCTTAGAGGGGAATTTATCAAAACTGGAACAGCCAGAATCTGAGGTAGTTGTGCACGGCAACCAATCAGCTTCCATATTTCATCTTCAAAGCTTAACTAAACAAACTGAAGATAGAGACTGATTGGATGTTCCAGATTTTGGCTGATCCAGTTTTGATAAATTCCCCATTAATATCATATTATCACCTTTCACTGATGGCTGTAATAATTTATGAAATAATACATTTACTGTTACATCTTTATCTGATTAAAATCTGCTTATAGATCTCTTGTAGACAGCTCAGATTACATGTTTGTTCCTCTTAAAACAAAAACAAAAAAAACATTAAAACATTTTCCAAGGTATTCTTCTGTCCATTAAGAGTTCCAGATTGATTATACAGACTTTTTTCTTTCTTTCTAGATTAGTTATGGAGCCAGAGATACTTTACTGAGTGATAGAAAGATGTATCCAAACTTTTTCCGGACAGTTCCGGATGATGAGATGCAATATGTGGCCATAGCAAAGTTACTGGAAAGGTTGAAGTGGAACTGGGTCGGGATCCTCACATCTGATGATGAATACGGAGAGAGGGAGATCCGACAACTCAGCAAACATTTATCTAATCATGGAATTTGTATTGAATTCACGATTTTGGTGTCTGTAAAGAATCATAATACAATTCCTCCAGAGCTGCGGACCTCAACTACGGAAGTTCTTATTATTTGTGGCTCAGTTAGTAGGACTTATTACATGTTTTTGTTGAATAATGTCCCTTATTACACGGAGAAAACATTTATTATACCAGATTCTTGGTCAATGAGTGGAATGTTTTTTGCTATCAGTAACTGCAGCTTGGTGTTTACGTTCCCCTATCTCTACATAACGAGATTGCTGGAACATTTGTTTAGTATTTATCCATCCAGCCGCCCAAATGACCCCCTGATAGAGGATATTCTCATAACTGAATATAGATGCTTTTCAAAAAACCAAATGAAAAATTTCCTTATTCCATTCACATTTAGACATCCTCTTAGGAACTGCAATTTGGAGAGATTTCAACTTGTTTTATGTTATCCTGATGAGAAAACATCCTATAGAGTGTATATCTCAGTCTACATTTTGGCTCAAGCATTACATGACATGGATTTCTCTTTTAAAATAAATAATAAAAAATCTGAACTAAATCCACACACACTAAAGTATAAGGTGAGAGCGTCCAATGAAAGTTTACTTGTATCATTTTATACTGAGCCTGACATTGCACCCATGATCCACTCATACCAGATAACTGATAACAGGTCTAAAATTATTGTTGTCACTCCAGCATGCGTGTTGATAACATTTGCAGAAAAATTGAAGCTTTAGTGTACAGGCGCCCCTCCCATCCGTGTTTATTTTTGTATATGCGTGTATGTGGGGGTGGGGGAGGCTGATATTTATGTATTTTGAGGGGTTGCTTGGAATTAACATTATTTTCTTACACTTTACTTTTTATCACATGAGGACACAAGTCCCCTATGTGATACTTTTTTTTGGGACAGGTTCCCTTTAATGAGACCCCTGATGTCTCCCCTGCCCTCCATTAAACAAATGAAGTGCAGATCACACTCCATTAGCTTCTTCACAGTGGCAGCAGAACCCTGAAGTCACATTTTACTGATCACTTCCGGGTTCTCAATAGATGGGGGAGATCAACAAACAGACATTCACTGGTCTCCCTAATGGAGGCTGCCATTGCTGAACTCTCCTCGGAGAATGCTAGTTCTTTGGCTGTTCAGATGCTTTCATATCAGAGTTGTCTGACTCTATTTCTGGCACTGATTTCCTGAAGTCACACACAGCAAAGTATCTATAAGTTTTGAGGGCTAAACCTGAAAAGTCAAGATGATGTATTAGTTATGGTGACCCCCACCACCACTTTTTCTGGCCCAGGCCATTTTCAGTTTTCAGCACTGTAACACTTTGAATGATAATCATTCAGTCATGTAACAATGTACCCAAACAGATAGAGATTTATTTTGGTAGGATTTAATCACCACCAAGTTTTTATGTTTTGCAATATAAACGAGAATAGTCTATTCTAACAAATTAACCACTTCCCGACCAGCGCACGCCAATGTACGTCGGCAGAATAGCACGGGCAGGCATATTGGCATACAGGTACGTCCAATCTTCAATGCAGCCCTGCCATCGCATGCACGCCACCAGTCCGGGTCCCGCGGACTCGATCGCCGCGGGCATACCCGCGATCGTCTCATGGGGTGGCTGAATGGAGAAATGCCGTTGTAAACAGCATTTCTCCATTCTGCCTAGCAACTAGTGACGCTGATTTCTGCTCCTTGTGATTGGAGCAGAGATCAGTGTTCACTAAATGAAAGCCCAGCCCCCCACAGTTAGTAACACACCCCTAGGAACACTTAACCCCTACACTGCCACCCACTGGTAAACCCCTTCACTGCCAGTGTCATTCACACAGGAATCACTGCATTTATATAGCAGTGATTGCTGTATAAATGACAATGGTCCCAAAAATGTGTCAAAAATTTCCGATGTGTCCGCCATAATGTTGCAGTCACAATAAAAATCGCTGATCGCCACCATTACTAGTAAATAAAAAATTATTAATAAAAATGCCATAAAACTATCCCCTATTTTGTAAACACTATAACTTTTGAGCAAACCAATGAATAATCGCTTATTGTGATTTTTTTATCAAAAATATGTAGAAGAATACGTATCGGCCTAAACTGAGGGAAAAAAAATGTTTTCTTATATATTTTTGGGGATATTTATTATAACAAAAAGTAAAAAATAATGTGTTTTTTTCAAAATTGTCGCTCTATTTTTGTTTATAGCGCAAAAAATAAAAACCGCAGGGGTGATCAAATACCACCAAAATAAATCTCTATTTGTGGGAAAAAAAGATGGCAATTTTGTTTGGGAGCCACGTCGCACGACCGCGCAATTGTCAGTTAAAACGACGCAGTGCCGAATCGCAAAAAGTGGTCTGGTCTTTGACCAGCAAAATGGTCCGTTAAAGTGGTTAAAAATTAGAATTTTATAGGCTACTAGGCAAGGAGATGTAAAATAGCATGGTGGGTGGGCACTGCCCTGGGGAACATGCACCAATACAAAAACATTTTTAAAATTCCACTTGACCAGAAGCAGTGATTTAAAAAAAAAATGCTTAAAGTGAAACAGTAAAAATGCAAAATTCCTTTACATAACATACTGGGGGGGGGGGGGGAGGGGGTCTAAATCTTGCCTTTAAATGGGCGCATCTCTATCATGTTCAGAAAGTACTGAAAGTTTCTGTTTGTTTTTTTTGTTTTTTGAGAAGCTGGCAGTGAAATGTCATTTGCTGGCAATTTAACCACTTGCCTACTGGCCACTTAAACTCCCCTCCTGACCAGATCAATTTTCAGCTTTCGGTGCTCTCACACTTTGAATGACAATTACTCAGTCATGCAACATTGTACCCAAATGATTTTTTTGCCCTTTTTTTCCCACAAATAGAGCTTTATTTTGGTGGTATTTGATCACCTCTGGGTTTTTTATTTTTTGCGCTATAAATGAAAAAAGACCAAAAATTTTGAAAAAAAACAAACCCCTTTTTTTTGTTTCTGTGATAAAATTTTGCAAATTATAAATTTTTCTTCATAAATTTTGGCCATAATTTATACTGCTACATATCTTTGGTAAAAATAACCCAAATTAGTGGATATTATTTTGTCTTTGTGAAAGTTAGAGAGTCTACAAGCTGTGGTGCAAATCATAAAAAAAAATTATCACATCTAATGTACTGGTGGCCTATCTCATTTCTTGCGACCCGAATAAGCCAGGCATGTACAAATACCCCCCAAATGACCCCTTTTTGGAAGTTAGACATTCCAAGGTATTTAGTAAGAGGCATAGTGAGGTTTTTGGTGTTGTCATTTTTTTCCCACGATTCTTTGCAAAATGAAGATTTTTTTTCCCACAAAATTGTCATTGTAATTTATTATTACATTGTTATTTCTCTCACATGGCATGTGTATACCACAAATGACACCCCAAAATACATTCTGCTACTCCTCCTGAGTATTACAATACCACATGTGTGGGACTTTTTCACAGCCTGGCCACTTAGAGAGGCCCAACATGCAGAGAGGGCCGTCACATGTTCTAGGAGCATGTGACACTGACGACAGATGACACTAATACATGGCCCTGATGACACGTGACACTAACAGGTGGCACTGATACATGGCACTGATGACACGTGACACTGACAGGTGGCACTGGGGACACATGGCACTAGGGACAGGTGGCACTGGGGACACGTGGCACTAGGGCCGGGTGGCACTGGGGGCACATGGCACTGGGGACAGGTGACACGTGGCAGTGGGGACAGGTGGCACGGATAGGTGGCACTAGGGACAGGTGGTACTGGGAACAGATGACACTGTTAGGTGCCACTGGGGACAGGTGGCATTGATAGGTAGCACTGGGGACACATATCACTGGCAGTACATTGGCTTCTCTTAATCACAGCCACCTCCTTTTAGTCCACCGTAGGTGTAGGGAATATCTTGAAAAACTCATAGGTAGACAATAGAGCTTGCTATGGTGTAGTATTTTCGTAAAATCCAGAATTTATTAAAAGAATTAAAATACTACTCACAATAAATTCAAAAGTATGCACAACGGAAAGATTGAAAAAAAAGACATTGTAATCATGTCTTCTCTTAAAGAGTAACTCCACTTTTGTTGAGAAAAAACCCTCCCCTCTGGGTGGTCTATGTACATTGCATGGATTTTACCAAACTTTGTTGCAGATTCCTATCTTTTGTTACTCTAAAAAAAATATATATTTGCTAATTTTTCTTCTCATGAAAGTTGAAATTCCCCTCATAAGTGCCTCTTCTCCGGAGTGAATACCTGTAATCTATCAGTCCTCATAGCTGAGATCTTCTGTCCTCCTTCTTCATTTTGTTGCCATTTTCTGAACTCTTTCTAATTCATCGACATCTTTCCTGAGGATTGGTGACCAAAACTGAACTGTATATCCAAGATGAGGCTGAGCCAGTGTATTGTAAAGGGGGAGAATTATTCATTTATCTCTGGAAAGTTCGCAAAGCAAATTGTTTATAGAAAGTCCCAATAAAATGTATCTGATTATAAGTGCTCAGCAAACAGGTCATCTCATCCTGATGGCATTCTCTAAATGAGAAAGTTAAGTAGATAAACAATCTATAATCAATTAATTATTAAATGTTCTTAATCCACTTGCCAACCAGCTGCCATCATTATACTGCGGCAGGCTGGCATGAACCCCGCAAACTATCGTAGCTGTACGCTGGCCCTTTAAATGCCCCATCTCCCCTGCTGCACGGCGGGGGGGGGGGGGGGGTGTTGTGCATGGCAGGTGGTCACAATGACCACCGGCCACGTGTGATCGTGAGCATGAGAGCCGGAACAGGGACGTGAGTGTAAACACACAAATCCCTATTCTGTGAGGAGAGGAGAGACAGATCGTCTGCTCCTACTAGCTAGGAACAACGATATGTCTAGTTCTCTAGTCAGTCCCCTCCCCCCACAGTTAAGGCCCATATACACGATTAGACTTTTTGACAACATACATGCAAATTAGCTGTTTTAAGGCAACACCCGACCGTGTGTACGCTTCATCAGACAAACTTTTTAGGTTTTCATCTGACTTTTGTTGGCTGTGTGAATGAACAAACATTCCGGCAACAAAAGTCCAATGGAGCAAAGTCTGATCGTGTGTATAGAAAACCATAGGACTTTTGTATAAAGTACAAAAACGCATGCTCAGAACCAATGCAAAAGATCAGACAACAATACAGAAGTTGATCAAAGGTGGCGGTAAAGAGCAAAAAAACACGTGATTTGGTGAATGTTGGCCGAAAAAGTCCGGCCATGTGTATGCAATACAAATTCGCGGAAAACGCCCTTTGTACAAAAATCCACAGGAAAGTTTGTGCAAATTAAACAAACTTTCTGGAATGTGTACAATATTAAATATTAAATCAAAAGCTGAACCCAGCGCTCCTATGTGTCAGTAAACTATTGTTAATTAGTCCTTTGAGATGCTCTCTCCACTTTAGTGATTGGCAGCTGTTATATATACAAAGACAATACTACACAATGTGGTTGACCCTACGAATCAAACACTAACAGCGCTCTATTATACAATCTGAATGATTGCTCCGATCGTTATCAAGAATACAAACAGACTAATCAAATGTCAAACATGTTTAACAGTAAAAAAGTAAAGTAAAAACAAAAAGAAACAAATAAAAAAGAGAGTCATTGAAGTGGAGAAACGTCAAGGTAGGGTGATATCTTCCCCCGTGAAGTTGTATTCCATTAGCATTAGATGCCTGTCCTACACCGTCACCGTTTCCACCAACGTGTGTACCCCCATAAATGGCCACTTACCGGAGCACCACTGCAAAAGGGCCTGTATGTACTGGATCTTTCAGTATAGCAAATTCTTCATGTATGGTCGGCAACGGCCAATAAACCCCCGGGATTCTACCAGCAGGCAGTTCAAAGGAAAAGATCGGCCGGCGGTAAGATGTTCGTGGTGCATTGTTGACATGATTTTAAGCTATTTGACTATGAGTTTATGTAAGCGCATTATGTAAAAAGGGGGGAGAGGGCACTTTTAATAAAGGGTATAACACTATACTAGTCCCCTTGTATTGTTACATGCTCATGTATAATGAGGAGATTATGTAAAGCCCCATACACACTATCAGTTTTTCTGCTGAGTTTTTCCTTCAGGTTTACCAAAACCATGTAGTAGAAGGGCCTGCCTGATTACATACAAATTGAAACTCCTAAGGTTTGACCTCATATTATATGGTTTTGGTAAATCTGAAGGAAAAACTCAGCAGAAAAACTGATAGTGTGTATGGGGCTTTAGAGAGCGGTGGAAAAAACGGAAAATTTATGTCAAATACTTACCGTAATTTTCCTTTCCTGATGGACTCCATGGCAGCCTACGTGTGGGTTTAGTCCCGCCTCCATTACCCTATAGGACGACACTCCCATAAATCTTTGCTCCCTGCCAGAGGCCGTGTTCGGTAACTATCCTACTCCAGCCATTTGGGAAGGAACTCCTGCTGCCATGGAGTCCATCAGGAAAGGAAAATTACGGTAAGTATTTGACATAAATTTTCCGTTTTCCTGACAGACTCCATGGCAGCCTACGTGTGGGAAATAACTCGCCAAGACACACCCGGGTGGGCAAAAAGGCTGCTTAACAAAGATTTATTTGACACCTTCAACCGACAAAACTTTGACTCCAAAGTCAACTGAGGATAGAGCCGCCGGCTCAACACAATAATGAGACATAAAGGTGTGAATCGAAGACCACGAGGCCGCCCTGTAAATCACATCAGGAGCCACGTGGCGAGAGGCCGCCCACGAGATAGAAAGACTTCTGGTCGAATACGCCGACACCGCCTGAGGAGGAGCCAAGCCCCTTACTCTGTATGCCCACTGGATCGCTTGAACTATCCATGCCGCAATTGACCTGACTGATGCTCTAGTGCCCTTGTTCTTCCCACAGAACAGAACGAACAGGAAGTCCGACTGCCGGAATGGAGCTGTAGCTTCCAAATAGAGCTTTAATGAGCGCCCAACATCAAGAGGATGAATTTCCGAGGAATCCGAGGATCTGAATAAGGGTAGAGAGATTTCTTGATTTTCATGAAAAACCGAAGTGACCTTAGGGTTTGACCCCAACATTGGAACTGGGACCACTCTGTCCGGAAAAAAGTTAGAAAAGGCTCCTTGACTCCTAGAGCTTGAATCTCTGATACTCGTTTCGCCGAGGTGACCGCCACCAGGAATGCAGTTTTCAAGGTGAGTTCTCTGATGGAAAGAGCCTTACTGAGAAGAGAAAAGAAGTCCAGCACTAGAGGCAGATCCCATTTAAGGAATATGGGCTTTCTCTGGGGTCTCAATCTTACTGCGCCTTTGAAGAACTGCTGCATAAGGGCATGCTTAGCCCACTGAACCCCTGTAAATGCGGAAATAGCCGAGACTTGAACCCGAAGGGAGCTAACTGATAAGGGTAAGCCCAAGCCTGATTGCAGGAAACCCAAAACGTCTTGAACTGTGGATAAAACGTAGGAACTGGTTCTGGAGGACACATAAGAAAAAATTTTTGGTCCAGGTCCGTTCATACACCTTATTAGTACTTCTTCTCCTTGCACTTAAGAGGGTGGAAATGGCTTCCTTAGGACACCCCAGTGCTTCCAGCCTTCCCCTCTCAAGAACCAGACCCTCAACTGAAGGTGAGCCGGACATGGATGGAGAATCGACCCCTGGGAGAGCAGGTCCCCTCCGGACGGAAGAGGAACTGGGTCCCGAAAGCTGAGGAGGGATAGGAGAGGAAACCAAGGCCTGTTGGGCCAATGCGGAATTATTGCCAACACCTCCACTTCTTCCCATCTGAGTCTCTTCAGGAACTGAAAGATAATTGGAATTGGAGGGAAGGTGTATGCCTTGTGGAACCACCACTGCTCTGATAGGGCATCTATCCCGTAGGCCTGCTGATCCTTGAACCTTGAATAAAACCTTGTTAGCTTCCTGTTGAAACAGGAGGCAAAGAGATCCACTTCTGGAGACATCCCCAGGGATAGAACCCACTGAAACACATCTTTGTGAAGGGTCCACTCGTTGTTGTCCAAGTGGACTCGTGATAGAAAGTCCGCTTGGACATTGAGAACTCCAGGCACATAAGCTGTTGTTAGGTAGGCCAGATTCCTCTGGGCCCAACGCATTATTGGATCCACTTCCCTCAGCAGAGACCGACTTCTGGTGCCCCCTTGCTTCCTTACGTATGCGACCGCAGTCGTATTGTCCAGCCTGAGGACTACGGATGCACTCATTACCAGATGCGGAAATGCCAACAGCACTAGGAAGGCTGCTCGAAGTTCTAACACATTTGACACTATTCCCCGAGAGGGAAAGACCCCAAATGCCCTGAGCCACTTCCGATAGACAATGTGCCCCCCAGCCCTTGTTGCTGGCATCTGACGTTACTGAGATCCATTTGATTGGAAAAAGAGAGTGGCAATTCAATAGATTCTCCCGACGAAGCCACCAGAGGAGGGAACCTCTCATGGTCTGAGTAATCTCGCTGGACTGGACCTTTTCTCCCGACCATTGGCGAAGAAAACCCATTTGAAAGGGGCGCATCCTCCACTGTGCCCCCTTCACCATCGGTATAGTAGACACCATGGTGCCTATGATCTTTAGGCAATGAAGAGCCCTGAGACGAGATGAAGAGAGAGCGAGGTGGATCCTGTCCCGTACTACTGCAATCTTCTCCTCGGGCAGAGAGATGGTACCTTTTGCCGTATTGAACAGGGCGCCGAGGAACACGAGAGACTGTGTAGGAACTAACTGGCTTTTCTCTAAATTCAGGAGCCACCCGAATTCCTTGAGGGATGCGATGACTTGATCCCTGTGTTTCAAGAGACAATCCTTGTCCTGAGTAAGAAGAAGCAAATCGTCCAGATAATGATGAATCCGGATTTTCCTGACTCTCAACAATGCTACGACTGCTAGAAGGACCTTCGAGAATGTGCGAGGAGAGGTTGACAGACCAAAAGGAAGGCAGGTAAACTGTAAATGAAGCTGGCCAATGGAGAAACAAATAAACTGTTGGAACTCTGTGGCCACTGGGACGTGAAAATAGGCATCTTTGAGGTCTATTGAGACAAGCCAGTCTCCTGGCTGCCCTGAATGTTGAATCATGGACAGCGTTTCCATTTTGAATTTCTTATGAAGCGATTTAGACGCGTCAAGTCTATTACAGGTCTCCACGTACCGTTCTTTTTCTGGACCAGGAAAAGAGGGGAGTACATTCCCAAGCCGCGTTGATCGTCTGGAACAGGAATAGCGGCGCCTTGATCCAACAAAGATTTTATGTAGGTTAGAAGAATTTGTCTTTTTTCTTCCGACTCTGGAAAGGATGTGGGAACACACTTGAGTTTGGGGACACTGCTGAACGACCACGTGTGCCCGGAGGAAACCGTCTTGACGGTCCAAAAGTCCTGCATCAAGGCCGCCCAGACGTGCCGAAAGCGGAACAAACGAGCTCCTACCCGGACCACCTGGACGGGCACGATCTCAAAAGGACTTAGTAGGCTCCTTTTCCCCCATCGAACTGCCCTTTGCGGATTTTTTGAGAGATGTCTGTCTGGACCTCCAAGATCTGGAAAATTCCGTCCAGGCCTGTAAGTGCGTGCCTCCCTGGCACGATCTTGACCCTGCTTTCTTGGGAACAATCTCCTTTGATTCTGCAGGCGCCTATCCTGGGGGAGAAATCCCGACCTACCCCCAGTGGCTCGAGTCATAGCACTATCCAGCTTATTGCTGAAAAGGGAAGAACCATCAAAAGGAATACGGCACCAAACCTGCTTAGAAGCGGGATCGGCTAGCCAAGGACGGAGCCACAGGGCACGCTTGGCAATTACAGATGAGAGCATAACTCGAGCCACCAGTCTTAGTTCTTGAATGGGAGAACTCTTGGCCAGATCTTCAGAAACATTCCTGAGTGTTTCATCAACACTATCGGACCAAACTTCCATAGCTCTAGACAGAGCCGCTAAGGCCAGGGTCGGCTTACAGGCCATGCCAGCCGTAAGATAGATCCTCTTCAGGTCAGAATCAAATCTCCTATCCAGAGCGTCCTTACCTTAGAAGGGTAAAGTCTCTGAATTTTAGATAGAAGAGAATTCTTTTTCTCTACCTTACTCCAATCATCCGAGATCACTTCTCCCAACTCTGAGAGGAAAGGGAAGCTAATACGCTCCTTCTTTAACTGCTTAAAAAACTCTCTTTGTTTCGCCGGGGGCCACTACCGACTCCTCCCAGTTCAGTGTTTCCTTGATAGCTTTGACCAAGGGAGGGAGCAGGGCAAAGTCAAAACCTGAACCAGACTCTTGCTCCTTAGATTCACTCTCTGAGAGGACAGCAGACGGGTGGCTAGGCAACGAGGAATCCCATGTGTTCTGGGCCTGAGCATCCCTCCCCGGAGACCTTGGAGACTCTATGGGAGACAACTGGGGGGCTTCAAATTTCTTTAGACTGTCCTTGACCAATCTTTCCACCATAGACTTCAGCTGTTGGTCAGAGTCACTCCTTTCACCTGTCGCTTTAACATAACAGGCATCACAAAGGGACTTGTCAGCAGGAACCTGCGTCCTGCATCCCCAGCATAAACCTTCAGCTGCGTTACCTGGGCAGGCTGTTGAAGGGCGGGAAGATTCCCGGCTATAGAGACTGGTTCTCGCAGGAGAATCATGTCGTCTGGATCTGGAAGAGGAATGCCGGCGGTGGGATTTAGACGAATCACTTCCTTGGTGAGAACTCCGTCGCTGAGTAGACCTAGAAGGGCTGAAAAAGGGAAAAACCCAGCAGTGTTAGTGGAACATTCCCTAATGTTCCACTGTCGACCCCCCCCCCCCCCCCCCTGCAGGTAACCCAAAAAAACAAGTACCTTCTCCGAGAGGGCTGGCCACTAGCAGGCGGTGAGGTATCGAACGGATCCATCAGGGCTGGAGATAAAACAGCCTCAATTAAACCCAGAAAACAGCTAAAGAAGCAGAGATAAACTGACCTTAACAGAGACACATACCTAATGCTGAGAAACCAGGGCTCAGGAATGGCACTGCAGGCTTTACAAGTATCCCAGAATCACTGCAAGTTGTTTTCTGTTTTTAAAACTGCCGCCTTAATGACGTCACGAATTTCGTGATAAAAATGCCAGTGCGCATGCGCGAAGCCCGCAACGCGCATGCGCGAACCAAGCCTCGTCCTCGCACCGGTCTCGCGCATGCGCAGAACGACCGAGCGGCGAACGAGGAAGTAACTGGGCGGCTGGAACGCAAGGAAACCAGCCGCCCAGCAAGCCAGATACAGTGCTGTGCGGTGTATGGGGAAAGAAAAGCCACTGCAAAACAGCAAAGAAACATACAGAACTGACACAGAAAGGCTGCCATGGAAAAAACAAACAGCTCACCACTCCTGTAGACGGACACCAGCCGAGGTAGGTCCCCACACATGCCGGACTTCTGGGAGGAGGGGGGGGGGGCGAAAGTCAACTGCTAGTAGCTAGGCTCACGACTAATCACGCGGCTTCACCTGTCAGTGACCAGGCATACACCTCTTCAGCGCCTCTTCCATATGCCCCTTTTCCATACTCCGCTAGTAGCTAGAGCTTATTGGAAATATGCGACTCCAAGTCGCTCGGCCGGTCCGTATCGCAGAAAAAAATGCAAGTCTTCAGGGTAAAAAGACACATGTTAGGTCCTATGGAGGAGGACAAAAAAAGAACACGGCCTCTGGCAGGGAGCAAAGATTTATGGGAGTGTCGTCCTATAGGGTAATGGAGGCGGGACTAAACCCACACGTAGGCTGCCATGGAGTCTGTCAGGAAAGGAGGATTGAAGAATTTGCTATACTTGAAGGACTCTCTTTTTTATTTGTTTCTATTTGTTTATACTTTAAAAGTGTTAAGCATGTTTGACATGTGATTATTTTAGTATGAGTAGTCTGTTTGAATTCTTGATAATGATCGGAGGAATCATTCAGATTGTATAATAGAGCGCTGTTAGTGTTTGATTCGTAGGGTCAACCACATTGTGTAGTAAAGTTTGTACAAAGTCCGATCGTGTGTATGAGGCTTTAGAAACACAAACGAGGGAACACATTTAACCCCTTGATCACCTCCTAGTGTTAACCCCTTCCCTGCCACAGTGACATTTACACAGTAATCAGTGCATTTTTATAGCACTGATTGCTGTATAAACGTCAGTAGTCCCAAAAATGTGTCAAAAGTGTCCGATCTGTCAACCGCAATATCGCAGTACCGATAAAAATCGCCGATCACCACCATTACTAGTAAAAATATATATATATATATATATATATATAAAAATGGCATAAATCTATCCCATAGTTTGTAGACACTATAACTTTTGCGCAAACAAATCAATATACAGTATCTCACAAAAAATTTCAAAAGTGAAAATGTCCAAATTGGGCCCAAAGTGTCAATATTTTGTGTGGTCACCATTATTTCCAGCACTGCCTTAACCCTCTCAGGCATGAAATTCACCAGAGCTTCACAGGTCACCACTGGAGTCCTCTTCCACTACTCCATGTTGACATCATGGAGCTGGTGAATGTTAGAGACCTTGCACTCCTCCACCTTCCATTTGAGCATGCCCCACAGATGCTCAATAGGGTTTAGGTCTGGAGACATGCTTGGCCAGACCATCACCTTTACCCTCAACTTCTTTAGTAAGGCAGTGGTCATCTTGGAGTTGTGTTTGGAGTCATTATCATGATGGAATACTGCCCTGTGGCCATGTCCCTGAAGGGAGGGGATCATGTTCTGCTTCAGTATATCACAGTACATATTGGCATTCATGGTTCCCTCAATGATCTGTAGCTCCCCAGGGCCGGCAGCACTCATGCAGCCCCAGACCATGACACTCCTACCACCATACTTGACTGCAGGCAAGACACACTTGTCTTTGTACTCCTCACCTTGTTGCCTCCACACACGCTTGTCACCATCTGACACCAAACAAGTTTATCTTGGTCTCATCAGACCACAGGGCATGGTTCCAGTAATCCATATCCTTAATCTGCTTGTCTTTTACAAACTGTTTGCAGGCTTTCTTGTGCATCATCTTTAGAAGAGGTTTCCTTCTGGGACAACAGCCATGCAGACCAATTTGATGCAGTGTGTGGCGTATGGTCTGAGCACTGACAGGCTGACCCCCCACCCCTTCAACCTCTGCAACAATGCTGGCAGCACTCATACATCTATTTCCCAAAGACAACCTCTGCATAGGACACTGAGCACGTGCACTCAACTTTTTTGGTTGACCATGTTGAGGCCTGTTCTGAGTGGAACCTGTCCTGTTAAATTGCTGTATGGTCTTGGCCACCGTGCTGCAGTTCAGTTTCAGGGTCTTGGCAATCTTCTTATAGCCTACGGCATCTTTATGTAGAGCAACAATTATTTTTTTCAGATTCTCAGAGAGTTCTTTGCCATGAGGTGCCATGTTGAACTTCCAGCATGAGAGAGTGAGAGCGATAACACCAAATTTAACACACCTGCCCCCCGTTCACACCAGAGACCTTGTAACACTAATGAGTCACATGACACCGGGGAGGGAAAATGGCTAATTGGGCCCAATTTGGACATTTTCACTTAGGGGTGAACTCAATTTTTTTGGATGCAGTTTAGACATTAATGACATTAAGTGTTATTATTGAGTTATTTTGAGGGGACACCAAATTTACACTGTTATACAAACTGCACACTCACTACTTTACATTGTAGCAAAGTGTCATTTCTTCAGTGTTATCACATGAAAAGATAGAATAAAATATTTACAAAAATGTGAGGGGTGTACTCACTTTTGTGAGATATAGTGCGCTTATTGCGATTTTATTTTTACCAAAAATATGTAGAAGAATATATATTGGTGAAAACTGATGAAGAAAATAGATTTTTAAAAACATTTTTGGGGATATTTACTACAGGAAAAAGGAAAAAATATTGTTTTTTTTTTCAAAATTGTTGCTTGTTTTAGTGTTTATAGCGTAAAAAATAAAAACCACAGAGGTTATCAAGTACCACCTAAAGAAAGCTCTATTTGTGGGTAAAAAAGGATGTAAATTTTGTTTGTGTACAATGTCGCACGACTGCTCAATTGTCAGTTAAAGTGACGCAGTGCCGTATCATAAAAAATGGCCTGGTCATTAAGGGGGCAAATCTTCTGGTCTGTAAGTGAATATAATTGTTACCTATGATCATGTCTGTCATTCTTAAAGCTGTCCCGCTATGTAAAAGAAGTCCAGTACAAGGATCCGAATGGCAAGGTTATGATTTTTAATGATAAAGGAGAACTGCCCAGCCCAATGGAAATTGTAAATTGGATTGTAAGAATTAATGATATAAATATCACTGATGCGATTCCTGTGGGTCACTTTGATGGGTCCCTTTCAGAGGGTCAGCAACTTATACTAGAACCAGAGCGAATATCATGGAAAGGAGACAAGGTGAGTTACACCGGGGAAGCTGATCCAGAACTTATACAAGAAACATACTAGTTTTGACCCAAAAGCCCATCTCCAGAAAAAAAAACCTCCCCCTCCCCCATCCTGTTCATAGACGGCCAACATCTTCCCTGACTCATTCCATGGTAAGTAGATGAAGGTGTCAGGTCCAGATGTGTGGATATAAATGCCGGGATATGTTCCCATCACTCATTATAACTGAAGAAGTGGATAAACTACAAAACATCTTCTACATTACAGAACAAGTCCAGCTAAACGTGATTGACTACTATTACCTCCCCCTCCTCATCACACAGACCGGAACATAGGCATTTATAGAAGGACCCAACTCCTGTGCATGGAATGTAGCAAGATCTCTGGCCTCCTTTGGTCTAATGAGAACTTCCAGGGCCAGAGATGGCTGACATCCTTCTGTATTTGGTGGGTTGTGAGGCATAGTGTTAGATTCATTAGGTGCCAGACACTTCTTGAATGCAAAAGCAATTTTATTTCTCTTAACAGAACTTTGTGAGAGGGGGTTAGGGCCAGGACACCATTTGGTAGTTGCAAGATTAATTGGCAGACTCTGAGACTTCTACAGGTAGGCAGCCATGCAGGGAAAGGCATCCAGCAAGACACCACTTCTGCACGTGTAGGAATGTTGTCTCCTATGGCAACAGGCTTTAACACTTTCTAATACAAGGTGTAACCTTTCCTTCACTTCCACTACAATCACTTCTTGTAGTTCATCAGCCCACTGAGCTCCCAGTCTCTCTCACTAGACTAGATGATTCACAGCAACTGAATCCATTGAGTGACTCCAATCTTCACTGTGGTATCTTCCTCAAGTGTCACCCCGCCTCTCTGCTGGGTCCCTAGCTTGGCACTCAAGATACTTCTCAAGCTTATTGGTCCCTGGCTTGACACACAAGGCTGCTTTGCAAGCGTCACCTCCTCTGGCTGGGTCCCTGGCTTGACACCCACTGAAATTTTCTGATTCTTCACCATCTCTGGTTGGTGAGAATTCTGCTCCGGTACTTGCTTCAGCCACTCACTGTGGTTCCCGGTAATAAGATGGTTGGAGGGGGATTAGAATGCTTGTCAGTTTTTATTACTGTCTGTGCCCCGGTTAGGGAGATTCCCTCTCTCTATTTGTCCTGTTTATCATTATCATTGAAAGTGAAAGTAATAGAAAATCCCACATGGGTTGTCCCCAGAAAAGTAATAGAGAGGGAATTTGCCAATGGGGACACCAGTTCTGGTGACCTGGGGTTCCCCAATGAATTCATTTAATTTGCAGGGGTTTACTGTGTGGCTATGAGACAGGAAGTGAAGGGAAATCTCCACAATGGGACACAGATGGCAAAAAAAAAAAAAAGATTTGACAGGGTTACAATCCTCCCTTACTCTATCCAAAATGGAAAAAATAAATGTTTTGCTTATAGTTCTACTTTAAGAACAACTGTTCCTAAAGTTTTCAAATGGTCACAACGACCACAGAGCACTATTCTAGGAGGGATAGGGAGGTAAAGATATGGAGAGTAAGAAACTGATAAGATTATGGCCAGAGAGAGGTAAATGGGTGTTTGGGAAGTTTCATGGAGTGCAGAGGAGTGTGTTTATTGCGTTAGTCCAAAGGAAGAGGTTGGGTTGAGGAGTTGGGAGGTAGCTGGGGTATAAACATTATTAGGGATGTTAAAGCCACCAAGAATGATATTGGGCATTTCAAAGAAAAGAAAATAAGGTAGCTGGGCAGAAAATTCATCAAGGATGAGTGACACCAGTTGCAGAGGCAGATAAATCACAGTGCAGAGAACCTGGAGAAAAGAGAGGAATACAGAGAGGTTCAAATGAGGAGAAGGATAGAGAGGGAGGTGCAGGAAAGGCTTGAAAAGTGTTTTATGCAGAAGGGCATGCGCGGAGTCTCCCAAGATGGCCGCCGGCTTCTAGCGCTCCGCTCCACCACAGCCCTGCAGTGACCACTGGAGCACATAGAGTGCCCTAACACGCAGCTTACCGGCAGATTCGAGCAGGGGAACACAACGGGACCCCGCGGATGGCGTCCCCGAATGCCAGGAGAGATCTATTCGGCCGTATAAAGGCTGAAAACGACCCAGTCAGCTATGCCAAGATGACGGCGGCTACACGAGGCCTCCCGGTCACAGCGCCACAGGTCACATCCATTGCGGACCAGGACCAAGATCAGCTGCCATTTCAAGGTACAGACTGTGCTCCTTTACAGACAGTTAACTCTCCCTCTTCCACTGAGTCTCTGCTGGGCGGATTGAGCACAGGATATCCCTCTACCCCTATGAGGGATCCCCATACAGGCCTGCTGCTGGCAGTCAGTGAGACACAAGAAGATTTCCCTCCCCCCACAGACTTTCCTTCCATGATGACTGCTTTCTCACACATGCTATCCAAAAGCCTAGCTATACAGGCAACACAGATCACTACTTCTTTACAAGCAGATCTACAGCAAATTGGACTGAGGTTGGACACTGTGGAACGGAAAACTGACCAGGCAGTATCCCGGATCAATCAAAATCAAAATTCTGCTAGATTAGAGGAGGTTCAGGACCAATTAGAGACTGCGTTTGCAAAAATCGATGACCTCGAAAATAGGTCGAGAAGATACAATTTTAGGGTTCGGGGGATCCCAGAATCTGAAAAGGAGGTCCATAAGGTGGTGAGATCTCTCATAAAGAATTTAATCCCCACATTCCGGATCGCCATTTGGAATTGGATAGAGCCCATAGGGCACTCCAGGCTCCCCGCTCTGACGGTTTACCCAGGGATATTATTGTCAAACCCCATTATTACTCGGTGAAGGAAGAGGTCATGCGTAAATCCAGATATGCGGAGAATCTCTCGTTTCAGGGTCACAAGATCCAAAATTCGCTGACCTCTCCCCATATACTGCACAGAAGAGACGATCGTTCAAACCTTTGCTACAAGTATTATTGGACAAGGAAATCTCTTACAGATGGTCGTTCCATTTACTGCTTAACTTTTCGTACAAGAACAAAAGATTTGGTTTCTCCTCGTTCCTGTGAGGCGAAAAACCTTTAACTAAAATTGGTCTGATACAGTTGGAACCCACAACGGAACACTCTAACAGGGGTACCCCTGCGTCGGCCAAGAGACCAGCCCCAGCGAGCCCGCTGCAACAGATCTGGATGACACAAAGCTCCAAACGTTCAAAAGAAAATCTATCACCATGAGACTGCTTTTGTTTCCCCCCTCTCTTTTTTAGATCCCCTGATTGTGCCTCAGGTTCCAGGATACAGGGGACTCTAGGGGCTCCCCTTGCCCCCTCTTCCTTATAGAGGGAAGCGAGGGGGAGGAATCTCCACATCCTGAGCTGTATAGTTGGTCCCTCATTTGTTTTTGTTTTTTTTTTCCTGCTCAGCTTCAGTCTGGTCGCAGTGTGCCAGTCAAGTTTGGCCCATTGTTCTCCCTGCAGAGGGTTGTTTCTTTTTCCTTTTTTTTGGACTGTTTTTATGTTCTTTATTTTTCTATTTGCAACAACTCTTTTTGTTTTTTGCCCTTGGTCCTGGTTGGCTTCATTCGAATTCGGGCCAAGGTGTCAGGCCTTGTTTCTCATGACTTAAGCAGTCAGCACAGTGCAATAAATCCACAGCGGGAAGGCCAGACACGTGACTCTCTTGTCGGTGATAATGTTGGGACTACTGCCAGTGGCAGAAAGGGGTGCTCCAGGGGACCTGTGTATTTTTTTTTTATTATTATTCAGTACGGGTTATAAGTAGTGCTTCAGTAGGGGATAGGTCCTTCCACCGCCTTCCCTATTTGGGGGGGGGGGGGGGGGGGGGCGGGGGGTGGTGGGAATGGAGCAGGCTATTGGGGTTGTCCCCTTTGCTACAGGACTAAAATTACAGTTCCCATGTTAAAGTTCGTTATGGGCGCTCGGTTAGCAGTTTGATATGGGCCCTTGCCGGCTCAATAGTGTATATAGTCAAAGGTGGCGGAGCGGTGGTGGTTTCAGTGCGCTCCCCCTGGTTCAGAGGCACTTGCGGCGCTTCTGAGCCACATACGGGGTACCCTTATATAAGGTTGCCCCGACTCTTCACGGATGAGGGTTGGTTGGAGGGGTTCCGACCACTCTGGGGGGTGGAAGGGGTCTGGGGTCCCCTGTATGTACTTGTTTGGCCACATAATGGTAATGCGACATTGTTCTTCTTATGACGCTGTCCTTTCTCTCTATGATTCTTCATCTCTCTTCATGTTCATCTCTTTCCTTCTTCTTTCTCCATATGTATATTGCAGACATCGAAACTACACCCGTGGCATCCGGCCTGCACTCCCGGACTTTTGTGAGACTTCTTGGTGGCTCCTGAATCAACGACAGCGAGACCCTCTTCGTAGGAGCGGTGAGTCTCTGATCAATTGTGTAGATCACCCCCCTCTGGTTCATGTCTGACACACCCGCTAAAGTGCCCACCCTTAAAATTGTCTCACACAACACTCAAGGCCTTAACTCCCCACTCAAACGTAGGAAGCTTTTAGAGCATTACCGTTCCGTGCACCCGGACATTCTCTTACTACAAGAAACACACTTCCCTTCTACTTTCAAACCCACATATTTACATCAGCACTATCCTCAGTTTTTCTTAGCGTCCACAGAGAACAGAACTAGAGGGGTGGCAGTGTGTTTCTCAAAACATATTAACTTGTCTCAACCCGAGATTTTTACGGACCCTCAGGGTCGATATATATTGGTTTCAGGATACATAGATGGGGAATGCTACACTTTTGTTTCCTATTATGCACCCAACAAGGGCCAAAGCTCCTTCTTTGCATCTATGCTGGGGAAGCTGCAGAACCGCCTTCAGGGCATGGTGTTTATAGGAGGAGACTCGAATGTAGCATTTGATAAAACTGCGACTGGTAGGTCCAAACCCAAGTGTCCGTCGAAACAGAGCGTTAACATTGCCCAAATGATCCACTCCGAAGGTCTGATTGACACCTGGCAAGAAATGAACCCACGTGCAAAGGATTAGACACACTTTTCGGCACCACACCACACTTATGCTAGAATAGACCACATTTTTACGAAATCTCAGACGATCCCTTTGATTGTTCGTGCGAGGATTTTGGACTCGTCCTTATCTGATCACTCCATGGTGGTTATAGTGTCCAGGAGACCTATGGGATCCGGGAGTCGCCCATGTTGGTGCCTCAGGGAATCCATTTTGAGTGACCCTGCACATGGCGCAGCTTTGGAGGCTTCTATACGAGAATACTTTGAACTGAATGACACAGGGGAAGTATCACCGGTTACTCTATGGGCTGCACATAAAACTGTAATGAGAGGCAAATTGATACAGTTGTCCTCTACTCTCAAAGCACAACATCAGGCTGACACTCTTAAATTCACGGAGGACTTTCGTTCACTAGCCAAAGCACATAAACAGCGTCCCACAGCAGATTCACTAGCCAAACTAGATACGGCCAGGGCCCGACTGAACATGTCTTTAACTACAGCGGCTGCTCAACATCTTACATGGACAGGGGCAAAATTCTATGCCCAGAAAGACAGGGTTGGTTCACGACTAGCGGTAAAACTGACCCCCAAGCCACGCTCACAATCTTTTCCCAAAATTAGGGTTCTTTCGGGGGACCTTTCTCAGAATCCTACTAAAGTAATGGAAACGTTTTTGCGGTTTTACTCAGATTTGTACAAACAAGGGCCCATCTCCCCCAAATATGCTTGTGAGACGCTCCTGAACACTCTCCCATTGCCCACGCTGTCCCAGGAACACAGGGATCTTTTGGAGGACCCGTTCACTCATGCAGAAGTCCTTGACACTATTAAATCTCTCACTTTGGGCTCTGCACCGGGCCCGGACGGATTCTCCAATGGGTATTATAAGAAGTTTGGTCCTTGTCTTACCCCCTATCTGGTGAAAATGTTCAACTCTCTCAGGGATAGAGCCACCATGCACCCCGATATGAATTCGGCATATATTTCTGTTATTCCGAAACCCGGAAAAGATGCCAGCGAGGTGGGCAATTTTCGCCCTATATCGCTTATCAACAACAACATTAAGATAATGACGAAAGTACTGGCGAACAGACTTTCAAGCTTTATCCCTCGGTATATACACAAAGATCAGGTGGGTTTCATCCCTGGGAGACAAGAACCAGACCAGATTAGGAGTGCGGTAGATATTATATCACTCCTAAAGGCACAATGGGACAGGTGTACCCCGCAACAGGGGTTCCTGTTGTCCATCGACCTGCATAAGGCTTTTGATTCCATTGACTGGACATACCTGACTGATATCCTGGGGAGATGGGGATGCAGCCAGTACTTTCTTAATCTTATATCGGCACTCTATTCTAATCCTACGGCTCAGGTGCGTCTGTTGGGCAGATATTCTGACTCATTCAGCATTAGTAGGGGGACCAGACAGGGATGCCCACTATCACCGCTTCTTTTTGCCATAGCCATAGAGACTTTAGCCATTGCCTTACGTTCCAATCCCACTCTTTATGTGGACGACCTCCTCCTTTTTGTCACTTCACCCTTGACCTCCATGCCCATAATTAACCGAACTCTATTGGACTTTAGTAGGATCTCGGGACTTTGGGTCAATATGGAAAAATCTTTAGCTCTGAATGTTACGATCCCCACAGACACGCTCTCACAACTTTCAAATAATTTTACCTTCTCGTGGGCGCACTCTCAGCTTCCATACTTAGGAATCAAACTCACTTCAGACATGCATACTCTATTCCAAGCTAACTATCCCAACATGGTGGAAAAATGTAGAACGGATATGGTTCGCTGGTCCGGATACGGCATTTCCTGGCTGGGTAGGATTAATGCGGTAAAAATGACACTCCTTCCGTGGTTATTATACTTGTTTCGTTCACTCCCAATTCCGGTTCCCAAAATGTTCCTGAGCAAAATGCAATCGGATATCGTGAGGTTTGTTTGGGGGAAGAAAGGTTATAGATGCTCCTCAGACACACTTTATCGTTTGAAATCTCAAGGGGGGTTAAGTCTTCCCAACTTATGGGGTTATTATCAAGCGGCACAATTGGCCCAGATCTCAATGGCTTTCTCTGGTTTTGTGAAACCGGATTGGTTATTGATGGAATGGCAGTCTATTCCCCACCACACAATAGATTTCCTGATGGGATGCAACCCCAAACGTAGACCTGTGATTCTGGCTCCCATCCTTTCACACTCCATGGCGCTGAGCTCCAACCTATTTAAACGGGACTCGCTGATCTCCCCACTGAGATCGCTAACACATATTTTTCATAATGGGGATTTTCCCCCGGGGGAAAATATAGAAGCCTTTAAATGGTGGACGGACAAGGGGTTATACAGAATTGGACACTTCTTTTCCCATACCGGCCCTCTTTCTTTAACACACTGCAGGAAGAAACTAGATATGCCGGATTCGGAACTATACAGATTTACGCAAATTTCTGACTATTTAAATTCCATTTGGACCTCTAAGCCACTTCCCCCTTCTATAACGCAATATGAACAATGATGTGCACAGGCTACTGACCAGAGGGGGGGCATCTCATTGATCTACACAGCTCTTATGAAGACGGATAACAAGCCCCCTTATGCCCGGGCATGGGAAGCTGACTTGGGCTGCACCTGGGAGTCGAAACAATGGTTTGGGGCCTCGATGAGAGCTCACAAAGGTATCCTTAATGTTTCGCTGATCGAGGCAGGTATCAAAGTTTTATTTAGGTGGTACTATGTTCCTTCCAGGCTGGCTAGAATTTTTCCGGGCTCTTCGCCAGTGTGCTTCAGAGGTTGTGGTCTGGAAGGGGACATGTTTCATGTCTGGTGGTCTTGCCCACGCATCCGCTCTTTTTGGCGGAAAGTATTTTGCACGGCTAGTTCCATTACGGGGGTCACTTTAGTACCACACCCCAGTATGGCCTTACTAAATCATATCATCCTGGCTCTACCCAAACATTTTCAGCAGCTGGCATTGTTAATCTTTCTTGGGGCCAAAGTTACAATAGCCAAGGCCTGGAAGAAGCATACGGTTTCCTTTAAGATGTTTAGAACTAAGGTAACTTGGATTATGGTGCAAGAACAAGTGGTGGCCAAATGGAATAACAAAATGGAGAGATTTCGGTTGATCTGGGAACCTTGGGCAAGGATGTGTAATATTTCTCTTATTCCAGGGGTGCAGCCTGGTAATCTGTCCTCCGAGGCAGGTAGCACTTGAATAGCATATTATACTCTCTCTTCTCTTCCCTCACACGTTTTCTCTCTTTCCTTCTTTGGCACCTCCCTTGGTGTTCCGTGATGTGTCCCTAATGGGGTCCTAAGCAAGACAGCAGCCATGCTATGGGCTAGTTAGTCGCCCAAAATACCTATCGGCATCCCAGGTAGTGTAACCCTGTGGGGATGGGATGGGAGTACCCTGGTTTTAGTAGGCGGGCCCAACCCCTGGTCAGCAGCTTGATCCCATTTGGGGTGCCAGGGGGACTGGGGCCCGTATGCTTCGACTGGACATACTCCTTTTAGAGGAATTGACTAGATGATAGGGGTGCACGACAATACAATTGATGTATCAATATAATGCCTGATTGTTTTACAGGCCTGTTATGTGATGTTATAGTCTAGGTCTATGTTTGTATAAAATGGCTATATATATGCAAAGGTGGATATTGTCTGTTTGTTTCAAGGAATGTTCATCTTTATTATTCTGCTGAAAATCTTCAATAAAAATTATTGAATTAGAAAAGTGTTTTATGGGAGGAGATGTTGTAGCCCCATATTAGTGCACTTGCAACAAGACAGTTGAATACAATTGTTTTTTTCTTTTATTGCACAACAGTTACATTTTCAAGCTATTGGGGAAATCCCTCCATTCTTCTAATAGCCAAGCAGTACAGAGGAGCAGTGGAAAAATCACGAAGCTGAGAATTGTCATAAAACTGCGTGGTGGTGATTTAAAATACTGTTCTCCACATTCAGACCATTACCTTTTCCTCATACAGAATTATTATTCACAGTTTAAAGGTTTTCATTTCCTGAGTATTTTTTAAAAAGTCCCTTTAGGAACCAAAACTTCCAGGTCTTCCATAGAATGGTCTGGTTGTGGGAAATGATGTTCCACAGTTGCACAGTAATCCTCTTCTTTATGTTCTTTTATTGTGTCTGTGACAGACCTAGCCAGGACAGGGGCTTTTGTAAAAGACTGGGAGCAAGCCTCTTACCCACTGACTAAGGGCCCTGGCATTTAAGGTAACACTACTCTTTGGAAGGTGTATGCCTGGGGGATCCATGGAGTGGTCTTGTTATTTTGGATTCAAGTCCATGTCTCCCCAAGACACACAGACTCTGGGACTCTAAGCCCGGGGTCCATGTTAAAAGCCTAGATGTCACATTTCCAGCAAGGACTGCTCCACACTATGGGACTCATAGCAGATGTTGATGTCATCAGCAAGCCACCTGTCTGGGGATTGCCTGCTATAATGTGTTTCTTGCAAGTAGGTCTAGTGTGCTTCCGAATGGTCTTTCACCCATTGTTAATTGTGATAATTAACTCACCTTTTGTCTGTCTGCTAAGCAAACCATTGTAGGTTGTGTTTATAAAAATGTGTATTGTCCAGTACACTGTATTCAGTATTGTAGAAGTCGGCAAGTCTGACGTGGAATGAAACCTCTGAGTCATCCAGGTGGCTAATTAACGTAATGTTTATAGTATATATGTTTATAGTATATGTCCGTTGTTCTAATATTCCTGTGCACAGTTTGTATTGTTAGGGTAATATGATCAGGAGGGGGATGTCTTCCTGTGGTGTATATATTCTGTGTTAGTTTGTTCAAATAAACATGTTCCAGCTTTGCAGCCAAATGAGTCCTGCCTAGTTCTTGGTTGCAATATGCAGCTAGAATATCTGATATCTATATTCAGACTGGAGGAAGTGGTATATGACGTAAGCACTGAAGTGGAGTGTGGGGGATGATTTTTTTACATTGGTGGCAAGCAGTGGGATGCTTCCTGCAGTCTGGGACATTTAAACCTCCACCTGAATAGTAGGAGAGAAGAGATACAAGCCGCCATGGAAGAGGAATTCGAAAGGAGGTTGCGAGAGATGCAAATACAGCACAGAGGACCAGTGTCAGAGCAGGCCATGCTAGGATGGTATGATTCTGTCTGCTGGGAACTCCACAAGAAAGTGCTAGCCCGTGAGCAGCAACACCAGGGAAAAATGATTTCCTCCTTCCAGGAAAGGTACTGGTCACAGTACAAAGTGCAAATGGTGTTTTTGGGGAAACAACCTCACAAAAAATGGAAAGGTGAGTTAACCAGGCTGGTCCAGGTGGAGATGCGGTTCGACGACAGCTAGAGAGCCCTCCACTGGTATGTAGCCCAAGTGTCCCTGTGGACAGTGCACAATACCCCAACAGAAGGCTTTGGCTATGGTGGTCTGGGGCTGTTATTAGAGAGGCTGTCCGAGGACCCTGACTGTGGTAGCAATTTGGAGTGGCATTTGGAGGAAATCTTGGAATACAGAGAATGGAAGCTGAATGTCTCAGAAGTTCTCTGGGCACTTTTGGGGTTTCTAGCCAATGAGGAGTTGGAGATCGCCTACAGACGGCTGCTAGATTCTGCTAAGCAGCAGGCCTGACCTCCCTTTTCTTGGATGGAGGAATTTGTCTGTCCAGCAGCTGGATGAGGGTAATGGAAGATGAATCAGTCGGCTCATCGCTCCAGCTGCAGATCACAGAATGTATGGATTTTATTTTATTATTAATTTTTCATCTGAGGATGTTACGGATTATGAGTCACCTGCCAAAGTGTTGGCACAGAGCCCAAGTGCCACCAACCCTTGTCCTAGATTTTCAGAAATTCCTGAGACTAGTGATTTAATCAACTTTTCAGCTGAGGAAGAACAACCAGGTGAGCTTCCAGCAGAAGAGCTGGCATCAAGGCAGAACATCACTGAGCTCTGCCCAGCACAAATAACAAATTCATCCTTCCAGAGAGAAGAGGCAGTCAGCCTTTGTCCTACAACACTGAGAGGGACATGGGATTTCCTGCCAGCAGCAGTTGTGGAGTTACAAGAAACTTTTTCAGCTGAAGCCCTGGCAACTGGATAGAGAGTTAAAGACCTCTGCTCCACACCTGCGGCAGTTTTGGAGGCCCATGGTGAGAAAGAGACAATCATTTCCCAGCAGCAGATCAGGATCCAGGGGGAGAAGGGAGAGGAGGTTGTTGTCCTCCCTTTCCAACAGTCAGACAGAGTGGAAGAAATTGTCTTCACTCCCCAGCCAGGATTTGTGCACCTGGGAGACAGCAATAGAGAAATGTCAACTCAGAAACCAGATGAGGGAACGGAAGAGGAAGAAACCTTATCTCCCCAATGGTGGATACACAGTTTGGGAGAGATGGAGGTCATCCTTCCTCCCCAGCAGCAGATCCACAGTCTGGGAGTGGAAGTACAGTTAGCCAAAGCAGATGATGTGGAGTCCCCAGCACTGGCAACAATGGTGGAGTTCCAGGGAGCTGGGGCAGTCAACCCTTCTCTCCAGCGACAAGCTGATGTAGTGAAGCTTCTACTCCCAGCTGAATCACTAGCAGCCAGACATAGAGTCAATGACCTCTGCCCCACACTTACTGACGACAACTATTCCTTGCACTATTCCTTGCAGCCAAGAATGGAGATCATGCAGACTGACCAAGTTAGTTCACGCTGCCCGACTCTATATATATTAAGTAATAGTGATGCGCTAAAATCAGTATTCCACCAAAAACTAAAGAGTAATGTGCAAACTCGTGCAAAGTGCTATGTGCAAAAATATAACCATAGGGGTAAAAATCAACACAAACCCCCTACCATTTGAATAACAGCAAATGTTGCCAGATAAATCACACTACCTCAGGTTTATGTGTCCGACGTGCCATAAATAAATAGCCAAATGATTTGAACAGTTAATATTAAACAATTGTGATAAATATTTATTTATGGCATGCCGGACACGTACACCTGAGGTAGTGTCATTTATCTGGCAACATTTGCTGTTATTCCAGTGGTAGGGGGTTTGTGGTGATTTTTACCCCTATGGTTACATTGTTGCACAAAGCACTTTGCACGAGTTTGCACATTGCACTTTAGTTTTTGGTGGAATATTGATTTTAGCACATCACTATGACTTAATATATACAGAATTTGGTTACTGACCACGTTTAAGTGACTGCAGCTTTTTTTTATTTAGGCACGTTCCACTTAGGATCCATATTTGCGCTTTAGTATTTTTTTGCTTTTTCTCTACCCGACTAATGCATGTCCAGACCAGGTGGAGGTCTGGGACCTTGTTAGTTGACTTTTGATGGGGGAGAAGTGTGACAGACCTAGCTGGGACAGGGGCTTTTGAAGAGGACTGGGAGCAAGCCTCTTACCCACTGACTATGGGCCCTGGCTTTTAAGGGAACACTACTCTTTGGAAGGTGTATGCCTGGGAGATCCGTGGAGTGGTCTTGTTACTTTATATTCAAGCCCATGTCTCCCCAAGACACATAGATACATAGTCTCTGGGACTCAAAGCAGGGGTGCATGTTAAGGGCCTAGATACCACATTTCCAGCAAGGACTGCTCCACACTATGGAACTCATAGCAGATGTTGATGTCATCAGCAACCCACCTGTCTGGGGGTTTCCTGCTATAATATGTTTAATACAAGTAGGTCTAGTTTGCTTCCTAAGGATCTTTCACTCATTGTTAAATGTGATAATTAACTCACCTTTTGTCTGTCTGTTAAGCAAACCATTGTGGGTTGTGTTTATACTTTTAATAATGTGTATTGTCCAGTACACTGTATTCAGTATTGTAGAAGTCTGATCTGTAATGAAACTTCTGAGTCATCCAGGTGGCTAATTGACATAATGTTTATAGTATATGTCTGTTGTTCTAACTATATTCCTGTGTACAAATCATATTACCCTAACAATATGTTAGGGTAATATGATCAGGAGGGGGGGGGGGGGGTCATCCTGTGGTGTATATATTATGTGTTAGTTTGTTCAAATAAACGTGTTACAGCTTTGCAGTCAAACAAGTCCTGCCTTGTTCTTGGTTGCAATATGCGGCTATAATATCTGATATCTATCTTCAGACTGGAGGAAGTTGTATATGATTTAAGCACTCAAGCTGAGTATGGGGGATAATTCCATTACAGTGTCTATAAACATTCATTCTGTTTTTGTAACATCTGTCCTGTCTCACCAATGTATGATCCATGCTTGCACTTGCTGCATTGAATTAAGTATATCCCATTACTGGAGGCCAAGCTGTATGATCCTGTAATACTGAAGGTTCTCTTTGTTTGTGTGACAATGTTTAATACATTTATGTAGTCCCTGTCCTCAGAATGAAGCTTCCTGCTGATTGATATATGTCTGAGGTTGGGTGGTTGCCTGAAGGTCAGCACTGGGGGTTGTTGGAATATTCCTTTCAGGGTTCTGTCCTCTGTTATGATAGGTTTCATCTATTTCATTATCTCTCTCATCCCTTCTAGTGCTGGATTGTATGTGGTTATTAGAGGTACACGGCTATTTGTTTTCTTCTCTTTGTATTGTAGGAGATTTTCTCTTTGGACTTTTAAGGCAGTGTTTATGCTTGTACTGATAGTTGTGTTGCTGTAACCTTTCTAATGAAAGGATTCTGCTAGTATTCCTAGATGTATATTTCTGTCTTCTGGTTCGGAGCATATTCTGTGGTATCCAGACTAATGAAGGGACACCTTCTGGAATGGTCCATGTTTTTCCACCAAGGTATGCATTCTACATCATTGTACACACCAGAAGCTTGGCTTACCTACACTATTATATCTGTAGTTTTTCTCTTGAATAGTTCATATTGTTCTATATTATCTCAGGTCCCAAGAGGTCGATGCTCCGAGGAATGTCTTCCAGGGTTCAGAAAATCTGTAAGAGAAGGATATCACCCATGTTGTTATAATTGTGCTCCATGTTCAGAAGGAGAAATATCAAACCATTCTGGTAAGCATTCTTTTTTTACATAGAAACTCTGATATTGGATTAGAAAATTAAAACTTTTAAAGTCCTTTAAAGTGATTCTGTAACCACTTTACACTTTGCAGCAAGCAATGAAAACCAGCTTCCTCCTACTATAAATCTATTCAAAACTGTTGTTGAAGTACTAAGGCCGCGTACACACGGGCGGATTGTCTGCCCAACTTAGTCCGCTGAACCGTGTTTCAGCGGACAATCCGCTCGTGTGTGGGCTTCAGCTGACTTTTTCAGCGGACAGTCTGACGGACTTTGTCTTTCGGAATTTCCGTAATTTTGTCCGTCCAAACTTGGTTTTGTCCGTCCAAACTTGGTTTCAGCGGACAGTCCGCTCGTGTGTAGGCAAGTTGGACGGACTAAGTATGGCGCATGCTCAGAAAGGATTTACACGGCCGAAGGTTGCATTGCAGTGTATTGGACGTCGTTTTTCTAGTCCCGTCGTACGTGCTGTACACGTCATCGCGCAAGTTTTCAGCGGACTGTCTGTTCATCGTGTGTGGTCAAGTCCGTTCATTCAAAAGTTGAACGGACTGTCTGTCGGATTGTCTGACGAACTTAGTTGGGCAGACAATCCGCCCGTGTGTACGCGGCCTAACTCAAAATAAAAATGAAAATACGACTGCAGCCGCTGTGCAAAGGTGCTACAACCTTAAAAGTGATAGAAAGTATAAAACAGCGCTGGCAGCCTATATTATACAATACACATCCTAGTGATTAGTGCCATATACATCAATGTGTTTGTGACATACAAATCAAAATACAACACAATGATATATAATATAATATGCACAAATCTGCAAAGTGCTTGGTGCTTCTATAGAAGTGCAATGGTGCTCCAAAACTTTGCAACATGAGGTGACTCCCCCTTCGGTGACCCCACTCACCAAAAACAATAGACCCTCAGCTTCACAGTCTGGGATCAAAACAGGCAGTGATCTATTGATCTGGGGTATGTAGATGGTTCCTCCACAAACTCTTCCAAGAGGGTGATTTACAACAGAAAGGATATGCCACACTCCATAGATGGGAAAATAGAGAAAAAACTATAAGCACCACTTACAGGATATTTGGCAAAGACAGGCATTAGTAAAAAACATCCAAGTTTGCCGCTGTATGGTGTGCGTTCCACGTAGGTGGAAATTGTGTCAATGATTAGCATGAACTAGAAGTACGTCAACACACTTCACCCCTCCTCCAGGGCGTCATTAAAGGACATCACTTCCGTTTCCATTGCAATCTTGATAACATCACTTCTCCCTCTGGGGAGGACAAAGTGACCAATTACGATCCGTGTGAAAAAACGCCAACTTCCTCCTCTAACATCATTTCTTGTTGCCAAATATTTATAAAAAAACTAATATAAACAGAAGCCACAATGACAAAACTTGCTTATTTGGCTATAATAATACAATAAATCTCATGATGCGATAGACATTTGCAAAATATTTCCAATACATGATTAAAAATTACTTAAATATAAACAATTTGGAAAAAAATTTAAATAAGAAGTACAAAGAACAAATAATAAAACATGAAAATAAAATAAAAATAGAAATAAAAAAGAAATAAAAACTATAATAATAAAACTTAAATAATAATGAAAATAAAATAAAAATGTATTTATTACTATAGCCAAATAAGCATTTTTTTTAATTTTTTATTATTTATTCTTTGTACTTCTTATTTTCATTTTTTCCAAATTGTTTATATTTAAGTAATTTTTAATCATTTATTAGAAATCTTTTGCAAATGTCTTTCGCATCATGATATTTATTGTATTATTATAGCCAAGTTTTGTCATTTTGGCTTCTGTTTATAGTAAAGTTTTTATATATTTGGCAACAGGAAAGAGGTTAGAGGAGGAAGTTGGTGTTTTTTCACACTGACCATAATTGGTTGATTCGTCCTCCCCAGAGGGAGGATTGATCTTCTATCAGGTATAAATAGATTGCAATGGAACTGGAAGTGATGTCCTTTAATGACACCCTGGAGGAGGGGCAAAACATGTCAAGGTACTTCCGTTTCATGCTAACCATTGACACAATTTCCACCTACGTGGAATGCACGCCATACAGTGGTGATCTCGGATGTTTTTTTACTAATGCTTATTTTTACTCTACAGACAGTGAACTCTGCCAGAAGTGTCCTGAAAATGAATGGCCCAATAAAGATAAAACTATTTGTATTGACAAGGTCATTGAGTATTTATCATATGAGGAGGATATTCTAGTTTTATTTTTTTCTATAACTTCAGTCATATTTGCTACAACATCTCTCCTTATACTTGGACTATTTGTTTGGTTTCGGAGCACTCCCATAGTCAGAGCCAATAACCGGAACCTCAGCTTCATTCTGCTCCTCTCCCTCATACTGAGCTTCCTTTCTGTATTCCTGTTCCTTGGCCGTCCTGTGGATATTACCTGTATGCTGCAACAAGTCACTTTTGGAATTCCCTTCACCATCTCAGCATCTTCTATCCTAGCCAAAACCATCATGGTCTTCATTGCTTTCAAAGCCACCAGACCTGGAAGCTGTTGTAGAAAATGGGTGGGAATCAAACTTCCCAATACAGTCATGTTATTCTGCTCATCCATTCAGGTTATAAATTGCATTCTCTGGTTGTCCATCTCTCCACCATTTCAGGAGTATGACATGGACTCCTATCCTGGGAAGATCCTCATTCAGTGTAATGAAGGGTCAGTTATCGGGTTCTACTCTATGTTGGGTTATATGGGGTTTCTGGCAGCTGTGAGTTTTGTTCTGGCTTTCATGGTGAGGACATTACCGGACAGTTTTAATGAGGCCAAGTACATCACCTTCAGCATGCTGGTGTTCTGCAGTGTCTGGATTGCCATGATCCCGGCCTATCTGAGCACCAGAGGGAAATACATGGTGGCTGTGGAGATATTCGCCATACTGACCTCCAGTGCCGGAATATTATTGTGTATGTTTTCTCCAAAACTCTACATTTTGCTTTTAAAACCTGAACTGAATACACAGAAAACAATGCTGGGGAAAAGAATGTTGTAAATGTAACATATTGATTCAATGTATAATACTGTAGATCAGATTAAAAAAAGTCAGCCATATTGTTAAATCATCATCATCATTATGAATGACTTTATCATCATCATTATGGTTTTTTGTGTATATTAACTACCTTCTGTCTGCCTATTGTACATAAGTGGATGGAAGGTGGATGTTACAGGGTGGAAACTATATTACAGCTTCATTTTTTTTTCTTGCTCTGACATGCTCCCTAGAATGCACAAGAAAAGTACTGTGACTGCACTGTCCATTGGATGGTGCCAATCTCAAAAATATGCTATGACCAATCAAAGCATCACACAATGTAACCAACACCTGCAGTTAGCAGCTTGATACCATTTTGCACTCACACAATGATCAGTGTGTTAGAGGAAAGAAATATTCAAGATTACCCATCCAGTATAAGCTTTATCTAGTACAAGTGCAATCCAGTAGAAGTACCAATAGCAGTACCAGTACCAGTACCAACACCAGCAGCAGTAGCAGAAACAGCTTCAACCATCCCCCTATTATTATTATTATTATTATTTTTATTGTTATCATTCAGGATTTATATAGTGCCAACAGTTTACACAGCACTTTACAACATAAGGTTAGACAGTACAATTACAATGCAATGTAATACAGGAGGAATCAGAGGGCCCTACTCATTACAGCTTATCTAAGAGGATGGGTCAAGAGATACAAGAGGTAATAACTAGTGATGGACGAACTTCCGACGGGACGTTTCGCGAACGCGGACCGCGAACGCGGCCGATAGTTTGCGAACCGCAACGTTCGCGGCGGTCCCCATTGACTTCAATGGGAGGCGAACTTCGCAAACCTACAGGTCAAATTTGCAGCCACAAAATAATTAATAGCTGTGCAAACATAGTCCCACCACATGGCCAATGACATAACACATGTATGAGGTGAATCTGGGATCGACAACTACAAGCATTCTTTTTTTATATGGGAAATTGTTGTGACAATTCAGGACTGTGGAGCGCATGAAGGCAATGGAGGAGAGGGAAGGTCAGGGTAGGCAAAGAAGAGGGTGCAGGAGATGATCACCAGCAGCGTGACATACAGCAATGACACCTGCACCGTGATCGAGTCATCTGACACCAGCACCGTGATCGAGAGCACTGACATCAGCAGCGTGACATACAGCAATGACACCTGCACCGTGATAGAGAGCACTGACATCAGCACCGTGATAAAGAGCACTGACATCAGCAGCGTGACATAAAGCACTAACACCAGCACCGTGATATACAGCACTGACAGCAGCACCGTGATAGAGATCACTGACATCAGCAGCGTGACATACAGCAATGACATCTGCACCGTGATAGAGTGATCTGACAACAGCACCGTGATAGAGAGCACTGGCATCAGCAGCGTGATATAAAGCACTAACACCAACACCGTGATATACAGCACTGACAGCAGCACCATGACATACAGCAATGACACCTGCACCATGATAGAGTGATATTACACCAGCACCGTGATAGAGAGCACTGACATCAGCAGCGTGACATAAAGCACTAACACCAGCACCGTGATATACAGCACTGACAGCAGCACCGTGGTAGAGAGTACTGACATCAGCACTGTGATATACAGCACTGACACCTGCACCGTAAGCAGCCCCAGGAGGAAGTCAGCATAGCACAGGGATGGTGGGAGCCCCTCATAATGAGCATAGCACAGGGATGGTGGGAGCCCCTCATAATGAGCATAGCACAGGGATGGTGGGAGCCCCTCATAATATGCACAGCAGAGGTACAGCCCCAGGAGGAAGTCAGCACAGCACAGGGATGGTGGGAGCCCCTCATAATAAGCAGCCCCAGGAGGATGTCAGCATAGCACAGGGATGGTGGGAGCCCCTCATAATAAGCAGCCCCAGGAGGAAGTCAGCACAGCACAGGGATGGTGGGAGCCCCTCATAATAAGCATAGCACAGGGATGGTGGGAGCCCCTCATAATATGCACAGCAGAGGTACAGCCCCAGGAGGAAGTCAGCACAGCACTGGGATGGTGGGAGCCCCTCATAATAAGCAGCCCCAGGAGGAAGTCAGCACAGCACAGGGATGGTGGGAGCCCCTCATAATAAGCAGCCCCAGTAGAAATATGACACCGCTCAACCTCTTCAAAGAGGAGGGTACGGGCATATAGTACGGTGTGCTTTTTTTGGACAAGGAAGTGAGCCAAATTAAGAAAGAAGGTCTGTGTGCTCGATTAAAAAAATTGTTTATTGACATATACATGGTCTACTGGTCACATGTGTTGAATTTCTCCGAGATCCATGCCTCATTCATTTTTAGAAATGTGAGGTAGTTAACACTGTCAGGAGCTAGGCGAGTACGCTTATCTGTCACGATCCCCCCTGCTGCGCTGAACGTCCTTTCGGACAGGACACTGGACAAGGGGCAAGCCAACAGTTCGATTGCAAACTGGGCAAGCTCTGGCCAGAGATCAAGCCTGCCCACCCAGTAGTCCAGGGGTTCATCACTCCTCAGAGCGTCCACATTGGCCGTTAACCCGATGTAGACGGACACCTGACGGTCTAGGCATTCCCTGATGCTGGATCCGGATGACACCTGTCGATGGGTCGGCTGAAAGAATGACCTCATATCCGGAGTCACCAACACATCTTCAAACCAGCCTCTTCTTGCAGGCGCTGTTGGATTGGTACCCGCAACTCCTTCTCTGGGAGTGGGAATTGCTCCTCTGCCGGCGCACGCAAAAGCAGAATGCAGCATTTCTCGAAGCAAGGCCTGGAAGTGCTCAATTCTGCCAGCCCTCTGTGACGGCGGTAACATTTCTGCCATTTTGTGTTTGTACCGGGGGTCTAAGTACGTTGCCACCCAGTACTGGTCCTTGACCCTTATGCTTTTTATACGGGGGTCCCTATTAAAACACTGGAGCATGAAGGCCCCCATTTGCACTAAACTGGAAGCGGTGTGGTGGCCTGGCTCCTGCTCATCATCCAGGATAATGTCGTCCTCTTCATTCTCCTCTCCCCATCCACGCACAACAACAGGGGTCCCAGAAAGGTTTAAAGCATGCTCTTCTTGCTCCTCCTCATCCGCCCTGGCACCATCCTCCTCTGACTCCTCTTCAGACTCCTGTTGTTGACTTGTCTCAGATAGAGTAGCCCCCCTGGGAATTCATCCAGCATTGCGACTTCCTCATCTTCCCGCTCCTGCTTAGACATGTGCATTCGTTTTCGTCCGAATGCATTTTCGTCCGAATTTCAGCTATTTTCGTTTTCGTTTTGACAAACGATAACGAAAGCACAAAATCCGAAAAACGAAAGATCCGACATAAATAAATGCTTTATTTTCGTTTTCATTGTTACAACAGTTCGATATAGAATAGCAGATTTGACATGACTCTGACAACAATCTGTGTCTATAGAACCTGTGTTCGAATGTGCGTAACCTTACCTCTATTAGTCCAAGATTATATAGAGAAAATATTCAACAGAGAAAAAAGATTTGACAGAGAGAAAAGATTCTGCAAGATACTGTCCTAAAAAGTGTTTGGGGACCCGGGTCCTGCCCCAGGGGACATGGATCAATGCAAAAAAAAGTTTTAAAAACGGCCGTTTTTTCGGGAGCAGTGATTTTAATAATGCTTAAAGTGAAACAATAAAAGTGTAATATTCCTTTAAATTTCGTAGGGGGGGTTGTCTATAGTATGCCTGTGAAGGGGCACATGTTTCCCGTGCTTAGAACTGTCCCTGCACAAAGTGTCATTTATGCAGGAAAAAAAGTCCTTTAAAATCACTCGCAGCTATTATGAATTGTCGGCTCCCGTAATACAGAGAACACTCATTGAAAGTCATTGATAAAAAAATAAATAAATAAATTAAAAAAAAAGCGTGGGGGTCCCCCAAATTCAATTACCAGGCCCTTCAGGTCTGGTATGAATATTAAGGGGAACCCCGCGTCAAATTAAAAAAAAAATTGACGTGGGGTTCCCCCTAAAAATCCATACCAGACCCTTTATCCGAGCACGCAACCTGGCAGGTCGCAGGAAAAGAGGGGGGGACGAGAGAGCGGCCCCCCCTCCCTCCTGAACCGTACCAGGCCACATGCCCTCAACATTGGGAGGATGCTTTGGGGGTCTGTGACCCCTCAAAGCACCTTGTCCCCATGTTGATGAGGACAAGGGCCTCATCCCCACAACCCTGGCCGGTGGTTGTGGAGGTCTGCGGGCGGGGGGCTTATCAGAATCTGGAAGCCCCCTTTAACAAGGGGACCCCCAGATCCCCCCCCCTGTTTGAAATGGTAAGGGGGTACAAAAGTACCCCTACCATTTCACAAAGAAAGTGTAAAAAATGGTTAAATAAAACACACTTTTGAAAAATTCCTTTATTAAAAATAAAAAAATAAAAAAAAGATTCCAGCGGCGGTAATCCACTCTTGCTATCCAGCGACGGACGGTCATCTCTCCAGCGATATCTCATCTCATCCAGAGCAGCGAATCCATCCTTCTTCTGTCTTCGTCTAGGAGACACTGCAGGCATTCCGGCGGCTGACGTTTCTTATATACGGAGGGCGGGGCCACCCATCACCTGACCCCGCCCCCTCTGACGCAAGGGGAAACCCGGGGTTCCCTGTGACGTATGGGTGACCCCGCACCCCTCTGATGTAACACAGGCAGGTTTCCGTTACATCAGAGGGGGGCGGGGTCACCTATACGTCACGGGAAACCCCCCGGGTTTCCCCTTGCGTCAGAGGGGGGCGGGGTCAGGTGACGGGTGGCCCCGCCCTCCGTATATAAGAAACGTCAGCCACCGGAATGCCTGCAGTGTCTCCTACACGGAGACAGAAGAAGGATGGATCGCTGCGCTGGATGAGATGAGACATCGCTGGAGAGATGATCGTCCGTCGCTGGATAGCAAGAGTGGATTACCCCCCTACCATTTCAAACAGGGGGGGGGGTGGGATCTGGGGGTCCCCTTGTTAAAGGGGGCTTCCAGATTCTGATAAGCCCCCCGCCCGCAGACCTCCACAACCACCGGCCAGGGTTGTGGGGATGAGGCCCTTGTCCTCATCAACATGGGGACAAGGTGCTTTGAGGGGTCACAGACCCCCAAAGCATCCTCCCAATGTTTAGGGCATGTGGCCTGGTACGGTTCAGGAGGGAGGGGGGGGCGCTCTCTCGTCCCCCCCTCTTTTCCTGCGGCCTGCCAGGTTGCGTGCTCGGATAAAGGGTCTGGTATGGATTTTTAGTGGGAACCCCACGTCAATTTTTTTTAAATTTGACGCGGGGTTCCCCTTAATATCCATACCAGACCTGAAGGGTCTGGTTATGGATATTTAGGGGGAACCCCACGTCAAATTTTTTCTTAAATTTGAGGCAGGGTTCCCCTTAATATCCATACCAGACCTGAAGGGCCTGGTAATTGAATTTGGGGGACCCCCACGCTTTTTTTTTAAATTTATTTATTTATTTTTTTATCAATGACTTTCAATGAGTGTTCTCTGTATTACGGGAGCCGACAATTCATAATAGCTGCGAGTGATTTTAAAGGACTTTTTTTCCTGCATAAATGACACTTTGTGCAGGGACAGTTCTAAGCACGGGAAACATGCGCCCCTTCACAGGCATACTATAGACAACCCCCCCTACGAAATTTAAAGGAATATTACACTTTTATTGTTTCACTTTAATCATTATTAAAATCACTGCTCCCGAAAAACGGCCGTTTTTAAAACTTTTTTTTGCATTGATCCATGTCCCCTGGGGCAGGACCCGGGTTCCCAAACACTTTTTAGGACAGTAACTTGCAAATTAGCCTTTAAAATGAGCACTTTAGATTTTGAACGTTGGAGTCCCATAGACTTTAATAGGGTTCTAAAGTATGCTTTATACTAGCTCCGTCGAATCTTCTTTATACATTCGACAGACACCATAAGCCTTCAAAGACAGATTCGACCGTGATTCATGTGGATTTTCGGACGAATGCAATTTTTGAACGAAAAACAAAATAAATAAAAACGAATTTCGGGAGTAACTAAATAAATTAAGTTTTCAGACGAAAACGAAATTCCGAAACGAAATATTTTACTCTGCACATGTCTACTCCTGCTCCTCCACAGCTTGATCAATGACAATGCACGCTCCATAAAGAAGGCATAAGGTACCATGTCACTGATGGCGCTATGGCTGCGACTGACCAGTTTGGTGATCTCCTCAAATGGGCGCAGAAGTCTGCATGCGTCGCGCATGAGCAGCCACTGGCACGGTGAAAAAAAAAAACAGCTCCCCAGAACCTGTTCTGAAGCAGAGTTCATACAGGTAGACGTTAACTGCACGTTTCTGCTGGAGCAGCCTATCAAGCATATAGAAGGTTGAGTTCCATCGTGTCGGGCAATCGCAAATAAGACGTCTGACCGGCAGATTGTGTCGCCGCTGAATGTCAGCAAGGCGAGCCATGGCCGTGTAAGATCTTCTGAAATGGGCCGAGATTTTCCTTGCCTGCCGCAAGATGTCCTGGACCCCAGGGTATTTGACAACGAATCGCTGCACGACCAAGTTTAAGACGTGTGCCATGCATGGCACGTGCGTGATTTTGCCCATTTTCAATGCGCTAAGCAGATTGGCACCGTTGTCACACACCACTTTACCAACTGTCAAATTGAGCGGTGTTAGCCACTGATCTGCCTGTGAACGCAAAGCTGAAAGGAGTGCCGGGCCAGTGTGGCTCTTGGCTTCCAGGCACAACAGACGCAGTACGACATGGCAACGTCTCACATGGCATGTCGAATAGGTTCTGGGGAGCTTGGGCGGCGCAGCGGAAGAGACGCTAGCAGCGGAAAAGGAGGAGTCAGCCGAGGAGGAGAGGGAGGAGGATGGAGTAGGAGGAGGTGGAGGAGAAGAAGATCCAGGCTTGCATGCAATCCGTGGCGGTAAAACCAAATCTACACGGGTGCCACGGGTTACATGCTTGACGGCCATCAGAAGGTTCACCCAGTGGGCAGTAAAAGTGATATACCTTCCCTGCCCGTGTTTGCTAGACCACGTGTCTGTGGTCAGATGTATCTTGGCACCGACACTGTGTGCCAGAGATACATTCACTTGCCGCTGAACATGGCCATATAGCTGTGGGATGCCCTTCTCTGAGAAATACTTCCTTCCTGGGACCTTCCATTGTGGTGTTCCAATAGCCACAAATTTTTGAAAGGCCTCCAAGTCCACCAGTTTATATAGCAGTAGTTGGCGGGCTATCAGTTCTGGCAAGCCAGCCGTCAACCGTTGGGCAAGAGGGTTATCCGGCGTCATCATTTTTTTACGCTCGAACATTAGGCCCACGGAAGCCTGCCTTTTTGCAGAAAAACGTGAGCTTGGCGTGATGGAAGGTGGAGTGGAGGACAATTGTGAGGAGAGAGGAGAAGGAGAAGTAGAAGACGAGGCTGGACGGTGAGAGCCTGGAGTGTGGCTTTGTGTGTTCCGTTGCTCCCACTCGGCTCGGTGATGGCTGCTCATGTGCCTTCTTAAGGCGGTCGTCCCTAGGTGAGTGTTGGGCTTACAGCGACTAATGCGGTGACTGCAAAGATTGCAGATGGCAACGCTATTGTCAGCAGCGGACACGTTAAAAAAAGCCCACACGGCAGAGCCATGTGCCGGTGTCCTGGGAGTGCCAGATGTGACCGTACATGGTCGATGACTCGCTCCTGATACATTTGCAGTCTGCTTTGTCCCTCCTGTGCAATATAAGTTATTCCTGCTTCTCCTCCCTATCTGCTGGTCCATATCTCCCTCTGAACTCCCCTCCTTTTCCTCTCTTGTGGGCACCCACGTGACATCACTAGACACGTCATCATCGACGTCACCTTCCCCATCACTATAAGTAGAGATCTCGGAGTAGGCAGCAACACCGGGGACCAACCTCCTCCTTGGGCTGATCTGGGTACTGTCGTCAGACTGCTGAGTAGCGGTTGTTGCTACCTCCTCTTCCTGATCCAATACCAAGAGTGGCTGCGCATCAGAAATGTCCTCTTGATATGGATCGGAAAATAATTCCTGTGACTCAAGCGGAAGGTATGTGGTGGTGGTGGTGTTGTTGGTGGTAGTGTCTTTGGGGGTGCACATAGCAGAAAGTGAAGAAGAGGGTGCAGATCGAGAGGATGAGGAGGGTGCAGAAGAGTAAGGCTGAGTGAGCCACTCAACCAAGTCTGGTGCGTCCTTTAAAGTAATTGAACGCACCTACTGCAACTTCCCACTTTGGCTCAAGCCTGTTGCTCCTGCCCTACCCCTACCACCCCTGCGGAAGGGCCTGCCTCTTCCTCTGCCTGTCATTTTTAAAATGACCCTGTGACAAAAATCTCAGTCCCTATACTGATAAAGGACTGCTGCAGTATAGGGCAGCGGTCAGCAGTAGTGCACCTCAACCCTATGTATTGTGGACCTATACCAGTCCTTACAGAATAGCAGACTGTACCTCACTCAACCCTATGTACTGTAGCACCCTAGACCAAGTTACCAGTCCTTATAAGGACCTTTGTGGAACAAGTAGGTTGTTGTGACTGATTAGCAGACTGTACATCAGTCCCTATACTAATGAAGGGCTGCTGCAGTATAGGGCAGTGGTCAGCAGTAGTGCACCTCAACCCTATGTATTGTGGACCTATACCAGTCCTTACAGAATAGCAGACTTTACCTCACTCAACCCTATGTACTGTAGCATCCTAGACCAAGTTACCAGTCCTTATAAGGACCTTTGTGGAACAAGTAGGTTGTGACTGCTTAGCAGACTGTACGTCAGTCCCTATACTGATGAGGGACTGCTGCAGTATAGGGCAGCGGTCAGCAGTAGTGCACCTCAATCCTATGTATTGTGGACCTATACCAGTCCTTACAGAATAGCAGACTGTACCTCACTCAACCCTATGTACTGTAGCACCCTAGACCAAGTTACCAGTCCTTATAAGGACCTTTGTGGAACAAGTTGGTTGTGACTTATTTGCAGACTGTACGTCAGTCCCTATACTGATGAGGGACAGCTGCAGTATAGGGCAGCGGTAAACAGTAGTGCACCTCAACCCTATGTATTGTGGACCTATACCAGTCCTTACAGAATAGCAGACTTTACCTCACTCAACCCTATGTACTGTAGCACCCTAGACCAAGTTACCAGTCCTTAAAAGGACCTTTGTGGAACAAGTAGGTTGTGACTGATTAGCAGACTGTACGTCAGTACCTACACTGATGAGGGGCTGCTGCAGTATAGGGCAGCGGTCAGCAGTAGTGCACCTCAACCCTATGTATTGTGGACCTATACCAGTCCTTACAGAATAGCAGACTGTACCTCACTCAACCCTATGTACTGTGGCACCCTAGACCAAGTTACCAGTCCTTATAAGGACCTTTGTGGAACAAGTAGGTTGTTGTGACTGATTAGCAGACTGTACGTCAGTCCCTATACTGATGAAGGACTGCTGCAGTATAGGGCAGCGGTAAACAGTAGTACACCTCAACCCTATGTATTGTGGACCTATACCAGTCCTTGCGGAATAGCAGACTGTACCTCACTCAACCCTATGTACTGTAGCATCCTAGACCAAGTTACCAGTCCTTATAAGGACCTTTGTGGAACAAGTAGGTTGTGACTGCTTAGCAGACTGTACGTCAGTCCCTATACTGATGAGGGACTGTTGCAGTATAGGGCAGCGGTCAGCAGTAGTGCACCTCAATCCTATGTATTGTGGACCTATACCAGTCCTTACAGAAAAGCAGACTGTACCTCACTCAACCCTATGTACTGTAGCACCCTAGACCAAGTTACCAGTCCTTATAAGGACCTTTGTGGAACAAGTTGGTTGTGACTTATTTGCAGACTGTACGTCAGTCCCTTTACTGATGAGGGACTGCTGCAGTATAGGGCAGCGGTAAACAGTAGTGCACCTCAACCCTATGTATTGTGGACCTATACCAGTCCTTACAGAATAGCAGACTGTACCTCACTCAACCCTATGTACTGTAGCACCCTAGACCAAGTTACCAGTCCTTAAAAGGACCTTTGTGGAGCAAGTAGGTTGTGACTGATTAGCAGACTGTACGTCAGTCCCTACACTGATGAGGGACTGCTGCAGTATAGGGCAGCGGTCAGCAGTAGTGCACCTCAACCCTATGTGATGTGGACCTATACCAGTCCTTACGGAATAGCAGACTGTACCTCACTCAACCCTATGTACTGTAGCACCCTAGACCAAGTTACCAGTATTTATAAGGAGCTTTGTGGAACAAGTAGGTTGTTGTGACTGATTAGCAGACTGTACGTCAGTCCCTATACTGATGAAGGACTGCTGCAGTATAGGGCAGCGGTCAGCAGTAGTGCACCTCAACCCTATGTATTGTGGACCTATACCAGTCCTTACGGAATAGCAGACTGTACCTCACTCAACCCTATGTACTGTAGCACCCTAGACCAAGTTACCAGTCCTAATAAGGACCTTTGTGGAACAAGTAGGTTGTTGTGACTGATTAGCAGACTGTACGTCAGTCCCTATACTGATGAAGGACTGCTGCAGTATAGGGCAGTGGTCAGCAGTAGTGCACCTCAACCCTATGTATTGTGGACCTATACCAGTCCTTGCGGAATAGCAGACTGTACCTCACTCAACCCTATGTACTGTAGCATCCTAGACCAAGTTACCAGTCCTTATAAGGACCTTTATGGAACAAGTAGGTTGTGACTGATTAGCAGACTGTACGTCAGTCCCTACACTGATGAGGGACTGCTGCAGTATAGGGCAGCAGTCAGCAGTAGTGCACCTCAACCCTATGTATTGTGGACCTATACCAGTCCTTGCGGAATAGCAGACTGTACCTCACTCAACCCTATGTACTGTAGCATCCTAGACCAAGTTACCAGTCCTTATAAGGACCTTTATGGAACAAGTAGGTTGTGACTGATTAGCAGACTGTACGTCAGTCCCTACACTGATGAGGGACTGCTGCAGTATAGGGCAGCAGTCAGCAGTAGTGCACCTCAACCCTATGTATTGTGGACCTATACCAGTCCTTACAGAATAGCAGACTGTACCTCAATCAACCCTATGTACTGTAGCACCCTAGACCAAGTTACCAGCCCTTATAAGGACCTTTGTGGAACAAGGTGGTTGTGACTTATTTGCAGACTGTACGTCAGTCCCTATACTGATGAGGGACTGCTGCAGTATAGGGCAGCGGTCAGCAGTAGTGCACCTCAACCCTATGTATTGTGGACCTATACCAGTCCTTACAGAATAGCAGACTGTACCTCACTCAACCCTATGTACTGTGGCACCCTAGACCAAGTTACCAGTCCTTATAAGGACCTTTGTGGAACAAGTAGGTTGTTGTGACTGATTAGCAGACTGTACGTCAGTCCCTATACTGATGAAGGACTGCTGCAGTATAGGGCAGTGGTAAACAGTAGTGCACCTCAACCCTATGTATTGTGGACCTATACCAGTCCTTACAGAATAGCAGACTGTACTTCACTCAACCCTATGTACTGTAGCACCCTAGACCAATTTACCAGTCTTTATAAGGACCTTTGTGGAACAAGTAGGTTGTGACCGATTAGCAGACTGTACATTAGTCCCTATACTGATGAGGGACTGCTGCAGTATAGGGCAGCGGTCTGCAGTAGTGCACCTCAACCCTATGTATTGTGGACCTATAACATTCCTTACAGAATAGCAGACTGTACCTCACTCAACCCTATGTACTGTAGCACCCTAGACCAAGTTACTAGTCCTTATAAGGACCTTTGTGGAACAAGTAGGTTGTTGTGACTGATTAGCAGACTGTACGTCAGTCCCTATACTGATGAGGGACTGCTGCAGTATAGGGCAGCAGTCAGCAGTAGTGCACCTCAACCCTATGTATTGTGGACCTATACCAGTCCTTACAGAATAGCAGACTGTACCTCACTCAACCCTATGTACTGTAGCACCCTAGACCAAGTTACTAGTCCTTATAAGGACCTTTGTGGAACAAGTAGGTTGTTGTGACTAATTAGCAGACTGTACGTCAGTCCCTATACTGATGAGGGACTGCTGCAGTATAGGGCAGCAGTCAGCAGTAGTGCACCTCAACCCTATGTATTGTGGACCTATACCAGTCCTTACAGAATAGCAGATAGGGATGAGCCGAACACCCCCCGGTTCGGTTTGCACCAGAACTTGCGAACGACCCCCGCGTTTGTTACGAACGTTCGAACCCCATTGAAGTCTATGGGACTCGAACGTTCAAAATGGAAAGTGCTAATTTTAACGGCTAATATGCAAGATAGTGTCCTAAAAAGGGTTTGGGGACCTGCCTCCTGCCTCAGGGGACATGGGTCACTGCAAAAAAAAGTTTTAAAAACTGCCGTTTTGGCGGGAGCACTGATTTTAATGACGATTAAAGTGAAAAAAAAAGGTGAAATATTCCTTTAAATATGGTGCCTGGGGGGTGTCTGTAGTATGCCTGTGAAGTGCCACGTGTTTCCCGTGTTTAGAACAGTCCCTGCACAAAATGACATTAAACGGAAATAACACCATTTAAAACTGCTTGCGGTTTTAATGTTATATCTGGTTCCGGCAATATGGATGAAAATCATTCAGAAAAATGGCATGGGTAGCCCTCCCTGCCCATTACCAGCCTATTTGGGTCTTGTACGCATATTAAGGGGAACCCCGTACCCATATTAAAAAAGGAAATGCGTGTGGCCCCCAGGCCCTATATACTCAGAACAGCAGTATACAGGCGGTGCAAACAAGACAGGGACTGTGTAGGTTTGTTGTGTTAAGTTGAATCTGTTTGTAATTTTCAACCGGTACATTTTTAAAGTGTAGCTCCAGTCAAAAAAAATATTTTTAAGCTTTTTGGAAAACAGCGCCATCAGGCGTTCTGGAGCACCCAGGCCAATTCTGACATTTCTCTCCTACATGTAAAAATCATCATTTATTTGCTAGAAAATTACAGAGAACCCCAAAACATTATATATATTTTTTTTTTAGCAAAGACCCTGGAGAATACAATGGTGGTCGTTGCAAATTTTTATCTCACACGGTATTTGCACAGCAATTTTTCAAACGCGTTTTTTGGGGGGAAAAACAGTTTTGTGCTTAAAAAACAAACAAAAAAAACAGTAAAGTTAGCCCAATGTTTGCATAAAGTGAAAGATGAAGTTATGCTGAGTAAATAGATATCAAACATGTCACTCTTCAAAATTGCACATGCCCGTGGAATGGCGCCAAACGTCGCTACTTAAAAAATCCCCATAGGCGACGCTTTAATTTTTTTTTTACTGGTTACATGTTTTGAGTTGCAGAAGAGGTCTAGGACTAGAATTATTGCTCTCGCTCTAACGTTCTCGGCGATACCTCACATGTGTGGTTTGAACACCGTTTTCATATGTGGGCGGGGCTTATGCATGCGTTCGCTTCTGCATGCGAGCACATGGGGACATGGGCGCTTTAAAAAAAGATTTTTTTTTTATTGTTCATTTTACTTTATTTATTTTAGTTTGACATTTTTTTCCCCAAAAATATATTTTTGATCACTTTTATTCCTATTACAAGGAATGTAAACATCCCTTGTAATAGGAATATGGGGTGACAGGTCCTCTTTACAGTGAAATCTGGGGGTCAATATGACCCCACATCTCACCTCTAGGCTGGGAAGCCTGAAATAAAAAATAAAAAAAAGATTCTGGCTTTGATCGTACTGGCGATTTGGTAGAAGCACCGGAGAGCGGTGAGGGGTGGGGGGCGTCTATGGCTGGGTATTTCAGGGTATCACCGAGTATGGCTGGGTATGGCAATTTATGGCAGGGTATTGCAGAGTATTGGCAGGGTATTGGCGGGGTACTACAGAGTAATAGCAGGGTACTGCAGAGTATTGGGGGGTACTCCAGAGTAATGGCAGGGTACTGCAGAGTAATGGGGGTTACTGCAGAGTAATGGGGGTACTGCAGAGTAATGGCAGGGTACTGCAGAGTAATGGCAGGGTACTGCACTGCAGAGTAATGGCGGGGTACTGCAGAGTAATGGCGGGTACTGCAGAGTATTGGGGGGTACTGCAGAGTAATGGGGGGTACTGCAGAGTAATGGCAGGGTACTGCAGAGTAATGGCAGGGTACTGCACTGCAGAGTAATGGCGGGGTACTGCAGAGTAATGGCGGGTACTGCAGAGTATTGGGGGGTACTGCAGAGTATTGGGGGTACTGCAGAGTAATGGCAGGGTACTGCAGAGTAATGGGGGGTACTGCAGAGTAATGGCAGGGTACTGCAGAGTAATGGCAGGGTACTGCACTGCAGAGTAATGGCGGGGTACTGCAGAGTAATGGCAGGGTACTGCACTGCAGAGTAATGGCGGGGTACTGCAGAGTAATGGCGGGGTACTGCAGAGTATTGGGGGGTACTGCAGATTAATGGGGGGTACTGCAGAGTAATGGCAGGGTACTGCAGAGTAATGGGGGGTACTGCAGAGTAATGGCAGGGTACTGCAGAGTAATGGCAGGGTACTGCACTGCAGAGTAATGGCGGGGTACTGCAGAGTAATGGCGGGGTACTGCAGAGTAATGGCGGGGTACTGCAGAGTATGCACTGGTATTGCAGAGTATTGGCAGGGAATTGAGGGGTTAAATTCGGTGAGCAGCGATGTGGGCACTGCAGATTCAGCCCACATCGCTGCTGACACCGATCTCTTTCCCCTCCGCTGTACCTATCGGTACAGAGAGGGGAGGGAGGAACCGGCGTCATAACATGACGCTGGTTTGTTTACAAGTGATCACTCCGTCATTTGACGGAGCGATCACGTGGTAAACGGGCGCGACGAGCGGCCGTTTACCGTGATCCGTGATGCTCTCGTGATGATCCCAGGGGGCGCGCGAGAGCAGAATTCTGGGAGGCCGTTAATTAACGGCCTCTCAGAGATAAACAACCGCCCTGAAGCCGTTAATCGGCAATGGGCAGTTGTTAAGTGGTTAAAGCTAGATCACTAGCTATGTAGGTGAGGTGAATATAGTGGTGTATACTGCGGTCAGGGCACAGACAACAACCACTACACAGCAGCAAGATAGGAAATCAGCCAAAAACGATCGGTGTGTACTGTGTTGAAGGTACACAGAACACCCACTGCTTCAGATGCTAACACACTACACGAGGCCGCCTCAAAGGCGGCCTTATATAGTGTGGGGCGTGCACTACACAGCCTGAGCTATGATTGGCCACAGGCAGGATGCCTGTGGCCAATCATGGCTCTCCTCGCTGCTGGCGCTACGATTGGCCAAGCATGTGGGGTCACAGTGCATGCTTGGCCAATCATGAGCCAGCAATGCACTGCGCCACCGCAGTGCATTGTGGTCCGCGTGCGGCACTCGAATTTTGACGCGAACGGCCCAAACGTTCGGAATTCGCCGAACGGCCGAACAGCCAATGTTCGAGTCGAACGTACGTTCGACTCGAACACGAAGCTCATCCCTAATAGCAGACTGTACCTCACTCAACCCTATGTACTATGGCACCCTAGACCAAGTTACCAGTCCTTATAAGGACCTTTGTGGAACAAGTAGGTTGTTGTGACTGATTAGCAGACTGTACGTCAGTCCCTATACTGATGAAGGACGGCTGCAGTATAGGGCAATGGTCAGCAGTAGTGCACCTCAACCCTATGTATTGTGGACCTATACCAGTCCTTGCGGAATAGCAGACTGTACCTCACTCAACCCTATGTACTGTAGCATCCTAGACCAAGTTACCAGTCCTTATAAGGACCTTTGTGGAACAAGTAGGTTGTGACTGATTAGCAGACTGTACGTCAGTCCCTATACTGATGAAGGACTGCTGCAGTATAGGGCAGCGGTAAACAGTAGTGCACCTCAACCCTATGTATTGTGGACCTATACAAGTCCTTACAGAATAGCAGACTGTACCTCACTCAACCCTATGTACTGTGGCACCCTAGACCAAGTTACCAGTCCTTATAAGGACCTTTGTGGAACAAGTAGGTTGTTGTGACTGATTAGCAGACTGTACATCAGTCCCTATACTGATGAAGGACTGTTGCAGTATAGGGCAGTGGTCAGCAGTAGTGCACCTCAACCCTATGTATTGTGGACCTATACCAGTCCTTGCGGAATAGCAGACTTTACCTCACTCAACCCTATGTACTGTAGCATCCTAGACCAAGTTACCAGTCCTTATAAGGACCATTGTGGAACAAGTAGGTTGTGACTGCTTAGCAGACTGTACGTCAGTCCCTATACTGATGAGGGACTGCTGCAGTATAGGGCAGCGGTCAGCAGTAGTGCACCTCAATCCTATGTATTGTGGACCTATACCAGTCCTTACAGAATAGCAGACTGTACCTCACTCAACCCTATGTACTGTAGCACCCTAGACCAAGTTACCAGTCCTTATAAGGACCTTTGTGGAACAAGTTGGTTGTGACTTATTTGCAGACTGTACGTCAGTCCCTATACTGATGAGTTACTGCTGCAGCATAGGGCAGCGGTAAACAGTAGTGCACCTCAACCCTATGTATTGTGGACCTATACCAGTCCTTACAGAATAGCAGACTTTACCTCACTCAACCCTATGTACTGTAGCACCCTAGACCAAGTTACCAGTCCTTAAAAGGACCTTTGTGGAACAAGTAGGTTGTGACTGATTAGCAGACTGTACGTCAGTCCCTACATTGATGAGGGACTGCTGCAGTATAGAGCAGCGGTCAGCAATAGTGCACCTCAACCCTATGTATTGTGGACCTATACCAGTCCTTACAGAATAGCAGACTGTACCTCACTCAACCCTATGTACTGTAGCATCCTAGACCAAGTTACCAGTCCTTATAAGGACCTTTGTGGAACAAGTAGGTTGTTGTGACTGATTAGCAGACTGTACGTCAGTCCCTATACTGATGAAGGACTGCTGCAGTATAGGGCAGTGGTCAGCAGTAGTGAACCTCAACCCTATGTATTGCCGACCTATACCAGTCCTTACAGAATAGCAGACTGTGCCTCACTCAACCCTATGTACTGTAGCACCCTAGACTAAGTTACCAGTCCTTATAAGGACCTTTGTGGAACAAGTAGGTTGTGACTGATTAGCAGACTGCAGCAGAAGGGCAGCAGTCAAGTATAATATTCTTTCTATATTTGGAAGAAAGAATATACGTGTACAAGCCTATTACCATACCAGTCCTGAAAAGAACCTTTGTGGACCTAATAGTAGTAACAGCTACTGATTAAACTGACCCTCACTGCCTCACACACAGCTTCCTGCCTGTCCCTATACAAACTGACAAAACAGAGGCTGCTGGAACAATAACTTGAATAGCACTTTTGTGGACCTGATAGTAACAGCTAATGATTAAACTGACTGTTCCTGCAGCACACACCATCCTGTCCCTTTCTCTACACTGACAAAAGACAAAAGCTTACTCAAAAGACAGGCTGCTGCAACAATCACTAGCACAGCACTACCTCAAACCTATATCCTGAACTACAACTAACACCTATACCAGTCCTGAAAAGAACTTTTGTGTACCAAATAGCTAGCGATTTGGGTCACTGCAATCTCTCCCTGCTCCACACAGCAACCTCTCCCTATAGTGACAGAAGAAATAATGTAAAATGGCCACCGGATTGGGTCTATTTATAAGTTAGGGGGAATGTCCAAGTGTCCATGTGCTGTAATGTCTCAATTGGCTGTCCTGTACCCCATGATGGATGTGTCATCATACATCAAAGTTCTTTTACACAGTAAACAGGGAAGTCCGCCGGGCGAACGGCGGCAATAGTCCGCCGATCGGGTGGACCGCGAGCACCCGAAATTCGCCACGAAATGACCTCCGGGCGAACCGTTCGGCCATCCCTAGTAATAACTGTAGGGGATGGCCTGATGAAGAAAATAAATGTGCAATTGTTAGGTGAGGGCCAGATAGGATTATCTGAAGAGGCGGGTATTCTGGGATCATCTCAAAGTGAACAGAGTAGGAGATAATCGGACAGATTGGGGTAGAGAGTTCCACAGGATGGGAGAGGCTCTGGAGAAGTCCTGGAGGTGCGCATTGGATGAAGTGACAAAGGAACTAGAAAGTAGGAGGTCTTGAAAGAAATTAACAGAACAAATTAGTTGGTATTTTGAGACTAGGTTAGTGATGTTGTATTGGATCAGAACCAGAACCAAAGTCTGGTATTTTTATATCTGCCCCTTATCAATTTTTTTTTTTTTTTTAAGTTTTAAATAAAGGTTTATTGAAATTAAAGAGTACACGGAACATGCTTCTCTCACGCAGGAGAGTCGGCTTAAAGGTACATGTCGATGAGAAAGAAAACAAAATAGTGAGGGAAGATAGCACCTGCATACAATTCCCGTATGGTTAAAGGCTAGGGGTGCAGGGCTCATACAAACTAGGTAGGAATGATGCACAGGGGGTTCATTGACCAAAAGGGTAATCAAGGAGAGCAAAAAGGGGGTACAAAGTAAATAGGAAGGGGGGTATCCAAGTTTCTCCAGGAGGCCCAGCTCCCAGACACCCCAAAAGGGCTCAAACTGTGCCTGGGACCCAAAGCCCCCCGACCCTCAGACCCTCCAAAATTACCATGTGCATCAAACCTAGCATAGGAAGACTAGAAGGGAAAAACATCACTAGTACAACCTGAGGAAGATTTAACAAGTTAACTAATGGGACCCGACTCGGTGCCCCAACAGGGGGGACAGAGTGGGATCGGCCCTGCGGGCAAAAAATTAGCGGTGCCATGGCAAGCAGATAAGTAAGGAAATGCACCAATGCTCAGGCTAAGTTCTGATCTTGTGCCATGTACCCACCTCCTCCCAACGAGAGGCTTCGAAGGGAGGAGTGGAGCAAGAAAGGAAAGAAAGTCAAGAGAGGAAGAAGGGGAAGAGAAGAGAAGAGGGGATGAAAGAGGGGGAGTGGGTAGGGGAGGTACCTATGTCAAGGGGAGCTCCCGAAGGGAAGAGGGGGTCTCGCTGCAGAGCTAGTCATCAAGATTATGTTCAATTCCAGGTCTAAAGGAGCACCCCAATGTAGCGAGCCCAGGGTTCCCAAACTTTTTTGAATTTTTTAGATTTGTCAAGGATGAGACTAGAGGTTTTTTCTTGGAACATGATCCAGGAGATTTTTTGTTTAGCTGCCGGGAAAGAGACCCTTGGGGACTTCCAGGACCGGGCAATGGTCATTTTGGCACTTATGAGTATGTAGTGGATCAGGCATTGGTGGTATTTGGAGATTTTAGAAATAGACTGGTTCAGAAGGGCTATAGTTGGATTTTGGGGGGCCGCAATGTCAGTGACTTTGCGGATTAAGGAGAAGATCTTGTTCCAGTAGCTTCTGACCCGAGGACACTCCCATAGAATATGAAGAAGGGAGCCCAGATGGCCACAGCCTCTAAAGCATAGAGGCGAGGATTGAGGGTAAAATTTAGCTAAGCGAGTCGGGACCAAATACCACCTAGTGAGGACCTTAATGTCTGCTTCAACGAGAGAGACATTTATGATCCCTTTGAAGGCCCTCGTGAAATAGGAGTGGCAAGTGTCCAAATCCCAGTCCAAATCGAGGTCTCGTTCCCAGCTCTGCATATAACTTGTCTTCTCCAAAGGAGTGGAGAGAGCCGAGTAGATCAGGGAAATTCCCCCCCTCATGTCCATGGCCGACACACACCATTGTTCATAGGGAGTGACCCCTAGGCAGTCTGAATTCCTGAGAGGGAGTGTACGTAAGAAGTGAGCTATCTAGGGAAAACGGAACTGCTCCGTGGGGGGCATGTCAAGTTGTGATGTGCATTGACCTAAAGTAAGGGGGCCATTTAGGTTAAAAAAGTGCCAAATTCTGTAAAGGCCTTTATCTAGCCACCATTGAAAGGCTTTGATATTTAACCCAGGGGGAAAGGAGGGGTTATTAAAGATGTGGGCTAGGGGGTGCCAGCTGGAGATAACACTATTTAGTTTGTGTAGAGTGTCACAAATCGCAAAGGAGTGAGAGAGTGTAGGGGACATGGTCGGATGTCTGGATTTCGGAGGGCACCAGAGGAGGAAGTCAATGGTAAATTTGGGGATTGCCTTTCTCTCCATTTCGATCCAATCTGGTTTAGGGGGCCTCTCGAATAAATAGCTGAGATTTGGTTTAATTGAGCAGCTTGATAGTACCAACAGAGGTTAGGTAGGCCAAAGCCACCTTTCCGTCTGGGTCAGAAAAGAGTGCTTTTGGGAAGTCTATGATTGGAGTTACCCCAGATAAATCGGTTAATGGACGATTGAAGGTTTTGTATGTGGGATTGGGGAACAAAAATGGGTAGCGAGCGGAATAGGTAAAGTATCCTAGGGAGAAGGGTCATTTTGACCGCTTTGACCCTACCTATCCATGACAATTTGTGGAGTGACCATTGATCCAGATCAGTCTTAAGCTTCTTGAACATGGGGGGATAATTGTGTTTATAAAGTTGGCCAAAGTTGGGAGTAAGGTGAACACCTAAGTAGGGAATGGAAGTAAAGCTCCAGGAGAAGGGGAAGTGTTCTTTCAGCCTGTCAACCAAAGCTTGGGGGGAGGAGATATTAAGGGCTATGTATTTGGACATGTTAACCTGTAACCCTGAGGCCTGACCGAATTGAAGGAGACAGAGAATATTAGGAGTAGATATGAGGGGGGAAGTGACAAAAAGGAGGACGTCGTCAGCGAATAATGCGCATTTGTGTACGGATTGGCCACATTGGACTCCATGGATGTCTGGGTGACTACTAATGGCAATCGCTAGTGATTCGACTCCTATGGCAAAAAGGAGGGGGGACAGGAGGCAGCCCTGTCTGGTGCCTTTAGAGATCGGGAAAGGGTCGGAGAGGTGCCCTTGAAGTCTGACTTGGGCCCTGGGTTGGGAATAGAGGGTCCCCAGGAGGGTCATGAAATGAGAGCTGAAGCCCCAGTTCTCAAGGGTGCGGAATAAAAATGGCCAAGTAATAGTATCGAAGGCTTTCTGTAAGTCAAGTGAGAGGAGGAAACCCTCCTGTGGGGGGGTTCCCATCCCACTGAGCCTGAAGTAAAGAGATGATGTCCACGGCTCTCCTTATCTGGTCCGGTCCCTGTCTCCCCGGGATAAAGCCTACCTGGTCTTTGTGGACATAGGACCCTATAAAAGAACCCAGTCTGTTAGAAATAATTTTTGTCATTATTTTGAGGTCATTGTTGATTAGAGAAATGTGTCTATAGTTGCTTACTAGGCTCTGGTCCTTGCCGGGTTTGGGGATGACAGAGATGTATGCAAGATTGGAAGCTGGGTCAATAGGCGAGTTCTGATCAAGAGAATTAAAGAACCGGGTCAGATAAGGGGATAGGACCTCCGTGAAGGATTTATAATAACAATTGGAAAATCCATCAGGGCCAGGGGCAGAGCCTTTTTTGAGAGTATTAATTACTGCACTAACTTCCTCCTCAGAAAAGGGGGCATCCATGATTAAATGGTGGGCATCAGAGATTTTAGGGAGGGGGATGCTGTCAAGGAACGAGTCGATCATTTGGCTGTTACCCAGGCTAGGACCCGAGTAGAGATTGGAATAGAATTTGTGGAAGGCCTCCAAAATTTGTTTGGGATTTTGGGTCAGAGGGCCAGACAGAGACCTGATTTTTGGTAGAGCCTGTACTCTATATTTTGGGGAGAGTTTTGCCGCAAGGTGGGGACCAAATTTATCCGAATTAAGGTAGAATATACCACTTACCCAGTGCAGGTGTTGTTCTGCATTAGAGGTGAGAGCTGTATTAAGCACAATCCTGGCCGCATCCAGGCGTGCGAGTGAAGAAGGGGAGAGGTTGGCTTTGTGGGCGTGGCTAATAGAACAAAAGTTTTTCTCAAGTTTAATGATGTCAACCTGTTTTTCACGTTTCAGGCGTGAGGATAGTTGTATGATTTTGCCCCTCATGACCGCCTTATGAGCCTCCCATAAGGTGCTAGGAGAGATATCAGTAGTGTCATTGTGGCGGAAGTATTCCTTCAGTTCATGTTCAAGCATAGTGCGGTGCACAGTATTAGAAAGGAGAGATTCCCCAAGGCGCCATTGAGGGGTGCTAGCTTTATTCAAAAGACCTGAGAGTGTGAGAGACACTAGGGGAGTGATCTGACCAGGGGACTTCGCTTATGGTAGCCTGAGAGGCCAATGGGATATCCGAGGAGTGTAGGAAAATATGATCAATGTGGGCATACGTGTTATGAGGTGCAGAGAAATGTGTGTAGTCCCTAGTTGTTGGGTGAAGCTCCCTCCAAGCGTCTATCATGCCCATTGAATGGAAAAGTCGTGCGATAGTGAGGCTCTGTTTGGGTGGCCTTTTGAGGAGGGTTTTGTGGAGGGACGATTTGTCTAAAAGGAGGTCAAAGGCGACGTTGGAGTCGCCTCCTAGGACTACTTTACCTTCTAAATGAGGAGAGAGGGAGGTTAACATAGAGGAGAAGAAGCGGGTCTGGCCCTTGTTAGGGGCATAATAAGAGATGAAGGAGAACAAGGTTCTGTTTATATGACCCTTGACTAGGATGAACCTCCCCTCATCGTCTCTGACTATCTTGGAAAGGGTAAAAGGGATATGTTTGGAGATAAGGATGGCTACGCCTCGCTTCTTATCCTCTGCGTTAGCAAGGAAGAAGGTAGGATAGTTTTGGTGTAAAAAGGTAGGGCTGAAGCTTTTCGGGAAGTGGGTTTCTTGTAGTAGAATGATGTCAATTTTTTTTGAGTGATAACTATGGAAGGCTTTACGTCTTTTCATTGGGGAGTTCAGGCCCTGCGTGTTGTGTGTCACTATCTTGAGGGATGGGAGTGTGGGGGTATTGTCAGCCATGGACATGAGGGTGTTGGAGCGAAGAAAGGCTTAAATGTCTCACCTGATCCAGCTGAGGAGAGTTCTTTGGTGAAGACAAGCGGAGCTGGTCCCGGGACCATGTGGAAGTCAGATTGAGAGCTCCCCCTGGAGGTACCTGAGGAAGAAGGGAGGTAGGAGCAAAGATAGAGAGGGAAAGCCAGAGAGGGAAGAAGAAGAGTAGAGGGTGGGGGGAGAACAAGTCCAGGATAGGAATTTTCCTGGACTGTGTATAAGCAGAATAATAAAAACAGTGTAGCGCTTCAATGATAAATGTGGTCAGCATAAATTATAAAAATCAAGACAAAGATCATATAAATATGAATGCCTAAAGGAAAGTCCAACATTGGCCGCACATTCCACTATGTAGCAGGCATGAGGGTAACCGAACCGTCACAGAGGAGGGAAGTTGGGCTAGGCGAGTGTGTTCATATAAATCTGCTTGACTGAAAACATCAGGAAAAAGTGGATAAAATACTTCTTACCGACTTAGTTGGACTCATACAGTCGTATGACAGTTGAGTCTAGAAGGCTTTAGGTCACAATCTGGGACCAAGGAGTACAAAGAGGGAAGTCTGTTGAGCTGATGGATGAGCTCCAAACAATTGTAGGCTCTATGATGGATCCTTTCAAATGGAGCTTCAAAGTTGTTGGTAGTCAAGCTCAGACGTGGTCCGTTGTACTGATGCTCCAATCTCACCGGAATGGGGAGGGAGATGTTGTAGAGGTTTAAGCCGGAGAAACGGGAAAAAGGAAAAAAGAAAAAAGGCTCCACATGGTGTAGGTCAGACGGTATAAAAAGGGTTGGTTTATTGAAGTCAAAAAATAATTAATGACTTGGTGATCACATAAAAAGTCTAAAATAAAAAGTAAAAGCAATGTAGGGTGCCAACAGCTCGCCCAACGCGTTTCGACATATGTGTCTTCTACAGGGGCATGTTGGGGCCCACCACATTGCTAACAAATATATAAGGAGTCAGAGAGGGGTTCCGCCTACCAAAGGGCGGGGAATCCTATCTCAGATAACCTCTTAAAGATACAATGAACATTTAATCAAATCAGAAAAAAACATGTTCAAACGAAATAAATCAATATAAATAGAATATAAAAATATCCCTTCTACAAGCTATTAAATTGATTTAGTAACAGAATATAAAAATAAGCCACCTTGTTCACAAATAACACTGGATTAATCATATTATTCATGGCCTCATCTAGCATAAAAGTGCAAGAAAATCCAATGCACATAAAAGGCATACACAGAAATCGCATCAAGTATCAATGCAAAAAAAAATATTTTTTTTTTTTTTATATGCGCCACCTATTCCACATAGACTACACTACAACATCACCTCAAGTGACCTATTTGCGTTTGTGTGGTGTGATAGATGGAACTGTGGGGGTCTGTATAGTAATATTCCTCATTGTGCAGTTTGGATGTCTCATGCTTGTTTTACTAACCGTAGATGGCCGAGAAAGTGTGTATCCGTAACCATGGTGACAGTCCTAACGTGCTGATCTATTATTTAAAGTTCGGGTCACATGGTCAGAAGACGTGCAATGAAAAGAAAGAAGGCACAGCCAATCCATCAGTGCGTGCATCACATGGCTAGATGTGGGAATGATAGAGGACACACTTGTCCAATAGCAAGGGCATGTGTATATGCACGTCATTATACAGCAATGTGAGGGAGGGAGGGAGACACCCGCCATGGCGCCGTCCCTCCCCTGTACGTGCTCAGCACTGCCAATCGCAGAGAGCCACGTCAGGACCTATCACATCGGGGCAAAGACGTGCATGTGCGGGCGTCACACGCTACGTCACTCTGTCAGAACACAGGGGGCGTGTGCGTGTGGACGTCACGCACCAAATAGCTTTACAGGGAAGAGGAGGGGCTCTGCAACTAGGCGCCGTTTGCCTCGTGGTAAGCGTCACACGCCGCAAGGCGTGGCAATGACCGAGGCAGCCAATCAAAAAGTTTGCCTGCTCTGCACATGCGCCGTGACCAGTGACGACGTCACGTCACGTCACGCGCATTATTGAATCCGGGGACACTAAGAAAGCAGGGCAACGAAGGAGGTACAGGAGGCGTGGTGACACAACGTCACGCCCAATAAGAACGTCCGATGTAACCATAACAACTAAGGCATCACAATAGTTGTAATTCAAAGGATGTCAATGATAAAAGAACAATAAAACAAAAACGAGCAGACAGCACACCATAACCAGAATGGACAACTGGTCACAATAGGGGGGTGTCTAAGGAAAAAATATATAGTAAATGGTGACATAAGCCAAATAATGTGAATTGCGCACATAATAACCGGAAAAAGTCATGAGGTGCAGGTAACACAGGGGTGAGTTTAGGAGTTTAGTGCATATAGTGTGTTTTCTAATAGTGCCAAACATAGATATAAGTCTAAGTTAATCAAGAAATATCGGTCCCCAATCGTACATGGTCCAGAAAAAATGCACGATAATCCCATAGATCTAGATTTGGACGCGGGGCCGGGAATATGTGACAGAAAAAGAAAATTGAAGTGCATAAGTATGTGAAGTAAAGTAAGCATTGTGCCATATAAGACACAAGCTAGAGATCAAAAAATGGATATACATAAAATACCCTAAAAAATAAATGTTATGTGAATTGATGTAAGGAAACCCAAGAAATAATGGAAAAATTGGACAAGTGAATCGAAAGTGAATGTCAAAAGTAAGCATACGGATCCAAATAAAGGACAAAAGTGATATGTAGTGATAATAATCCGTGACAAGATAAATCAAGCCTGATTAATAAAACTGTTGATGTCCCAATCTGTGTTCATGCCGAAGGGGGAATAGCACCTTAATTCATAAATCCAAAATGTCTCAAGGCGCGACACCCCCCTCAGGCATGAGTCCCCTCTCCAGCTTGGGACAAATTTGTCAATGACTTGGAAGCGGGTACCTGTGGGATCTCTATTATGCTTTTCGAGGTAATGTCTCGGAACCGGGTGTTTGTCACACCCTTTTTTGATTTTACTAAGATGTTCGTTGACCCTAATAGAGAAGTTACGAATAGTGCGACCAACATATTGTTGGTTGCAAGGGCAGGTGATCAGATAAACAATATACCTGGTAACGCAAGTAGTGAAGTGTTTCATAAGATACCTGCGTGAAGTGGTTGAAGATGTAAAGGAATCACTTTTCCCCTTGCCCAACATATTATGTAGGCATACGTTACATTTTCTACAGGGAAAATATCCCTTGCTATGTGGGAAAAATTGTATCGGTTTGGGGATATCAATTACATTGGGAGCGATATCATTTTGTATTGATCGAGCTCCCCTGTAGATAGTTCCAGCTTTCTCTGGGATGATCCCACCCAAAACTTTGTCACTTTGTAGTACCTTCCAATGTCTATTAATGATTCTTTTTATATCGTTATGTTGTGTGGAAAAGGTTGTAAAAAAGGACCATTTGAATTTGTCACTAGTTCGTGTTTTGACTTTCTTTTGTGTGAGAGAAGTCCTATCAATGTGTAGAGCTGCTTGGATCTCGGTGTCGAGGGTGTGTGGATCATAGCCCTTATCCAGGAACCTCTTACGGATGGTGTAAGATTGGGAAATAAAATCAGTAAGATTCGTGCAGTTGCGCCTGAGCCTGAGAAATTGACTGCGTGGGATGGAACTAAGCCATTGGCGATGGTGACAGCTGTCAACAGGAATGTAACCATTCCGATCCGTTGGTTTAAAAAAGGTTCTCAGGACCAGGCGTTTCTGCACTACCGTGACTTCTAAGTCAAGGAAATGGATGTTGGTTGTACTGGCCTCAAAGGTTAACTGGATACCACGGTCGTTGGAATTAAGGGTTGCCATGAAGGTATCAAGAGCTGGCCGGCTGCCCCTCCACAGGAGGAGGATGTCGTCTATATATCTAGCCCACAGCACCAATTCCGGCCTGTTAAGGGCATAGACGACATCCTCCTCCCACTGAGCCATAAACAGATTGGCCAGGCTGGGTGCATATTTGGCCCCCATGGCAACCCCTCGGGTCTGGGTGTAAAAATTGCCCTGGAACCAAAAATAGTTGTGAGACATAGCAAACTCTAGTAATTGCATGAGGAAATTCCTATGTATCACAGAAAGTGTGGGATCCCTAGAAAGGAACAGTTCAGCAGCTCCTAGGCCTAAGTCCTGCGGAATACATGTATATAACGCAGAGACATCTGCTGTGACTAAGATGAGATCATCATGATACTGTATACTTTCAAGTAATCGGATTGTGTCACCTGTATCTTGTAAGTAGGATGGTGTATTCTTTACCAAGGGTTGAAGATAGGAATCTATGTATTTCCCTATTCGCGAGGTGATGGAATTTATACCGCTCACAATTGGGCGGCCAGGTGGATTCACGGAGTCCTTATGAATCTTGGGAAGTTGGTATATTGTTGGAATGCGGGGAGCCAGTGGGATCATAAATTCTCTCTCTTTCTTATTTAGGATATTCAGAGAGAAACCTTCATCTATGATCCGTATGAGTTCTTTTTTGTATTTGAGAGTAGGGTCCCCTGGTAGGGAGCTATAAGTGGTGACATCGCTCAATAGTCTATTCATTTCCTCAATATAGCGGGTTTTATCTAGAACCACTATACCGCCCCCCTTGTCTGCAGGGCGAATGATAAGGTTTTTCCTTTCACATAGAGTTTTGAGGCCCTGTGCTATAGAAGGGTCTTGATGTGTCCTTCTTATGGGTAGTTTGTCCAAATCGTTTAAAACAAGATTTTTAAAAACATTAATGGATGGGGGTAGAATACCTGGGTTGAACAAAGAAGGATTGCTCAACCCAGAATGCCTGACGGATGTGGGGTCAGAAATCTTATTGATTGTACTTGGAGAAGACAAAAAATGTCTCTGAATGTGTAACTTACGGATGAACTTGTGCACATCAATAAATGTGTTAAATTTATTGAGTTTTCTAGGTGGGACAAATTTAAGGCCCTTATCTAGAATACATTGTTCACTCGCTGACAGTGTTACTGAACTTAAATTAAAAATGCCTGCACCTACTGTGTCCGTTTTCTTTTTGTGCTGGATGCGCCTCCCCCCTCTGGTGCCTCGTTTGGTTTTTGGTTTCCTCCACGTATGGGGGTATCCCTGTGAAAATCCTGATGGTAAGGAGGCCCTGATGGATAATTGCGATTATAAGGGGGTCTGAATGGAGGGTCATCGTTGTATGTCATATAGGGGGGGGGATCACGTTGGGAATCATAATGATCCTCATCCCTAAGGGGTAGGTAACGATTGTAAGTACGAATTGGAGTGCTATGTGGGTAGTCCTCCCTCCTGTGACTATGTCTATCATCCCTCTGAGTTCTGTTATATTCACGGGGAGTGTGTTGGTAACCACCATTGGTGTTTCCATGATGTCTCTCTTGGCCGTGACCCTGATTGTTTCTGCCTTTGCCCTTGTTTTGGGGTTTGAAACCTTTTCCTTGGTGATTAGGGTATTGGGCTTGGGCAGGGGATCTATGTGCATAGTCATTAACTCTAGAGGGACCAGTAGGCCTGGGCTGGGGTGGAAGGGGTTCATATATTAACCTTCTTTCCATCTCCATAGCCTCAGGCTGCATAATGTCTGATGTTGGATCATTACCTGGTTCAGAACCAATTTTTTTCTGCCAATTAAAGACAACATTAGACTTATAATCGTTGACATCACGATTGTACTTCTTTTGTTTTTTAATACGTTGATCTTTTTCCTCTTTCTCTAGATGGTTTCTTAGATTAGAGGATAACGTATTATATTCTGTTGTACCTAATGCTGGTGTAAGTTTTTCTTTTATATCTTTTATTTCTTTGTCAATGAGGGGTAATCTAGCCTGTTTCTTATCTATCAAGAAATTTAACAGTTTGATACCCATATCATTGAAAAAGATAAACCAGGCATCGAGCTCGACCTCTCCTTGTTGGGGATGTATATCCCAACGTAGTCCTCGGGGGACCATTTTTTCTTTAATATATTGCCTCAAGAAGGCGATGTCCCATTGGAGGTGTACCTCCGAGACCATCACGTTCTTGAGTCTAAGAAAGAGGCCACCGACTTCCGTGTTAGTGGAATTGGACCCCAGCCCAGGCCTACTGGTCCCTCTAGAGTTAATGACTATGCACATAGATCCCCTGCCCAAGCCCAATACCCTAATCACCAAGGAAAAGGTTTCAAACCCCAAAACAAGGGCAAAGGCAGAAACAATCAGGGTCACGGCCAAGAGAGACATCATGGAAACACCAATGGTGGTTACCAACACACTCCCCGTGAATATAACAGAACTCAGAGGGATGATAGACATAGTCACAGGAGGGAGGACTACCCACATAGCACTCCAATTCGTACTTACAATCGTTACCTACCCCTTAGGGATGAGGATCATTATGATTCCCAACGTGATCCCCCCCCCTATATGACATACAACGATGACCCTCCATTCAGACCCCCTTATAATCGCAATTATCCATCAGGGCCTCCTTACCATCAGGATTTTCACAGGGATACCCCCATACGTGGAGGAAACCAAAAACCAAACGAGGCACCAGAGGGGGGAGGCGCATCCAGCACAAAAAGAAAACGGACACAGTAGGTGCAGGCATTTTTAATTTAAGTTCAGTAACACTGTCAGCGAGTGAACAATGTATTCTAGATAAGGGCCTTAAATTTGTCCCACCTAGAAAACTCAATAAATTTAACACATTTATTGATGTGCACAAGTTCATCCGTAAGTTACACATTCAGAGACATTTTTTGTCTTCTCCAAGTACAATCAATAAGATTTCTGACCCCACATCCGTCAGGCATTCTGGGTTGAGCAATCCTTCTTTGTTCAACCCAGGTATTCTACCCCCATCCATTAATGTTTTTAAAAATCTTGTTTTAAACGATTTGGACAAACTACCCATAAGAAGGACACATCAAGACCCTTCTATAGCACAGGGCCTCAAAACTCTATGTGAAAGGAAAAACCTTATCATTCGCCCTGCAGACAAGGGGGGCGGTATAGTGGTTCTAGATAAAACCCGCTATATTGAGGAAATGAATAGACTATTGAGCGATGTCACCACTTATAGCTCCCTACCAGGGGACCCTACTCTCAAATACAAAAAAGAACTCATACGGATCATAGATGAAGGTTTCTCTCTGAATATCCTAAATAAGAAAGAGAGAGAATTTATGATCCCACTGGCTCCCCGCATTCCAACAATATACCAACTTCCCAAGATTCATAAGGACTCCGTGAATCCACCTGGCCGCCCAATTGTGAGCGGTATAAATTCCATCACCTCGCGAATAGGGAAATACATAGATTCCTATCTTCAACCCTTGGTAAAGAATACACCATCCTACTTACAAGATACAGGTGACACAATCCGATTACTTGAAAGTATACAGTATCATGATGATCTCATCTTAGTCACAGCAGATGTCTCTGCGTTATATACATGTATTCCGCAGGACTTAGGCCTAGGAGCTGCTGAACTGTTCCTTTCTAGGGATCCCACACTTTCTGTGATACATAGGAATTTCCTCATGCAATTACTAGAGTTTGCTATGTCTCACAACTATTTTTGGTTCCAGGGCAATTTTTACACCCAGACCCGAGGGGTTGCCATGGGGGCCAAATATGCACCCAGCCTGGCCAATCTGTTTATGGCTCAGTGGGAGGAGGATGTCGTCTATGCCCTTAACAGGCCGGAATTGGTGCTGTGGGCTAGATATATAGACGACATCCTCCTCCTGTGGAGGGGCAGCCGGCCAGCTCTTGATACCTTCATGGCAACCCTTAATTCCAACGACCGTGGTATCCAGTTAACCTTTGAGGCCAGTACAACCAACATCCATTTCCTTGACTTAGAAGTCACGGTAGTGCAGAAACGCCTGGTCCTGAGAACCTTTTTTAAACCAACGGATCGGAATGGTTACATTCCTGTTGACAGCTGTCACCATCGCCAATGGCTTAGTTCCATCCCACGCAGTCAATTTCTCAGGCTCAGGCGCAACTGCACGAATCTTACTGATTTTATTTCCCAATCTTACACCATCCGTAAGAGGTTCCTGGATAAGGGCTATGATCCACACACCCTCGACACCGAGATCCAAGCAGCTCTACACATTGATAGGACTTCTCTCACACAAAAGAAAGTCAAAACACGAACTAGTGACAAATTCAAATGGTCCTTTTTTACAACCTTTTCCACACAACATAACGATATAAAAAGAATCATTAATAGACATTGGAAGGTACTACAAAGTGACAAAGTTTTGGGTGGGATCATCCCAGAGAAAGCTGGAACTATCTACAGGGGAGCTCGATCAATACAAAATGATATCGCTCCCAATGTAATTGATATCCCCAAACCGATACAATTTTTCCCACATAGCAAGGGATATTTTCCCTGTAGAAAATGTAACGTATGCCTACATAATATGTTGGGCAAGGGGAAAAGTGATTCCTTTACATCTTCAACCACTTCACGCAGGTATCTTATGAAACACTTCACTACTTGCGTTACCAGGTATATTGTTTATCTGATCACCTGCCCTTGCAACCAACAATATGTTGGTCGCACTATTCGTAACTTCTCTATTAGGGTCAACGAACATCTTAGTAAAATCAAAAAAGGGTGTGACAAACACCCGGTTCCGAGACATTACCTCGAAAAGCATAATAGAGATCCCACAGGTACCCGCTTCCAAGTCATTGACAAATTTGTCCCAAGCTGGAGAGGGGACTCATGCCTGAGGGGGGTGTCGCGCCTTGAGACATTTTGGATTTATGAATTAAGGTGCTATTCCCCCTTCGGCATGAACACAGATTGGGACATCAACAGTTTTATTAATCAGGCTTGATTTATCTTGTCACGGATTATTATCACTACATATCACTTTTGTCCTTTATTTGGATCCGTATGCTTACTTTTGACATTCACTTTCGATTCACTTGTCCAATTTTTCCATTATTTCTTGGGTTTCCTTACATCAATTCACATAACATTTATTTTTTAGGGTATTTTATGTATATCCATTTTTTGATCTCTAGCTTGTGTCTTATATGGCACAATGCTTACTTTACTTCACATACTTATGCACTTCAATTTTCTTTTTCTGTCACATATTCCCGGCCCCGCGTCCAAATCTAGATCTATGGGATTATCGTGCATTTTTTCTGGACCATGTACGATTGGGGACCGATATTTCTTGATTAACTTAGACTTATATCTATGTTTGGCACTATTAGAAAACACACTATATGCACTAAACTCCTAAACTCACCCCTGTGTTACCTGCACCTCATGACTTTTTCCGGTTATTATGTGCACAATTCACATTATTTGGCTTATGTCACCATTTACTATATATTTTTTCCTTAGACACCCCCCTATTGTGACCAGTTGTCCATTCTGGTTATGGTGTGCTGTCTGCTCGTTTTTGTTTTATTGTTCTTTTATCATTGACATCCTTTGAATTACAACTATTGTGATGCCTTAGTTGTTATGGTTACATCGGACGTTCTTATTGGGCGTGACGTTGTGTCACCACGCCTCCTGTACCTCCTTCGTTGCCCTGCTTTCTTAGTGTCCCCGGATTCAATAATGCGCGTGACGTGACGTGACGTCGTCACTGGTCACGGCGCATGTGCAGAGCAGGCAAACTTTTTGATTGGCTGCCTCGGTCATTGCCACGCCTTGCGGCGTGTGACGCTTACCACGAGGCAAACGGCGCCTAGTTGCAGAGCCCCTCCTCTTCCCTGTAAAGCTATTTGGTGCGTGACGTCCACACGCACACGCCCCCTGTGTTCTGACAGAGTGACGTAGCGTGTGACGCCCGCACATGCACGTCTTTGCCCCGATGTGATAGGTCCTGACGTGGCTCTCTGCGATTGGCAGTGCTGAGCACGTACAGGGGAGGGACGGCGCCATGGCGGGTGTCTCCCTCCCTCCCTCACATTGCTGTATAATGACGTGCATATACACATGCCCTTGCTATTGGACAAGTGTGTCCTCTATCATTCCCACATCTAGCCATGTGATGCACGCACTGATGGATTGGCTGTGCCTTCTTTCTTTTCATTGCACGTCTTCTGACCATGTGACCCGAACTTTAAATAATAGATCAGCACGTTAGGACTGTCACCATGGTTACGGATACACACTTTCTCGGCCATCTACGGTTAGTAAAACAAGCATGAGACATCCAAACTGCACAATGAGGAATATTACTATACAGACCCCCACAGTTCCATCTATCACACCACACAAACGCAAATAGGTCACTTGAGGTGATGTTGTAGTGTAGTCTATGTGGAATAGGTGGCGCATATAAAAAAAAAAAAATATTTTTTTTTGCATTGATACTTGATGCGATTTCTGTGTATGCCTTTTATGTGCATTGGATTTTCTTGCACTTTTATGCTAGATGAGGCCATGAATAATATGATTAATCCAGTGTTATTTGTGAACAAGGTGGCTTATTTTTATATTCTGTTACTAAATCAATTTAATAGCTTGTAGAAGGGATATTTTTATATTCTATTTATATTGATTTATTTCGTTTGAACATGTTTTTTTCTGATTTGATTAAATGTTCATTGTATCTTTAAGAGGTTATCTGAGATAGGATTCCCCGCCCTTTGGTAGGCGGAACCCCTCTCTGACTCCTTATATATTTGTTAGCAATGTGGTGGGCCCCAACATGCCCCTGTAGAAGACACATATGTCGAAACGCGTTGGGCGAGCTGTTGGCACCCTACATTGCTTTTACTTTTTATTTTAGACTTTTTATGTGATCACCAAGTCATTAATTATTTTTTGACTTCAATAAACCAACCCTTTTTATACCGTCTGACCTACACCATGTGGAGCCTTTTTTCTTTTTTCCTTTTTCCCGTTTCTCCGGCTTAAACCTCTACAACATCTCCCTCCCCATTCCGGTGAGATTGGAGCATCAGTACAACGGACCACGTCTGAGCTTGACTACCAACAACTTTGAAGCTCCATTTGAAAGGATCCATCATAGAGCCTACAATTGTTTGGAGCTCATCCATCAGCTCAACAGACTTCCCTCTTTGTACTCCTTGGTCCCAGATTGTGACCTAAAGCCTTCTAGACTCAACTGTCATACGACTGTATGAGTCCAACTAAGTCGGTAAGAAGTATTTTATCCACTTTTTCCTGATGTTTTCAGTCAAGCAGATTTATATGAACACACTCGCCTAGCCCAACTTCCCTCCTCTGTGACGGTTCGGTTACCCTCATGCCTGCTACATAGTGGAATGTGCGGCCAATGTTGGACTTTCCTTTAGGCATTCATATTTATATGATCTTTGTCTTGATTTTTATAATTTATGCTGACCACATTTATCATTGAAGCGCTACACTGTTTTTATTATTTTGTTTGTTGAACTTTGTTTGTTTTTGGTGTTGGCTGCTGTTTCTGGCTGTTGTGGCCTTCTTCCACATATACTAAACTGTAGCGCAGTGCTTTCCCCCTAACTGTATTTTTCTCTGTGTATAAGCAGGGCTGGGCGGCCAACACCTGCTCCGATTCCCTAGACTGTACAGGGAACGGTGAGAAGGCATCCCTAAAAGGGGATGCGGTCCTGGTGGTGTCCTGAGGGAAAAATAAGGAACCCTCAAGACTACAACAGGAGGAGTGGCAAAAAGTTCCGCTCCGGCCATAAGGCATCATGCATTAGAATAGCACGGGGGGACCCCCAGGGGTCCAATTGGAAAAAGTGTACCATCAATGCAATTGAGTCAATCAGACAGTCTCCAGTCTCAAAAAAAAAAGGAAAAAAAGGAAAAAAGTTCAGCGAAGCAGGAACCGACTGGATGTGTAAAGGGGTCATTCAGAAAACCGGCCTAGTCAGAAGATTGGGACCAATCCCTTCAGGGAAAGTAGGCCAAGGGAGTAATCTTGGAGGGATGGAGTCGCGGTGTCTCTTTGATTGTTGTTTCATCCACATCGGGGGAAGCAGGCTAGTCGCAGGGGATCTCTTAGATGAGCTTGAGCGGGTCTCCATCTGGTCGTGGTCGATGTCCTGGGAGATGAGTCCAAGCTGAAGAAGTAGGCGTTCACCATTTTGGAAGTTTGTGAAGTTGTAGGATTTCTCCTTGTACTGGAATTGTAGGCGAAAGGGAAAGGCCCATCTGTACTTGATCATTTTCTGGGAGAGGACATCCAGGAGTGGTTTGAGGGATCTCTTCTTCTGGATAGTGGCCGGAGAAATGTCAGCAAATATTTGGATTTTATTGCCATGCAGGGAAATGTTGTCTCTGTTACGAGATCTCTTCATGATTTCCTCTTTGACCCCATAGAAATGGAGCTTGAAGACAATGTCCCGGGGGAGGCCATCTTGACGAGGAGCTTGAAGAACTCTATGCGCCCTATCCAATTCCAGCCTGTGGTCTGGGATATTTGGGATGAAGTCTTTAATCAGGGCTTTGACTGCATCCTGCACGTCTAAAGTGGATTCAGGGATGCCTCTGACACGGAAATTGTATCTTCTGCTTCTATTTTCCAAATATTCCAGTTTGGATTGGGCAGTTTCAAGTTGGTCCTGAAGTGATTGAATACACAGGGTATTCTGATTTGTGCGTGCAGTAGAATCATCAACAGCTTGCTCAATCGCATCTATCCTGGCCCCCAGGCTCTGAATGTCTGCTTTAATTGAGGTGGTGATCTGTGCTGCATTTTGGGCCAGGCCCGCTGCCAGCATGTCAGAGAAGCTGTTCAGAAGAAGCTGGGCCATGTCAGGGGGATAGTTAGGCTGCATGGTGGAAGCCTGCGGGGAGGCTGGGATACTGCCTGGTGTATTGCTGAGGGGGGAGTAAGGCATGCCGGCCTGCAGTCTGCCTAAAAGTGATTCCGTGGATGCCGGGGAGGAGAAGGGGTGCTGGCAATTACTCACAAGGTGATGAGGAGTCAGAGGAGGGTCCGTAGCAATGAGGTCTGTGGCTGTGTTTGCGCATGGGTTCAGCGCGGCCGCCATCTTGGGAGGCTCAGGGGGAACCAGGCCGAAGTTCAGATGCCGGTTAACTTCTCTCTTAGGAAGCGGTCCCGACATGCGGGAGGTGTCTCTGCTGTGACCAGAGTTTGTGGGTGGTCTCGCTGTGTTTGTCCGCTATTGATAGCACGATCTGGGCGCCTTAGAAGACCGGAGCGGAGCTGAGCTCCTAGCTAGCGTGGCGTTCCGGAAGTCCCGTGCATGCGCACTCCCCTTATCAAATTATTAAATATAAAGCGTGCATGGGCTGAAGTAATTACGCTGAGATGCTCCGTTTAGAGTAAAATAATTTCTGTTTTAATATATCCTCTGACCTGGACCTTTTATAGATAGGCAACTCCGATCCTTATATTGATTAGTGGTTCCAAATTAATAATAACTACTGTAGAAGGGAACAGACACAAAAGGTACGCTCTGCATCTTTCCAAATAACTGTTCTGCTTTATTATGACACATCTGAAGGTTTTTATACACATGATTATGTAGGTATCACATTAATATTACAATTATATGTTTATGGTAACAAGGGGCATTAGATAGGCAGGCTAATTCTAATCAGCACTGGAAAGAATGCAAACATGTACTGAAAACATTATTAGTGCTGTGTGCACAGTGAGGTCAGAGTGCAATACATACAAAATAGAATACAAGACTCGCCTGATCACCGATCCGTGCAAGGGGTCGATCCCGACCCCTTATCACGTGATCAGCTGTCAGCCAATGACAGCTGATCATGTGATATAACGGAGACGGTAATCGGCGACCGTGATTGGGACATCAGTCCCGATCATGGCCAGCACTGCTAGTGCCCACCTGCAACCCTGTCAGTGCCCACCTGCCCCCTGCCAGTGCCACAATAAAAAAAGTAAGTGCCCCCCATCAGTGCCACCCAGCAGTGCCCATAGTGCCACCCAGCAGTGCCCACAGTGCCACCCAGCAGTGCCCACAGTGCCACCCAGCAGTGCCCACAATCTGCCTCAACAAAGGTGCTGCACCCCAGTGCCACATATCCGTGCCCATCAGTGTCCTCTACCAGTGCCCAGCAGTGCCGCCCATCAGTGCCCAGCAGTGCCACCTATCAGAGCCACCTATCAGTGCCACCTATCAGTGCCCATCAGTCCCATCTATCAGTGGTACCTATCAGTGCCCATCCGTGCCACCCATCCGTGCCACCCATCTGTGCCACCCATCCGTGCCACCTTATCTGTGCCCATCTTTGCTCATCAGTGACGCCTTATCTGTGCCCATTGGTGCCGCCTTATCTGTGCCTATTAGTGCCGCCTTAACTATGCCTACAAGTGCCCACCAGTGCAGCCTATCAGTGCCCACCAATGCAGCCTATCAGTGCCCACCAATGCAGCCCATCAGTGCCCACCAGTGCAGCCTATCAGTGCCGCCTCATCAGCGCACTTCAATGAAGGAGAAAAATGACCCGTTTGCAAAATTTTATAACAAACTATTAAACATGATTTTTTATTATATTTTTTCATCTTTTTTTGTTTGTTTAGCAAAAAATAAAACTCCGAGCTGTAATTAAAAGAAAAGAAAGCTCTATTTGTGGGAAAAAAATGATAAAAATTTCATTTGGGTACAGTGTTGTATGCCCGTGCAATTGTCATTCAAAGTGCATCAGCGCTGAAAGCTGAAAATTGGTCTGGGACTGAGGGGGGTTTAAGTGCCCAGTAAGCAAGTGGTTAACCTGGAACCTCCACACGCTTAGGTGGAGGTAGTCCTTGCCAAAGAGGCAAAAACTCCATTGTGGAGAAAATAATAGCTGAGCAGATTTTTCATTACAAAATGACTTTTCATTGTGAAAAAACAAATGATTGATATGACATATTTACAGAGTACTGGCTGTACACTCCGGTGGCCAGAATAGCCTTCTAGCTTAAAGGGATTGTAAAGGGAATTTTTTTATTTATTTAAAATAACAAACATGTTATACTTACCTCCACTGTGCAGCTCGTTTTGCACAGAGTGGCCCCGAACCTGCTCTTCTGGGGTCCCTTGGCGGCTGTCTCTGCCTTCTCCCGCAGATGCTTCTCACGTTCATGCGAGCTCCCTCGCATGGTGAGAAGCATCTGCGGGCGCGCTCCCGTGATACAGCCGGCGGCTATAGCCGCTCGCTGTATCACACGGTCCCGCCCCCCGGCGCTCCGCGTCAGTGGATGTGATTGACAGCAGCGCGAGCCAATGGCTGCGCTGCTTTCCATCCATCCACTCCAGCCAATCAGCGGCCAGGCTGAACGGTGAAAAGGACGTCGGGGGACGAGCACGGGATTTTCGAGGGGTCAGGTAAGTAAAACGGGGGGGCTGGGGGCGCCGGGACTGTCAGATGTTTTTTCACCTTAATGCATAGAATGCATTAAGATGAAAAAACATTTACCTTTACAACCCCTTTAATTGTTGGTATGCTGAATTATTCAACATAAAGTGGAAGACATACAAAAGACAAATATGACTCCAACAAGGCTGAACTACTTTTCAAATATATATATATATATCCCTTACAATTAAAGTAATTGAATCAAAAAGTACCCTAGACTGTGATCGCAAGAGGGAAACAAATCAAACACAGAGATTTCTTTAATTTAGTCATTTTTGCAGTGTCTGGTGTGGATCCAGGTGAATTTTCCTTCAAGTTTTGCACAACTGTACACAAATAGATACTGTATTGAGTCTCCAAACATTTCCTTATATACTGTATAAATGTCTCTTAACAAATAACAAGTCACCTGGCTTTAGTTTTAGATCCTTCCAAACTTTTAGGATCTGGAATTGGGGAGAAAACACACAAATGAGTTTGTCAAAAACCTTAAAAGATCAGCAACATTCTCTGTGAGATCTGAATGGAGGACTTCAGCTGCTGAGACAAAATATAAGCAAGTGAGTAACACACTCCCAAACCAAATCCCATCATGCCCTTTAGGGGTTTGGTAAGGTATAATAAAACACTCAGCAAAATTTTTCTAGTTTCTTACTCTACTTTGTCTGCTACATTGTAGACTGTAGGGAGTGTAAAAATAAAACGTCAAAGCTTCTAGTAAGGACTGCCCTATAAAAATGATTTCCTCTGTTACTCTCTGTAGATTCAGGCACTCTGTACTTACAAACTACTACTGATAATACTTTTTACTGTGGTCTTTGCAGTAGCATTTGCCACTGGACATCCAGAAAACATGTCCATACAGACAAAATGCATACTCGTAAGGTCCTGAATTGGGCATCTGGATATGTCTTTTTGTAATCTCTGGAAGGGATGTTCAGCTTTTGGCAACACCTTTGGTAACAGATAAAACAAGAAGTGGTATGTTATAAAAACAAAACTGTGGTGAACCCTGGCTCTATCTCACGCTCATTTGTGACTGATGACATGGTCCATGTGTCAAGTTGGAGGGAAAAGAGTGGCTGGCAGACATAAATGATCACCTTTTACAAAGTCCTGTTTCATAAGAATAAAGTGAAAAATACTCAAGCGCTAGTATAGTGCATAGACGTATTAAATAGAAATAATAAATAACAAATAAAGCATAAAAGCTGCACCAATTATAGTGAACCCTCACCTATAAGATACAAAATTAAAACAATGATATTAGTGCGCTAATAGCAAAACCACATACATAAATCCGTATGAATTTTTCGCAAAATGTGCTTCACAAAAAACAAACGATAATGAGCAGAATAAAAACGTTTTCAGCCAATTAGCTGCGCAGTGGATGGATGGATAAATGACAAATAATTATTAATTTATGCAGTCCCAAGGGATGGATGAATAAAATAAATGACAAATAATTGTTGTTTTAAACAATCCCAACACTTCCATGTAAAAGACCTACTGCACCTTTAAATATATATACCTTTAAATATAGCAGTTTGCATTAGCCTAGGTAGCTGTGCACAAATCACGTAAGTCAATCTCCTGTCATAAGTTCATAGACATCCTGCCCCTGTACCATTCAAACGCTGTGCTGAATATATCTCTTAATCACTTGTTTCTACTTCCTCTTATTTCCACCGTTTGCATACAAAGGAATAAAAGAGACAAAACCTACCGTGATGCTGCAAGGATAAATGGACTGTTTCACACAGGTCGTTCCACTCACAAAACCTCTCTTTGTTTGGAGCATGGATTGATGGCAACTGTCAGCTTATACTCCTCCTCACAGCCTCCCCGTGCTTTGCTACACTGCAGGCTTGGCATCACTGGCTTCTCCTCCCGGCGCGTTGCGTCACAGGTCACGTGACATTCTCAAGGGAAATGACAATAAAATAATAATTATTTGTCATTTATCCATCCATCCATTGCACAGCAGCCTATCTAAGCTATTGGCTGAAAACATTTTTATTCTGCTCGTTATCGTTTGTTTTTTTATGAAGCACATTTTGTGAAAAATTCATACGTATTTATGTATGTGGTTTTGCTATTAGCACACTAATATTATTGTTTTAATTCTGTTTCATAAGAAGTTGCCCCCTGTGGACCACTTGTTTTTTCTTGTTCTGGGGTCCTTAAAGTTGAATTATAAATCCCAGCTATATTGGGCCAGAACTAGGGTGGAATCTGTGAGTTACACAGACCCAACAAGTTTCTGGGGCTGTAAATGTAGCATCCTTAGTCGCTTGGTCTGCTTCCATGTATGAGTTTTAATGTTAGAATGGCTACCTCAGCAAGAACCTGGAAGGCTGAAAACAGCCAATCAGATTAACTTAGCATGCTTGATTGGTTTACCTGCCGAAGTAAAAACAAACTTCTGGCCCTTCAAATGGAACCAAAAGCTCTCTATATCTCTACTAGCTATAAAAATATACACTCTTTTTATAGCTCACGGGCTTTGCTAAAACATGGAGCTCTGCTTCTGGAGCTGGGGGAAAGCATCCAATGACTCTGAATACAGAGAATCCTTCTGGGTGATAAAATGCATACTCAGTATAAAACGGGAATAACTCTGCAAAAATGAAATATCTGGGTCTTCAGGGAGTGTGTCCTGCACTGGGCTCACAGAAGCTGATCCCTATGTCATCAATTTAGCACATGTGGGTTTTCCTTTGTCTCCGGCCTCCTCCAATAGAGGCAAAAAGGTGGCTGGATTCAAATGTACACATTTTTCATTGTTAGATTTGTACAGAAACAAACTCATATTTTAAACCTTTCATTAGAAAAATATTTAGTCAGCTATATATTTGCTGCACAGAATGTTGGACCATTACAAATTAAATATTTGATCAAAATAATGTCTGTAACTTTGTCTAATAGCAACTTTGCATAAAAGCTACAGCTTTGATATATCGGGGTGAACCCTTCATTACTGGGTCCAGCTTTCATAAATATATTACAATGGCTTGTTTTCTATCATGCTGTTTGTGTAAGAACTCCAGTTTCATGTTTCAAAAAGATAACTTTTTCCTGGCAATATTGTAATAAACAATAACAATACCCTGCGGTCATGCAGAGATGTCCATAAATCCAAAATATTCTTCTGCTTATACCTACTGCACTTACAAGGAAAAGGGACGCATCATTTCACAATTATCAGACCTTAAGATTAAATTTTTGTAGAAAAACTTCTTATGTATCCCATCCATCTTGGCTTTGTTAAACATTATGGCAGCTGTATCCCAATTAACAACCTCATCGTAATCTTTTTTTTTTCCACTCAATAAATGTAAAATTACAAAATTGTTATCTTAATCTAAACTAATCCCATTCATTTCCCCATTAACCTGGATTTCATTTCCAACCAAAGGTTGTCTAAACCAGTTTCAATATATCTATAATATTAATAAAATTGTTGAACTCATATTAGAAATTAATGCTCAAATGACAATTTCACACACTAATATATATCCACAAATACATTTCTTTAAAGGGGGACATATTATTTAATTTCACTTAATTTGCCTTTTTTAAATGCACTGTTTCCACTATCAAAGGATATTCAATTTGTGTAATACACGGTTAAATGTAACCTTCATTTTACCATGTTTGGAAAACAGATTAAAAAATAATTGTGAAGTGTTTATCGTTTGAGTATTAATTTCTAATACGAGTTTAACAATTTTATTAATAATATAGATATATTGAAACTGGTTTAGACAACCTTTGTCAGCTTGTAAGGCTTGTATAAAAGGGCCTGAGAATCCGTATCTGGAAAGAACCACAAACATGAATGGCCAGCTTAGGCAGTCAAAAGCTTTTTGTGCATCCAAACTTAGGATGAAGGCAGGTTGTTTGGTTTTAGTCAAAGGGTATATCAGGTCTATAGTCCGTCTTGTATTGTCACCCACATGTCTCGTTGGGACAAAACCTACTTTGTCTTTGTGAATTAACGTCATTAGTAATGGAGAAAGTCTACTGGCCAGTATTTTAGTAAAGATTTTGTAATTCTAATGTAATAATGCGATAGGGCAGTAGTTATCTGGTAGTGACGGGTCTTTACATGGTTTAGGTATGATAGCTATATGAGCATGTAGAAACTGCGAATGTGTGATATAACCCTTGAGCAAAGAGGAATATAAAGTCTGCAAATAGGGATTTAGAATTGGAGAAAATATTTTGTAATAAATATAAGTGGCCCATCCAGGCCTGGGCATTTGTGAGCCGGTAAGGCTTTAATCACTGCCGCTATCTCCTCTACAGTGACAGGGGCACTGAGCGTAGAATTTTGTGCAAAGGGCAATTTGGGTAGATCTAAGGAAGACATCAAATTGTAAAATTTTGTCTGTGAAAATTGGGGTATCGAATCTGAGTTTAAGCAATTATAAAGTTTCCTGTACAAATCACCAAATGCCTTAGGGCACTATGTAGGAATACCATCTGATTGCATCAAATGGTAAGTTATCAAAGGAAGGGGCGTGGTTTCAATCTATTAACAAGCATTCTATGTGGTTTGTTAGCAAATTCGTAGAACTTTTGCCTGGCCCATAGATTTGGATATACTATTCATGTCAAATGATTTGATGCGGTTCCGGAGAAAGGTAACTACTCTCAGCCATTCCACCTTTGGGGATTCGAGTGGAACTCCTCTCTGCGACTTCCAATTGAGGGAGGAGACCAGCTTTGAATTTTAGGAGTCCCATTTATGGTGAGACCCCGTAGATATGCATTCACCCCTGAAAAAAGCCTTATGGGCTTCCCACAAGGTGGAAACTTCCACAAACCGATCCCTCATTTAGTTGAAAAAATTTGGATAATTTTGTTGCAATTGGGTTTGGATCACTGGGTCTTTGATCAGGGATTCATTAAGACACCAGTGACAAGTTTTGGGGGTAGAAGCCGTCAAGACAATGTCAAGTTCAGTGGGTGCATGATCCGACCAAGTAATGGGGTTGATCTCAGAAGAAACAATTTAAGGAAGGAGGGGGGCAGTTACAAAGAAATGGTGCAATCTGGAATATAACTTGTAAGAGGGAGAGTAAAATGTATAACTTTTCTGAGTAGGATGTTTCACTCTCCATGTATCGAAAAGTTTACATAATCTAGTCAGTTTACGAAAGGAGGTGGAAAGCTTCTGGACAACGATTCGTGGAGTGTCTTGAAATAGGGCTTGTCTATCCTTGGTCGGGGACATGCACACATTGTAATCTCCTCCTATAATCATAAAAGGTTGAGAAAATGATTGTAGTTTCTCTAGGACTTTCATAATAAAATTAATCTGTCCCATGTTTGAGGCATATATATTAGCCAGAATGAGTTGAGTGTTCAGGTGAGTACAGCTAAGGAGTAGGGATGAGCTTGATGTTCGAGTCGAATGCATGTTTGACCTGAACGCCAGCTGTTCTCCTGTTTGGCAAAGCCAGAACTCTGAGGCCCATTCGCGCCATATTCGCGTGGCCCTCATGGCCTACAATGCACTGTGCTATCGCAGTGCATTGCTGGCTCATGATTGTCCAAGCATGCACTGTGACCCATATGCTTGGCCAATCACAGCGCCGGCAGCAAGGGGAGCCATAATTGGCCACAGACAGGGTGCCTATGGCCAATTATAGCTCAGGGGGGTTTAGTACATGCCCCACACTATATAAGGCCACCAGTGCGGTGGCCTTGTGTAATGTGTTGGGGCGGTCAGGGAAAGAGCAGGATAGGCAGGGACAGGGTCTTTGTTGCTTGGGAACCTAGCACTGTTGCAGTGGGTGTTGTGTGCCTCCAGCACAGTATACACCTGAAGCTACCCTTTATTGCTGGCATTCTGTTTCTGCAATCCAGGCATCTGCCACAGTTAAAGGGGGTATTGTGTGCCTCCAGCACAGTATACACCTGAAGCTACCCTTTATTGCTGGTGTTCTGTTTCTGTAATACAGGCATCTGCAGCAGTTAAAGTGGGTGTTGTGTGCCTCCAGCACAGTATACACCTGAAGCTACCCTTTATTGCTGGTGTTCTGTAATACAGGCATCTGCAGCAGTTAAAGTGGGTGATTTGTGCCTCCAGCACAGTATACACCTGAAGCTACCCTTTATTGCTGGTGTTCTGTTTCTGTAATACAGGGATCTGCAGCAGTTAAAGTGGGTGTTGTGTGCCTCCTGCAGAGTATACACCTGAAGCTACCCTTTATAACTGGTGTTCTGTAATCCAGGCATCTGCAGCAGTAAAAGTAAGTGTTGTGTGCCTCCAGCACAGTATACACCTGAAGCTACCCTTTATTGCTGGTGCTCTGTAATACAGGCATCTGCAGTGCAGAAGTTAGAGTGTGTGTTGTGTGCCTACAGAGTATACACCTAAAGCTACCCTTTATTGTTGGTGTTCTATTTTTGTAATACAGGCACCTGTGACAATTAAAGTGGGTGTTGTGTGCCTCCAGCACAGTATACACCTGAAGCTACCCTTTATTGCTGGTGTTCTGTTTCTGTAATACAGGCATCTGCAGCAGTTAAAGTGGGTGTTGTGTGCCTCCAGCACAGTATACATCTGAAGCTACCCTTTATTGCTGGTGTTCTGTTTCTGTAATACAGGCATCTACAACCTTTAAAATGGGTGTTGTGTGCCTCCAGCATAGTATACACCTGAAGCTAAACTTTATTACTGGTGCTCTGTAATACAGGCATCTGCAGTGCAGAAGTTAGAGTGTGTGTTGTGTGCCTACAGAGTATACACCTAAAGCTACCCTTTATTGTTGGTGTTCTATTTTTGTAATACAGGCACCTGTGACAATTAAAGTGGGTGTTGTGTGCCTCCAGCACAGTATACACCTGAAGCTACCCTTTATTGCTGGTGTTCTGTTTCTGTAATACAGGCATCTGCAGCAGTTAAAGTGGGTGTTGTGTGCCTCCAGCACAGTATACATCTGAAGTTACCCTTTATTTCTGGTGTTCTATAACACAGGGATCTGCAGCAGTTAAAGTGGGTGTTGTGTGCCTCCTGTACAGTATACACCTGAAGCTACCCTTTATAACTGGTGTTCTGTAATCCAGGCATCTGCAGCAGTAAAAGTAAGTGTTGTGTGCCTCCAGCACAGTATACACCTGAAGCTACCCTTTATTGCTGGTGTTCTGTTTCTGTAATACAGGCATCTACAACCTTTAAAATAGGTGTTGTGTGCCTCCAGCATAGTATACACCTGAAGCTACACTTTATTACTGGTGCTCTGTAATACAGGCATCTGCAGTGCAGAAGTTAGAGTGTGTGTTGTGTTCCTCCTGCACAGTATACACCTGAAGATACCCCTTATTTCTGGTGTTCTGTTTCTGTAATACTGGCATCTGCAGTGCAGAAGTTAGAGTGGGTGTTGTGTGCCTCCTGCACAGTATACACCTGAAGATGCCCCTTATTGCATGTGTTCTGTTTCTGTAATATAGGCATGTGCAGCAGTTAAAGTGGGTGTTGTGTGCCTCCACCACAGTATACACCTGAAGCTACCCTTTATTACTGGTGTTCTGTAATCCAGGAATCTGCAACAGTAAAAGTGAGTGTTGTGTGCCTCCAGCACAGTATACACCTGAAGCTACCTTTTATTGCTGGTGTTCTGTTATTGTAATACAGGCATCTGCAGCAGTTAACGTGGGTGTTGTGTGCCTCCAGCACAGTATACACCTGAAGCTACCCTTTATTGTTGGTGTTCTGTTTCTGTAATACAGGCACCTGTGGCAATTAAAGTTGGTGTTGTGTGCCCCCAGCACAGTATACACCTGAAACTACCATTTATTGCTGGTGTTCTGTTTCTGTAATACAGGCATCTGCAGCAGTTAAAGTGGGTGTTGTGTGCCTCCAGAACAGTATACATCTGAAGTGACCCTTTATTTCTGGTGTTCTATAACACAGGGATCTGCAGCAGTTAAAGTGGGTGTTGTGTGCCTCCTGCACAGTATACACCTGAAGCTACCCTTTATAACTGGTGTTCTGTAATCCAGGCATCTGCAGCAGTAAAAGTAAGTGTTGTGTGCCTCCAGCACAGTATACACCTGAAGCTACCCTTTATTGCTGGTGTTCTGTTTCTGTAATACAGGCATCTACAACCTTTAAAATGGGTGTTGTGTGCCTCCAGCATAGTATACACCTGAAGCTACACTTTATTACTGGTGCTCTGTAATACAGGCATCTGCAGTGCAGAAGTTAGAGTGTGTGTTGTGTGCCTCCTGCACAGTATACACCTGAAGATGCCCCTTATTTCTGGTGTTCTGTTTCTGTAATACTGGCATCTGCAGTGCAGAAGTTAGAGTGGGTGTTGTGTGCCTCCTGCACAGTATACACCTGAAGATGCCCCTTATTGCTGTTGTTCTTTTTCTGCAATACAGGCATGTGCAGCAGTTAAAGTGGGTGTTGTGTGCCTCCACCACAGTATACACCTGAAGCTACCCTATATTGCTGGTGTTCTGTTTCTGTAATACAGGCATCTGCAGCAGTTAACGTGGGTGTTGTGTGCCTCCAGCACAGTATAAACCTGAAGCTACCCTTTATTACTTGTGTTCTGTAATACAGGCATCTGCAACAGTTAAAGTGGGTGATTTGTGCCTCCAGCACAGTATACACCTGAAGCTACCCTTTATTGCTGGTGTTCTGTTTCTGTAATACAGGCATCTGCAGCAGTTAACGTGGGTGTTGTGTGCCTCCAGCACAGTATACACCTGAAGCTACCCTTTATTGCTGGTGTTCTATTTCTGTAATACAGGCATCTACAACCTTTAAAATGGGTGTTGTGTGCCTCCAGCATAGTATACACCTGAAGCTACACTTTATTACTGGTGCTCTGTAATACAGGCATCTGCAGTGCAGAAGTTAGAGTGTGTGTTGTGTGTCTACAGCACAGTATACACCTGAAGCTACACTTTATTACTGGTGCTCTGTAATACAGGCATCTGCAGTGCAGAAGTTAGAGTGTGTGTTGTGTGCCTCCTGCACAGTATACACCTGAAGATGCCCCTTATTTCTGGTGTTCTGTTTCTGTAATACTGGCATCTGCAGTGCAGAAGTTAGAGTGGGTGTTGTGTGCCTCCTGCACAGTATACACCTGAAGATGCCCCTTATTGCTGTTGTTCTTTTTCTGCAATACAGGCATGTGCAGCAGTTAAAGTGGGTGTTGTGTGCCTCCACCACAGTATACACCTGAAGCTACCCTATATTGCTGGTGTTCTGTTTCTGTAATACAGGCATCTGCAGCAGTTAACGTGGGTGTTGTGTGCCTCCAGCACAGTATAAACCTGAAGCTACCCTTTATTACTTGTGTTCTGTAATACAGGCATCTGCAACAGTTAAAGTGGGTGATTTGTGCCTCCAGCACAGTATACACCTGAAGCTACCCTTTATTGCTGGTGTCCTGTTTCTGTAATACAGGCATCTGCAGCAGTTAACGTGGGTGTTGTGTGCCTCCAGCACAGTATACACCTGAAGCTACCCTTTATTGCTGGTGTTCTATTTCTGTAATACAGGCATCTACAACCTTTAAAATGGGTGTTGTGTGCCTCCAGCATAGTATACACCTGAAGCTACACTTTATTACTGGTGCTCTGTAATACAGGCATCTGCAGTGCAGAAGTTAGAGTGTGTGTTGTGTGTCTACAGCACAGTATACACCTGAAGATGCCCCTTATTTCTGGTTGTTCTGTTTCTGTAATACTGGCATCTGCAGTGCAGAAGTTAGAGTGGGTGTTGTGTGCCTCCTGCACAGTATACACCTGAAGATGCCCCTTATTGCTGTTGTTCTTTTTCTGCAATACAGGCATGTGCAGCAGTTAAAGTGGATGTTGTGTGCCTCCACCACAGTATACACCTGAAGCTACCCTATATTGCTGGTGTTCTGTTTCTGTAATACAGGCATCTGCAGCAGTTAACGTGGGTGTTGTGTGCCTCCAGCACAGTATAAACCTGAAGCTACCCTTTATTACTTGTGTTCTGTAATACAGGCATCTGCAACAGTTAAAGTGGGTGATTTGTGCCTCCAGCACAGTATACACCTGAAGCTACCCTTTATTGCTGGTGTTCTGTTTCTGTAATACAGGCATCTGCAGCAGTTAACGTTGGTGTTGTGTGCATCCAGCACAGTATACACCTGAAGCTACCCTTTATTGCTGGTGTTCTATTTCTGTAATACAGGCATCTACAACCTTTAAAATGGGTGTTGTGTGCCTCCAGCATAGTATACACCTGAAGCTACACTTTATTACTGGTGCTCTGTAATACAGGCATCTGCAGTGCAGAAGTTAGAGTGTGTGTTGTGTGTCTACAGCACAGTATACACCTGAAGCTACACTTTATTACTGGTGCTCTGTAATACAGGCATCTGCAGTGCAGAAGTTAGAGTGAGTGTTGTGTGCCTCCTGCACAGTATACACCTGAAGATGCCCCTTATTTCTGGTGTTCTGTTTCTGTAATACTGGCATCTGCAGTGCAGAAGTTAGAGTGGGTGTTGTGTTCCTCCTGCACAGTATACACCGGAAGATGCCCCTTATTGCTGTTGTTCTTTTTCTGCAATACAGGCATGTGCAGCAGTTAAAGTGGGTGTTGTGTGCCTCCACCACAGTATACACCTGAAGCTACCCTATATTGCTGGTGTTCTGTTTCTGTAATACAGGCATCTGCAGCAGTTAACGTGGGTGTTGTGTGCCTCCAGCACAGTATAAACCTGAAGCTACCCTTTATTACTTGTGTTCTGTAATACAGGCATCTGCAACAGTTAAAGTGGGTGATTTGTGCCTCCAGCACAGTATACACCTGAAGCTACCCTTTATTGCTGGTGTTCTGTTTCTGTAATACAGGCATCTGCAGCAGTTAACGTGGGTGTTGTGTGCCTCCAGCACAGTATACACCTGAAGCTACCCTTTATTGCTGGTGTTCTATTTCTGTAATACAGGCATCTACAACCTTTAAAATGGGTGTTGTGTGCCTCCAGCATAGTATACACCTGAAGCTACACTTTATTACTGGTGCTCTGTAATACAGGCATCTGCAGTGCAGAAGTTAGAGTGTGTGTTGTGTGTCTACAGCACAGTATACACCTGAAGATGCCCCTTATTTCTGGTTGTTCTGTTTCTGTAATACTGGCATCTGCAGTGCAGAAGTTAGAGTGGGTGTTGTGTGCCTCCTGCACAGTATACACCTGAAGATGCCCCTTATTGCTGTTGTTCTTTTTCTGCAATACAGGCATGTGCAGCAGTTAAAGTGGGTGTTGTGTGCCTCCACCACAGTATACACCTGAAGCTACCCTATATTGCTGGTGTTCTGTTTCTGTAATACAGGCATCTGCAGCAGTTAACGTGGGTGTTGTGTGCCTCCAGCACAGTATAAACCTGAAGCTACCCTTTATTACTTGTGTTCTGTAATACAGGCATCTGCAACAGTTAAAGTGGGTGATTTGTGCCTCCAGCACAGTATACACCTGAAGCTACCCTTTATTGCTGGTGTTCTGTTTCTGTAATACAGGCATCTGCAGCAGTTAACGTGGGTGTTGTGTGCCTCCAGCACAGTATACACCTGAAGCTACCCTTTATTGCTGGTGTTCTATTTCTGTAATACAGGCATCTACAACCTTTAAAATGGGTGTTGTGTGCCTCCAGCACAGTATACACCTGAAGCTACACTTTATTACTGGTGCTCTGTAATACAGGCATCTGCAGTGCAGAAGTTAGAGTGTGTGTTGTGTGTCTACAGCACAGTATACACCTGAAGCTACACTTTATTACTGGTGCTCTGTAATACAGGCATCTGCAGTGCAGAAGTTAGAGTGTGTGTTGTGTGCCTCCTGCACAGTATACACCTGAAGATGCCCCTTATTTCTGGTGTTCTGTTTCTGTAATACTGGCATCTGCAGTGCAGAAGTTAGAGTGGGTGTTGTGTGCCTCCTGCACAGTATACACCTGAAGATGCCCCTTATTGCTGTTGTTCTTTTTCTGCAATACAGGCATGTGCAGCAGTTAAAGTGGGTGTTGTGTGCCTCCTGCACAGTATACACCTGAAGATGCCCCTTATTGCTGTTGTTCTTTTTCTGCAATACAGGCATGTGCAGCAGTTAAAGTGGGTGTTGTGTGCCTCCAGCACAGTATACACCTGAAGCTACCCTTTATTGCTGGTGTTCTGTTTCTGTAATACAGGCATCTGCAGCAGTTAACGTGGGTGTTGTGTGCCTCCAGCACAGTATACACCTGAAGCTACCCTTTATTGCTGGTGTTCTATTTCTGTAATACAGGCATCTACAACCTTTAAAATGGGTGTTGTGTGCCTCCAGCATAGTATACACCTGAAGCTACACTTTATTACTGGTGCTCTGTAATACAGGCATCTGCAGTGCAGAAGTTAGAGTGTGTGTTGTGTGTCTACAGCACAGTATACACCTGAAGATGCCCCTTATTTCTGGTGTTCTGTTTCTGTAATACTGGCATCTGCAGTGCAGAAGTTAGAGTGGGTGTTGTGTGCCTCCTGCACAGTATACACCTGAAGATGCCCCTTATTGTTGTTGTTCTTTTTCTGCAATACAGGCATGTGCAGCAGTTAAAGTGGGTGTTGTGTGCCTCCACCACAGTATACACCTGAAGCTACCCTATATTGCTGGTGTTCTGTTTCTGTAATACATGCATCTGTAGCATTTAAAGTGGGTGTTGTGTGCCTCCGGCACAGTATACATATGAAGCTACCCTTTTTTGCTGGTGTTCTGCTTCTGTAATACAGGTATCTGCAACAGTTAAAGTAGGTTTTGTGTGTCTACAGCACAGTATAGACATGAGCCTACCCTTTAATACTGGTGTTCTGTAATACAGGCACATGCAGAAATTAAAGTGGGTGTTGTGTGCCTCCAGCACAGTATACACCTGAAGATTCCCTTTATTACTGATGTTCTGTTTCTGTAATACAAGCATCTGTAGCAGTTAAAGTGGGTGTTTTGTGCCTCCAGAACCGTATACACTTGAAGCTACCCTTTATTGCTGGTGATCTGTTTCTGTAATACAGACATCTACAGCAGTTAACGTGGGTGTTGTGTGCCTCCAGCACAGTATACACCTGAAGCTACCCTTTATTACTGGTGATCTGTAATACAGGCATCTGCAGCAGTCAAAGTGGGTGATTTGTACCTCCAGCACAGTGTACACCTGAAGCTACCCTTTATTGCTGGTGTTCTGTTTCTGTAATACAGGCATCTGCAGCAGTTACAGTGGGTGTTGTGTGCCTCCAGCACAGTATACACCTGAAGCTACCTTTTATTCCTGGTGTTCTGTTATTGTAATACAGGCATCTGCAGCAGTTAATGTGGGTGTTGTGTGCCTCCAGCACAGTATACACCTGAAGCTACCCTTTATTGTTGGTGTTCTGTTTCTGTAATACAGGCACCTGTGGCAATTAAAGTGGGTGTTGTGTGCCTCCAGCACAGTATACACATGAAGCTACCCTTTATTGCTGGTGTTCTGTTTCTGTAATACAGGCATCTGCAACAGTTAAAGTGGGTGTTGTGTGCCTCCAGCACAGTATACACCTGAAGCTACCTTTTATTGCTTGTGTTCTGTTATTGTAATACAGGCATCTGCAGCAGTTAATGTGGGTGTTGTGTGCCTCCAGCACAGTATACACCTGAAGCTACCCTTTATTGCTGGTGTTCTGTTTCTGTAATACAGGCATCTGCAGCAGTTAACGTGGGTGTTGTGTGCCTCCAGCACAGTATACACCTGAAGCTACCCTTTATTACTTGTGTTCTGTAATACAGGCATCTGCAACAGTTAAAGTGGGTGATTTGTGCCTCCAGCACAGTATACACCTGAAGCTACCCTTTATTGCTGGTGTTCTGTTTCTGTAATACAGGCATCTGCAGCAGTTAACGTGGGTGTTGTGTGCCTCCAGCACAGTATACACCTGAAGCTACCCTTTATTGCTGGTGTTCTATTTCTGTAATACAGGCATCTACAACCTTTAAAATGGGTGTTGTGTGCCTCCAGCACAGTATACACCTGAAGCTACACTTTATTACTGGTGCTCTGTAATACAGGCATCTGCAGTGCAGAAGTTAGAGTGTGTGTTGTGTGTCTACAGCACAGTATACACCTGAAGCTACACTTTATTACTGGTGCTCTGTAATACAGGCATCTGCAGTGCAGAAGTTAGAGTGTGTGTTGTGTGCCTCCTGCACAGTATACACCTGAAGATGCCCCTTATTTCTGGTGTTCTGTTTCTGTAATACTGGCATCTGCAGTGCAGAAGTTAGAGTGGGTGTTGTGTGCCTCCTGCACAGTATACACCTGAAGATGCCCCTTATTGCTGTTGTTCTTTTTCTGCAATACAGGCATGTGCAGCAGTTAAAGTGGGTGTTGTGTGCCTCCTGCACAGTATACACCTGAAGATGCCCCTTATTGCTGTTGTTCTTTTTCTGCAATACAGGCATGTGCAGCAGTTAAAGTGGGTGTTGTGTGCCTCCAGCACAGTATACACCTGAAGCTACCCTTTATTGCTGGTGTTCTGTTTCTGTAATACAGGCATCTGCAGCAGTTAACGTGGGTGTTGTGTGCCTCCAGCACAGTATACACCTGAAGCTACCCTTTATTGCTGGTGTTCTATTTCTGTAATACAGGCATCTACAACCTTTAAAATGGGTGTTGTGTGCCTCCAGCATAGTATACACCTGAAGCTACACTTTATTACTGGTGCTCTGTAATACAGGCATCTGCAGTGCAGAAGTTAGAGTGTGTGTTGTGTGTCTACAGCACAGTATACACCTGAAGATGCCCCTTATTTCTGGTGTTCTGTTTCTGTAATACTGGCATCTGCAGTGCAGAAGTTAGAGTGGGTGTTGTGTGCCTCCTGCACAGTATACACCTGAAGATGCCCCTTATTGTTGTTGTTCTTTTTCTGCAATACAGGCATGTGCAGCAGTTAAAGTGGGTGTTGTGTGCCTCCACCACAGTATACACCTGAAGCTACCCTATATTGCTGGTGTTCTGTTTCTGTAATACATGCATCTGTAGCATTTAAAGTGGGTGTTGTGTGCCTCCGGCACAGTATACATACGAAGCTACCCTTTTTTGCTGGTGTTCTGCTTCTGTAATACAGGTATCTGCAACAGTTAAAGTAGGTTTTGTGTGTCTACAGCACAGTATAGACATGAGCCTACCCTTTAATACTGGTGTTCTGTAATACAGGCACATGCAGAAATTAAAGTGGGTGTTGTGTGCCTCCAGCACAGTATACACCTGAAGATTCCCTTTATTACTGATGTTCTGTTTCTGTAATACAAGCATCTGTAGCAGTTAAAGTGGGTGTTTTGTGCCTCCAGAACCGTATACACTTGAAGCTACCCTTTATTGCTGGTGATCTGTTTCTGTAATACAGACATCTACAGCAGTTAACGTGGGTGTTGTGTGCCTCCAGCACAGTATACACCTGAAGCTACCCTTTATTACTGGTGATCTGTAATACAGGCATCTGCAGCAGTCAAAGTGGGTGATTTGTACCTCCAGCACAGTGTACACCTGAAGCTACCCTTTATTGCTGGTGTTCTGTTTCTGTAATACAGGCATCTGCAGCAGTTAAAGTGGGTGTTGTGTGCCTCCAGCACAGTATACACCTGAAGCTACCTTTTATTCCTGGTGTTCTGTTATTGTAATACAGGCATCTGCAGCAGTTAATGTGGGTGTTGTGTGCCTCCAGCACAGTATACACCTGAAGCTACCCTTTATTGTTGGTGTTCTGTTTCTGTAATACAGGCACCTGTGGCAATTAAAGTGGGTGTTGTGTGCCTCCAGCACAGTATACACATGAAGCTACCCTTTATTGCTGGTGTTCTGTTTCTGTAATACAGGCATCTGCAACAGTTAAAGTGGGTGTTGTGTGCCTCCAGCACAGTATACACCTGAAGCTACCTTTTATTGCTTGTGTTCTGTTATTGTAATACAGGCATCTGCAGCAGTTAATGTGGGTGTTGTGTGCCTCCAGCACAGTATACACCTGAAGCTACCCTTTATTGCTGGTGTTCTGTTTCTGTAATACCGGCATCTGCAGCAGTTAACGTGGGTGTTGTGTGCCTCCAGCACAGTATACACCTGAAGCTACCCTTTATTACTTGTGTTCTGTAATACAGGCATCTGCAACAGTTAAAATGGGTGATTTGTGCCTCCAGCACAGTATACACCTGAAGCTACCCTTTATTGCTGGTGTTCTGTTTCTGTAATACAGGCATCTGCATCAGTTAAAGTGGGTGTTGTGTGCCTCCTGCACAGTATACACCTGAAGGTACCCTTTATTGCTGGTGTTCTGTTTCTGTAATACAGGCATCTGCGGCAGTTAAAGTGGGTGTTGTGTGCCTCCAGAACAGTATACATATGAAGCTACCCTTTATTGCTGGTGTTCTGCTTCTGTAATACAGGCATCTGCAACAGTTAAAGTAGGTTTTGTGTGTCTACAGCACAGTATAGACATGAGCCTACCCTTTATTACTGATGTTCTGTAATACAGGCACATGCAGAAATTAAAGTGGGTGTTGTGTGCCTCCAGCACAGTATACACCTGAAGATACCCTTTATTACTGATGTTCTGTTTCTGTAATACAAGCATCTGTAGCAGTTAAAGTGGGTGTTGTGTGCCTCCAGCACAGTATCCAGCACAGGAAGAGGAGGAGGAGGAGGATTGTGTCAGCATGGAGGTGGAGCCTGGCACTCTGCATCAGCAGCAGCAGTCTTTTAGGGATGATTTACAGTCCCAAGAAACCGTGAACTTGTACGTGGCTGGGAGGAGGTGGCTGCAGATCATGTTGTCCTTAGTGAACCAGAGGACTCCGGACCGAATGCCTCAGCTAACCTATGCTGTATGGCCTCTCTGATCCTGCAAAGCCTGCAGAAGGATCCTCGTTTTCTTCGGATCAAGGAGAGGGACCATTACTGGCTGGCGACTCTCATTGATCCATGGTACAAAGTTGCGGCCCTTATCTTGCCGTCGCAGAGGGAGCAGAGGATGAGGCATCTACGAGAGGCCTTGCAGAAAGGTCTGTGCAACGCGTTCCCAGAGACTGGGAGGTTACAAATTCCTGGTCCTGGACAACGTGTTGCTGAGGCTTCGGTCAGTCACAGAAGGAGCGGTAGAGAAGGTGGCCGTCTGACCGATGCATTCAGACATTTTTTAAGTCTGCAGCCCCAAGGTATGATCGTTTCCAGCAACCATCGCCAGCGTTTGATTTACATGGTGCAGTAACACCTAGGGGCAAGGTCAGACTTGGCACCTTTCCCATCCAAAGACCCAAAGGGGTTGGTAATGGGCAAGGGGGCTACCCATGCCATTTTTCTCAATGATTTTCATCCGTATTGCCGGAACCAGACATTACATTAAAACCGTATGCAGTTTTAATAGACTTTTTTTCAGTTAAATTTCATTTTGTGCAGGGACTGTTCTAAACATGGAAAACATGTGCCAAAATCAGTGCTCCCGAAAAAACGTCCGTTAAAAATAAAAATAAAATTGGCATTAATCCATGTCCCCTGGGGCAGGAGTCGGGTCCCCAAACCCTTTTTAGGACAATATCTTGCATATTAGCAATTCAAATTAGCACTTTTTATTTTAAACGTTCGATACACTTCCATAGACTTTAATGGGGTTCTAAAGTTCGTACACATTTTGGTCAGTTTGAAAGTTTTGGTGCGAACCGAATCGGGGGTTGTTTGGCTCATCCCTACTCAGGAGCACAAAACAACCATGGGGATCCTAATAGGAAGAAAGGACATGTATCAGGTAAGAACGTTTAATGAGAATTGCCACACCGGCCTTCCCAGATGGATCAGAAGCCATATAGGTAGAGAGAAAATGTTTAGAAGCAAATTTAAAGGACCCACCCGGTCTGAAGTGGGTCTCCTGAACCATAATCACCTCCGCATTTGGAGGACCTGAACTCCTGCAGAGCTTGCCATCTCTTCTTGATGGAATTCAGGCCCTTTACATTACAGGGGAATATTTTAAGAGCCATATTAAATCAAATGTGTATATAGCTAACATAACATACATTTTAAACCAACAGCAATATAACCATGGTGCAACATATATAGAAACATGTAAGCAGTTAAGTTGAAATGGTGCCAAAAAAAAGCTCTAGTAACCAAAATAAGGTAAAAAAAAAAAGACCCAGGAAATGAGATACTGGAAAACAACAACAAAAAAAAAGAAAATGAAAAAATATTTGAAAACCCTGAAGATAAAAAAGAACCTAGCCTGGGGGTATTGGTGAGGGGCATGGTAGCCTGCAAGATCTGATGGTAGGTTCCTGTCTCTTCAAAGAAAGCAGTCAACACCATTTAGTGGATTATCAAATGAGTGAGATGAAGAAGTCACACTAGTGATACCACATCCCAAATTTTATAAAGTAGAACAAAGAAGAGGGGGACTGAAGAGGTAAGAAATCTCGGGACTTTAACGGTATGAAATGTATAGGTCAAAATACCAATAGTAGAAATAGGTAAAAAAACATAGATTTTTATTATATTACAAAAAGATAAAAACAAAAGGACGACAATAATACATCCAAACAACAGGATGTTGGAATTATCCAGGCAGAGTCATATTAAACACCACCACTCTCAACATGTTTCACTCATTCAAGTTTCTTCAGGAGATTGGTGGTAAAGTTCTTTTGTATGCTGTAATAATAAAGCATAAATGAAAAACATCTTTTGAGATACATAGTAGCTTGCATATAGCACATGTAGGTATAATCAGAAAATCAAGTGCAAATCTATGCTGCACAGTAACAAAAAATAAGAACAAAGGAGTATAGAAAACATATGATAAAAAATAAGGACAACCAGGTCTCACCTCAGGTGCTTGGAATCCACAAGATAAATATAAAAATATTAAGAATGGAGGGTGGCCCCATATGCGTGGGAAAGCTGGATTGATAATGCTTGCAGAGAGGGAACACTCAAATTGTGAGGGAGTTCACAATTTGAGTGTTCCCTCTCTGCAAGCATTATCAATCCGGCTTTGAATTGAATAGGATAGCGTAAAAAAGAAAAAATATAGCCAGCATCTAAAAATATAATTTAGAAAATCAGATTTCAAATAGAATCAAAAGAATATAGCCTATTTCCCAAATTCTAATTTTTTTATAGAATAGAATAAAATAGAAAAATATATAGGTGATGTTCACAATTTGAATTTAGAAATTCAAATTTTTAACTTTGAATATAACAGAATATAATAAAATAGAAAGAATGTAGATGGTTTCCAAAATTAGAATTTGAAATAGAAGAAAACAAATAGAAAGAAATACATTTGTCTTTAAAAATTCTAATTAAATTTTTTAATTTTAATTTTAATTTTAAATAGAAAAGGATAGAATAGAATAAAATAGAAAGAATGTAGCTGTCTTCTGAAATGTGAATTTCAAATGTTGACTAGAATAGAACAGGATAAAGTATAAGTCATATAGCCCTCTTCTGAAATGCTAATTTTGAACAGAAAATAATAGAAAATAATATATAATTTAATAAAATAAAAAGAATATATCATTCTTCTGAAATTCAAAGTTTGAAATCGGAAATTCAAAATTTGAATACAATGGGATAGAAAATATATAGCCAGCTTTTAAAATCCATAATTTCAAATACAATAGAATAGAATAAAATCTATAGCCAAATTCCCAACTTTGAATAGCCTTTTTTATAGCCTCCTCCCGAAATTCAAACTTCAATAGAAATAGAATAAAATAGAAAGATATATAGGTTATGTTCACAAGTTAAATTTAGAAATTCAAATTTCAAAGAATATAATATAATATAATAAAATAGAAACAATGTAGATGGTTTTCAAAATTAATATTTGAAATAAAATAAAAAATAGAAAACATTACATTCTAAAATTCAAATTTACATTTCAAAATTTTAATTTTGAATAGAAAAGAATGGTATAGAATAAAATAGAAAATAATAGAAAATAATATAGAATTTAATAAAAATACAAATAACATAATATTTCAAATTTTGAATACAGTAGAAAGTATATAGCCATCTTTAAAATCCATAATTTCAAATACAATAGAATAGAATAAAATCTATAGCCAAATTCCAAACTTTGAATAGAAAAGAATGAAATAGAAGAAATATAGATGTCATCCAAAATTCTATTTCAAATATCAAAATTTTAATTTTGAAACAAAATAGACTAAAATAGAAAGAATATAGCTGTCTTCCAAAAACAAAAATTCGAATAGATTAAAATAGAATGACCCCCGGGTATCTCCCCTGGGCCTGCTGGAAGGGTTTCCATGGTTCTTGCCGGGGGAAGGGGAGAGATCAATGGGGGCAGGGGGGAAAGATGGATATATGTCATGGGGCAAATTTGCCCCGCATGGAACGCTATTGCCCTTAGTGGAACTGGTGCAGAAGCTAGGACCAATACTAATGGCCGAATGGAGGTACCATCAATTGGTATATTTGTTCAATAAGATTAAAACCATGATAAGACCCATGAATAAGCTTACCATATTTGAATCCAGGTGTGTGAAGATGATCAGGGCTGGGTGTTTATTATCACAAATGTACACACTAGTGCTCAGGACCAAGACAAATACAGTATTTTATTATATTAGAGAATGGGAAAGCAAATAAAATCATAGCTTTACCCCGACCCAAATAAAAAATCTTGTTGAATCCACATACCATACATCTACAAGTTCACAAATCCAGGAAATGTCATATACATTTTTGAGCAGGTGGTACCGAACCCCAGCGAGATTGGCACAGATCTACCCAACAGCAGACGCCAATTGTTGGAGAGGGTGCGGGCAGAGGGGCACCCCTCTCCACATATGGTGGCTTTGTCCCCTGATCAAGGGTTTTTTTTGCAGGAAATTGCCCCTTGGGTAGAAAGGTCATTCCCCAGAACAATAGGACTAACGCCCCTAAACTTTTTATTCCATGGGACAATGACATCGGTTAGAACATATAAGGATAGTATAAGACCGTATTTATTAAATGCGGCAAAATTATTAATACCCAGATTATGGAGACAGACCAAACGACCAACTTTGATGGAGTGGAAGAAAGAAGTTGACAGGATAATGGAGGCAGAAAGATGGATACACACGGTTAAAAATAGAAAGGAGGAATTTAAGGAAAAATGGACGAAATGGGAGCTCTTTTCAATAGAGATCGAATAATTTAAGATCTCTGGAGTGGCAGAGAAGGCGGGATGAGTTATGTGGAGGGGGAGACAGGAAGGGAGGAGGGGATTTCCTCCATTTTCCTTTTCTTTTTTCTTTCTTGTGTTTTCCCGTGGGGGGGGGGGGAGGAAGATATGGTATATGTAAATAAGATGTTCAAAATGTTGGAAATGTTATATAATATGGAATATTAATGGAACTGCTGTAAAACTAATAAAAATGTTGATAATAAAAAAAATAGAATGAAGTAGAATAAAATAGAAAGAATATAGCCGTCTTCCCAAATTCGAAATTTGAAAAGAATAGAATAAAATAGAATGAATACAGTAATTTTCCAAAATGTGTATTTGAAACATAATAAAATAAAATACAAAAATATATATTGGTCTTCCATAGAATAATATGGAAAGAAATTTCTTTCGAAATTGCAATTTCAAATTTAGAATATAATAAAATAGAATATAGCTTCCATGCTAAATTTTTAATTTGAATTTCAACATTTTAATTGAATAGAATAGATTAAAATAGAAAGAATATAGCCATCTTCTAAATTTCAAATAGAATAAAATAAAATATAAAAAAAATACATAGCTAACTTTCTAATTTTTTTTAATTCCAATTTTGAATATAATATAATACGATACAGTAGAAAGAATTTTTCCAAAATGAGTATTTTAAATAGAATAAAATAAAATATAAAAAAATATATATCTGTCTTTCAAAACTCAATTTCAAAATTTGAATTTAGCCATCTTCTGAAATTCAAATTTCAAATTTTGAATAGAATAGAACAGAAAAAAATAGAATATAGCTGTCTTCTGCAATTCAAATTTTGAATACAATAAAATAGAAACTATATAGTCATCTTCCAAAGTACATCATTTCAATTAAAATAGAATGGAATAGAATAGAAAAAAATATAAAGCCAACTTCCAAAATTTTAATTTCAAAATTTTAATTTAAAATTTTGAATAGAATAGAATAAAATAAAACAGAAAAAATATAACTGTCATTCAAAATTAAAATGTAAAATTTCTAAATTTGAATTATGTATAAAATTGATTAACAAATAAAGCATACATCTGTCTTTTAAAATTCAAATTTTGAAATTAGAATTTTAAATTCAAAACACAATAGAATAGAATATAAAGAATATAGGCATCTTCCAAAATTCTAGTTTCTAAGTGAACAGAATACAATTAATTTAATTTTGAAATTAGAATTTTGAATTTTGAATAGAATAGCATAAAATAGAAAGAATATAGCCATCTTCCTAAACTCACATTTCACACATAATAGAATAAAATAGAATAGAATAGAAAAAAAATATAGCCAACTTTCGAAAATTTTATTTTTTAAATTTGAATATCAAGTTTCAAATAAAATAGAATAACATAGAAAGAATATAGCAGTCGTCTGAAAAAAAAAACCTTGAATAGAATGGAATACAATAAAAAGGCTCTAACCATATTTCGGTGTTCAAAATTCAAATTCCAAATAGAATAGAATAGAATGAATATAGCCATCTTTCAAAATTCTAATTGCAAATTAAATTAAATAGAATAGAATATGCCAAATCAGTTTGAAAATAGCGAATATACTAAACAAATTCCAAAAACAAATCATTCTAACATAACAAATATGAAGAAATAAAATGAGGAATCTAATGAACGAATCCGAAATGCAACAAAACAAATGTTTCTGTTGTGCAGATCTCTACCATCCCCTCCCCCATAAAGCCCAGATCGGGGGAGGGCTTCTGGAACTTAATTTCATCTCCACACAGGATCCCTGGAGCTCAATCAGAGTGACCATCAGAGTCATCTCCCTTACTAAGGCCCTTCTCCCCTGATTGGCCAGTTTGGTCAGGTGACCAGCTCTGGGAAGAGTCCTGGTTGTGTCGTTCTTCTTCCCTGTGAGAATTATGGAGGTCGCTGGGCTCTCGGGAACCTTCAGTGCTGCAGAAATGTTTTGTACCCTTCCCCTGATCTGTCCCTTACAATAATCCTGTCTCTGAGCTCTGCAGGCACTTCCTGTGACCTCATGACCTTTGCTCTGATACAGAATACATTGCCAGCTGTGACCCCTTCTATAGAGAGGTGTGCGCCTTTCCAAATCATCGGTTCCCCACAGATGGACTCCAATCAAGGTGTAGAAACATCTCACCAAACATCCAGAATCAGGAGGCTCCTGAGATAAATCCCAAGTCTTGATGTAAAGGGTGTGAAGACTTCAGTTTTCTCTTTTTCATCCATTAGTAACATTTGTAATACTGTGATGTCACTTTGTCATTATGGGATGCTGAGCGTAGATGAATGAGAAAACAATGAATGGAACATCTGTAGTATCATCCGGGGGCAACATAACAATCCTGAGAGGAGTGAAGGGGGATTTATGAATGATGATCTATATGATGATCGGCACACAAATGATGGGAAATCCGAAAGATAATGGGGTACAAATCGATGTGTATGATCGGCTTCACCGGACTCTTCTGTGATCGGTGGGTTACTATCAGACATGTGCCTTTTATTTCATTCCGAATCAGAATTTGGAAGAAATTTCTGTTATTCAGAGATTCGGATGTGTCTGAATTTTTTAATTACAATATTACCGAATTTCAACCAATCCAAAATAAGGAAATTAAATTTTTCCAAAATTATCTGGCAAAAATGTCAGACCTGATTTGCACCTGAATTGGTGAGCGGGGACGCACCAGACCCCATGCTGTGCACCGCGGCTGCAGTGTATGTGACCCGGATTACTGATCTCCTCCATAGACTGGGTGTGTATTAGCCCCTGTACACACGGTCGGACATTCTGCCAACCAAATCCGTCGGATTTTGTTACAATCATTGAGAAAAATGGCATGGGTAGCCCCCCTGCCCATTAATAGCCCCTTTGGGTCTTCTACGAATATTAAGAGGAATCCCGTACCCAAATTAAAAAAAGGAAAGGCGTGGGGCACCCAGGCCCTATATACACTGAACAGCAGTATACAGGCGGTGCAAACAAGACAGGGACTGTGTAGATTTGTTGTGTTAAGTAGAATCTGTTTGTAATTTTGAATTGGTACATTTTTAAAGTATATCTCCAGTCATAAAATCTATTTTTAAGCTTTTTGGAAAACATAGGGAAGGGTTATCACCCCTTTATCATTTTTTTTTGCCATCAGTCTTTTTTCATCTCCCTTCCTGTTATCGTTGAGACATTTGTAAGTTGGATGTTTGAAAGTAGGGGCCTGCCCTATATGCTCTGCAGAAATTTGGGCATACGGTGTTGGTGTTGCCACAACACTGTAAGCCCTCAAAGTGTCTCTTGGTGGGCGCTGGAGTGCCCTGCTGTGAACTATTATATCAAGAATTGTAATTACATGCCATTGTTGAACAGTGGTGGAAAAATTAGGCCTTTGGTGGTTGTGGTGGTGCTGGTGCCACAACACTGTAAGTCCTCACAGTTAATCTCAGTTGGCGCAAGAGCGGGCCCTGCTGTGAAATATTATATCAAGAATTGTAATTACATGCACCTGTTCAACAGGGGCTGAAAAATTGGGCCTTAGGCACTGGTGGCACAACACTGGAACATATCACAGAAACTCTAGTTGGAGAGCAGGAATGAGCCCTGCTGCAAAGCATTGGATCAAAAATTGTAATTATACACCCCTGTTAAACAGGGGCTGAAAAATTGGGCCTTAGGCACTGGTGCTGGTGCCACGACACTGCAACCTCTCCCAGATACCATACTTGGAGTGCAGGAATGAGCCCTGCTGCAAAGCATTGCATCAAAAATTGTAATTACATGCCCCTGTTAAACAGGGGCTGAAAAATTGGGCAGCATTGAATGTGCGTTCTGAAAGAACGCTGGATGCAGGACAGGCCAGGAGCTCAATTGCATACTGTGCAAGCTCTGGCCAGTGATCCATCCTCAAGACCCAGTAACCGAGAGGATTTTTGGTGGGAAAGGTGTCCAAGTCTGACCTTGCCTCTAGGTATTCTTGCACCATTTAAATCACGCGCTGGCGATGGTTGCTGGAACTGATCATACCTTGGGGCTGGGTACTAAAAAATTGTCTGAACGCATCGATCAGACGGCCACCTTCTCCACCGCTCCTTCTATGACTGACCAAAGCATCAGCAACACGTTGTCCAGGACCAGGAGTTTGTAACCTCCCAGTCTCTGAGAACGTGTTGCACAGACCTTTCTGCAAGGCCTCCTGTAGATGTCTCATCCTCTGCTCCCTCTGCAATGGCAAGATATGGTCCACAACCTTACCCTTGTACCATGGATCAAGGAGAGTGGCAGCCAATAATGGTCCCTCTCCTTGATCTGAAGAATACAAGGATCCTTCTGCAGGCTTTGCAGGATCAGGGAGGCCATGCAGTGTAGGTTAGCTGAGGCATTCAGTCCGGAGTCCTCTGGGTCACTAAGGACGACATGATCCGCAGCCACCTCCTCCCAGCCATGTACAAGTCCACGGGTTTCTTGGGACTGTAAAGACTGTTGCTGCTGATGCTGAGTGCCAGGCTCCACCTCCATGCTGACACAATTCTCCGTCTCCTCCTCGTCCTCTTCCTGAGTGATGGGTGGGACAGCAGGAACACTGCCTGGATAAAGGCGCCTTAAGAGGCAAGGAAGTCCTCCTCTTTCTGCCTCTGTTCTGCCTCAAATGCCCTGTCCATTATTCCACACAGCGTAGGCTCCAACAGGTGGACAAGAAGTACAGTGTCATTGATTCATGCACTGTCACTGCTCACCATCCTCGTGGCCTCTTCAAATGGTGACAGGACAATGCATGCATCCCTGATCATGCCCCACTGGCGTGGTGAAAAAAAAAACAAGCTCCCCTGACCCTGTCCTGGTGCCGTAGTCGCACAGGTACTCATTGATGGCCCTCTGCTGCATGTGCAGCCGCTGCAGCATGGCCAACGTTGAGTTCCACCTGGTGGGCATGCCACATATAAGGTGGTTCATAGGCAGGTTCAACTCCCTTTGGAGCTCAGCCAGCCGAGCACTTGCATTATATGATCGGTGGAAATGCACACAGATTTTCCTGGCCTGCCTCAAGACATCCCATAAGCCCAGGTACCTGCCCAAGAACCGTGACGTGAGCCACACAGGGCACATGGGTTGTCCCTGTCGGAGGGTGGAGAGGAGGTCGGTGCCATTGTCGCAAACGTCCATTCCTGGCTTAAGCTGGCGTGGCGTTAGGGATGAGCCGAACACCCCCCTGTTCGGTTCGCACCAGAACCTGCAAACAGACCTAAACTTCGTGTGAACTTTAGAACCCTATTAAAGTCTATGGGACTCGAATGTTCACGATCTAAAGTGCTCATTTTAAAGGGTAATATGCAGGTTACTGTCCTAAAAAGTGTTTGGGGACCCGGGTCCTGCCCCAGGGGACATGGATCAATGCAAAAAAGTTTTAAAAACGTCAGTTTTTTCAGGAGCAGTGATTTTAATAATGATTAAAGTGAAACAATAAAAGTGTAATATTCCTTTAAATTTCGTAGCTGGGGGGTATCTATAGTATGCCTGTGAAGGGGCACATGTTTCTGGTGCTTAGAACTGTCCCTGCACAAAGTGTCATTTGTGCAGGAAAAAAAGTCTTTTAAAATCACTTGCGGCTATTGTCGGGTCCCGTAATACAGAGAACACTCAATGAGTGTTCTCTGCATTAGCCGACAATTCATTCATTCATTGATAAAAAAAAAAAAAAAATGCGTGGGGGTTCCCCTAAATTCAATTACCAGGCCCTTCAGGTCTGACATGGATATTAAGGGGAACCCCGTGTCAAATAAAAAAAAAAATTGACGTGGGGGTCCCCCTAAATATCCATAACCAGACCCTTCAGGTCTGATATGGATATTAAGGGGAACCCTGCATCAAATTAAAAAAAAATTGACGTGGGGGTCCCCCTAAAAATCCATATCAGACCCTTTATCCGAGCACGCAACCTGGCAGGCCGCAGGAAAAGAGGGGGGGACGAGAGAGCGGCCCCCCCTCCCTTCTGAACCGTACCAGGCCACATACCCTCAACATTGGGAGGATGCTTTGGGGGCCTGTGACCCCTCAAAGCACCTTGTCCCCATGTTGATGACCTGGCCGTTGGTTGTGAGGGTCTGCGGGCGGGGGGCTTATCAGAATCTGGAAGCCCCCTTTAACAAGGGGACCCTCAGATCCCGCCCCCCCTGTTTGAAATGGTAAGGGGGTACAAAAGTACCCCTACCATTTCACAAAGAAAGTATAACGCAGGTTTCCGTTACATCAGAGGGGGCGGGGTCACCCACACGTCACTGGGGAACCCCTGGCTTCCCTCTCCAGCGTCAGAGGGGCGGGGTCAGGTGACGGGTGGCCCCACCCACCTAATATAAGAAACGTCAGCGCTGGGATCTCTGCAGTGTCTCCGGAGTGGAGACAGAAGAAGGATGTATGGACAGCGCTGGACTGAGAGATCCCCGTCGCTGGATATGATCATCCATCGCTGGACCCCGGAGACCCGTCGCTGGATAGCAAGAGTGGATTAGCACCGCTGGAATATTTTTTTTATTTTTTTTATTTTTAATAAAGGAATTTTTCAAAAGTGTGTTTGTCTTATTTAACCATTTTGACACTTTCTTTGTGAAATGGTAGGGGTACTTTTGTACCCCCTTACCATTTCAAACAGGGGGGGAGGCGGGATCTGGGGGTCCCCTTGTTAAAGGGGGCTTCCAGATTCTGATAAGCCCCCCGCCCGCAGACCCTCACAACCAACGGCCAGGGTTGTGAGGATGAGGCCCTTGTCCTCATCAACATGGGGACAAGGTGCTTTGAGGGGTCACAGACCCCCAAAACATCCTCCCAATGTTGAGGGTATGTGGCCTGGTACGGTTCAGGAGGGAGGGGGCGCTCTCTCGTCCCTCCTCTTTTCCTTTGGCCTGCCAGGTTGCGTGCTCGGATAAAGGGTCTGATATGGATTTTTAGGGGGACCCCACGTCAATTTTTTTTTTAATTTGATGCGGGGTTCCCCTTAATATCCATATCAGACCTGAAGGGTCTGGTTATGGATATTTAGGGGGACCCCCACGTCAATTTTTTTTTTAAATTTGACACGGGGTTCCCCTTAATATCCATGTCAGACCTGAAGGGCCTTTTAATTGAATTTAGGGGAACCCCCACGCTTTTTTTTTTTTTTTTTATCATTGAATGAATGAATTGTCGGCTAATGCAGAGAACACTCACTGAGTGTTCTCTGTATTACGGGACCCGACAATAGCCACAAGTGATTTTAAAAGACTTTTTTTCCTGCACAAATGACACTTTGTGCAGGGACAGTTCTAAGCACCAGAAAGGCATACTATAGATACCCCCCAGCTATGAAATTTAAAGGAATATTACACTTTTATTGTTTCACTTTAATCATTATTAAAATCACTGCTCCTGAAAAAACGGCCGTTTTTAAAACTTTTTTTTGCATTGATCCATGTCCCCTGGGGCAGGACCCGGGTCCCCAAACACTTTTTAGGACAGTAACCTGCATATTATCCTTTAAAATTAGCACTTTAGATTTCTCCCATAGACTTGTATAGGGTGTTCCGGCTTTTCGAATTTGCTGCGAACAGCCCGAATTGTTCACTGTTCGCTGAACAGGCGAACAGGCAATGTTCGAGTAGAACATGAGTTCGACTCGAACTCGAAGCTCATCCCTAAGTGGCGTCAACCACCTCTCAGCCTTCCCCTGAAAAGCTGACAAAATATCTGCCCCAGTGTGGCTCCTGTCCCCCAAACAAACCATGGCATCTTTTTGCCTGCGTACTTGTGTAGCCCCTTGAACGCCTACGGAGCACCGCTGGTTCCGAGGACAAAGCACAGGAAGAGGCCATGGAGGAAGAAGAAGAGGAGGGGGTGGAGGAGAGAGGTGTGTCAAAATCACCAGTAGTAGCATTTTGGAGGCGTGGTGTTGGAAACAACCTCCAACACTACTGCACCTTGTCCTGCATCCTTCCCAGCTGCCAGAAGAGTGACCCAATGGGCCGTGAAAGATAGGTAATGTTCCTGTCCATGCCTACTGGACCATGAGTCAGCAGTAATATGCACCTTACCACTGACCGCCCTGTCCAGCGAGGCATGGGCATTGCCTTCCACATGCTGGTAGAGAGCCGGAATCGCCTTCCATGAGAAAATGTGGCGTTTGGGAACTTGCCACTGAGGAACCACACATTGCACAAACTCACGGAAGGGGGCCGCGTCTACAAACTGAAAAGGCAGCAGTTGAAATGTTAGCAATTTAGCCAACCTAGCATTCAACCGCTGGGCATGTGGATGGCTGGGAGTGAACTTCTTTCGATGGCCCAGCAGCTGGGGCAGGGAAATTTGCCTGGTGCAATCGGACGTTGGTGTACCGAAAGCAGAGCGCCCGCAAGTACTTGGCTGTGACACACCTAGTTCTACACCTTCATTCCTCTCAGTGCAGGTTTTTAGAGAGGACTGAAGGTCTAGTGGGGTTGGAGATCCCAGCTGATGAGGAGCAAGGAGAGGTCCGCTTTGTTCTTTGGTGTGGGTCTTTAAAGTGGTTGTAAATCCTTACAAACCAATTTGAGCATACAGGTAAGCCTAGATTAAGGCTTACCTGTAGGTCCAAGATATATTTCCTAAACCTACACGATTTAGGAGATATTTGCCAAAACACAGGCACCCCTGTCTATGGCACATGCGCCGCAGACAGCGGCACGCAGGCGCACTGAGCACGCCGCTGTCAACAGCGATATGCCGTGAGTGGCGGCTCCCGTGTGTATGCGCGGGAGTGACATCATCGCGGCTTCGTCAAATGACAGCAGCGGAGCAACGAGATCCACTGAGAAGATGGATGCTCCGGACTGCAGGGGACAGCGGTGACTTTGCTGGCTCCTGTGTCAGGTAAGTGACACATAATGGACTACTATGCGATGCATAGTAGTCCATTATGCTTTACCTTTGCAGGGAATCAAAGAGGAAGTAAACTCATCAGGGTTTACTTCCTCTTTAAGGTACGCTTGCCAACGAGCTGCATGGCAGGTTAACATATGTCTTGTCAAGCATGTGGTGCCCAAGCGGCTGATGTTTTGGCCATGCGAGATACGCTTGAGACATATGTTGCAAATAGCAGCAGTGCGATCTGATTCACTCGTCTCAAAAAAGGCCCACACCAAAGAACTTTTGGAATAACCCGCAGAGGCAGTTCCCTGCACAGGCAGAGCTCTGCGGTGTGATTCAGTCGGTGTGCTGACCTTAAGCTGGCCCCCGGAGGGCATCCTGCCTCATTGGAGGTGTGCCGCCTCCTCCTCCTCCTCTCTCCTATCAGGCACCCATGTGGAATCAGTGACCTCATCATCCCCTCCCTCTTCATCACTGGAGCAAACCTGGCAGTATGCTGCAGCTGGTGGAACATGACTGCCAGATTGCTGTCCTTCTTGAGCATCCCCTCTCTCTGCACTCATGCTACTGCCTTCCTCTAGCTGGGTATCATCATCAGAGACTTCAAAATGCTGGGAATCCTCCTGGAGCATGTACCCAACACTGTGGTCAAACAGTTCGGGGGACTCCTCAGGAGGAAATGGTGGGTCTAGGTTAGGAGTGACTGATGACATGCGTTGGCAGCTGCTTTGCCAGTACCCTGAGCCTGGGTGATAGAGGATGAGGAGGATGAGGAGGATGAGGAGGGCTTGGTCATCCACTCTACCAAGTCTTCTGCATGATCCGGCTCAACACGTCCAGCTGCCGAAAATAAGGACAAGCATGTCCCATGGCCACGTGTTGATGACGATGTACCGCGTCCACAACCAGCACTGTTGTCTCTAGACACAGAGCCTGCTTGCCTCTTTTATTAGCTTGTGACTGTCTGCCTCTCCTGGTTGGCCTTCCAGACATAGTAATGGCCTGCAGAGAGATGGGAAAATCACAATTGGGGTAGCTTTAGGTGCACACTGAGCAGATGACACAGTACACCGACTGTAATTGCTGCAGCTGCCTGCTTGTGGTATAGGATCTGAAGAACACCAGCAATTGGGGTAGCTTCAGGTGTATGCTGTGCAGGAGGCACAAAAAAACCCAGTCTAACTGCTGCATATGCCAGTGTTACAGAAACAGAACAACACCAGCAATAAGGGGAATCTTCAGGTGGATACTGTGCAGGAGGCACACAACACCCATTTTAACTGCTGCAGATGCCTGTGTTACAGAAACAGAACAACACCAGCAATAAGGGGTATCTTCAGATGTATACTGTGCAGGAGGCACACAATACCCACTTTAAAGGCTGCAGTTGTGTGTGCTACAGAAACAGAACAAAACCAGCAATAAGGGGTAGCTTCAGGTGTATACTGTGCAGGAGGCACACAACACCCACTCTAACTGCTGCAGATGCCTGTGTTACAGAAACATAACAAGACCAGCAATAAGGGGTAGCTTCAGGTGTATACTGTGCAGGAGGCACACAACACCCACTCTATCTGCTGCAGATACCTATATTACAGAAACAGAACAACACCAGTAATAAGGGGTGTGACAGACCTAGCCGGGACACAGGCTTTTTGAGAGGACTGAATGCGAGCCTCTTGCCGACTGATTATGGGCCCTGGATTTTAAGGGGCACAGGGTGAATGAGAACCCTACTATAATCTGTGCTAGTCAGATTCAATGCTGTATATATGTATATATAATGTGTGTTGTCTCATACTGTTGGGACATACACTGTCAGATGCTAACGTCATGAACTCCAGCCACCTGTACATTGGCTTGTATAATGTAAATTAGTCTAGTCTGGCTTGTAATCATATTCCACACATTATTGTTTGGGCTAATTAACCCTGTGTTGATGTTTATGGTAATGTTTATTGAATTGTTAGTGAGCTAGGAGCCAACAAGTCTTATCCCTCAGTCAACTAGTCTGAGTGTTGATTTAGATAATTAGCTCATGCTAATTAGGTTAGGTTTTAGTCTTCTACTGTATTATAAATACTTGTCATTTTGGTTCTAATAAAGGAGTCCATGTTGAGCAGCTAAGCAAGTGTTGTCTTGTTTTGTGCTTTTGAGCGGTTGGAATATCTATATTCAGACTTAGGAAGCGGTATACTGACAGAAGCACTCAATCGGAGTGTGGGATCGGTTCCGTCACAAGGGGTAGCTTCAGGTGTATACTGTGCAGGAGGCACACAACACCCACTGTAACAGCACTAAGTTCACAAACAAAAAGACACTGTCCCTGCCTATCCTGCTATTTCCCTGCACGCCAACACACTACACAAGGCCACCGCGCTAGTGGCCTTATATAGTGTGGGATGTGTACTAAACCCCCCTGAGCTATAATTGGCCACAGGCATCCTGCCTGTGGCCAATTATGGCTCTCCTTGCTGCCGGCGCTGTGATTGGCCAAGCATGCAGGGTCACAGTGCATGCTTGGCCAATCATGAGCCAGCAATGCGCTGCGATGGTGCAGTGCATTGTGGGCCGTGAGCGCCACACGAATATGGCACGAACGGCCCACAAAGTTCTGGATTCGCCGAATAGGCCAACAGCAGGTGTTTGAGTCGAACATGTATTTGACTCGAACACCGAGCTCATTCCTATCGGAGACTGATTGCAGGAGATGTGTATTTATACACGGCAAGCACTCACACACTTGCCTTGGTATTGTTCTTGAGCCCTGACCTGTACCTGTGATTCTGTGTGCCTTAACCTGAACTTGAACCTGCTCCTGGCCCTCCTGTGATCTTGTTATCCTGACCCCTTTCTTCTGTTGTTGCGGTGAGACACTCGATGATACTTGTATGCAGCAGAGTGTTGGTACTTGTGCCACTCAACCTCTTGGTGAACTGGCAAGCACCAACGGCCTAGTACACCCTGATCACAGACAAACCAGCACTGCAGTAACACTTGGTGATGTGGTGAGTCTCATAAGTGTAGCTAAAGCTGGTGCAGTGGCTAGCACAAGTAGTACCCCGCAGCCACCAAGAATTCAAACCCAGGCCCAAAAAGCTCATAGTGCTCTTCCCACTATGCTTGCAAGTCCTGTTTGGCAGCCCACAGATTTAACGCCCCCTTGAATTTCTTTAGCTGTTTTTCACTGAAGATCTGTACAGATCTATTGTGGACCAAAGCAATTCATACGCTGATCAATTTATCACCCAAAATACAAATGCGATCTTTGCCAAACAATTTGGCAGGAAACCTATAACCTTACCCGAATTTAAGACCTTTTTGAGCCTATCTCTCACAAAGAGTGAGTTGCGGTCATATTGGTCCACTGACCCTATTCATCATTCATTCATTCTCTGCTTCCATGGCCAGGGATATATAAAATCCGATATTGCGGTTCATGCATTTCAATGACAATGAACTCTGTAGTTCTCGGGGTGACCCTGAAATGATCAGCTCCACAAAATTCAGCCTCTCGTAAACCACTTCAACAAAATATTTGTAGCCTTGTGTATCCCCGAACAAGATGTCTGTGTTGAGTCCCTGATTCAATTTTCTGGCAGCCTTGTTTTCAAACAGTTTTCAAGCATGCCAGATATGGGGTCAAAATGTATAAGCTCTGTGACAGGGCAACAAGTTAAACATGGAGTTTCTGTCAGGGCTTGGCTCAGCCCTTCCTTCTCTGAACTCACTGCTCAGCTGTCCGCTAATTGCCAGTTCCTATCTCTTCACAGTGACTCACCTGTTGATGATATCTTGCTTGTCAGTCCTACCTACTTAAGCCGTTCAGTCCAGATGATCTCTGCCTTCACCTTGGTCACATCTCTAGAGACACTCTCCTGTGTTCCTGTTGAAGACTTGCTTGGCTGACATTTCTTCTGGCTCCAGATCCTGCTTGCTGTTCTACAACGTTGTTCTCTGGCCCCCTGAAGTTTTGGCTTGTCTGACTGTCCATTCCGGTTCCTGAACTCTGGCTATGTTTTGACTATGTTTACTCTGTTTACCTTTTTTTTAATTATTATTAAAAAGTGTGATTTAACTGTACTTCTGTATCAGTCTGATTCATGATTTCTGACAGTTTCCTGGTTTATGAGGGAAAATATAGCAGTGTGGAGCCCCCAACTCCCCAGACTACATAGGGAGCAGCGGCAAAATAGTTTGGGACTTGGTGTCACCCTTATTCGGAAAGGGGTAACATTTATACGTGGATCATTTTTATTCAAGCATGCCACTTTTTAGACACCTCTTTCAATTTGGAATTGGCGTATGTGGCACCGCACGATATAATTGCTGGGACTTCCTTCAGCGGCTTGTAAATGCCCCACTTAGTTAGGGGGAGAGAGTCTGCTTGAGATCCAATAAATTACTTGCAGTGAGATGAAATGACAAACTAAACATGTTTGTTCTGTCTTCCATTCAGCCAAATACAGCAGTCCAAATTACTATGGTGATTGGTGTTGTTAAAAAGTTCCTCTGCGTCCATGACTACAATCGTAAAATGGGAGGGGTGGACTTCAATGACCAGATGATGGGGCCGTACTTAGTTACCTGCAAGGCCAGATGCTGGTACCAAAAAATGTCTGTATATCTATTCCAATTCGCTCTGTTCAATGCTTATGTGCTATACAAAGCATCAGAAGGAAGTGGATTCTTAATAAAATTCCAGGAAGAGATCATCACAGCCCTTCTGTATCCAGACGGTGCTGTTGCCCAACCTCCCAATACAGATGCAGTGAGTCGGCTGCATCAGAGGCATTTTATGGATGTCTTCCCTGGTACACCTACACAAAGAACACCCAAAAAAGATTTGTCCCTCCTGTCGTGGCAAACATGGTCTCTACATCGGGAACAGTTACCATCGCTACCACACACTAGAGAAGTATTAGAATAGGGTACAGCACGACACAGTCCTAGGGCCCACGTTCACATTGGGTCTCGAAAGATGAGATCGCATTTTGAGAGACCAAACCTTGAACGTTTATAGTTACAGTAAAAGTGTTAAAAAAAAGGAAAAAAATAATAAAAAAGCATAAAAAACAAATGAATGAAAAAAATAGTTTTCCTTTTATTGTTCTTGCTGTTTTATTGTTTTATTGTTAACCATTTTTTTGCTTTTTGGGTCTGTCATTCTAATGTTTTACTGTAATTTATTGTTAACCAGTGTTTGCTTTGTAGGTACACCATTCAGCTGCAGCACGGATTTGTTTATTTTGACAGCAAGAGGGTTTTCTTTCACAATATGTAAATCAGTGACTGCAGTGCTGTAGGAGGTGATTTCAGCACTGCTGTTAAAAAAGAGCATATATGGCGAAACATGGGGGTGGGTGGACATAGGGGCAGATTGTACCTATGCTTCACAATATATTTTTTACTCTTTTTTTGCACAGATTGCAATAAAAAGTTGTTTTATTGAGTTCATGTTTTATTGATACTGTGATTTATTGTTACCATTGTTTGCTTTGCAGCTGCAGCATTGATTTATTTATTTTGACAGCAACTGGGTTTGGTCTCACAATATGTAAATCCGTGACTCCAGCACTGTAGTAGGTGATTTTACCACCACAGTTAAAAAAAGCATATATGCCGAAGCATAGAAGCAGGGGTGGACATAGGGGCAGATTGCCCTTATGCTTCGGCATACATTTTTATTCACTTTTCTTGGCAGAGATTTCTTCATACACATCAATTGATGTGAGTTTAGGAATCTGTTATTTTTTTTGTTCAGCCCATGGACCGAACAAAAAATAGAGCAGTGCATGTATGCCCATCATTAGAAATTAGTTTATGCATGGTGGGCATACCACCGATCCATAGATATCTGTTCTCTTTTTTGTTCAGCCCACAGGCTGCATGAAAAAAAAAAAAAAAAACAACATTACAATATATGCCCAACAAGGACCAATCAGTGCCCATAAAAGTGCCAATCAGTGTCTTCTCAGTATTGTCTGTCAGTGCCCTTCAGATGCCCATCATTAATGCCTGTCAGTACCTCCTCATCAGCGCTGCCTATCAGTGCCACCTATCAGGGCCCATCAGTGATCAGTGCCACCTATTAGTGCCCATCAGTGCTGCCTATCAGTGCCCAGTGCCACCTATCAGTGCCCATCAGTGCCGCCTATCAGTGCCCATCAGTACCACCTATCAGTGCTGCCTATCGGTGCCCAATAGTGCTGCATATCAGTACCACCTATCAGTGCCCATTAATTCTACATATTAGTGCAACCTCATCAGTGTTTAGCAAAAAATACAAATGCAGGGGTGATCAAATACCACTAAAAGAAAGATCTATTTGTGGGAAGAAAATGATAAAAATTTAGTTTGGGTACAGTGTTGCATGACCGCACAACTGTCATTCAAAGTGTGACAGCACTAAAAACTGAAAAAATGTCCTGGGCAGGAAGGTGTATAAGTGCCAAAGGGCCTGGTATGGATCAGGGAGGGATTCCATGCAGTTTTCTTCTTTCTTTTTTTCTTTATTCAGCTGTCATTGATGGCTTACACTCATCGGTTGTTAAGGGTGGCGCGGCTGGCTACCTGGCCCAGCTTCTTAACAACCAGCTTACTCTACACCCTGATTGGGCAAAGCATTGCCCAATCAGGGTGCAGAATGCACTGTGAAAATGCACATGTTTGGTGAACGTCTGAATAGGCAAATGTTCGGCCCAAACTCGTGCTCGGGCCAAACCATTCGCCTACCCCCAGTGGTGTACCTGCAAACTTTTCAGCCAAAAGTTTATGAATCATAAACATTATGATTCCTATGGATTCACCACAAATCTATGGTAGCTTCCAAATCTCATCCCTACACCAGTATTAAGATGATAATAATAATAATAATAATAATAATAATAATAATAAACATGACATTTTTGGCCATCAAACTTCTCATTTTTACTGTTTTTTTTTTTTTACTCTATTTTTATAACCTTCACTTTCTACAGTGATGACAAAGATGGATTCTGTGTATTTTATGTTTGGCCCTTTTTTTTTCCTACTCTATAAGCAGATTCATATTCCAGTCTATCAGTAATAAATAACAGAATTATTCTTTATAAGCCTGACACTCTCACAGCCTTCAGCTGAGCCATGAAATCAGTGTCAGGATCCTGGGCTGATGTCAGTGATGATGAGGTGGGAGAAGAGAAAGAAGTCATTGGAGTCTATCAGAGACTCAGCCATGTTGTCTTCAGATATCTACTTAGAATATTGTGGTTGTTGTCTTTGTGTGTGACCCCCTGCACATCTGACACCCAGAACTCTGATCACCGCTGTGATATGACTATGAAGAATTATACATTTGAGTACAAGTATTCTCAGGATGGAGACATCATTATAGGAGGGATAGTCGCTGTACATTCTGCAGTGACACGGTGGCGACAGAAAGGAAGTTTTATTGCAAATCTCATGTGTTCAGCGTAAGTGAAATATGAAGTGTAAAGCTTCCAATCTGATCTACAGAGCTGTGTCTTTAGGAGATATGTGTGATAATGTGCAGGACTCATTCAGTCTGTTTCACTTAATTTATATAAAATCAAAGTGTATCCTTAACCACTTCAGCCCCGGAAAGATTTACCCCCTTCCTGACTAAGCCCTTTTCTGCGGCACTGCGCTGCTTTAACTGACAATTGCACGTGCGACGTTGTACCCAAACAAAATTGACGACCTTTTTTTCCCACAGATAGAGCTTTCTTTTGGTGGTATTTTATCACCTCTTTTTACTTTTTGCGCTATAAACAAAAATACAGTGACAATTTTGAAAAAAAAAACTATATTTTTTACTATAATAAATACCACCAAAAAATATATAAAAGAAAATGTATTAGTAATGGAATGCAATCTGTGATTTTTATCATTACTGCGACATTGCAGTGGTCATCGGACACTTTTGACACTATTTTGGAATCACTGACATTTAAACAGCGATCAGTGCTATAAAAATGCACTGTTTACTGTTTAAATGTCACTGGCGAAGAAAGAGTTAAACACTAGGGGGGCGATCAATGCATTAACTGTGTTCCCTCAGCGTGTTCTAACTGGAGGGGGTGGCCTCATTAGAACATGACAGAGATCACTGGGAGCAGTAGATTCCTGTCATGTTGCTAGGCAGAACATGGAAATGCCTTGTTTACAAAGGCATCTCCCCATTATGTCTCTCCGTGCCACGATCGCGGGGCCCCGGCAGACATCGAGTGGTGGCATGCACGTGCCTGCTACCTGCTGATGATGGAGTGACGTTGGGAACATTGTTTTGCGCACCCATGTCACTTTGCCAACGTATATCAGTGTGAGCCCATCGGCAAGGGGTTAAAATATGTTCATGAAAACCACGTAGGGCCCATTCACATTTAAAGGGTCTATTGCTAGTTGTTAATGGTCACATTCATTCATAATGAATAGCAATCAAAGCAACACAATGGATGAAAAAACATGAATGACACTGCATTGCACTGCACATAGAGAAGGTTCTTTGCCATGCTTTGTTATGTGTTACCACAATACACAAGTATAAATGGGACCTTGAATAGCTTTTAATGGCCGCAAAACTTTTTTTTCTTAGTTTAGAGTGGGGAAGGATAAAGAATCCCTGTCAGGTTTTTGTTGCTATCAAAATATTACTGCAAATTGCAGTGACCAGTTTCCATGCCTTTTGTTTGAGAATGGTTTGCTTATTAGCCCTAGAAATGGACAGAACAAAAAGAAAAAAAACAAGATTCACCCCCATAGACTTCAATAAGGTTTGCTGACAGATCACAAGCTTCAGAATATTTGAGAAACTTTTCACAAACTAAACTGGCCATGACTTTCTCCCACTGCATGTCTGTAGGCTCCAACCAGTCCTGTAGCAAGTTTGAAGTCTCTGACCCTTTCCTCTAGTAAGTCTGCATTCTCTGACTTTCTTCTATAGCATTACATATACTGAATATAATGTGTGGCTACTTGGTGATATCAGCTGAGGTCCTTTATACCTCATAAATAGCCCCCCACGGCTATAACTCATATAAATGCACAAATGATTGAATTTCACTATGTGGTTCATGGAGCAATACAAACGACCACCAATCCCACCATAGATTTGGATCCCACCACGTACAGTAGTTGAAATGTGTTATACATTTTGCCATACATAATTTCTGATTCAATCCTTGTACTGTAGATTAATGCAAAACATTTTCTGCAGGGTTTATGACAGAGAATACAGACATCTCCTGGCTTTTATATTTGCTATTGATGGGATAAACCGCAGTTCAGATATTCTGCCCAACGTAACTCTGGGATACCATGTGTATGATTCTTGTGGACATGTGAATAAAGCTATAAAAGACGTTCTACAGATATTGTCTGGACATACAAAGGAAGCTCCAAATTATTCCTGTATGGAGCGCGGTGCCCTGGCTGGTTTCATTGGAGATCTCAATTCTGACACCACTCTCCAAATGGCCCAGCTGCTGAATCTATATGGTTACACCCAGGTAAGAAAAGCTGAATTTTCTATATTACATAAGGTTAGGGAAGCTACTGTATTTGTCCTTTGGTGAGGCGGGTCGATAGGGAACAAAAGGTCCTTGTGGCAAAGCGTCTTTAGGATAACATTGTTCTACAAAAAAGAAGGCAGTGTTGTGTAGGGCTGGGCCAATGGTTCAGTCCAATCTGTGGCTGATGTGGCATATGAACAAATGCCTGAACTTTTACCCATTCAGCCCTCTATTGCTCATATGGAGAATTAATATTTAAAGAAGCAAGGAACCGGAAAAGGCACCAACATAATTGGCTTATACGGCCGTTAATCCTTGGCCAATGCCATATTTGGTCAATGATGTCATTGTTATCTCATCCCTGTCATTTGCGCTGGGCCTGTTGGGTTTTTCTTGTTTTTTTTTTATAAATAACTTGTCAAACATTTGGGTGTCTTTATCTCTCGATTACTTTTTTTGTAAATGAGTAGGAATACTGTGTCCTTCTTACTCATTCACAAAGTGGGGTTGGTATCTGGAGGCCCCTTATTTTTAAAGGGTGCTTCCAGATCCCTATAAGCCTCCTTCCTGTAGACCCCTACAGCCACTGGGTCAGGGTTGTGGAGAGAAGGACTATCTTGAATTTTGTTTTGTTAATGAATTATTATATTCTTTTTATTTAATTGAGCAGTCGGGAAGATTACTGTGCACATGGTGGTGGGATGGATATATTGTGAATGTGGAAGCACTGCATAATACTAGCATGTGTACTGTATACAGTATATAGATCTTGTAGGTCTGAATCTTATATGTACTGTAGTTGCTAAGAAAGTCGTTTTTGAGGATTGATACAATTTTTGTATACATTGCAAGGTAGGTATTGAAAAAGGCTGATCAAAGTAAATCGAAGTGTGGGTTTTTTTTTTTTATTATTTTGTCTGTAACTTGAAAAAAAATTGCAATTTGATATGTTTATTCCAAAAATGCATATGTATATTACTTTGTTATCTGAAGAAATGAGTTATGGTTTAATAGACGGGACTATAGTGGAAATGTAAAAATTGCTCTGGTCCATAAAGGATATATAGGTTCAGGAGCTAAGCTAGTAATTGTTTTATACTTGGTTGTCCACCTCCAGCTAAAGCCAAAATCAGTCTTAGCCCCCGTACACACGGTCAGACATTCTGCCAACCAAATCCGTCAGATTTTGTCCGTCGGATTTTGTACGTCGGATTGTGTCCGAAACTGTTGCATACACACGGTTGGACAAAGTTGTCGAAAAATCCGATCTTTCAGAACGTGATGACGTAATTTCGTTACGATGGGACTACGTTCAGGCTAGTAGCTAATAGCTTTGATGTAGGAATTTGATCTGAGCATGCGTGGCACTTTGTCCAATCGGAATTCTCTACACATGATCGGAGTATGTCCTATCGGACCAGTTTGTCGGAAAATATTTCCAACAAGTTGGAAAATTTGGTCTGACGGATATTCCGACGGAAACAGTCCGATGCATACCACACACAGTCGGATTATCCGACAACACGGTCCGATAGGACACATTCCGATGGATTCTCCGACCGTGTGTACAAGGGCTTACAGTGGGAGTGTCTGTTCAGATAACTTATGAGTAGGAGACCCCCTAGGTGGGATCACAGGAGGAAGATCTCTTAGCCCTTGTACACAGGGTCGGACATTCCGACCACAAAATCTGTGAAACAAAAACACCATTAAAATCTTCTTATAGAACTATGATAGACAGTCAGACGACATATTTGTTACTCTCCAAAAAAAAGCATTAAAACATTTTCTAAGGTTTTCTTCTGTTCATTTGGATATTAAGACAATTTTATTTATTTATAGATTAGTTATGGAGCCAGAGATACTTTACTGAGTGATAGAAAGATGTATCCAAACTTTTTCCGGACAGTTCCAGATGATGAGATGCAATATGTGGCCATAGCAAAGTTACTGGAAAGGTTGGAGTGGAACTGGGTCGGGATCCTCACATCTGATGATGAATACGGAGAGAGGGAGATCCGACAACTCAGCAAACATTTATCTAATCATGGAATTTGTATTGAATTCAAGATTCTGGTGTCTAAAGAGAATTATAATAAAATTCCTCCAGAGCTGCGGACCTCAACTACGGAAGTTCTTATTATTTGTGGCTCAGTTAGTCTGACTTATTACAAGTTTTTGTATAATAATGTCCCTTATTACACGGAGAAAACATTTATTCTACCAGATTCTTGGTCAATGAGTGAAGTGTTTTTTGGTATCAGTAACTGCAGCTTGGTGTTCACGTACCCCCATCTCTACATAAAGGGATTGCTGGAATATTTTGGTAGTTTGAATTCTTCCAACCGCCCAAATGACCCCCTGATAGAGGATATTATCATAACTGAATGTAGATGCTTTTCAAAAAACCAAATGAAAAATTTCCTTATTCCACTCACATTTAGACGTCCTCTTAGGAACTGCAGTTTGGAGACACTTCAACTTGATTTATCTTATCCTGAAGAGAAAACATCCTATAAAGTGTATATTGCAGTCTACATTTTGGCTCAAGCATTACATGACATGGATTTCTCTTATAAAATTAATAACAAAAACGCTGAAATAAATCCACACACACTAAAGTATAAGGTGAGAGCGTCCAATGAAAGTTTCCTCGTATCTTTTTATACTCGGTCAGTTCAGTACTGGAACACAATGTGCCCAGACAAAAATTACACCCAGTTTAGGTTCATGTTTAGTTTAGAGATGTTTAACCCTTTCACTTCTGGAGATGTTTTTCATTTTTGCACAAAGGTTTAAAAAATAATTGTAGACCTGAAGATTATGTAAAACCCCCAAACAGTATATTTTCTTAAAGTAGATACCCTGCAGAAACAGTTCTTGTAGTTAAAATTTTTTTAACACGTCTTTTACCACACAAACATTATGCCCAATTTAGGTTTGTGTTTAGTTTTGTACTAATTGAAAATTTCCGAACATTTGTACATTCGGAAGCATCTGAAATACAAATTTCTATGCTTCCGAATTGTATACGAAATATGAAATTTTGTTGACGAATTTCGGATCCAAATTCTGTTACAACGAAAACCACTCAGAGGTTTTCTTCTGCTGCTGAGTGAGGCTTGGGAAAATTACCTTTTTTAATATGGGAGTGGGAAACTGGTACTGATAGTCGATGGGAGATTCAGAATCGGACAAAATAATTATATCATTTTATTATTGTCATAATAATTATGATTATTCGTTATGATGAAGTTAAACACCCAGGAAGTCAGCACAGCACAGGGATGGTGAGTGCCCCTCATAATGAGCACAGCACAGGGATGTTGGGAGACCCTCATAATGAGCACAGCAGGTGTACAGCCCCAGGAGGATGTCAGCACAGCACAGGGATGGTGGGGGCCCTTCATCATGAGCAAAGCAGGGGTATAAACTCAGGAAGTCAGCACAGTACAGGAATGGTGGGATACCCTAATAATGAACACAGCAGGGGTACAGCCCCAGGTGGAAGTTAGTACAGCACAGGGAAGGTGGGAGCCCCTCATAATGAGCACAGCAAGGAGTACAGCCCCAGGAGGAAGTCAGAACAGTAAAGGGATGGTGGGAGACCCTAATAATGAGCACAGCAGAGGTACAGCCCCAGGAGGAAGTCAGCACAGTACAGGAATGGTGGGAGACCCTAATAATGATCACAGCAGGGGTACAGCCCCAGGTGGAAGTTAGTACAGCACAGGGAAAGTGGGAGCCCCTCATAATGAGCACAGCAAGGGGTACAGCCCCAGGAGGAAATCAGAACAGTAAAGGGATGGTGGGAGACCCTAATAATGAGCACAACAGAGGTACAGCCCCAGGAGGAAATCAGCACAGTACAGGAATTGTGGGAGACCCTAATAATGATCACAGCAGGGGTACAGCCCCAGGTGGAAGTTAGTACAGCACAGGGAAAGTGGGAGCCCCTCATAATGAGCACAGCAAGGGGTACAGCCCCAGGAGGAAATCAGAACAGTAAAGGGATGGTGGGAGACCCTAATAATGAGCACAACAGAGGTACAGCCCCAGGAGGAAATCAGCACAGTACAGGAATTGTGGGAGACCCTAATAATGATCACAGCAGGGGTACAGCCCCAGGTGGAAGTTATTACAGCACAGGGAAGGTGGGAGCCCCTCATAATGAGCACAGCAAGGGGTACAGCCCCAGGAGGAAGTCAGAACAGTAAAGGGATGATGGGAGACCCTAATAATGAGCACAGCAGAGGTACAGCCCCAGGAGGAAGTCAGCACAGTACAGGAATTGTGGGAGACCCTAATAATGATCACAGCAGGGGTACAGCCCCATGTGGAAGTTATTACAGCACAGGGAAGGTGGGAGCCCCTCATAATGAGCACAGCAGGGGTACGGCCCCAGGAGGAAGTCAGCACAGCAAAGGGAAGGTAGGAGCCCCTCATAGTGAGCATAATGAGTCGATGACTGCCATATTGAGAAAGGTATTTTTTGCTATTTAAATTCATCAAAACAAACGTTCTTAATTGTTATGAAAAGTTAAAGAAACTAATGAAAATTCGTATTTTGTATAAATCCAAATTGAATTTCGGACACGAATTATGAAATGCGAATTAACGGGTAATATGAAATGGAACAGAACGAAACCAAACAAATTTATTGACAGCGCACATGTCTATGTAGTTTACTGTTGTTTAACCCTTTCACTTCTGGGGATATTTTTTTATTTTTGCACAAAGGTTTAAAAAATCATTTTAGGCCTGAAGATTATGTAAAACCCCCAAACAGTATATTTTCTGAAAGCAGAGACCCTGCAGAAACAATGCTTGTAGTTAAAATCTTTCTATCACGTGATATTAGTGCAATGGTTTACCAAATATAATATTTTGTTCTCAGTAAAAGATACACTAAGTTACTGTAATGTTAGAGCATACACATGTAATATATTACCCACTTATTAGGTAAAGTACACCAAAAAAAAGGTTGTAAATGTAATGAGTAAATAGGGAAGTGTGAACCGCGCCTGGATAATGTGTGTGTGATGTTATCACTGCTGCTGTCAGAAATTATGATTGATCTGTATTAATAAAGTAACAGCGCTGTGAAACAAGAAAGCTTATTGTGTTGTATTTTTTTTTTTGCTATTTTGTTTGTAATTACGTTGTGATAAAATAAAGTGTTACTTTTGTAAACCTTTAATGTGCTGTAGCGTGTGCTTACAGTGCATTGGTAATATTTAAACTTTAATGTGTTACCAATTTCTATGTCAAATCCACTCCCAAAATCATAATCCTCTATCTCAAGTGCTCTCTTATTACCAATAAAGTACCAATCTGCTAGTATCTAAAAAAAAAATCCTTATCGTCATCTAATCATACAATAGCAAAACTCACAAAAGGTTCCTTGAAAAGTAAATCCTTGTGAGCAGAAGGAAAAAAAGAATGTTCAATGCTCATGCTATAAAAAAAAATGTTCAAATATAACCAAAGTCCCAAATTAATATCCACAGTGATCATGTTCCACAGTATTATCAGTGTATATATTCTCAACTTTTTTTTTTTCAATCTGTTCTTATTTCTCTTTTTCAGATTTTCATTACATCTCTGTGTGTTATCCACCACCATATATGTGCTAAAGTAACTCACCAACTTTCATTGCTGGTAAACCATTCCCTATTCAAGGAGTACTCTTCTGCAGTGGTTTTTGATGTTCGATCCTCTGCTTTCATCCACAAACAAAACTATCCCTCAATCCAAGCAGTCGTTCCTAGTATCAGAGGAAAAAAAAGCTTCACATAGCATCCCGACTGCCCCGGAAGATGTCAAGCGATGAAACGCGTAGGTTGAGGACTGCAGGTGTCTTTTTTATGCTAAGCTGGTTTATAATTTGACCAACAATGAAAGTTGGTCAGATACTTTAGCACATATATGGTGGTGGATAACACACAAAGATGTAATGAAAATATGAAAAAGAGAAATAAGAACAGATTGAAGATATAAGTTGAGAATATACGATTGATAATACTGTGGATATTAATTTGAGACTTTGGTTATATTTGAACATTTTGTTTTTGGAATTAGTACTGAACATTTATTTATATTACAGCCAGTTCATATTTGTGCAAGGAAGGTGTCCTAATGGGGAGTTCTAGGTTATGATTAGGGATGAGCGGAACACCCTCGGGTTTGGTTCGCAGCAGAACACACGAACAGGCAAACAATTTGGCAGAACACACAAACACTGTTAAAGTCTATGGGACACTAACATGAAAAGTCAAAAGTGCTCATTCTAAAGGATTATATGCAAGTTATTGTCATAAAAAGTGTGTGGGGACCTGGGTCCTGCCCCAGGGGACATGTATCAATGCAATATTTTTTTTAAACAAACGTTTTTTGGGAGCAGCGATTTTTATAATGCTTAACGTGAAACAATAAAAGTGAAATATTCCTTTAAAAATTGTGCCTGGGGGTGTCTATAATATGCCTGTAAAGTGACGCATGTTTCCCATGTTTAGAACAGTACTACAGCAAAATGACATTTCTAAAGGAACAATTGTCATTTAAAACTGATTGCGGCTGTATTGAATTGTCGGATCTCGGCAATATAGATAAAGCTCATTGAAAAAAAAAGCATGGGCTCCCCCAGTCCATTGCCAGGCCCCTTTGGTCTGGTATCAATATTATAGGGAATATTATAGGGGGAAAAAAATTGCGTGGGGTCCCCCTAAAATCCATACCAGGCCTTTCAGGTCTGATATGGAAATTAAGGGGAACCCTGTGCCAAATAAAAAAAAATGGCGTAGGGGTCCCCCCAAAATCCATACCACGTCCTTCAAGTCTGGTATGGATTTTAAGGGGGGCCCTGCATCAAAATGACAAAATGAAAAAAAATGGCGTAGGAGTCCCCCCAAAATCCATACCAGACCCTTATCCAAGCATGCAACCTGGCAGGCCGCAGGTAAAGAGGGAGGCAAGAGCTCTCCCCTCCTGAACTGTACCAGGCCCCATGCCCTCAACATGGGGAGGGTGCTTTGGGGTCTGGCCCCAAAGCACCTTGTCCTTATGTTGATGGGGACAAGGGCCTCATCCCCACAACCCTTTCCCAGTAGTTGGGAGGGTATGCAGGCTGGGGGCTTATCCGAATCTGGAAGCCCCCTTCAACAAGGGAACCCTCAGATACTGGCCTCTCCTCCTGCTGAATTGGTAATGGGGTACCTCATACTCCTACCATTTCACAAAAAAGTGTCAAAAATGGTAAAAAAGACAAGACAGCTTGGGACAAGTCCTTTATTTAAAAAAAATGAAAATGTCCCTCAATGTGAGTTTACGCCGCCTGACGGACTGAAAAAGAAAAAAACAAAAGCCACAACCGTTACGCCTCAATGGGAGGCTCCCGCCAACTGACACTTCTTCTCTGTGACAGTTCTTATATTGATGAGGGTGTCGCCACCCTGTGACATAAATGGGTGACCCTGCCCCCTCTGGCGCCACAGGGGCGTCAGTCGGTGGGAGCCTCCAATGGAGTCTGAATGGTTGCAGAATGGTTGCGACTACAGGCAATTATGGAAAAAGGAGCTATCAGGGCTAGTGTGCAAAGAGTGAGGTAAAATTTAGGACCATTCCATCTCCATGTGGTGAAGCTGGTGAGAATGATCATCCACATGTAAAATTTCCAGTCTTTGACCAGGGATAGGCCTGCCTTCATACTTCTAATTGTATGAGATCTTCCTTGTTTTTTGATCATGAGTTTGGTAGGGAATCCCCATTGGTATCCAATGTTGATTTTGCGCAGGGCCATGGTAATGGTGCCCAATTTCTTCCTGTTAAGAAGTCTTGTTTTAGATAAGTATGCATAAAGTGTGATTCCAATATAAGGTGCTGGGAGTGTAGAGGTGTTTTTAGTGGGAAACATTAGCTTTTCATTGGTGTGCTAAAAGTGAATGGGCACTAAGACATCTCTAGTTTCCAAAGCAGTCAGGCAGTCTATGGCCATTTCAAGATCAGTGAGCTACAGCATAAGGGATCAATGCTTCTGCTGTGACCGATTCCAGTATACCGAAAAATGTAACATTATTCCTTCTGGAACGGTCCTCAAGGTCTGCGATTATTATTCTCAGTTGCTGTAATTCTGTGTCATGGTCAGTGTGAGCGTTAACTAATTCATTATGAGCTGTGAACAGTTGGCCCATTTTGGTTTCCACATGTGACAGTCTCTGTTTCTGCTCTTGCACTGCATGGGTGAGAGAGGGTAGCAACATGTTTTTCATGGCCAGTTCAGACACTGGCTGATCAGTTACAGTGAATTAATCAATAGCCAACTGTACCTGCAAAACAGGTATAAAGGAGGGGAGAGAAGCAGATGCAGCTGTGTCTTGTGCAGGACCATCCATCCAGGGCCTAGACTTCACTGGGCTGTGGGATATAAGGGAGCAGTGGACTAACCAGGGTCCCCCTCATAGAGAGGGAATGCCAGTCTGTGGTCCTGTGTTCAATCTCCCTGTGCCAGATGGTGTGAAGGAGAGAAAATTGAATGTGCTGTGATCGGCAGGTGTATAGGTGCATAATTCCTGCCACACCTGTGAAACAAAGAATCAAAGCCACAGCATAAGTACACCCTCGTCTGCTGCATCTGCAGCTAAAGCCAACCTCACATGTGAATGAGCCCTAATATTGCAGTGTTTAGTAAAAAGATTGTCTCATCCCAATAACATTCTCTAAATGAGCTATAACTAGATAAATAATCTATAATCAAAATATTCTACTGTATATGCTTGTTACCTACAATAATTTTTGTCATTTTGAAGCTATCCCGCTATGTAAAAGAAGTACAGTACAAGGATCCGAATGGCAAGGTCATGATTTTTAATGATAAAGGAGAACTGCCCAGTCCACTGGACATTATAAATTGGATTATAAGAATTGAAAGTACAAATATCACCGATTGGATGCTTGTGGGCCACTTTGATGGGTCCCTTTCAGAAGGGCAGCAACTTACACTAGAACCAGAGCAAATATCATGGAAAGGAGACAAGGTGAGTTAAACACGGGAAGATGATGGATCCAGAACTTATACAAAAAAAAAAATACTAGTATTGACCCTAAAGCAGGGGCGAATCCAGAGTCTAGTCTTGGGAGGGGCACTGCCAGAAAATAAGGTGTTGCTTACAGAACTGAGCCTTCACTAAAAATTACATAGTAACTAAAAGGGATAGAAGGGGGAAAGGGAAAGCAAATTGACCACCGATACTCAGTCACCCAAATTAAATAACCGATGACCAATCTTTAACCCTATAGGGCTTAGCCGCCATTACCTTAATGCATATAGAAAGAAAAGATTTTTTTTAAACCGATAGAACTGGGCTAAAAAGAGGTTACTACTAGTAGCAATGAATAGATTGCATAGATTGTATAGAATTAACTATTCAAATTTTATTAAGTATCAAAATTAATTTTATATACAAAGATGCAGTTCCTTAAAATGATCTCATTAGCCAGACATTTAATTGTATTGCTATAGACAAACTGGACACGACAGGACAAGCATAAAACAACACTAAACACACCACATAAGTCAGGACCTGTTGCTATAGTCAATTGAAACTACTATATTATTTCAACGTGACTAAATAATTCATTTAGGAGAACATTTTGTCTCATAGCCAATCACTAAGTGGTTATTCAATAGACTGAATCAAAAAAAATTAGGGAATCGGGAGCAAGGATAAGGTAGATAGATAATATAATATAATAAATAAGTTAATTCAAACTCAATTATTTAGCTTGAAAGATGGCAGAGTTTCAGAGAAATTTTGGCCGTACACAGAGCACACAGCCATATCTCCTGTTTCTAATAATAATAACATTTCCGTCTTAATGATACAATACTTCTTATCTTTCAACCCACTCATCCAAGTATTCAGACATTTACCCACATTCCTATATCCTCATCTCATCCTGGCTGCTCCTCAGCCAGGCCTCTCTGGTTCCTCATTAAAGAGACATCACCAGCATTCTTACATTCTCCAATCAGTCAGCATCTCTCTGAGCTGAGCAATCTTTTATTTACATTTCAACAGGAAACCACGCCCTGGAGGGTTTGCCTCCAACAGCTAAACGCCTCCTACAAAGCTTGTGACCTCACAGGATATAAATGACCATATAAGTATTTGACAACACAGGAACCCTTCCAACAGCGTTAGTTAAGCAATACAATACAATGCAGAAGAAAGTGGTGTCTTCACAGACAGCCAATCAGACATTTGTTTTCCTTCAAAAGAACCAATCACAGACTTGTATACATTCAAATAGTCAATGACGCAAATTGACTAAATGCTTTCAATGATGCGAACCATACAAAACCAATGAACGATGACTACTTTGATCCTTAATATACACTGTTCCAGAGAACAATGTATACCTGGATTATTCTATGCCTCCTTGTGGATAGAAGGTTATCCACAGATGTGCACCGCCTATCTCCACATGTGTTGATCAGACACAGCAGAAACAATGAGCGCACATTCGCCCACAACTAATCCTTGCGGAGCAAGCACATGTCCCCAGACTCACAGGGGCCCTTTTACTGGCGGACATACCCCCACTCTGCAAACACCTCTTTCCAATCCCAGGCAGTTATCCACTACCTAATGGATCTCAATCAGCGTCAGTCTGCCCCAGTCAGCTCTTTTAGAGCAGGCCAAGGGAAAATGAACACAGAGGGACTCTTATGACAATACATATTAAAATACATCCAATAAAATTTTCCACAACAAGAGGTAGTCAGCTTGCAAGATATTGAATATGCATAAATAAGCAGTAAGCTGATTTAGTTCAAGCTTATTCGTTAGTTAAAGCAGCAAAAGCAGTAAGCAACTTGCGAGAAGTTAAGTTTGAGCGGATGGATATTAAATAGATCCTCTTCAAGCACATTCATCAGCTCACAAAAGCAGCAAAAACTGTCAGCTTGCATAAGATTAGATATGCACTCATTAATGATGCAAAGAGATACTGTCTCTATTTACAATATTATTTGTAAGTAACGGCACTACAAAGTCCCATGTAAGCTATATCTGTTAGTTGATTCAGTCTATTCAACTATGATTTCTCCACAAATGCTCACAGCCTTACTATATTGCCAGCTGATTCAAATTTTAACAATGTTTGGCGGTAGCAATCTCAACTTCACCATTTAAACTGGCCAGCAGTAACATCAATATTGCTCCAATGATCCACAGTTTAAGGCTTCCACTACAGACCCACAGTAATTCAGAGTGTTTTCAGCAAGTAAACATAAATGACTGTTCATACTTTACCACTCTGTTTGGTAAATCAAATGCTCCGTGCAGACCATAGGGACAATCTGTGTTCCGTTCAGGCTTACTTCAAAAGGCTGCTTCTGAATGCCATCTGGTGAACAGGAAATTTAAAGCTGCTGACATAAAGCTCCCTCCGTATTTAGGCCACTATCAACTGCTTATGGCTATTGCTCCACCGCCCCTAAAGCCTTGTACACACGATCTGAGAATCCGTCAGAATGTGTCCTATCGGACTGTGTTGTTGGATAATCCGACTGTGTGTGGTATGCATCGGAATGTTTCCGTCGGAATATCCGTCGGACACAAATTTCCAACTTGTTGGAAATATTTCCCGACCAACTGGTTCGATCGGACATACTCCGATCATGTGTAGAGAATTTTGATCGGACCAAGTGCCACGCATGCTCAGATCAAATTCCTACATCAAAGCTATTGGCTACTAGCCTGAATGTAGTCCCGTCGTAACGAAATTACGTCATCATGTTCTGAAAGATCGGATTTTTCGACAACTTAGTCCGACCGTGTGTATGCAACAGTTTCAGACAAGATCCGACAGACAAAATCCGACGGACAAAATCTGATGGATTTGGTTGCCAAAATCTCTGACCATGTGTACGTGGGCTTAGAGTGCCCGTACACCGCTCATAGCTCCACTCCATCTCATTCAGAGTTTACTCCATAGTAAGCAACGTGTGCAGACCAGGTAGTGGTGTGATGTCAACGCATTTCGCTGGTTTCAGATAGACTAGCTTCTTCTCAGACATTCATTGAAGCACCGTCATATGCCCTTTTATTGTGATTTAGCAAGTAATTATTATCAACATAAGCTGAATGATTTCCTAGTTAAAGGGATATTGTGCCATTCAGTGCAATTGGTCAAATACATCAGCCTTTATGAAATCTCAACGGCTGAGCAAACACAATTAGGTATCTGATATTAAATCACACTCAGATAAGTGCCGACATTCAGTGATGATTTAGCACAGTGCTGGGAATAGGCTAACAAATAAACAAAAAGACACAGACCGACTAACAGCAAACGATTGATAGACAAACCAAGACTAGATAAAACATAACAAGACAGAAGGAGGATGAATTTCAATAGCAGCGCTACCATTACTTATCATCTTTTCCTAAGACAGGGTCACAAATACAAATCATTTATTTAATAAACGATAGGTGGACCAGGCTCGTTTATCCATAGTTCACTATTCTTGGGTAATATACAACCAAATTAAATACTTCTAAGCAAGCATCATATCGACATTGGACATACTCATCTTGGTCAATATATGCAGCCACAGATGCATGTATAATGTGAATTGGAGGTACCATAAATGTAATAATAAATAATCAATAAAAAATAAATAATAAGAAATAAAACAAGACAGGGAAGAGAAGATAATCATGATGGTAACTGTCCCGTTACGACCACTTATCCTCCTTGTCTAGAGCGCAAGAATATACCGGAATTATAGATTTAATGACAAATGGACAATGCCAATTCATTAACCAGTAAATCACCAATCAAAATCACTAAACAAGGAGGATAAGCACCTCCAGAAGATTACATTATGCCCAATAAGATTACTCATCTTAGCACATATTTATGTCCACACACACAACATAATATATTTTGGGGGGATGCAATTTTAATTATGTATCCAAGAATGCCTGAAGATTCAGTTCAGTGTTGAGCCCCACTGGGACAAGGGACTTCAGCCTATACACCCACCACTTCTCCTTCTGTAGGAGTATATGGTCAGAGCCCCTCCATCTGGTGGGCAAATTCAGAGCGTATATGCCTTTTACCAGCATACCAGTGGGGTTCCTTCCATGGCATAAGGCAACATGTTTTACCAATGGTTTCTCTAGTATTTTCCCTTTTTCTCTGAGCTCATGTAAATATTCACCTACCCTACTCTTCAAGGATCATTTTGTTTTTCCTACATATATTTTTGGGCAGGGACAGGTTATCAAATAGATCACCTGTGTGGTAGAACAGGTGATCAAGTCATGAATCTCAAATTTTTCTTTGCCAAGTGCGTCTATAAAATTGGATGTCCTATGAACAAACGGACAAATCTGGCATTTTGAGCATGGGTACATACCTCGAGATCTTGGATAGTCAGAGAGCCATGTTTGATCCGGCTCTTTGACAAATTCTGACTTTATCAGCATATCACCCAAGCTCCTGGCTCATCGAGCCACAAGCTTGGGGGAAGTGTTGACTATTTTGCGCAGCTTAGGGGAACTTGTCAAAATACCCCAATGTTTTTCTAATATTGACCGAACCTTATCCCACTGTGAAACAAAGGTCGTTATAATTCTAACAGGGTCATTTGTTTTTGAAGAGGGTACATCCAATGTTGTTTTTTAATTATTATTTCGCAGCAAGCTATCATGCTCTCTCAGTGCTACCTTCCTCTTTGCCTTTCGAATTTGTCTGTGGGAATACCCACGTTCGCAAAATCTTGCATATTATTCCGCGCTTTCATGTCTATAGTCCTCAGGATCTGTACAGTTTATTTTGATACATAAAAACTGGCCCACTGGTATCCCATTTTTTAGCCAGTGTGGGCGATGGCTAGTTGCATGCAGTAATGTGTTTGCTGCCCTATCTTTTCTGAAAGTACAAGTGCTGAGCAGGCCATTTTCAAAGGAGACACTCAGGTCAAGAAAAGACAGCAATTTTTGATCAAAGCTGTATGTTAATCGTATATTTCGCCAATTCACATTCAATTCCCTCATAAACTGATGTAGGCTATCCAGGGATCCTCTCCAAATCATCAAGACATCGTCGATGTGCTGCAACCACACCTGCACGTGGTCCCGGTACATCAACGAGGAATAAACATGTTCCTCTTCCCAAAGTCCCAAATAGAGGCAGGCATAGGCCGGAACCCAGGCTGCTCCCATAGTACCACGTAATATACCTCTGCCACCTTTCAAGCTAAATAATTGAGTTTGAATGAACCTATTTAATATCTATCTACCTCATCCCTGCTCCCTATTCCCTAATTTATTTGATTTAGTCTATTGAATAACCACTTAGTGATTGGCTACGAGACAATTTGTTCTCCTAAATGAATTATGTAATCACGTTAAAAAAATATAGTGGTTTCAATTGACTATATCAACAGGTCCGGACTTATGTGGTGTGTTTAGTGTTGTTTTATGTTTGTCCTGTCGCGTCCAGTTTGTCTATAGCAATGCAATTTAATGTCTGGCTAATGAGATCATTTTTAAGGAACTGCATCTTTGTATATAAAATAAATTTTGATACTTAATAAAATTTGAATAGTTATTTCTATACAATCTATATGATCTATTCATTGCTGCAAGTAGTAACCTTTCTATCGGTTCTATCGGTCTAAAAAATCGGTCTAAAAAAAATCCTTTCTTTCACTAAAAATGAGTCTTCACTAACCTCTGTAGCTGCAGGCCAGGTACAATAAAGTAATTCATTCTCGTGTTCCTTGAGGTCATGGGAATTGATGGATGATGAACTTCAATTTCTGTGCTTCGACTGTAATATTTTAATAGTAGATTGCTCCAAAGTACCCCAATTTAAGAAGGTCAGTGAGGACTTGATTAGAGCCTCTTTACAAAATAATAAAAATATGCTAAATAAAGAAAATGCTAATAATGCTTATATGCATTAATTCATTCGCAATCCACCTCACCCTCACCTCAGGCAAGTACAGCCAGGTCAACAGGCAGCTTTTCAGACATGCTCTGCTCTAATCCTGCAAAAAACAAAAAAAGGTTGTCCAGGAGTCTCACCCTAATAAAATTGTCTATGCAGGGAAGAGTATGAATTTATCAATAATAGAAAGTAATACTTCCACGGCCGACAGACAGAAAACCATTCACCTAAGTACATACAAGTTAGGTGTGTTAATGATTAGGTGTGTTCCTCTGAACCAGATTAGCATATTAGAAAAAAAGGAGGGGAAAGAAAGTGGACCAAAGGTCTGGACCGAATTCTTCAAAAAAGGAACAGACTGGAAATAATAAAAATTAAATAGTAATCTTTATTGAATACAATTACACCAAAATATCATTCAGAAAAATGCCTCCACCACAAAATTATAAAATATGATAACGTGTTTGTGACACAGATTGCCGCAACAGACAAACATTCATTCAACTCTCATACAAATCATATACCAGCTGGTAATGAAGTAAACCCCTAAACAAGGGAGAATTCCCTTGTATATATAAAAGCAAAAAAATGCAAATTGATCATTACTGAGGAAGTCCTTGGGCTTTACAAGAGTCTTCAGCTGGAGACACTGGTACTGTGTATAGAAGCCGATTACAGACAGTCCTAGATGTAAAAAGGAGAAGATGGAGGGAGGAGGTGGGTAGAGCCAATATTCACTAAGCGGGGAGGAGGAAGACGTTAAATCCTCCTCCGTTCTAAATGCTGGAGGCCTCACTCTCCTTCTCAGATGTGATGCCATTGGTTGCTAGATGTCAGGCAGAAGGCAATAGCATCCAGTGCGGCAGGCAGTAGAGGCCAGGCCAGCGGCGGTGCAACAAGAGTGTCTCGGCACCACTGCTGCTGATTCTGAATATGAGACTCTGAGTAGGTAATATTTTCCCGGGGGGGGGGCAATTTCCCTGTTGCCACCCCCCTGGATCTGCTCCTGCCCTAAAGTCACGCTCCAGACATAACCTATCCCCCTCCTCCCATCCTGTTCTTGGACAGTCAACATCTGCCCTGACTCATTCCATGGTGATTAGATGAAGGTGTCAAGTCTAGCTGTGTGGATATAAATGCCGAGATATGTGCCCATCACTCATAACTTAAGAAATGGATGAACTACAAAACATCTTCTACATTACAGAACAAGTCCAGCTGAATGTGACTAACTACTACTAGCTAACCTCCCTCCTCATTACACAGACCAGGACATAGACACTCATAGAAGGACCCGACTCCTGTGTACAGAAGAAGGTAAAAGTCTTTGGACCAGAATAATCACCAGTGTTATCCATGGACAGATTCTACCCGTGCCTTCAGAATTAATCTGATTGTAAAAAGAAATATAAAAAAGTTCTGAGTAGTAATTCCCTCGGTCAGAAGTTGTCAGTTATATACTTCAAAAAATAAAGTTTATAAACCCCATGGAGCGACCTGGATTTCTGAATAAGTGGCTCCTAAAATGCAGCCAAATTATAAAAATCGAATCATATATACTGGTGGAATGCTAGTTGAAACAATCAAAGATATTTTTAGAAAAAAACATTAATAATGTCTGAACCTCTTAGACAGTGACAGCCAGAAAAAAATAGTAATTAGACTCCATTACCCCAAACAATGAGAGGCTTTAGGTGTGGCAACAAAAGAAAAGATTGGGCATAACATTGTACAGAAGAGCAAAAAAGGATAAAAGGTTAAAAGCATATGATACACTCTATACACAATACATGACAAAGATGAACATGCATAGTATACATAGTAGTGCGCCCCTGTGCGTAAACGCGTTTCACTGTCTAGCTTCATCATAACACACTCAAGGATTGTTGGAGAAAACAGGCCTCACTATCTAGCAAGGGAGTCCAATGAAGATAATCTCACCCATTAAACTTCAAAGTATCATCATATAAAGCATGGGTCTTCAAACTATGGCCCTCCAGTTGTTCAGGAACTACAATTCCCATCATGCCTAGTCATGTCTGTGAATGTCAGAGTTTTACAATGCCTCATGGGATGTGTAGTTTCGCAACAGCTGGAGGGCCGTAGTTTGATTATCCCTGATATAAAGTATCTCAGGTACTTGAGTATTCACAACAAAGAGCCAGTAGCTTGGAGTGCCAAGTAGCATCTATATTGACATTATTGGCAGATGGAAAGACTCAAAAAGCCAAAAAACAGTATGGGAAGAGGGAGAGGGGTGGTAGTATGGACTTGGACAATGAGAGTCAGCAGCCTTAATGGTATAAACATATAAAGCCAGCCACATATCCATGAATACTCAGCAAAGAGCCCAGACTGCAATCAGCAAAGAAGTTAAATGTGGTCAGGTTCCTTGGTTCCTCAGAGCCATCATAGCTAGAAGTCCGTCCAGCATACCCCCCAGAGAGCTGCACTTTCACCACTAAGGTGTGGCTTAATGGTGTCCAGCCCTATTATAAAGAGCAATCAATGTCTAGTAGAGTCTTTTCTACTAAAGAAGGTTCTGTTCCTGTGACTCAAGCCATAATCAAAGGATGTAGGAGAGGATTTTGGATGAAGAATTGTAAAGATACATGAAGACAAAAAGAGATAAAATGAAGATACAGGAATTTCACTTTTACTGCATGAACATAGGATGTCAGTAAAAGATCTGTATAAATGTTTAAACAGCAACTGAACACATGTTCCTAAAGTTTTCAAATGCTCACAATGACCACAGAGCACTATTTTTTGAATGAATGTAATAAAGGTGAGTATAATAAAATATGAAATGCTTTTTGAAAAAATAGTATCACTATCCCCCTCTGTGAAGCATGGTGAAGGTAATATCTTGGTTTCAGGCGTCTTTCCTGTCTCTGGGCTTGGACAGCCTTATGTCATAAAGAGCCAAACATGGTGATGAAACTATTTGATCAACAACACCAGAATCCCCACCAACTTCTTTACAGCAAACAAGCTGTCACGCATTTGTCATCTAGTGTTGGTAGTGATACTACCACTAATTCTGTATGTAATGGTGGAGGAGGCAATGTTTTGATGGTTAGACTGAGCTGTTGTAGACAGAACTGGAAAAGTAAGGGCAGGCTAGGGGTGAGATTTAACCATAACAGTATTTGGTTACAGAGTAGATAACAGAAGGGCTAAAGTGGCGCAGATTTCTATAGGTTTGCTGGTAGGGTTATTCCCTCAGTTTTTGAGTTCTGGTTCCTTTAAGAGGGTCAGTGTGAAGACATTGTTGAATGCTTAGGGGTTGTCATTCATGTTGGGTGAGGTGTTCCAGGATAGTCTGGCTAGAGAGGACTGACTTTCAATACGGTCTGGATCGATATGTCCTTATTAAAGTGCAAGTACTGTAAACCCATTGATTTGATAGTTTCAAAAAACAGTTAACATTCCAACATGCCGGCTAGCTGTCACATTGGATGTGCTCTCAATCAAACTGTCAAACCATTCAATGGCTGGTATCATAAAGGATCACATGTGAAACATCATGGCAGTTGGAGATTAAACAGAGGTAAAGATGTCAGCTTCCTTGGCTGAAAACATTAGGAGGGTTTACTTCCACTTTAAGGGTATAAAGGTAGTCTGTTGTAGAGATAGGAGAAGGGCTAAAGTGGTGAAGATTTCTGGAGGTATGCTGTAAGGAAGAATAGGGGCTTATAGATACGGAGAGTGAGAAACTAGTAAAGTTATAGTCAGAGAGTGAAAAATAGAAGTTTCATGGATTGCAGAATTGTCTATTGCATTAGGCTAAAGAAGGAGGTTAGTTTGAGGGGCTGGGATGGAGTGTAAACATTATTACAAACACTCAAGTTAGCCCAATTTTGTTCTATAATGTGAACAATATTGTTACACCAAGTGATTAGATACTTAACATGTCACGCCTTAAAATTGTGCACGCACTATGTCCATATGCATTAACTTCTGCATGCGAGCATGCGGGGACAGGCGCATTAAAACATGTATTTTTATTTATATTATTGTTTATTTAATTTTTTATTTTGTACACTGTACTTACGTTTTATTTTTTTCACTTTTATTCCTATTACAAGGAATGTAAACATCCCTTGTAATAGGAATAGGGCATGAAAAGGTCTTCTTTAAGGAGAAATGTGGGAGTCTATAAGACCCCGCGCCTCTCCTCTAGCCACTTCTGCCCGCGCTATAGCCAAAAGACGGCTGCAGCATGGACGCTAACTGCCGGGAGGCCGTCCCTGGATGTCCTCCCTTTATTTTTTAACTTCCCCTCTGTGCACCGCACCGCACCATCGGGGAAGTTCTGTGCTGGCCGTGTCTCCTGGACACAACCAGTCACAGATCGCTTTAAATGGCCAATCACAGCGGCCATTTACAGCGTGATCAGCGTGCCCAATGAGAGATGATCTCATATGTAAACATATGAAATCATCTCTCATCGCCGGCTTTCTCTCCTCCCACAGACAGTGTGTGAGGAGGGAGAGATGAACCGCTGCATCTCTGCAGCAGTCAGTGAAAAAAAAGAAATAAATACAGTGCCCATCTGTCCCCACTGCCACCTGTCCCCACTGCCCCCACTGCCATCTGCCCCCACTGCCACCTGTCAGTGCTATCTGCCCCCACTGTCACCTGTCATCAGTGCCATCTGTCCCCAGTGCCACCTGTCATCAGTGCCATCTGTCCCCAGTGCCATCTGTCATCAGTGCCACCTGTCGCCAGTGCCACCTGTCCTCAGTGCCATCTGTCCCCAGTGCCACATATAAGTGGCATCTGTCATTAGTGCCACGTGTCATCAGTGCCACATAGTGCCATGTGTCATCAGTGCCACATAGTGCCATCTGTCATCAGTGCCATATCAGTGTCACGTGTCATCAGTGCCACATATTAGTGCCATCAGTCATAAGTGCCACGTATCAGTGCCATCTGTCGTCAGTGCCACCTGTCAGTGTCACGTGTCATCAATGCCAGGTATCAGTGCCATCTGTCATCAGTGTCACGTGTCATCATTGCCACGTATTAGTTCCATCTGTCATCAGTGCCGCGTATTAGTGCCATCTGTCAGTGTCACGTGTCATCAGTGCCACGTATTAGTGGCATCTGTCATCAGTGCTACATATCAGTGCCACGTATCAGTGCCATCTGTCATCAGTGCCACGTCGGTGTCACGTGTCATTGTCCTGGTGCTCCAGGGCCTTCAAAAGTGTAATAATTAGTCAACAAGTTAGATGTGTAATTTATACTCCTAGAACACGTGACAGCGCTCCTTGCATGTTGAGCCTCTCTATGTGGCCAGGCTGTGAAAAAGTCCCACACATGTGGTATCATAATACTCAGGAGGAGTAGCAGAATTTATTTTGGGGCATTATTTGTGGTATACACATGCCATGTGGGAGAAATAACCTATTACAATAACAATTTTGTGGAAAAAATTTAAATAAAATAAAAAATCTTCATTTTGCAAAGAATTGTGGGAAAAAATGACAACATCAAAAAGCTCACCATTCCTCTTAATAAATACCTTGGAATGTCTACTTTCAAAAAAGGGGTCATTTGGGGGTATTTATACTTTCCTGGCTTGTTTGGGTCACAAGAAATGAGATCGGGCACCAGTACATAAGATGTGATCAATTTTGTGCGATTTGCACCACAGCTTGTAAACTCTCTAACTTTCACAAAGACCAAATAATATCCACTAATTTGGGTTATTTTTACCAAAGATATGTAGCAGTATAAATTGTGGCCAAAATTTATGAAGGAAAATTAATAATTTTCAAAATTTTATCACAGAAATTAATAATTTTCAAAATTTTCATTATTTTTTCATTTATAGCGCAAAAAATAAAAAATCCCAGAGGTAATCAAATACCACCAAAAGAAAGCTCTATTTGTGGGAAGTAATGGACAAAAAATTTATTTGGGTACAGTGTTGCATGACTGAGTAATTGTCATTCAAATTGTGAGAGCACCAAAAGCTGAAAATTGGTCTGGGCAGGAGGGGTGTTTAAGTGCCCAGTAGGCAAGTGGTTAAGCAGGAAAGGCCGAGATTAAAAAAAAAATTATCACAGTCTTTTTAGCTGAGTACATGACAGTATTTACAATTGCTAGGCCGGATGTGACATCATAACGTTGCGCCCGGGCCTCGGAAGACCATAAAGACTGTCTGGGACCATCTGGTCACTGGTAATATCTATGGTGAACTTCTGCCACAGGTGGATTCTTTCTACAGCTCGCCAATTTCATGGGCAAGCTGGTAGAAGCACCAGAGGGCGGCAGAAGGGGACGTTCTGTAAAAACAACTGGGCAACTGAACTGCCGCCATAATTACTCTCATGGTATAGGGAATCACCAGCTAAAAAAGATGATTGATCTATCCCCATTCAAAGTCCAGGACATCATATGAAGACCTTGGGTTGGAAGTGTTTAAAGTCACCAAGAATGATATTGGACATTTCGAAGGAAATAAAAAAGGATAGTTGGGCAGAAAACGCAGTAAGGAAGATTGCCATCTGTCCCAGAGGCAGATAAATCACAGTGCAACCTGGAGAAAGGAGAGAAATACAGTGAGAGGAATAGAGAGGGAGGTGCAGGAAGAGCTTTAAAAGTGATTTATGAGGCGAGAAGCTGAAGGTCATTGAAGCCATATTAGTGTACAGCAGTCCAATTTTTAGAACAATCTATTCTTATAATATCCAAGTAGTTCAGGGTAGCAGTGGAAAAGTCACAACGATGAGAATGGTCATAAAACTGTTTGTATGCATTTTAAAATATCCTTTTAGGAACCAAAACATCAGGAATGCATGCAACATTATTTTAAACAACAGAAGCAGTGGCGTCACTAAGGTGGGTGTCACCTGGTGCCGTAAAACATGTTGCCATCTCACCCTCAATTTCAGAATTTTGAGGGGTGGTGTGGATGGAATGTCAGAGGTCTGATTCTTCAAATCCTTTCTCTGTAGGCAGGAGGCACAGACTCCTGTTCATTCATAAACTTTACACAGTTTACAATGCTTAGTTATGAATGGACACAGGAGCGATCCATACAGATCACTCACTGTGTTCAATTCAGAAAAGTAAGGGGCCAGTAAATTACATATTTAATGGCTCCTTCCCCCACTCTACATCCGCATGTGCTCCACATCAACCGGCAGGATAGGAAATTCAGAAACACTGTGGGGCTACATGGAGGGCAGATCTCTCCCTCCAGCAGCTGAAATCCTTTGGGAGGGAGAGGGGGAGAAACTGGCTTTCAGCTGCTGGAGGGAGACACAGACACAGTGCATTGTTCTATAGTTGTCCTTCCATCCTGTTGCACCAATCTCCCTGCTGTCTGGGCCCCCCTGTGTGCCCGGCGGTACCCTCCTATTGATGGCCCTGGTGTCATCCCTCTGGGGAGTGTCACCCAGGCGCGGTCCGTACCCCCCACACCCTCGTAATGATGCCACTGATCAGAAGCTTGGTTTACTTACACTATACAAAAAAAGGAAAACACTGCGCTATAGTTTGTAAAAAGATGGCCACAACGGCCACAACAGCAGCCAACACCAAAAACAAACGAAGTTCAACAGATAAGATAATAAAAACAGTGTAGCGCTTCGATAATAATAAATGTAAACAACATAAATTATAAAAATAAATATAACAAAAATCACATAGATGTAAGTGCCTGAAAATGAAAGTCCAACATTAGGCGTTCAATCCACTATGTTGATGGCATAAGAGTGACCAAACTGTCACAGAGAAGAGAAATGATGTACTAGACGAATGTATTCATGCTGGTATACTTGATTGTAAAACATCAGAGAAAAGTAGATAAATACTTCTTACCGGAACAGTTGGACTCACACAGTCATATGACGGTTGAGTCTAGAAGGCTTAAGGTCACAATTTGGGACCAAAGAGTGTAAGGAGAGAGGTCAGTTGAGCTGATGGAGGAGCTCCGGGCGGTTGTAGGCTCAATGATGGATCCCTCCAGATGGAACTTCAAGGTGTTCAAGCTCAAACGCAGCCCGCTGTACCAGTACTCCAACCTCCCCCAAATGAGAAGGGGGGGTGTTTGTGAGGTTTTAAACCAAAGCAATGAAAGAAAAGAAAAAGAGGCTCCACATGGTGCGGGTCAAACGATAAAAAGACGTTGATTTATTGAAGTCAAAAGGTAATAAATGACTTGGTGATCACATAAAAAAGCAAAAATAAAATTAGAAGCAATGTGGGGTGCCAACAGCTCGCCCGACGCGTTTCGACATATGTGTCTTCAACTGGGGCATGTTGGAACCCACCACATTGCTAACAGATATATAGAGAATGAGAGAAAGGTTCCACCTAACAGGAGGCGGGGAATCCAATCTCAGACAACCTCTTAAAGCTGCAGTGTACATTTTGGTCGAATCAGAGTATACTAATTCAAACATTGTAAACAAATACAAATAACATCTAAAGATATCACTCTTATAAACTGTTAAAATAGATATTGATGACAATAAAGTCTAAGGCATAAATAAAAAGTAAACCATCATGCTCACATGTGAATAGCACTAACCATATTAAATTAAATTGTTCATAGCCTGATCTGATATATAGATACAGGGTGATTCAATTCAATTATAAATCATATACGGAGAACAGATCAAGCACTCATATAAAAAGATCAGACATGCGTTGTTAGCTATACATAAATAACATTATACTTTGGCCAGAATTTACCAGTTTACATTTCCATTATTCACAAACTCATCAGACTCATAAGATGCAGGAAGCCCCAATGCACATACAGAGCATATACAAAGAACACATCCAGTTCTAGTACCGAAACTCAAACATGCATTATCAATTCTGCAAAGGCTACATAGTACTAACCCAAAAACAAACTGGTTTATTTGTATTATATCATGGATGGAGATGTAAAAGACTCAGTAATAATGTCTGATAGAAATCTGTCAATATGTAATTAAAATGTCTCTTACTTGTTGTGCCAGCAGAGTATAACCTGGAAATGTGCATGAGTAACCATGGTGATAATTCATACATAATGATCAATGTTGTGAAATTCAGATCTAATGTTCTAAACTGTCATGACATACACACACACATGAAAGACTAAACCAATCACTCAGTCTGCATGTCATGTGACTAAATGTGGGAGTGATTGAAAGAAACTCACGTCAATAGGGTGGAGGTGTGTATGTTTATACATCATTGAGCAAGAGTGTAAGGAGGGGGTGTCATCCAAAACATGGCGCCAAATAATCCTTATTGTGCGCTCCACGTTGCGAATCAAAACAAGCAGCGTGAACGCTCATTGCGTACATGACAACGAAGTGGGGCGTGTGTATACAGGTGTCACATGTTGCATAATTATGCAAAAGTGTAAAGGGGGCGTGTAAGCGTGAGCGTCACGCTCTGTGTCTATGCACAGAAGTATGGAGGAGGAGGAGGCATCTAAACTTGGCGCCAATTTCGCACATGGAGAGCGTCACACGCCGCGGGGCGTGGTCGGCAATGGAAGGGCCAATCCGAGGGTGTATCCCTCTACACGTGCGCCATGACAAGTGACGTAATTACGTCATGTCATGCGCAGTGGCGGATCAGGAGTAAATACTACAAGATGATCACGGGGAATAAAAAAGATGTGACAACATCACGTCACATCCAATAATAAAGCCCGACGTAACCAAGACAACCGGAGAAGCGTCATGGCATATACGATCAAAGAAATACCCCAAACAATAGGGACACATTTACAAAAGCAAAAGGAAAAAAGCAAAATATCACTCCATGTTCAGAGTATACATCTTACTCAGGAGATTTTATCACTAATAACCAAAGATTATGATAGAAATAAAAATAAGAATAAAAAATATAAAAGGAATAATAACGCAAGTCAGGTGCAATGCATGCAAATTATTCGCGTAATAACCTATTTTTATATTTTAGGGTGCCTGAAACCTAAAAAGGCCTAGGAATATGATGAATGTGGCATATTCTCAATGAAAAGTGAGACTAAACAATAGTGTAAAGGGAGTGTTTTAAAGGGATATCCGTCCAAAATCCCACGTGATCTAGAAAAAATGCATAAAAAACGCATATATCTAGAATCAGGCAGGGGACTGAAATTGGAGAAGGGGATGTGTGAAAGGGGAAATATGATAGCAATACAAAGTGTGTATAGTGAATGAGACACTGTGTCTCAGAAAACACAGATAAGGAAAGATATTATAACTAGAGTGCCATATAAATGGGTGTAGAACTATATTGGTGTGTGAAACCAAGAAATGAAGAGATGGAAAAATGCAGCTATAAATCAAATGAATAACAAAGATTTCTTTTCTTTCATTGCTTTGGTTTAAAACCTCACAAACACCCCCCCTTCTCATTTGGGGGAGGTTGGAGTACTGGTACAGCGGGCTGCGTTTGAGCTTGAACACCTTGAAGTTCCATCTGGAGGGATCCATCATTGAGCCTACAACCGCCCGGAGCTCCTCCATCAGCTCAACTGACCTCTCTCCTTACACTCTTTGGTCCCAAATTGTGACCTTAAGCCTTCTAGACTCAACCGTCATATGACTGTGTGAGTCCAACTGTTCCGGTAAGAAGTATTTATCTACTTTTCTCTGATGTTTTACAATCAAGTATACCAGCATGAATACATTCGTCTAGTACATCATTTCTCTTCTCTGTGACAGTTTGGTCACTCTTATGCCATCAACATAGTGGATTGAACGCCTAATGTTGGACTTTCATTTTCAGGCACTTACATCTATGTGATTTTTGTTATATTTATTTTTATAATTTATGTTGTTTACATTTATTATTATCGAAGCGCTACACTGTTTTTATTATCTTACTTACACTATAATATCTTTCTTTTTTCCCCTGAATAGTTCATATCCTTCTATATTTTTCAGGTCCCAAGAGGTCGATGCTCCGAGGAATGTCTTCCAGGGTTCAGAAAATCTGTAAGAGAAGGATATCACCCATGTTGTTATAATTGTGCTCCATGTTCAGAAGGAGAAATATCAAAACATTCTGGTAAGCTTTATGTTTCTTTACATACAAACTCTGATAATGTATTGGGAAATTAAAAATGTTAAAGTCCTTTAAACCACTTTAACCACTTTACACTTTTCAGGCTGAACATCTCCCTAAAATGTTACTAAACCCAGTAATATGAAAATAGTTCCTCCCCCCTCCCCCCAGGGCCCACAGCTTATAAATCTTCTTTTTACATTAAAATACTACTACTATATACCTTTTTGTCTGATCTGTATACCACAGTCAGTGATAAACTGCAGAGTTTCTCCAGTGCATATCATGTGACCTGGCTATCTCTGAGAACAAGTAATGCCGCGTACACACGACTGGACTTTTCAACGGACTAGGTCCGACGGTCTTCGCGACTGACTTTTGGCGGAGGTCCGATAGACTTTCTGAATGAACGGACTTGGCCACACACAAACGGACTAAGTCCGTTCGAAAGTCCGTTTGTTTTGAACGCGATGACGTAAGACTGGACTAAACAAGGAAGTTCAATAGCCAGTAGCCAATAGCTGCCCTTGCATCGTCCTTCGGACTAACACACAGACAAACAGTTTTCACAATTTTTAGTCCATCAGATTTAGAACACTGAGCACAATTATAACAATATGGGTGAAATGTTCTATTTCAAAGGTCCATTGGATTTTTTTAATAAAAAATTATGGGACTAGCCCACACACAATCGACTTGTCCAACGGACTAAACCTGTCGGACCTAGTCTGCTGGAAAGTCCGGTCATGTGTACGCAGCATAAAAACAAGTAAAGGTTCTCTTCAGCATAGAAGACACAACTGAGCATGTGCAGGTTGGCTATTTCCTGTGTGTTAGCTGGCTTTCCCCAGAAAGACATTGCAGGAGGGAAGGATATGTGTCTGCAGAATAAAACAGCCTTTTTACACAATGCAGAGGATTAAGACAGATTTTACTGTTGTGCGTTTAGTAACACTTTAAATTGTATGAAATTAATGATTACCAAAAAAAGTCAGAAAGGCTTCATCAGTAAAGATTTCTACACTTTTCTTCTACCCCTGACCCTTCTGGGAGTGTTGAAGGCTTTCTCAAGCAAGCAACTGGAAGCCCCTTCCTCCTTCCGTCTGCCTGAAAAAGCCTCCAACACGTTTGCACTTATCTAAAAGAAGTTATCTGGAAAATAATTACACTGAAGAGACCAAAATTGGTAAAATAAGGGAATTTCATTGTTGCATACACGTTAAGGTTACAGATAGACTGGGGGTTATTTACTAAAACTAGAGGGTGCAAAATCTGGTGCAGCTCTGCATAGAAACCAATCAGTTTCCAGGTTCTATTGCCAAAGCTTAGAAGAACAAGCTGATGTTAGAAACTGATTGGCTGCCATGCACAGCTACACCTGATTTTGAGTCCACCAGCTTCATTAAATCTCCCCCACTGTGTCATGGCCATCAATGAGGCTGAAGGGTTTTTTATTTTTCAGTAGAGCATCATCACACCTTGTTTATGACTAAAAGCTTTCTTGAGATATTCACCATATATATTGTTCCAACATTTTTGTTGTTGTTTTCTATGGCTTTTAAATCAGATTATTACACATTATCTCCAAAAAAAGTTAAGGTAAATTAAAGAAATTACTGAAACAAATACTGTTAAATAGTTGCATTCTTGGTATACAGGCATATCCCACGTTTGGGTACTATGCCTAATGTTATTTTCTCTTACTTTTTTACTCTACAGACAGTGAACTCTGCCAGAAGTGTCCTGAAAATAAATGGCCCAACAAAGCTAAAACTATTTGTATTGACAAAGTCATTGAGTATTTATCATATGAGGAGGATATTCTAGTTTTATTTTTTTCTATAACTTCAGTCATATTTGCTACAACATCTCTCCTTATACTTGGACTATTTGTTTGGTTTCGGAGCACTCCCATAGTCAGAGCCAATAACCGGAACCTCAGCTTCATTCTGCTCCTCTCCCTCATACTGAGCTTCCTTTCTGTATTCCTGTTCCTTGGCCGTCCTGTGGATATTACCTGTATGCTGCAACAAGTCACCTTTGGAATTCCCTTCACCATCTCAGCATCTTCTATCCTAGCCAAAACCATCATGGTCTTCATTGCTTTCAAAGCCACCAGACCTGGAAGCTCTTGTAGAAAATGGGTGGGAGTCAAACCTCCCAATACAGTCATGTTATTCTGCTCATCCATTCAGGTTATGAATTGCATTCTCTGGTTGTCCATCTCTCCACCATTTCAGGAGTATGACATGGACTCCTATCCTGGGAAGATCCTCATTCAGTGTAATGAAGGGTCAGTTATCGGGTTCTACTCTATGTTGGGTTATATGGGGTTTCTGGCAGCTGTGAGTTTTGTTCTGGCTTTCATGGTGAGGACATTACCGGACAGTTTTAATGAGGCCAAGTACATCACCTTCAGCATGCTGGTGTTCTACAGTGTCTGGATTGCCATGATCCCGGCCTATCTGAGCACCAGAGGGAAATACATGGTGGCTGTGGAGATATTCGCCATACTGACCTCCAGTGCTGGAATATTATTGTGTATGTTTTCTCCAAAACTCTACATTTTACTTTTAAAACCTGAATTGAACACAAGAGGGACAATGCTGGGGAAGAGAATGTTGTAAATGTAACACATTGATTCAATGTATAATGCTGTAGACCAGATAAAACAAGTTCAATCATATTGCTACAGTCATCATCGTCATCATTATGAATGCTTGGCTCTCATTGTCCCCTGGAACCAACAGATAGTTTCATGCACTCACAGTGGGGCACAGCAGAGTTAGATCTCCAGAATCTGAGAGAGAGAGAGAGAGAGAGAGTGATCTCCCTGCAAGGTGAGGCAGAGCACAGGGAGGTACTGGAGTTAGACCAGGTAGGAGCCTGAGAGATGTGAGGAAGCTTTGGGGGGGTTTGCACACTGTGCATAGTGCACCCCTGAACTCTGAAAGTAATGCAACTCCTAAACTCTGCACTCAGTACACAACGCACCCCTAAACCCTGTACTTTGTACATAGTGTAATTCTAAACTCTGCATTCTCTATGTAACATGCTCCTGAACCCTGCACTCTGTACACAGCACACCCCAGATACAACTGGCCCTTTGAGGGCAACCATACTGCTGATGTAGCCCATGTTTAACACCTCTGCCCTACAGTATATATAGGCATCTCCTGATAAATTTGCATTTCAGAATATTGTTCCTGTAAACATTTCTACTTATATCTCATTGTGCTGCTGGATTCATTCCTTGTCTCTTTCAAAAAGTTGAATTCATAATTTGTCAATGTTGAACAGTATGTCAGGTGGTCCATACCTGCTTAAGTTTAATGAATGAGCTCAGGATGTTCAGATAAGCTTATAGTCATCTCTGTAGGTGCAGACACTGTGGAGTAATTCATCTTCAAAGTTTTCAGCAGAAGCAGTTTCATTCTGATCCACCTTCCAGGAGTTACTTAGCAGTCTGCCAGACTTGTAATCTCTAATGTAACCATAGATCAGGTACGCAGGAGGAGGGGAGAGCAGAGTGCTAATCCCTGAATAATGGCGACATTCAAGAATTTAAGGATGAATTGAGCCATGGTGCCTCCGGCTACAGACATAAGTGAGGAATTCTTAAAATCCTCTCTCCTACTCCAACATTCCACTTATGTTGGTGACAGCACTGACCTGTAAGTAGACCCCTGACCATTATAGTACCTGGGAGTTTGGTAACATTTTTAAGTCAGCTTTAATGTGGAAGTGATTTGAGTGGCTGTCAAGTTGTCCAATCATTTCCATACTGTAAAATGCTCAACTCTTCAACTGCCAGCAACTCTGTCTGTAGAGATTACCTGTCAAGTACCTTACAACGGAGTCCGAATGCTGAGGGTGGCCTCTTGCACGGTTCCGGTCTCAACACCCCTGGTAGTGAGGACAGGGAGTGCTGAGGCAGCGGAAGGCTGGAGCTCGGAGATACTGGATCCTCACGGAGGAGGGAGCCTAAACTGGTCACTGGAAGTGTTCAGTGGAAGCCAAGCAGGTAAGTAGGAATACTGCAATGTCAGGAGCAGGCAAAGGTTGGCAACGTGCTGGCAGCGAGGTAAAGAATCAGGAAGCAGAGCCGAAGTAGAAAGTCCAAGCCGAGGTCAGTATAATCAGTCCAGGTAAGTAGCAGGTAGGGGTGATCCAGGAGAATAGTCAAGCAAGCCGGGTTAGTCAGGAACAAGGTAACAGGTACAACAGCGGTCAGGTATCTCAGGAACAAGCTGAAGATGATCCAGCACTGGTATCAGGTAAGGATCCTGTTTATATATGGTGCAAGGTGCCAGGATTGGTGGATGTGAATGTGCGCACGCAAGTGCGTACACACTTTCGGATTGGTGCACGAGTGCCCACACATGTTTGTATTGTGCGCCCGTTCATTCCGGAACTCATTTGCCTCTGTCGGGGACACCGCGCATGGTCATTTGCATTAACAAAATGGATATTGCCCACTGCTGCACGGGGACGGGCATTAACACAGTGAGTTCTCTGACATTGCCAGTCCCACCTGGGTGCCCAGGAGATCACCAGTCCCACCTGGGTGCCCAGGAGATCACCAGTCCCACCTGGGTGCCCAGGAGATCACCAGTCCCACCTGGGTGCCCAGGATCTCCAAGGTGAGTGTCGGGTATGAGGTCAGCAGGAGAAGAATGGACCCAGAATTGATGTGCTCTGATCCCTTCCATGGCCAGGGAAGAAGATATTTTATCATGATTGTGCTTTGTTCCTGCAGAGTGCAGCAGTATCATTGAAGGGTAACTCTACTCCCATGGGACAAAAAAGAAAATAAAGAAAAAAATACACAGTGTATACAATTGCGACACAAGCCATATTGTAATTGAATGTTATTAAAAATTACCTTTTCTTTTCAATCTGCCATTGTAATTTTCTGAAAATTCAATACAATATGGCCACTCAGTGGTGTTCAGTACACAGAATGTGTACTGGACACATCCCAGAAACATCATTTCCTGCTTGTGTGATTGGCTCACTAATTTTCCCAGAAGTCTGCCTAAGATACAAGTAAGATTTCAGGCATCCCCTGCAACAAAAATTTCATTTTTGGTGAGATACTTTCAATAGGAACCCATTCAAAGGGATGCAGGCCCAACAGATTTCCTCATTAGTACTCTGCAGGTGAGCAGCTGACAGATAATTATGAAACCACTCCCATTAGACCCACTTAGTACAGAGGCACAGAGGAACAAACAGGAATTTCTTCAGAATAACAAAAGGTAGGAATCAGCAACAAAGGTTGTTATAATCCCTGCAATGTACCCAGAGAGGAATGTTTTTTTCTCAACAAAAGTGGCGTTACGCTTTAACAGCCTCACACTGATATACGTGGGCAGAAGGCTACATATAGGCAAAATCATGTACCTGTATGATGCCCTTAAAGAGGCGACGGGGGCGCATGCTTGCGTGCCCGCGGGAAGCTCCATGAGTCCGGTCGCGGGTCCCATGGACTCGATCACCGCGGGGATACCCATGAGCACCTCATGAAGAGGAAGAACGGGGAGATGCTAAAGTAAACAAGCATCTCCCTGTTCTGTCTAGCAACAGTGACACTGATCTCTGCTCCCTGTGATTGGAGCAGATATCAGTGATCTGTAAAACACAGCCATGCCCCCCACAGTTAGCAACACACCCCTAGAACACACTTAACCCCTGCACTGCCACCTAGTGGTTAACCTCTTCACTGCCAGTGTCATTTACACAGGAATCAGTGCATTTGTATAGCACTGAATGCTGTATAAATGACAATGGTCAATGTTCCCAAAAATGTGTCAAAAATGTCCGATGTGTCTGCCATAATGTCGCAGTCATGATAAAAAATGCTGATCACCGCCATTTAAAATAAATAAAAATATTAATAAACATGCCATAAAACGATCCCCTATTTTGTAAACGCTCTAATTTTTGCGCAAAAGTAATAATCGTTTTTTGCATTTTTTTTAATCAAAAATATGTAGAAGAATATGTATCGGCCTAAACTGAGGAAAAAAATAGTTTTTTATATATTTTTGGGGGATATTTATTATAGCAAAAAGTAAAAAATAATGTGTTTTTTTTTTCAAAATAGTCAAAATATTTTGTTTATAGAGCAAAAATTAAAACCGCAGGGATGATCGAATACCACCGAAAGAAAGCTCTATTTGTGGGAAAAAAGGATGTCAATTTTGTTTGGGAGCCACGTCGCATGACTGCGCAATTCCAGTTAAAGCAACGCAGTGCCGGATCGCAAAAAGTGCTCTGGTCAGGAAGGGGGTAAATTCTTCTGGGGCTGAGGTGGTTAAGAGTCTGAAAGACCCCAATGTCTCCTTAGCCACTTGACCTCGAGAAGGTTTTACCCCCTACCTGACCAGCCCATTTTTTATTGTGCGGTCATGCAGTGTTGTATCCAAATTAATTTTATGTCTTTTTTTTTACACAAATAGAGCTTTCTTTTGGTGGTATTTAATGACCACTGGGCTTTTATGTTTTGCGATTTAAACAAAAAAAGGCCAAATTTTTTTAAAACAAAACAATATTTTCCACTTTATGTTATTAAATATCCAATAAACTCAAATTGTGTCTTCAATTTGACCAAAATGTAGTCTGCTATATGTCTTTGGTAAAACAAATCCCAATAAGTGTATATTCATTGGTTTGTGTGAAAGTTACAGCATCTACAAACTATGGTATATACCAGGGATATGCAATTAGCGGACCTCCAGCTGTTGCAGAACTACAAATCCCATGAGGCATAGCAAGACTCTGACAGCCACAAGCATGAGACCCAAAGGCAGAGGCATGATGGGACTTGTAGTTTTGCAACAGCTGGAGGTCCGCTAATTGCAGATCCCTGGTATATACTGTATATTGGAATGTACGCAGCTTTTACTTTCTGACTGCCTATCATATTTATTTAGGTGCTAAAATGCCAGGGCGGTACAAAACCCCCCAAAGTTACCCTTTCTTTGGAATGTAGACACCGCAAGATATTTACTGACTGACAGGTATGTTGAGTCCATGGATTATTTTATTTTTTGCCACCATATTCTGGAAAATTACAAAAATTTATTTTTTTTTCCACACAAAATGACTTATTTTTGGAAAGTAGACACCCTAAGCTATTTGCTGAGAGGCATGTTGCGTCCATAGACAATTTTATTTTTTGCCACACTGTTTTTTTTTTTTTTTTACAGCAAAGTTGTCACTTAAATGATATATTGCTCACACATACCATGGGTATATGTGGAATTACACCCAAAAATACATTATGTTTCCTCTCCTGAGTATGGGGATACCACATGTGAGAGATTTTTTGGCATCCTAACCATGTACAGGACCCCAGAATCTTATGACCCCCTTCAGGCTTTTAAAGGGTGTATTTCCTCATGTCACGTCCCTGAAATGCCAAAATAGTACAACCCCCACCCCAAATAACCCCTTTTTGGAAAGTAGACAGCCTATGGAATTTGACAAGAGGCATGGTGAGTATTTTGCAGGTCTGATTTTTTGTCACCAACATTTTCCAAAAACTTGTGGCAACAAATGAGATCTGTAAAATACTCACTATGCCTCTTAGCACATACCATGGAGAGTCTATTTTCCATTAGGGGTCCATTTGAAGGTGTTTTGTACTATCCTGGCATTTCAGGGCCTTTGAAACTGTGAGAGGTAGTCAGGAAGTATAATGAGGAAATAATGCCCAATAAAAGCCTGAAGGGTCTTATTGGATTTTTGGGGTCCTGTACACAGTTAGAATGTCAACAAGTTTCTCACATGTGGTATCCCCGTACTCAGAAGATGTATCAGAGTGTATTTGGGGTGTAATTCTACATATATCCATGGCATGTGTGAGCAATATTATATTTAAGTGACAACTTTGTGTAAACAATAAATAAATAAAACTAATTATAATTTTCACGAAACCTTTTGGCAAAAAATAAAATCTTCCATGCACTCACTTACATGCCTCTCAGTAAATAGCTTGGGGTGTCTACTTTCCAAAAAGAGGTAATTTGGGGATGTTTAAACTGTCCTGGCATTTTATGCCCAACATTAGAAGCTTATGCCACACATAACCCACTCTTACAACCTTGAAGACCAAACCTTTCCTGACCCTTTTTGTTTGCATGAATTTTTATTTTATTTTTTTGCTAGAAAATCGCTTTGAATCCCCCAAACATGATATACACATTTTTGAATATTAATGCACAAATGCACAGGGCATGCTTTAAAATTGCTGAAGTTGGTGCAACGGCGACAAATTACATTGATTTTTAATATCAGGTGACAATGTTTTAAAAGCCTTTACAGGTCATAAATGTACATAGTAGGTCTAGTGTTATAATTATTGCCCTGGATCTGACATTTGTGGTGATACCTCACATGCATGGTGCAATTGCTATTTACATACCGACACAAGACCGATGCTATCATTTTGCCTTTGCATGCAAGCCGGTGAAACAGTGGTGCTTTTTTTTTTTGTTTTTTTCATTATTTATTTAGCTTTTTTATTTTATTTTTTATACTGTTCCCTTTATTTTTTTATCACTTTTATTAGTCATTATTCATTATTTATTATTATCTCTGGAAATATTACTCCAAACCACGAATGACAACGATCAAAACATTAATTTGTCATGGGACATAAGTAAGGAGATTATACATTTCTTGGACTTGGAGATTCGAAACACATCACAAGGTATTTAAAGAAGAACCTATTTTAAAATGACTGATCGCAACTCTTAGGCCGCGTACACACGCGGGGACTGTTCGCCCAACTTTGTCCGTCAAACAGTTTCAGCAAACAGTCCGCTCAAAATTAGCATGGACGGACATGGCCACACACGACGAACGAACAGTTTGCTGAAACCGTGCGCGATGACGTGAACGGCACGTACGACGGGACGAAAAATACGACGTCCTATACACTGCATTATAACTTTCGGCGTGTAAATCCTTTCTGAGCATGCGCGGAACTTAGTTTGACGAACAAGCCTACACACGAGGGGACTGTTCGCTGAAACAAAGTTTCAGCGGACAGTTTTTCGGAATTTTTCCGAAAAACCTTGTTCAGCGGACTGTTCGCTGAAACTGTCCGCTGAAAGCCCACACACGAGAGGACTGTCCGCCGAAACACTGTTCAGCGGACAAAGTTGGGCGTCCCCGCGTGTGTACGCGGCCTAATATTCCCACTATGAGTTGCCACTTTAGACCCTGGTTAGATAATTTTCCTGGAGGTCAGTATATGAGGATAAGAAAAAAAACTGCTCACAAGATGCTGATTTTGAACTACATTTGGAGATGTTAAGTAAAATGTTCAAACAAAAGGTTTACAACGATGATTTCCTGACTAAAGAGAAGAATAATATCAGAGATATGGATAGGGGAGATTTACTCAAACACAACACCAAGAATGATGGAACTAATGAAGATATGGGCACATTCATCACAAAATAAGGAGGTGGAAAGAATTATCCACAGATACTGGAAAGTTCTAAAACAGGATGCCCACCTCAAGGGATGTCTGTCAGAAAAACACAGAATTGTATAACTTGCGGGAAAGATTGGTACATAATGTGTGCCTCCTAAGCCAAACATGTTCTGGGACATAAAAGGCTTTCATAGCTGTGGATGGTGGTACAGCTGTGTGAGGGTCCCTACTAATATTAGAAAATTAAAGGAATTCTCCAACCCTAAGTCAAATCAAACATATGCCATCAGGGACTTTATTGCATGCGACACAGTGGGCACGGTTTATGTAGTTAAATGTCTGTGTAATTTAATCTATGTGGGCAGAACCATAAGAGCACTAAAGGAATGCATGGAAGAACTTATTAGGAACATCATGAAGGGATTTAATAAACATTTCCTCTCTGGACACTTGGGGATGTCCGAAATAAAAGTACAGAAGGTATGTGATTTTGGGGCGTTGAGGCACCAAAACGTCATTGGAGAGGGTCCAACTTTGTAAGGGATATTAGTAAGCGTGAATCATGGTGGATTCACTAGTTAGGCTCTTTATCACCCGGGGGGGGGGGGTTGAATAAAGAATTTGATTTGAAGTGTTTTTTAAATAATTATTACGTTTTTTAATCCAGTAGGTTCAATATTATTTGCTATCTCATAAGTTCAGTATGAGAGTAGCAACAAACCCATCTCCACACTATAATTATTATAAAAGTATAAAGTATATATAGTGCTGACATTTCTGTCTACTAATTCTTTGTTAAATGTATTATAGTGTAAGTCTATGGACATTATCATGACTTAGTATTTGGTGCCATCTAGTGACCAATAGTAAGAAAAGGACTTGGATTTTCTTTTTGAACATTGAAAAGCATCATAGGAAGCGACTATGTTTATGTTCCTTTTTATTGACCTTTGCCTACCCAGAATGCCAGGTACCCTACCCATGATCACCTGGGACATAATTGCATGCTGGGTAGATGATAAAAGGCCATTTTAGCTCTCTTCTGGATGCATGACCTGTGCAGAGGCCTTCAGGAGGAGCGGCCTACAGCCATTGCGGAGCGCTGCAGTGACAGACATTGCCTGTCATCTTACAACATGAAAATCACGGTGACTAGGTCGGAAGAGATCTAGAGACACTTACCGGACCATCACAGGACCTGTCTCACCCAGCGGAACGGAGTTGCAGAGCACTTGCAATCAGATAGAATCACAAACACAGTGTTTGCTGGGATTTGTAGTCTCACGGAACAAGCTTACAGAAACTGACATTAGGCAGGCTCAAGGCCTAATTCTTGTTGAATCTTGAGCATTGCACTATAGCTAGCAGAAGAAACGAAGATTAAAAGATTGTGTACTATTAACAAGATCTTGCAACTAGCTTTTAAAGTAGGGGGAGCTCCCTTGTAGTTTTACTTTGTATAATTGTTGTTTTGAATTCATTGTTCTGTCATTTCATTTTAGGGTGACAGTACAATTATTGTAACCACCTGCCTATCACAATTTATAGTAAAGTACATTTATGGTTAAGTACCTCAATTGTTTGGAGTACTCTCAGCAGGTGGAGCCATCGGGTATCACGGTAATAATACATGTATATTGTATTGTGTATTGTGGGGTCATCTCTCACCATTTCATTACTCATTCATATTGCACCACAGCTGTGTCAAGGGGATTCAGTCAAGTTAAGGGGTTTCCTTAGCAAAGTGCAGGCCCAATCAAAACCAGCAGCTCCTTCTGGGGTCGGTGCTACACGTGGGGGCTCGTCCTGTTACTCTGCAAGCAAGCCCGCCCCTTTGCTACCAGTATGGACCCCATCACAGTGGTCCAGTGGTGTGAAGCGGAAGGCGCACGCTCAGAAGTGAGCATGGTAATTGAACTCCCAGGGGAGGACTGGGAAGAGAAACAGATTAGAGAAATTGCACAGGCATTGTCCCCAGGCAGGAAGGCCTCTGTGGTCACAGTGAGACCAGACTATGGGACTTCTCGCACCTATGCATTACTAGAATGGAGCAAAGGTGTCCCCAAGAATTTCCAAGGTACCAGTGTGAAGCTGTCTGACAGAACCAGATTTTGCTTGACACACCCAGAGAGACCAGGTGAAAGCCCTGTCAGTTCCACACAGATGAAGTCAGTCAAAGCAAAGGTCTTCTCCCAGCCACATCCAACCATAATCAAACCAGAGCTTCTTACAGCCTTAGGGGACTTTGTGGCGAAATGCCAGAAGGGAAGCCCCGCATACCCCAGGAATTCATACCAGAAACTCTGCACTTGTCATGAACCAGATGTGACCAGAACTGTGTGACTGCGACAAAGTGAACCAGACACAAATAAGTAAAGGTAAATTTATTAAGCAAACGCATATAAATGTGAACACACCACCAATACGAATCAAGTGAACAACCAAACAGTAAATAAACCAGTATATGTAACAAAAGGGAGTACCGGAATCGTAGTCAAGCCAGGCCGGGGTCATAAATAGGAGGTCAGCAGATGGGGGGACAAGGAGAAGGGAACAGGTACAGGAGGCAGGATGCAGGGATCAGGGATGCAGGGATCAGGTAACAGGGATCAGGTAACAGGGATCAGGTAACAGGGATCAGGTAACAGGTGACAGGTAACAGGTGACAGGTAACAGGTATCAGGTAACAGGTATCAGGTATCAAACAGGCTGCAGGTCAGGGCTCAAGGACAATACCAAGGCGAAGTGTATATGAACTTGCCGGGTATTTATAATGGCTGCTGTCAGTCATGTGACGCCTGACTGCAGAGGGCAATACCTGCTCCATACTGCCAGGATCCCTCCGCTGGTGGACACCAGTACTGCGGACCAAAGATGACATAATTCCAGCAGGAGACACCTCCTGGTGGATCGCAGTACTGCATGCCAAATGATTGATATTACCAGCGGAGGGAACCTTTCCTGACAGTACCCCCCCTCAAGGACGCTCCAACTAGCAGTTGCTGGGGAAAGTCCACTGCGTCAAGCTGGGCTATGGGCAAAGTCACATTAGGTTGGGTAATGGACACTTCAAGCAGGGCAGCAGACAGAACCACATCGGACCGGGAAGCTGGCACATCGGGCTGGAAGGCGGGCAGCGGCACGTCAGGCTGGAAGGCGGGCACATCAGGCTGGACAGCAGGCACATCAGACTGGAAGGCATCGGACTGCAAGGCCGGGACATCAGACTGGAAGGCGTCGGACCACGAGGCCGGGACATCAGACTGGAAGGAATCAGACTGCAAGGCCGGGACATCAGACTGGAAGGAATCAGACTGCGAGGCCGGGACATCAGACTGGAAGGAATCAGACTGCGAGGCCGGGACATCAGACTGGAAGGAATCAGACTGCGAGGCCGGGACATCAGACTGGAAGGAATCAGACTGCGAGGCCGGGACATCAGACTGGAAGGAATCAGACTGCGAGGCCGGGACATCAGACTGGAAGGAATCGGACTGCGAGGCCGGAACATCAGACTGGAAGGAATCAGACTGCGAGGCCGGGACATCAGACTGGAAGGAATCAGACTGCGAGGCCGGGACATCAGACTGGAAGGAATCAGACTGCGAGGCCGGGACATCAGACTGGAAGGAATCAGACTGCGAGGCCGGGACATCAGACTGGAAGGAATCAGACTGCGAGGCCGGGACATCAGACTGGAAGGAATCAGACTGCGAGGCCGGGACATCAGACTGGAAGGAATCAGACTGCGAGGCCGGGACATCAGACTGGAAGGAATCAGACTGCGAGGCCGGGACATCAGACTGCGAGGCCGGGACATCAGACTGCGAGGCCGGGACATCAGACTGCGAGGCATCAGACTGCAAGGCCGGAACATCAGACTGGAAGGCATCAGACTGCAAGGCCGGAACATCAGACTGGAAGGCATCAGACTGCAAGGCCGGGACATCAGACTGGAAGGCATCAGACTGCAAGGCCGGGACATCAGACTGGAAGGCATCAGACTGCAAGGCCGGGACATCAGACTGGAAGGCATCAGACTGCAAGGCCGGGACATCAGACTGGAAGGCATCAGACTGCAAGGCCGGGACATCAGACTGGAAGGCATCAGACTGGAAGGCCGGGACATCAGACTGGAAGGCATCAGACTGCAAGGCCGGGACATCAGACTGGAAGGCATCAGACTGGAAGGCCGGGACATCAGACTGGAAGGCATCAGACTGGAAGGCCGGGACATCAGACTGGAAGGCCGGGGCATCGGCCTGGAAGGCATCAGACTGGAAGGCCGGGGCATCAGACTGGAAGGCATCAGACTGGAAGACCGGGGCATCAGACTGGAAGGCCGGGGCATCAGACTGGAAGGCCGGGGCATCAGACTGGAAGGCATCAGACTGGAAGGCCGGGGCATCAGACTGGAAGGCATCAGACTGGAAGGCCGGGGCATCAGACTGGAAGGCATCAGACTGGAAGGCCGGGGCATCAGACTGGAAGGCCGGGGCATCAGACTGGAAGGCATCAGACTGGAAGGCTGGGACATCAGACTGGAAGGCATCAGACTGGAAGGCCGAGACATCAGGCTGGAAGGCGTCTGGCTGGAAGGCCGGGACATCAGGCTGGAAGGCGTCTGGCTGGAAGGCCGGGACATCAGGCTGGAAGGCGTCTGGCTGGAAGGCATCAGACTGCAAGGTCGGAACATCAGACTGCAAGACATCAGACTGAAAGGCCGGGACATCAGACTGCGAGGCATCAGACTGCAAGGCCGGAACATCAGACTGGAAGGCATCAGACTGCAAGGCCGGAACATCAGACTGGAAGGCATCAGACTGCAAGGCCGGGACATCAGACTGGAAGGCATCAGACTGCAAGGCCGGGACATCAGACTGGAAGGCATCAGACTGCAAGGCCGGGACATCAGACTGGAAGGCATCAGACTGCAAGGCCGGGACATCAGACTGGAAGGCATCAGACTGCAAGGCCGGGACATCAGACTGGAAGGCATCAGACTGGAAGGCCGGGACATCAGACTGGAAGGCATCAGACTGCAAGGCCGGGACATCAGACTGGAAGGCATCAGACTGGAAGGCCGGGACATCAGACTGGAAGGCATCAGACTGGAAGGCCGGGACATCAGACTGGAAGGCCGGGGCATCGGCCTGGAAGGCATCAGACTGGAAGGCCGGGGCATCAGACTGGAAGGCATCAGACTGGAAGACCGGGGCATCAGACTGGAAGGCCGGGGCATCAGACTGGAAGGCCGGGGCATCAGACTGGAAGGCATCAGACTGGAAGGCCGGGGCATCAGACTGGAAGGCATCAGACTGGAAGGCCGGGGCATCAGACTGGAAGGCATCAGACTGGAAGGCCGGGGCATCAGACTGGAAGGCCGGGGCATCAGACTGGAAGGCATCAGACTGGAAGGCTGGGACATCAGACTGGAAGGCATCAGACTGGAAGGCCGAGACATCAGGCTGGAAGGCGTCTGGCTGGAAGGCCGGGACATCAGGCTGGAAGGCGTCTGGCTGGAAGGCCGGGACATCAGGCTGGAAGGCGTCTGGCTGGAAGGCATCAGACTGCAAGGTCGGAACATCAGACTGCAAGACATCAGACTGAAAGGCTGGGACATCAGACTGCAAGACATCAGACTGAAAGGCCGGGACATCAGGCTGGAAGGCGTCTGGCTGGAAGGCCGGGACATCAGGCTGGAAGGCGTCTGGCTGGAAGGCCGGGACATCAGGCTGGAAGGCGTCTGGCTGGAAGGCCGGGACATCAGGCTGGAAGGCGTCTGGCTGGAAGGCCGGGACATCAGGCTGGAAGGCGTCTGGCTGGAAGGCCGGGACATCAGGCTGGAAGGCGTCTGGCTGGAAGGCCGGGACATCAGGCTGGAAGGCGTCTGGCTGAAACTCCGGCTCTGGCACTCCGGGCTGGGACAGATTGGTAGGTGTGGAGGCAGGTTGGGTTAATGGTAAGATCATTTTGGTTGGGAAAAACTTTCGCTTTTTCTTTGGCTTAGCTACTGAAGCTCTGTAGGTGACTGCAGGACTGTAGGTAAGGGGTGCAGCAGACTGGAAAGGAGGATTGTGATATGGCAGAGAAGAGGTACCCGTAGCTGGGGAAAGAACTTGTGGGTTTGTAGACAGCGGAGAGGAAGCAGGTGGGTTGAATGCAGGGTAAGTACAGGGAGCAGAGACTGGATAGGAGTATTTGGTTGGGAGCAGCGTGTACTGGGCTGCAACTGAGGTTGACATGGCTGATGGGGAAACATACTTTTGGGTAGGCTCATATCTGATGGCAGAGGTGGATTGTTTGGCTGGGGCTGATTGCACCATGTCAGACCATGCTGAAAGTATGGGTTGTACAAACTGAAGATTTAAGCCTCCCTGTCTAACAAAAGACTGAGCAGATACAATGCACTCAGCAATCACCTGTGGGGAACAGGCTGAGTAGTGTTCACGAAAATCAGAAGGATCATCTTCAAAAAGCCATACTAAAGATACAACCTGATTCATATCAAAAGGAGGAGTGAAATCATCACGGCCATCTGGGATACAGGGCAGGGCTAGCTCAGTACAGATCTTTATCAAAGGCTGCACCTCCTCAAACAATATATAACCCTGATCAACCAGGGAGTGAGCCAAACGCATAGCTGCAAACAACTGGTCACTAGACCATCCTTTCAAAGCCTGGCGGCAATAATCACCACTCTCAGATGCCAGCAGAGAAAGATAAATGATCTCATCAGCATTCATCTTTGCAACCAAACTGAAGCAAATGGTTCCCCTGTGCAGCCACTTCTGGTCAGGAATGGCCTTGGTATTCTGTCATGAACCAGATGTGACCAGAACTGTGTGACTGCGACAAAGTGAACCAGACACAAATAAGTGAAGGTAAATTTATTAAGCAAACGCATATAAATGTGAACACACCACCAATACGAACCAAGTGAACAACCAAACAACCAAACAGTAAATAAACCAGTATATGTAACAAAAGGGAGTACCGGAATCGTAGTCAAGCCAGGCCGGGGTCATAAATAGGAGGTCAGCAGATGGGGGGACAAGGAGAAGGGAACAGGTACAGGAGGCAGGATGCAGGGATCAGGGATGCAGGGATCAGGTAACAGGGATCAGGTAACAGGGATCAGGTAACAGGTGACAGGTAACAGGTATCAGGTAACAGGTATCAGGTAACAGGTATCAGGTATCAGGTAACAGGTAACAGGTATCAAACAGGCTGCAGGTCAGGGCTCAAGGACAATACCAAGGCGAAGTGTATATGAACTTGCCGGGTATTTATAATGGCTGCTGTCAGTCATGTGACGCCTGACTGCAGAGGGCAATACCTGCTCCATACTGCCAGGATCCCTCCGCTGGTGGACACCAGTACTGCGGACCAAAGATTACATAATTCCAGCAGGAGACACCTGCTGGTGGATCGCAGTACTGCATGCCAAATGATTGATATTACCAGCGGAGGGAACCTTTCCTGACAGCACTTTCTCAAGAAGGCAGCCTGTACTCCCGGAGGAAAGCAACTTTAAAGAATGGTTAGAGCAGACCACACAAGCTCTGGATGAGTGGGACATCCCTGAAGCACATAAGAAACAAAGAATTGTGGAAAGTTTAAGAGGACCTGCCTCAGAGGCTATCTGAATCTTGAAACTCAGTAAACAAAACTGTGTGGCCCAGGACTACTTGGACATCCTGCAGGATGTGTTTGGGAGAACAGAGAAGGTTTTCTGACCTAATCTACTAATTGGAACCTATCAAGATGCAGGGGAAAAAATGTCAGATTACATGAGACGTTTGGACAAGATCATACATCAGATTTTGTTAAAAAAAGGACTGGATCCCCGGGAAGTGGATGAAACTAGAGTGAAGCAAGTCCGAGAGGTGCCCAACCATTTGGACCCCATCATGCTTCAATTGAGGACCCGGCAAGACGGTGACATTATGAAGTATCTGGATCTGATCAGGATTGTGCGTGAAGAAGAGGCCATCCTTGAGAGGAAAGAAAAAAAGGTCCAGAGAAAAAAATCAGTTGTTGGAGTCAGAACAGCTAGTGTAACTGGTGGCGAGCCTTAGATCAAACTTATCCAGACGCAGGTGGCACAGTTGATGGAAATGATGGCTCTTTTGACCGCCAAGCACACCCTTCTACCTGCTGGAGGAAGTCAAGTACTCGAAGAACCCTTAAGTCCCACGGTCACGGAGAAACGCAAGACCTGTTTTAACTGTGGAGGGGTTGGGCACTACGGGCGAGTATGCCCAAGCCAAAAAACGAGAACAAAACACTAGCAGCTGGCTTTAAACTGCAGAGGGCCCCAGTGAGGGAGTCAACTGGGCGCCCTGTCACCATAGTTAACTCCAAACCAACCTGTATGCATCAGACCCCTAGGGCCGTTGACAAGCCAAAGTGGAAGAAAGAGAGTCCATGGAAGCCAAGTGTGAAGGTGCGAGCCACTAAGCAGGTCAGAGGGACCACTTCCCATGGACTTCCCCCCAAGATAGTGGGGCCCTCCTCGATTGTCCCTATACAGGTCGAAGGAATATATACAAAGGCCCTACTGGACACTAGTGCCCAAGTGACTTTGCTGTACAGGGACTTCTATCAAAAGCATCTCAAACACCTGCCGCTACAGAAGTTGGGGGAACTGAAGATATGGGGCCTAGGGACCCAGAGTTTCCCCTATGATGGCTACCTATCCATCAAACTCACATTTGTCCCAAGTACGGCATAAAATGGCCAAAACCTTTGACACTTTGGCTGTAGTGTTCCCTCCCCCCCAGGGGCTGGCAGAAGTTCCCTCATCATAGGGACCAACACCGATCTGGTCTGAACATTGCTCACCCCACTTGTACAGGAGAAGGGTACCACTTCCGCGAGGGTGCACCCTATGCTAACACAGGTGTACCAGGTTCTTGTACAGGAGCAGAAGGCACCACCAGAAGGGGTGGGAAAGATTTGGCATCTGGACAAGAGTGAAAATCTGGTGCAACCGGATGAGGTAGTCTGCCTCACCTCAGGTTGAGTTGGAGACAACCCGGTCCCTTCATTGTCCTTGAGTCGGAAAGAGAAAAGGAGGATAAAGGCCTGAAAGTTATCCCTGAAATGGTATCAATGAAGGCGCTGAAGAGAAGCAAGGGAAGAATCTCAGTCAGTGTGCGCAACACAACAGCCTGGCCTGTGAAGGTGCCTGCCAAAGTGATGCTGGGACAGGTCAGTCAAGCCACTCCAGTCCCACCGTGTGCCATCATGGGAAACCAAGACGAAGAGATTCCCCTAGAAGAGTTCTATCCAAAGAACTCGCCCCTTATGCCTGAATGGATGGAAAGAGCAAAGACCCAGCTCCTGAGATGGAAAACTGCCTTCTCAAAAAATGAGTTTGATGTGAAATTCGGCTGGAGGAAGACAAACCCTTCAGGGAGAGAGTCAGATGGATTCCGCTGGGAGATCTTGAAGACCTCAGAGAACAGCTGGCTGAGCTGAAAAGAACAGGGATCATTAGAGAGTCCAGGAGTCCATATGCCTCTCCAATAGTGGTAGTCAGGATAAAGAATGGGTCACTATGGCTGGGTATTGACTATAGGACATTGAACCGGAGGACCATTCCTGACCAGTACACCACACCTCAGAGAGAGGATGCCTTACAGTGCCTGTCAGGGGGGAAGTGGTTCAGTATGCTGGACCTGAAGAGCGGATACTATCAGATCCCCATGTGCCCTGAAGATAAGGAGAAAATTCTTCCATTACCCCTGTGGGATTCTTCGAATTTAATCGGATGCCGCAAGGGAAGAATCTTAGTCAGTGTGCCCAACACAACAGAATGGCCTGCGAATGTGCCTGCCAAAGTGATGCTGGGACAGGTTAGTCAAGCCACTTCAGTCCCACTGTGTGCCAACATGGGAAACCAAGACGAAGAGATTCCCCTAGAAGAGTTCTATCCAAAGAACACGCCCCTTATGCCTGAATGAATGGAAAGAGCAAAGACCCAGCTCCTGAGATGGAAAACTGTCTTCTCAAAAAATGAGTTCAATGTGAAATTCGGCTGGAGGAAGACAAACGCGGTGCTCCTTCAATATGATCCCCTGTAACCTTCACCCTACGTGGGTTAAAAACAGCATGTACGTGCATCAATCCCCGACACCGATTCACCACTATGATCACCTCAATAATAGACCTCTGTAGGTCCAATATCATCTTACCCAACTTGGGTATAATCCGGGTTGCTAAAACATCTGATTGTTGTCATTCTCTACCTTTCCCCTCACGGAGTTATGCTAGAGGCTTTATGTGAGCTGTGTGGAGTAACTTATTTTTTCATCCGTTTCCCCTCGATCAAAGCAAACAAGCTCCCATAGTGTAGTATTTAAAGCAGAGTTCCACCAAAAAAATAAATAAAAAATAAGTCAGCAGCTACAAATACTGCAGCTCCTGACTTTTAAAATAAGGACACTTACCTGTCCAGTGCGCCCACAATGTCTTCACCCAAAGCTGACCCTTTCCTCGGCTCCAGGTGCAGATGGCGGCATCTTTAGTAAGGAAATTCACAGCCCAGTTGCGCTGCATGTTCTGAATAATCCCTGCTGTCTTCTGGGACCTGTGTGTTTACCAGAAGACGGGGGGGTGGAGGAGGTGCCAGACATGGTGTAGTTTTCCGCAGATTTTGCGGCGCTCTTTCGCCAGAAGTGGGAGAAAATACCTGTATAAGACAGGAATCTGCTCCCCCCTCCCCCCGAAAGGTGCCAAATGTGACACCGGAGGGGGGGGGGGGGGGGGACTGGATCAGCGGAAGTTCCATCTATGTATGGAATTTCGCTTTCTATAATTTTCTTCACTCAAATCACTATAGAGAAAGTATTTATTATTTCACATTTGGATCACCAATCTTGTGGACTTTATTAAATTATATATTATTTTCTATTCTATTCTTTTCTGTTCAAAATTAACATTTCAGAAGAGGGCTATAATCTTTCTATTTATGCTGTTCTATTCTATTTAAAATGTGAAATTCACAGTTCATAATAAGACATCTACATTATTTATATTCTATTCTATTCCATTATTTTTTATTTAAAATTCAAATTTTGAAATGTAAATTCGAATTTTGAAAGACAGATGCATTTTATAAATTTTTTTAAATTCTATTTGAAATACTAATTTTGGAAATCATCTACATCTCTTTCTATTTTATTATATTCTACTATATTCAAAATTCAAAATTCAAAATTCTAATTTCTCCGCATCTGGACCCTTGTGAGAGGCAAGCCGAAGAAACAACTTTCCACACCCCAATGTCCACGTTCCTCTAAACAGCCTCCTTGAATTTTTATATGACTCTCCTTGGATCCATACCTCAATGCTCATTGCATTCCCATTTCTTCACCGTTTCTTCACAGTTCTTTTTTTTTTTAAAGATAGAAGAGGAAAAAAATTCTAATTTCTAAATTCAAATCACGAGTGTCACTAATATAATTTTCTATTGTATTCTATTCTATTCAAAATTTTAATTTGGGAAATAGGCGATGTTCTTTGGATTCTAATTGAAATTGATTTTCTAAATTAGATTTTTGGAAGGTGGCTATATTTTATTTTCTTTTTTTACTCCATATTGAATTCAAAATTCAAACTTTGAAATTAAAAATTCTAATTTTGAATGAAAGCTATATGTAGCGGGGTCTCTTTAAGGACTATAAAACTACTGTTCCCAGAACCCCGCTGGTTCCCAGGATGTTTGGAGTTATGCCCCAGAGACTCATGGGGGAGGGCATATAAGGAGGGGGAGAGGCCTAGTTCACTCTCTTTGGACACCCCCCCTCTTCTAGCAAGAGGAGGTCTGTGCTGAACTGCTGGAGGCACAAGGCCTGAAGCCTGGGCCTTGTGCTCTTTTCCAAAGAGCCCTCTGCCAGCCTAGCTGCACCTGAGAGACATTTTCTCATCCTTGCTGCAGTACATCAGAAGGATTGAAGACTCGGAGGTCGGTGGATTCCTGTTCCTAGACGAATTGGCAGAGGAAAACGGACTTGGACTTGTCCGGGTGGTGAGAGCTGTTTAAAGACAGATACTTTATCTTTATTATTCGTTTGGATTACAAAGTTGTTCTTCAAGTGCACCACCGAAAGATTGCTAGCGAATATTGTTTCACTGGACTTCCATCTAGATCAGTCAGGCCTGACTGCATAGGTAGATAGTGCTGGGTGTTAGTTTACCCATGCGGGGAAGTAGCTGAAAAAGGGCAGCGCTAGAGTTGCATAGCAATACTTTATTATGCTGATTACTCTGTTTATCTTTATTACTGGTTACTGCAGGGACCTGCTTATGTGTTGCAAACCAAATGTTCGATTCATGTTATTCCTTTTATAAAACAACAAGTAAAGTCAGTTATATACTTTCAAAGATTGTCTATGAGCTTGAGTTATCCACCCACGCACACACATATTTAGAGTATAAGTGATTTAATGTGTATTGCTAGATACTAACTGTGCCAGAGTGGGTAGAGCAGATTGCCGGGGGGGTTGACGGAGCTGTGCTCAGGGCCCAAACCAAACTTGCGGCCCTCTTAAGTGAGGGTATCGCTATATATATATTTTCTATTTTATTCTAGCCAATCCTTTTCTAAATTTGAAATTAAAATTTCAGAAGATGGTTATATTCTTTATATTTTATTCAATTTTATTATTTTCTATTCAAAATCATATTTCAAAATGTGAACTTCGAAAAGACAGTTTTTTTTTTATATTTAAAAAACAAATTTCTAAAAATGGCTTCATTCTTTCTGTTTTATTCTATTCTATTTAAAATTCTAATTAGGGAAGACGGCTATATTCTTTCTAATTTGTTCTACTCCATTCTATTTTAATCTATTCAAATTTAGATTTTAAGAAGACGGCAATATTCTTTCTATATCAAGTAATTATATTCAAAATTTAGTATTATTGATTATCTCACACAGAGTGGTACTGTAGATACATAGGAATATAACATGTGCCACGTCCCAATTTGACATGCAGCAAAAAAACAAGAAGGGGGGCTTCTGGACTTTTTAGGCACCATAGACGAAACAATAACCATAAAGTAAAATCAAAATTTGATTTGCTAAGAACATATTTTACATTGTACTAAACAACAGAAATTCTAAAAACCCTCTATCACAACAATACTCATAAACACCATAATATACAGTATAAGCCGCGACTATACATTTTGTTTCACTGGACTTCCATCTAGATCAGTCAGGCCTGACTGCATAGGTAGATAGTGCTGGGTGTTAGTTTACCCATGCGGGGAAGTAGCTGAAAAAGGGCAGCGCTAGAGTTGCATAGCAATACTTTATTATGCTGATTACTCTGTTTATCTTTATTACTGGTTACTGCAGGGACCTGCTTATGTGTTGCAAACCAAATGTTCGATTCATGTTATTCCTTTTATAAAACAACAAGTGGGTAGAGCAGATTGCCGGGGGGGTTGGCGGAGCTGTGCTCAGGGCCCAAACCAAACTTGCGGCCCTCTTAAGTGAGGGTATCGCTATACGTGGGGGCTCGTAAATCCGGGATTTCTGAGACAGCGGTGAACACGCCAGAGGTACCGGCATGGACCCACAGGGAGTCAGAGCGTGGTGTGAAGCGGCTAAGGCCGACCCAAGTCAGTCAGTGGTCATTAGCCTCCCAGGGGAGAAATGGTCGACTGAGACCATAGAGGAGTTAATGAAGTCAGTGTCCCCAGACCATGAACCATGGGTGATGGAGATAAAATCAGACCCAGACATCTCATATCAGTACGCGCTAGTGGAATACTGGGATGGGATGCCGGAGGCTTGCAAGCGCAACTGTGTACGGACACAAGACAACAGATCCTATAGGTTGGCGCACGCAACAAAGGAGGAGCCATCGCCAACGGTATCACCGCAGGCTGCGGCCCGTACCTCACCCGAGAGTCTCAGACCAGCACCGGCCACCCTTAGCGCAGAACTGTGTGCTGTCCTGGGGGAGATTGTGGCCCAGTGCAAGAAGGATCCCACAGATTACCCGATGTCGGGGTACAGAAAACTCCGGATGTTTTCAGGGAGGAAACCTGTACCTTCGGAAGAAGAGGGATTTGAAGAGTGGTTAGATAGCGCAACTCAGGCACTAGAGGAATGGGAAGTTCCAGAGCGCAGAAAGAAGCAGAGGATTGTGGAAAGTCTAAAGGGGCCTGCTCTAGAGGCCGTACGCAACCTGAAGATGAGCAGGACAGACTGTAATGCGCAGGAGTACCTAGATGTATTACAGAATGTGTTTGGTGGGACAGAGAAAATCTCTGAGCTTGCTTATCAGTTAGAGCATTGCTACCAGAAGAAAGGTGAAAAACTATCAGACTACATGGGACGTTTAGATAAAATCCTGCATAGGATGATCCTAAGGAAGGGGATCAGCCCAGGGAAAGTAGATGAGGCCCGTGCTCAACAGGTACTGAGGGGAGCTCAACCCATGGATCCTATTGCATGGACACTGCGTGCCCGACAGGATGGGAAGAATCTGGAGTACACTGACCTCATCCGAATGATCAGAGAGGAAGAGGCCGTACTGGAAGAGAAAAGGGAAGAACATCCCATCGAGCCCGTCGAACAACCGGTAGCAATAGTTACACCGGCCATGACTCCCGCTAGAGATAAGGAGGTGGACACTTTGAAATTACAGATGTCCCAGGTGATGGAGATGTTGACTGCTATGATGGCGAAAGGTCAAGGGGGAGCCGAGAAACCAAGTCCTAGGAAGGAGTTGTTTCCAGATACACCAACACCAAGCCCCACTCGAGACCGAGAAGAGATGCTATGCTACAACTGCAGGGGCAGTGGCCACTTCACCAGTAGATGTTCCAGTCCCAAGAAGAAGAAGATAGATAACCGCCAGCCGGCGGGAAACTCCAGAGGGCCCCGGTGAGGGAGTCAACCGGGTGCCCATGCCTTTCAGTGAACTCCAAACTGAATAGAGGGAAGAGAAAGAGAGAAAACCAGACCCCTCAGAAGGAATGTCTACAAATAAGAAACAATAACATCCCTCAGCGGATTTGTACTCCCATTACTGTGGGGAGGGTCAATGCATACCAGGCTCAAAAAGAATAAAGTCAAAAACCAACTGGATGAAGACGGGTCCCCAGAAGAAGGTGGCCTCAACCCGGCCCTACCCAGAAGAATTGGTCGGCCCGTCCCCCACTGTCTCCATCCAGGTGGAAGGAGTCTACACGAAGGCCCTCCTGGACACTGGAGCTCAAGTGACTTTGTTGTACAGAGACTTCTATGATAGGCACTTGAGCCATTTGCCTATACAGAAGATAGAAGAGCTGGAGATATGGGGCCTGGGAGCTCAGAGCTTCCCCTACGATGGTTACCTGCCCATAAAGCTGATCTTCGATCCATCTGTGGCGGGGAAAACAGAGGTGTTTGACACCCTGGCAGTTGTGTGTCCTAGACCGCCCGGGGCCAGCAAGATGTCCCTCATCATAGGGACCAATACGAATCTGGTGCGAAGACTTCTGACCCCTCTAGTGAAGACGAGAAACCATCAAGATCCCAATATCCATCCCATGCTGAAGACAGCCTACCAAAGGTTGGTCCTAGAGCAGAAGACCCCAGGAAAGGAGATAGGGAAGGTGTGGAGACTTGGGAGAGAAGGAGTGGTGCTGCAGCCCGGAGAGGTAGCCTGCCTCAGGGCCACGGTGAAGCTTACCTGGGAGCAGCCTGGCCCCTTTGTCATGCTGGAATCCGATCCAAGGGAGGACCACTCAGGCCTGGAAGTGATACCGGAAGTGATTCCAATCAAGGCCCTGAAGAAGGCTCGAGGAAGAGTCCCAGTGAGTGTGAGAAACCCTACGGAGAGACCCATAGAGATCCCTACCAGGATGCTGTTGGGGCAGGTGAGTCCTGCGGCCCCAGTCAGCTGGTCAGAAGTAAAAGGAACGGGTGAAGGAGGAGATGTTTGGGAAAAACTTTCCATGGAGAACCCGGACCTACCTGGAGCCTGGAAGGAGAGAGCCAAGGCCCAGCTGACTAGATGGGAGAGGATTTTCTCAAAGGATGAGTTTGATGTGGGATGTGCCAGGAGTGCCACCCACCGAATCCGCCTCCAAGAAGACAAACCCTTCAGGGAAAGGGTTAGGCGGGTCCCTCTAGCTGATCTGGAGGATCTGAGGGAGCAGCTTGCGGACTTGAAGAAGACTGGTGTAATTCGGGAGTCTAGAAGTCCCTATGCCTCCCCCATAGTGGTGGTCAGGAAAAAGAATGGGTCGTTGAGGCTTTGTATCGACTACAGGACTCTCAACAGGAGGACCATCCCTGACCAGTATACCACACCGAGAATAGAGGATGCCCTACAGAGTTTGTCTGGTGCCAAGTGGTTCAGTGTAATGGACCTCAAGAGTGGGTACTATCAAATCCCCATGCACCAGGAAGACCGAGAGAAGACAGCTTTCATAACCCCAGTGGGATTCTTTGAATTCAACAGAATGCCTCAGGGCCTGTCTGGAGCCCCTGCTACTTTTCAACGCCTCATGGAGAAGACCGTTGGAGACATGAACCTCATAGAAGTCCTTGTGTACTTGGACGATGTCATTGTCTTCGGGAAGACTTTGGAAGAACATGAGGCCAGGTTGGAGAAGGTGTTGAGAAGACTCAGCGAAGAGGGACTCAAGCTTTCTCCCGAGAAGTGCCGGTTTTACCAATCCTCTGTGAACTATCTGGGACACATAGTGTCTGAAAAGGGAGTGGCTACAGACCCTGAGAAGTTGGAGGCAGTTACCTCTTGGCCAAGACCGACAACAGTCACAGAGCTCAGATCTTTCCTGGGGTTCTGCTCCTATTATAGAAGATTTGTGGATGGGTTTGCCCGGATTGCCAAGCCACTAAACGAATTGCTCAAGACTGAAGGAGAAGAGGATGGCTTGGGACCTAGGAGGGCCGGTGAGTCGGTTCAAGATCAGTGGAACCCAAGGTGTGAAGAGGCTTTCCGAACCTTGAAGAGGAGCCTTACCACGGCCCCAGTCCTGGCCTATGCCGACCCCACCAGACCATATGAGCTACATGTCGATGCCAGTCATGAGGGCCTAGGCGGAGTGCTCTATCAAGAGTATGAAGAGCAGCTGCGACCAGTGGCCTATGTGAGCCGGAGCCTGACTCCCTCGGAGAAGAACTACCCCACTCATAAATTGGAGTTCTTGGCCCTCAAATGGGCAGTAGTAGACAAACTGAAGGACTATCTCTATGGGGCGGAGTTTACCGTAAAGACAGATAACAATCCTCTGACCTACCTCTTCACTACTGCAAAGTTAGATGCAACCGGACACAGATGGTTGGCTGCATTATCCGGATTCAACTTCAGTCTAAAGTACAGACCAGGGTCTGGAAATAGGGATGCAGATGCCCTGTCCCGAAGATCTCATGTCATGGTCAATGACTGGGAAGACTGGACCCAGGTAGCACCGGAAAGGAGTGCGAGCACTCTGTCAGGGTGCTGAGTTTCAAGCAAGAGGGGGCTCCAGAGCAGAGGAGATAGGAGTCACCGCAGTGGGAGTCCCTCAACCCTACTGTGGGGTAACTCAACTAGCAGAGGAACTCCTGCCAAAGCTGTCCAGAAAGGAGCTGAGCTATGACCAATTGGAAGACCCCATGGGGAGATTGGTCCTTGAAGCTTTGGAGAACGAGAATCCAGAGGGACTTCGACATCACCCTTCCAAGGAGGCTCGCCTGCTGAGGAAAGAGTTGGATAAGCTACAAGTACATCAGGGAGTGGTCTACCGAAGGGGCCCCTCTGATAACTCAGAAGTTAAGTGGCAGTTGTTTCTCCCAGAGAAGCACAGAGATGGTACTAATTGCCTTAAATGACCAGCATGGCCATCTAGGGGCGGAGAGAACTTTCCAGCTTGTCAGAAGCCGGTTCTATTGGCCCTGTATGAGGGCAGAAGTGGAGGAATATTGCCGTTCTTGTGCATGATGCATCCAGAGGAAGGCTCTACCCCATCAAGCTGCCCCAATGGGCCACCTACAGAGTCAGGGTCCAATGGATCTGGTGTGCATTGACTTTCTCTGCCTCGAACCCGATTTGAGTGGATTGGGAAATGTTCTGGTGGTAACCGATCATTTCACCCGTTATGCCCAGGCTTTCCCCACCAAAGACCAAAAGGCCTCCACTGTGGCCAAGGTGCTCATGGAAAAATACTTTGTCCACTATGGATTACCACAGAGAATCCACTCAGACCAAGGAAGGGACTTTGAGAGTCGTCTGATCCGGAACCTACTGGACTCATTGGGAGTAGAGAAGACCAGGACTACACCTTATCATCCACAAGGAGATGCCCAACCTGAGAGGTTTAATCGGACCTTACTAAACATGCTTGGAACTCTAGAAACAGAGAAGAAGCAACACTGGAGCCAACACATATCAGCTTTGGTTCAAGCTTACAACTGCACCACAAGTGATGTGACGGGTTACTCCCCCTACCGGCTCATATTTGGGAGAGAAGCAAGATTGCCGGTGGATCTGGCCTTTGGCATTTCCCTAGACCATGCCTCTGCTACCTCCCACAAGGGATATGTGGACCGACTTAGACACAATTTGAAAGTGGCCCATGAACGAGCTCAGGCGGCCTCGGACCAAAGGGGAGCCCGCAACAAGAGGAACTTCGATCTGAAGGTTCGAGTGCAAGACCTGCAGCCTGGGGACCGTGTACTGCTACGCAACCTGGGGATCCCTGGGAAGCACAAGCTTGCTGTTAGATGGAGATCGGAGCCCTATGTCATTTGCAGAAAGCTACCTGGATTGCCTGTGTATAAGTTAAAACCAGAGGGGAAAGTGGGGCCCTTGAAGACTTGGCACAGGAATCATTTGCTCCCGCTTACTGAAGCAGTCAGAATACCTCCAGTGAGAAATCCACCAGAATCTGTTTCCATTCTGGATACCCCGGGACCTAGCACTCGGTCTCAGACCTCCCGGGTGAGAGATGGACAAGATTCCCAACGAGGTGAAGGTGGAAGAGGAGAGCTTGAGTGGCTGTGGCCTTCATCAACTCCAGGAAATTCTGCCATAGATCTCCCACCTACTGAGGATACACAGGATGGGGCACTGAACCCAGAAGCTACAGAGTTCATTCCATGTAGTGGTGTGCCTGACGGCTGGGAAGATATCCCTAGCATTAACTCAGAAGAGGAAGGAACCGATGTTCCAGAACCAGTGATGCTGTCAGAATATGTTCCTGAAGTAGAGCCTGTGGCACCAGAGCCTGAAGTCCTAAGAGAACAGAGAGCTCGCCGAGTTGTGAGACCCCCAAGAAGCTAACCTACTCTCAAATGGGGGAGAGCTCTGAGGACTCTGTTGTGACTGCTAGAAGAAGTGCTGAACGCTCTAATCCTTCCACTGACCATTTGGTGGAGGGCAACCCCAGCTCACTCTCTGGCACAGTTAGGCAGGCCACTCATGCCAGTGTGACCTGTGGGACAGGGAATCCCACCTCTGAGTTCTGGTGGAAATTCCCTGTACCAACATCATACCCAGCACTTTCAAAATTGGTACAGGATATGTGTTAAAAGTTTATCTTTGGGGACCAAAGAGTTTAAGTGGGGGGAGTGTGTAGCGGGGTCTCTTTAAGGACTATAAAACTACTGTTCCCAGAACCCCGCTGGTTCCCAGGATGTTTGGAGTTATGCCCCAGAGACTCATGGGGGAGGGCATATAAGGAGGGGGAGAGGCCTAGTTCACTCTCTTTGGACACCCCCCCCTCTCCTAGCAAGAGGAGGTCTGTGCTGAACTGCTGGAGGCACAAGGCCTGAAGCCTGGGCCTTGTGCTCTTTTCCAAAGAGCCCTCTGCCAGCCTAGCTGCACCTGAGAGACATTTTCTCATCCTTGCTGCAGTACATCAGAAGGATTGAAGACTCGGAGGTCGGTGGATTCCTGTTCCTAGACGAATTGGCAGAGGAAAACGGACTTGGACTTGTCCGGGTGGTGAGAGCTGTTTAAAGACAGATACTTTATCTTTATTATTCGTTTGGATTACAAAGTTGTTCTTCAAGTGCACCACCGAAAGATTGCTAGCGAATATTGTTTCACTGGACTTCCATCTAGATCAGTCAGGCCTGACTGCATAGGTAGATAGTGCTGGGTGTTAGTTTACCCATGCGGGGAAGTAGCTGAAAAAGGGCAGCGCTAGAGTTGCATAGCAATACTTTATTATGCTGATTACTCTGTTTATCTTTATTACTGGTTACTGCAGGGACCTGCTTATGTGTTGCAAACCAAATGTTCGATTCATGTTATTCCTTTTATAAAACAACAAGTAAAGTCAGTTATATACTTTCAAAGATTGTCTATGAGCTTGAGTTATCCACCCACGCACACACATATTTAGAGTATAAGTGATTTAATGTGTATTGCTAGATACTAACTGTGCCAGAGTGGGTAGAGCAGATTGCCGGGGGGGTTGACGGAGCTGTGCTCAGGGCCCAAACCAAACTTGCGGCCCTCTTAAGTGAGGGTATCGCTATATATATATTTTCTATTTTATTCTAGCCAATCCTTTTCTAAATTTGAAATTAAAATTTCAGAAGATGGTTATATTCTTTATATTTTATTCAATTTTATTATTTTCTATTCAAAATCATATTTCAAAATGTGAACTTCGAAAAGACAGTTTTTTTTTTATATTTAAAAAACAAATTTCTAAAAATGGCTTCATTCTTTCTGTTTTATTCTATTCTATTTAAAATTCTAATTAGGGAAGACGGCTATATTCTTTCTAATTTGTTCTACTCCATTCTATTTTAATCTATTCAAATTTAGATTTTAAGAAGACGGCAATATTCTTTCTATATCAAGTAATTATATTCAAAATTTAGTATTATTGATTATCTCACACAGAGTGGTACTGTAGATACATAGGAATATAACATGTGCCACGTCCCAATTTGACATGCAGCAAAAAAACAAGAAGGGGGGCTTCTGGACTTTTTAGGCACCATAGACGAAACAATAACCATAAAGTAAAATCAAAATTTGATTTGCTAAGAACATATTTTACATTATACTAAACAACAGAAATTCTAAAAACCCTCTATCACAACAATACTCATAAACACCATAATATACAGTATAAGCCGCGACTATACATTTTCAATTCTGAAAATAGACAGTATACATTTATTTCATAATCTTCAAAATATAATTTCTACTCGCGGTATCAGGTATGTTGTTTGAAAAGGAAGGAGCTCTGTATGTTTCGCGTGAATTGACACGCTTCTTCTGGAATGAGATATTAATGTGACTGGTGAAGTAATAGAAATAAACAACAAGACATTAATCAATCATAGACATACATGATATAAACATAACAAATCATACAGAGATGTTACTGTATAGTATGGGTCAACACATGATATGTTGGGGTATCAAACAACGTCAGGGGTCAATTAGCCAAGTAAGGGGGGCCCACAACGTATATAGGTCACCATGGGGACATGTAGAACATAGTATCTAAAATCCCAACATATATGAAAAGATCAAAAGAACTTACTCAAAAAAAGGTACTTTCAATGGGGACCATGAAGGCTGACTCCAACACATAGAGGACTGCTACGGATCCAAATATTCATGATAGTTGTTTTAAAGGGGGCTGTATCCCCAAATACGAAAAGAGAGAGGGGGGAAAGGGTTTTTCTTTGTTGTTCTGACCTCCAAAACCTATAAACAAGAGATTCAGCAATTGTTTATCAAAAAAGAAAAAAAGAACCATTATATAATTAGATAAGGGTATTTTTATAGGACACTCACCACAATATAAGATGTGGTGTCTCCTAGGATCTCTTTACGTTTTTTACATAGTATTGAAATACTGTGTGGGTTACCTGGTTGTTTAAGCCCATGTGGAAATAGCCAATTCCGCCAAGAGGCACTGCTGGATAGTTGTACCAAAGCCAACCAAATCTGTAATATCATAGTAATAAGGTTAAATGACTAAGTGATATACTAAAATATTAAATAAAGCAGCGCCATGTCCCAGCACTTACCCATGCAGTCCTCTAGAGGTGTCAGCCCAGTGTTGTTCTTTCCCCCCACAGTCAGCTGTGCAGAGTTAGCGCACGGCATGCTGGTTAATATACCTATTCATTCATCCGAATAGTAAACAGCTGTGCAGAGCGTTCTGATTTGAGTACACGCCCCCCTCGTAGTCACCAGTCGGATATCATACCGATGTGATATCATCCACGTCGGCCGAATGGACACTGTGCATGCGCACCGTCCACGCCACACACATGCGCATCGCAGGTGCCACAGCGAAGGACGGGGAACAGCGAAGTGACCTGAGATTGGCCAGTGGAAGCACAGAGCTCCACCCCACCTGCTGGCCGGGAGAGACTTGCGCGAGCTTGCACCCCCCAGCATAAACAATGCATGATGGAGGGTCAAGCCCAAACAGCTCCACGGGACAGCCGCGGGGGAAGGAGCCAATTGCGCCAGCCACTGGACAATCAGTGCGCCATGGCTAGCATGGGAAAAGTCTTACCCAGCCAGCCATGGCGCTAGCGGCTGCATGGTGCCAAACACTGCGCCTCCCCCACAATGACCAACAGTCCCCGACATTGTCCATCCAAAGCCATATCAGATACAAATCAAATACTTGGATATAAAAGTTTATAAGTAGCAAATACATTCAATCATCAAACACAATATTTTTACTGCAAAAGTATTGTTACTGATATGTAATTATAAATATATCAAAGAACCCTACTGGCTTCAATTATATTAGGAAGGCGGTAATGGAGTTTGCAAACTACTTGGAAAAGGCTAGCATCAAAAAGTCGGTTCTTCAATTAGAAGGAGTTAACTGGGTCGATCTACACAGCTCCTTCTTTTTAAAGGGACAGCAGCTATTACAGAAAAGGTTTGAATGACTGGGCTTCATTAATGCCTGGGGACTGCGTTGCATTAAGGTTCTCTATCCATGTGGTTTCCTTACGAAGAATTTGTTTGTCCCAATCCCCTCCCCGTAGGTCCCGGGGGATCACTGCCAAAGCAATGAAAGATATGACAGAAGTGTCAAATTTATGGTATAAATCCAGATGCCTGCTTACTGATGTGACCATTTTACCTTCAGATGAATAGTAAACGTGATCCTTTATCCGAGAGCGGAAACATCTGATTAGACTTGTGCACAACGGAAAATTTTGTTTTGTTTTGTTGTCATTCGTAAAATACATCATTTCATTCTGTTATATTCGTTATGTTACGTTAATACGTTTTCGGATAATTCGTTATTATTCGTAGAGTGTCGAATTAATTCATTCATATTCATTGAAATTCGCTATTTATGTATGTATACACATTCGTGATAATGATTCGTAGTTTGGAAAGTCGTTTGTTTATTGAATCTTTTAACACACACAATGACAACGTCTCTTCTCCTCAGTTCAAATACAATACAACACCCTTCTCTCTCAGTTCTCAGGAATGCACTTTGCCAGTAATCTATCCTCTGGCACAAAATTAATTAGCTGATTGGATTATAAGATTTACTTTGAGCTGACCTTTTGTTTCATTAGATCTTTAAAGAATTACCGAATCATTCGAATTCATTCGTTATATTTCTTTCGTCTTCGTTGTTATTCGTTATTTTTTTATTCGGACATTCGGATGCAAAATTTGGCCGAATTTTGATTTGTTACGGAACGAATTGCACAAGCCTACATCTGATAGTCTTTCCAATTTAGAATGCTTTACACTGGCAGATCATCAGATACATTACCCCTTGTGTGTTGCAATCTGCGTGAAATTTAGGGCTAAATATTTCCCCATTGGGGAGATTGAATTGTGTACCTGTATTAATCCAGGGGCAAAAGGCACATCTGCCACATCTTGTTAGCCCCCCATGGTTTATGGTCCATTCCCATATTCATGGAATAATGACTAGAAGTAAGTTTTTCGCGTAATGAATATGAACGTCTATATGTAATATCCGGACACGGAATCAGATATTTAGCAAGTATAGGATCTCTATAGAGTAGTGTCCAGTGATTGGTAAGAATATTTCGTATTTCCTTATGTTGTTTTGAATATCTTGTGGTATATCTGACAGTTTCCTTATGGCTAGTAGTTTTAGTTTTGTACAGGAGCACATGACGCGGTTGGCGGAGGGCTTTATTAAAAGCACTCCGCAGGATAGCTTTATTGTATCCTCTAGCTTTTAAATGATCGCGGAGAAGGTTGGCCGGTAGTTTAAAGTCAGCAGTAAGTGTGCAGTTGCGTCTAAGTCTTAAGTATTGCACGTACGGGATGCTTCGAATGGAGTTTATGAGTATTGTTGTGATAGACGGCTTTTAGAATTTCGGCTGTGTTGGTACAATGGAAAATATGTTCTTAACAAATAAAATTTTGATTTTACTTTATGGTTATTGTTTCGTCTATGGTGCCTAAAAAGTCCAGAAGCCCCCCTTCTTGTTTTTTTGCTGCCTATTATTTAAAATTTGAAATTCAAATATTGGAAGACAGTTATATTCTTTCATTTTATTCTATTCTATTCATTCATTTTATTTTTATTTTTTACATCTTTTATTTTCCATTTTTTATTTAGTGGTATGTGACATAAACCAGGGATCCTCAAGCTACGGCCCTCCAGCTGTTGCAAAACTACACATCCCATGAGGCATTGTAAAACTCTGACATTCACAGACATGACTAGGCATGATGGGAATTGTAGTTCCTGAACAACTGGAGGGCCATAGTTTGAAGACCCATGACATAAACAATGAAAAGATAACTTCACAGAATAGGCGGTCCAAACAAAATAGCATATAAATGATCAGTAATGGAATACATCCTACCCAATATAGGGTCACTCAGGGTAATTACCAGAAAATAAAGCTGTAGGTGTGCAGGGAACCCAGGTACCTAGGATGTGTAAGAATAGGGATCAGCATCGGCAGATTGTGTAATCACTCGCACTTCAAAAAAAGGGGAGGAGAAAGAAAGACAGAGAGAGAGAGATAACACAACAGGGGGAGAGGGGAGAGGGAGAGGTGTTATGTGGAAAATGGAAGGGGGAAGTCCCACTCAGGGGCGAGTATTCTATTCTATTATAATCTATTGTCAATTTGATCAATTTGATCTATACTATTCTTTTCTATTCTGATCGTTTTCTATTCTTTTTTATTCTTTTATTTTATATTATATTCTGATTTATGCTATTCTTTTATATCCTATTCTATTATTTATATACTTTTTATTCTATTATATTCTAGCCTATCATATTATATTCTATTATTTTATTTTCCCTTCTGTTTTGTTATATTCTTTTCTATTCTGTTATATTCAATTATTTTTTATTCTACTATATTTTTTTCCATTCTGTTATATTCTATTCTATTTTTTTTAGTTTTACTAAATTATTTTCTAATCTATTCTATTCTATTCTATAAAGCAGCCCATGTAGGAATCAGAATTTTTTTCTTTTAAACCTTAATGTTATTACTTTGATCTACATATTTTGAGAAATGATCACCCTCCGAGATAAAATGTGCTAATTCTTACATATTTTGATTGGATGAATTAGAAAACAGATGATAAAGGTTCTTGTAGGCTAAAGTTTTCAGGACATTTCACAATAAAGATTTATACACAGGTGAATATATTTCCCTACAAGGAAGGGAGGTGTCTGATGGTCATGATGCCTCGTAACTTCTCCACAAAGTACGGTACAACAATGAAAATGGCACCACATGGAAGTATATAAATGTATCTTCACTGTGAGACTAAAGATTATTACCTGACTGTAATTTATTGTTCTTTTATTACAAGACACATTTGTCTTGGTTAGATCTACACATCATACAGTTACATCTGGTGACTTGTGAAAGTGTCATTACCTAACATTTCCAAGGAACAGTTGTGTGATATTTTCCCTCAGAAGCCAGATTAGACATGAGCAATTTGTTTTGTTCCAAATTCATTTTTTTCGACAAATTCCTTATTTTAGAAATATTAATGAAAACATGTTTAACAAATATTTGTAAATGTGAATATTAGAAAAATGCGTAAATTCAAAAATTCAAAAATTCGTAAATTTGGAAATTCTAATATTTGGAAATTAAAAAATTCGGAAATTCGAAAATTCAGAAATTGGTAAATTCAAAAATTTGGAAATTCAAAATTTGAAAATCCAAACACCTGAAAATTTAAAAATCTGAAAAAATAACTAACTAATAATAACTTAACAATTACTAACTATTAAATTATAAGTATTAGAATTTAATTTCAAATTTGGCAGTTAGTGAAGGTAGTGAATACAAATTAATCCAAAGTTATAAATTATCCAAAACAATGAATGCTGTAACTAAATTAATGGAATGTAACTAATTAATAATACTAAGCAACAATAATAATAATAATAATAATAATAATAATAATAATAATAATATATAATAGTATTATTATTATTATTATTATTACCATTATGCATTGTTAATTTGTTCCATTCCATTTGTTTAGATGCGGCATTCATTATTTAGGATATTTTATAAATTCACATAAATTTGTATTCGCTACATTCACTAACATCCAAATTTGAAAGGACATTCCAATACCTAGAATTTAATAGTTAGTTATTATTAGTTAGTTAGTTAGTTAGTTATTCTTTCAAATTTTCTGATTTTCTCTCTTATTTTCAGATTTTCTAATTTTCAAATTTACGAATTTACAAATTTTTTCATTTGCAAATTTATAAATTATGATCATAACCAATGACCCAAAAAACAAAAACAAAAAAAAGGAATGAAATGAAAACAAAATTGAATGGATTTTTTGGCAGTGCACATGTCTAGCCAAGATGCCTCCAACCTGTGTAAACAATGCAGATAACTTCTGATACATTTGTGGCAATGTTACATTTGCACCCCAAAAGTGACAGCAGTGATAAAAAAGACGTAATAATTATATTATGGATGCAAAATAAAGGATCAGGACAAGAGTTGGGCTCCTCATTATTGTTGCATAACATGTGCAACGTATTTGTGTCATTGGCTAAAAGAAAGAAAGAAACAAGTCCATGCCTTTCACAGTCCCAATGGTGTGAAGGGAACCCACCAATCATAGTAGTGATGATATTTTTCATGGTTCCCCTAATTTGAAAAGGGATCTCAAAAAAGAATATCTAAACATTCCATCCACACTACTTCTTTTACCCCATGGTACATAATCGCACATCCCCTTGGTAATTTAGAATTATTTTGATGCAATTTTATCCTGAAGCTGTATCTTGGAAACTGGAGCCAATGAATACTCGGGACTTCGTTTTCCTTTATTAGTGACCCAATTCTGGTACCATTTATCTACTTTCCTTTCATTTCTACTCTGTAGACCAGAATTATTACAATATGTTTCTAATTCAAATTCATTTGCAAATTTGTATAATTTATTTTGTTATAATTTATTTCAGATTAGTTGACATTTGTTACGATTGTAATTTGGAAATTCAGATACATCCGAATCTCCAATAATGAAAATGTTGTCTGAATTTTGATTCATAACGAAATGAATTGCACATGTCTACTGGCTAGATGGAAGCCCCTCCTCCATGCAAATCACATAAAGGTCCTCTTGGAGTTTCCAAAAAAATCCCCTGAAGAACTCTCAGACTGTGAGGACCAAGATTCTCTCATCTGAAGAAACCAAAATGGAAGTGTTTGGCCTCAATTCTAAATGTTATGTCTGGAGGAATCCAAGCAGTGCTCATTAGTAGTAATGGCCGAACGGTTCGCCCGGCGGTCGTTTCGCGGCGAATTTTGGCTGTTGGCGATTCGCCCGATCGGCGGACTATTACCGCCGCTCGCCCGACGGACTTCCGTGTTTTCTGTGTAAAAGAACTTTGACCTATGATGACACATCCATCATGGGGTACAGGACAGCCAATTGAGACATTACAGCACATGGACACTTGGACATTCCCCCTAACTTATAAATACACCCGATCCGGCGGCCATTTTACATTCTTTTGTATGTCACTATAGGGAGAGGTTGCTGTGTGGAGCAGGGACAGATTGCAGTGACCCAAATCACTAGCTATTCGGTACACAAAAGTTCTTTTCAGGACTGGTATAGGTGTAGTTCAGGATATAGGTTTGAGGCAGTGCTGTGCTAGTGATTGTTGCAGCAGCCTGAGTGTCTTTTGTCAGTTTAGAGAAAGGGACAGGACGGTGTGTGCTGCAGGGAGAGTCAGTTTAATCATTAGCTGTTACGATCAGGTCCACAAAAGTGCTATTCCAGTAACCAGTTATTGTTCCAGCAGCCTCTGTTTTGTCAGTTTATATAGGGACAGGCAGGAAGCAGTGTGTGAGGCAGTGAGGGTCAGTTTAATCAGTAGCTGTTACTATATTAGGTCCACAAAGGTTCTTTTCAGGACTGGTATCAGTGGTATGGTAATAGGCTTGTACACGTATAATATTCTTTCTTCCAAATATAGAAAGAATATTATACTTGACTGTTGCCCTTCTGCTGCAGTCTGCTAATCATTCACAACCTACTTGTTCCACAAAGGTCATTATAAGGACTGGTAATAACCTGGTGTAGGGTGCTATAGTACATAGGGTTGAGTGAGGTACAGTCTGCTATTCTATAAGGACTGGTATAGGTCCACAATACATAAGGTTGAGGTGCACTACTGCTGACCGCTGCCCTATACTGCAGCAGTCCTTCATCGGTATAGGGACTGACATACAGTCTGCTAATCAGTCACAACCTACTTGTTCCACAAAGGTCCTTATAAGGACTGGTAACTTGGTCTTTCTAGGGTGCTATAGTACATAGGGTTGAGTGAGGTACAGTCTGCCATTCTATAAGGACTGGTATAGGTCCACAATACATAGGGTTGAGGTGCACTACTGCTGACCGCTGCCCTATACTGCAGCAGTCCTTCATCGGTATAGGGGCTGACGTACAGTCTGCTAATCAGTCACAACCTACTTGACCACAAAGGTCCTTATAAGGACTGGTAAGGTATAGGGTACTACAGTACATAGGGTTGAGTGAGGTACAGTCTGCCATTCTATAAGGACTGGTATAGGTCCACAATACATAGGGTTGAGGTGCACTACTGCTGACCGCTGCCCTATACTGCAGCAGTCCTTCATCAGTATAGGGACTGACGTACAGTTTACTAATCAGTCACAACCTACTTGTTCCACAAAGGTCCTTATAAGGACTGGTAACTTGGTCTGTCTAGGGTGCTACAGTACATAGGGTTGAGTGAGGTACAGTCTGCCATTCTATAAGGACTGGTATAGGTCCACAATACATAGGGTTGAGGTGCACTACTGCTGACTGCTGCCCTATACTGCAGCAGTCCTTCATCGGTATAGGGACTGAGAGTTTTGTCACAGGGTCATTTAAAAAATGACAGGCAGAGGAAGAGGCAGGCCCTTCCGCAGGGGTGGTAGGGGTAGGGCAGGAGCAACAGGCTTGAGCCAAAGTGGAAAGATGCAGAAGGTGCGTTCAATTACTTTAAAGGACGCACCAGACTTGGTTGAGTGGCTCACTCAGCCTTACTCTTCTGCACCCTCCTCATCCTCTCTATCTGCACCCTCTTGTTCACTCTCTGCTATGTGCACCCCCAAAGACACTACCACCAACAACACCACCACCACCACATACCTTCCGCTTGAGTCACAGGAATTATTTTCCGATCCATATCAAGACATTTCTGATGCGCAGCCACTCTTGGTATTGGATCAGGAAGAGGAGGTAACAACAACCGCCACTCAGCAGTCTGACGACAGTACCCAGATCAGCCCAAGGAGGAGGTTGGTCCCCCCGGTGTTGCTGCCTACTCCGAGATCTCTACTTATAGCGGTGGGGAAGGTGACGTTGATGATGACGTGTCTAGTGATGTCACGTGGGTGCCCACAAGAGAGGAAGAGGAGGGGAGTTCAGAGGGAGATATGGACCAGCAGATAGGGAGGAGAAGCAGGAATAACTTACATTGCACAGGAGGGACAAAGCAGACTGCAAATGTATCAGGAGCGAGTCATCGACCATGTACGGTCACATCTGGCGCTCCCAGGACACCAGCACATGGCTCCGCAGTGTGGGCTTTTTTTAACGTGTCCGCTGCTGACAATAGCATTGCCATCTGCAATCTTTGCAGTCAACGCATTAGTCGCGGTAAGCCCAACACTCACCTAGGGACGACTGCCTTAAGAAGGCACATGCACAGCCATCCCCGAGCCCAGTGGGAGCAATGTAACACACAAAGCCACACTCCAGGCTCTCACCGCCCAGCCTCGTCTTCTACTTCTCCTTCTCCTCTCTCCTCACAATTGTCCTCCACTCCACCTTCCATCACGCCAAGCTCACGTTTTTCTGCAAAAAGGCAGGCTTCCATGGGCCTAATGTTCAAGGGTAAAAAAAGATGACGCCGGATAACCCTCTTGCCCAACGGTTGACGGCTGGCTTGTCAGAACTGATAGCCCGCCAACTACTGCCATATAAACTGGTGGACTCGGAGGCCTTTTCGCAAATTTGTGGCCATTGGAACACCACAATGGAAGGTCCCAGGAAGGAAGTATTTCTCAGAGAAGGGCATCCCAGAGCTATATGACCATGTTCAGCGGCAAGTGAATGTATCTCTGGCACACAGTGTCGGTGCCAAGATACATCTGGCCACAGACACGTGGTCTAGCAAACACGGGCAGGGAAGGTATATCACTTTTACTGCCCACTGGGTGAACCTTCTGACGGCCGTCAAGCATGTAACCCGTGGCACCCGTGTAGATTTGGTTTTACCGCCACTAGCATCTCTTCCGCTGCGCCGCCCAAGCTCCCCAGTTCCTATTTGACATGCCAGATGAGACGTTGCCATGCCGTGCTGCGTCTGTTGTGCCTGGAAGCCAAGAGCCACACTGGCCCGGCACTCCTTTCAGCTTTGCGTTCACAGGCAGATCAGTGGCTAACACCGCTAAATTTGACAGTTGGTAAAGTGGTGTGTGACAACGGTGGCAATCTGCTTAGCGCATTGAAACAGGGCAAAATCACGCACGTGCCATGCATGGCACACGTCTTAAACTTGGTCGTGCAGCGATTCCTTGTCAAATACCCTGGGGTCCAGGACATCTTGCGGCAGGCAAGGAAAATCTCGGCCCATTTCAGAAGATCTTACACGGCCATGGCTCGCCTTGCTGACATTCAGCGGTGACACAATCTGCCGGTCAGACGTCTTATTTGTGATTGCCCGACGCGATGGAACTCAACCTTCTATATGCTTGATAGGCTGCTCCAGCAGAAACGTGCAGTTAACGTCTACCTGTATGAACTCTGAGGCAGAACAGGTTCTGGGGAGCTGGGTTCTTTTCACCGCGCCAGTGGCTGCTCATATGCGACGCATGCAGACTTCTGCGGCCATTTGAGGAGATCACCAAACTGGTCAGTCGCAGCCATGGCGCCATCAGTGACATGGTACCTTATGCCTTCTTTATGGAGCGTGCATTGCAGCGTGTCATTGATCAAGCTGTGGAGGAGCAGGAGCGGGAAGATGAGGAAGTTGCAATGCTGGATGAATTCCCAGGGGGGGCTACTCTATCTGAGACAAGTCAACAACAGGAGTCTGAAGAGGAGTCAGAGGAGGATGGTGCCGGGGCGGATGAGGAGGAGCAAGAAGAGCATGCTTTAAACCTTTCTGGGATCCCTGTTGTGCGTGGATGGGGAGAGGAGAATGAAGAGGACGACATTATCCTGGATGATGAGCAGGAGTCAGGCCACCACACCGCTTTCACTTTAGTGCAAATGGGGGCCTTCATGCTCCAGTGTTTTAATAGGGACCCCCGTATAAAAAGCATAAGGGTCAAGGACCAGTACTGGGTGGCAACGTACTTAGACCCCCGGTACAAACACAAAATGGCTGAAATGTTACCGCCGTCACAGAGGGCTGGCAGAATGCAGCACTTCCAAGCCTTGCTTCGGGAAATGCTGCATTCTGCCTTTGCATGCGCTGGCAGAGGAGCAATTACCACTCCCAGAGAAGGAGTTGTGGCTACCAATCCAACAGCGCCGGCAAGAAGAGGACGGTTTGAAGATGTGTTGGTGACTTTGGATATGAGGTCATTCTTTCAGCCGACCCATCGACAGGTGTCATCCGGATCCAGCATCAGGGAACGCCTAGACCGTCAGGTGTCCGACTACATCGGGTTAACGGCCGATGTGGACGCTCTGAGGAGTGATGAACCCCTGGACTACTGGGTGGGCAGGCTTGACCTCTGGCCAGAGCTTGCCCAATTTGCAATCGAACTGTTGGCTTGCCCCTCATTCAGTGTCCTGTCCGAAAGGACGTTCAGCGCAGCAGGGAGGATCGTGACCGATAAGCGTACTCGCCTAGCCCACGACAGCGTTAACTACCTCACATTTCTAAAAATGAATGAGGCATGGATCTCGGAGGAATTCAACACATGTGACCAGTAGACCATGTATATGTCTATAAACAATTTTTTTAATCGAGCACACAGACCTTCTTTCTTCATTTGGCTCACTTCCTTGTCCAAAAAAAGCACACCGTACTATATGCCCGTACCCTCCTGTTTGAAGAGGTTGAGCGGTGTCATATTTCTACTGGGGCTGCTTATTATGAGGGGCTCCCACCATCCCTGTGCTGTGCTGAGATCCTCCTGGGGCTGTACCTCTGCTGTGCATATTATGAGGGGCTCCCACCATCCCTGTGCTGTGCTGACTTCCTCCTGGGGCTGTACCTCTGCTGTGCATATTTTGAGGTGCTCCCACCATCCCTGTGCTATGCTCATTATGAGGGGCTCCCACCATCCCTGTGTTATGCTGACTTCCTCCTGGGGCTGCTTATTATGAGGGGCTCCCACCATCCCTGTGCTATGCTGACATCCTCCTGGGCTGCTTATTATGAGGGGCTCCCACCATCCCTGTGCTATGCTGACATCCTCCTGTGGCTGCTTATTATGAGGGGCTCCCACCATCCCTGTGCTATGCTGACTTCCTCCTGGGGCTGCTTATTATGAGGGGCTCCCACCATCCCTGTGCTATGCTCATTATGAGGGGCTCCCACCTTCCCTGTGCTGTGCATATTTTGAGGTGCTCCCACCATCCCTGTGCTATGCTCATTATGAGGGGCTCCCACCATCCCTGTGCTATGCTGACTTCCTCCTGGGGCTGCTAACGGTGCAGGTGTCAGTGCTGTATATCACGGTGCTGATGTCAGTACTCTCTATCACGGTGCTGCTGTCAGTGCTGTATATCACGGTGCTGGTGTTAGTGCTTTATGTCACGCTGCTGATGTCAGTGCTCTCTATCACGGTGCTGGTGTCAGATGACTCTATCACGGTGCAGGTGTCATTGCTGTATGTCACGCTGCTGATGTCAGTGCTCTCTATCACGGTGCTGTTGTCAGATCACTCTATTACGGTGCAGGTGTCATTGCTGTATGTCACGCTGCTGATGTCAGTGCTCTCTATCACGGTGCTGGTGTCAGATGACTCTATCACGGTGCAGGTGTCATTGCTGTATGTCACGCTGCTGGTGATCATCTCCTGCACCCTCTTCTTTGCCTACCCTGGTCCCTGACCTTCCCTCTCCTCCATTGCCTTCATGCGCTCCACAGTCCTGAATTGTCACAACAATTTCCCATATAAAAAAAGAATGCTTGTAGTTGTCGATCCCGGATTCACCTCATACATGTATTATGTCATTGGCCATGTGGTGGGACTATGTTTGCACAGCTATTAATTATTTTGTGGCTGCAAATTTGACCTGTAGGTTTGCGAAGTTTGCCTCCCATTGAAGTCAATGGGGCCCGCCGCGAACGTTCCGATTCGCGAACTATCGGCCGCGTTCGCGAACTATCGCCCGCGTTCGCGGTCCGCGTTCGCGAAACGTCCCGTTGGAAGTTCGTCCATCACTACTCATTAGACTTGTGCGATTTGTTTCGGCCCGAATACAAATTCAGACAAATTTTTGGTTATTCAGAGATTTGGTTGTATCTGAATCTCTGAATATAATTGTAACAAATAGTAACAAATTTTGTTGAAATTCATAATTTCATTTTGTTTATTCATTTTGTAATGAATTCCAAATTTCCTGAACAATTACAGGTCGGAATAGTTGAAAAATGATCGACCGATTCTAATTCTGTGTGAAGAATAGCTGGTTGTTAGTCAGCGGACTGGCAAGCCGACCACTATGTCCTTTACAACCGATGACTCATCAGCTGTCAGCGGGTTTTCCCACTGACAGCTGAAATGTAAACAAAAGAAAAATGTTTAAAAAAAAATGGTGTGGGGTCCCCCAAAAAACATACCAGACCCTTATCCGAGCATGCAGCCCAGCAGGTCAGGAAAGAGGGGGACGAGCAAGTGCCACACCTCCTGAACCATACCAGACCACATGCCCTCAATATGGGGGGTGCTTTGGGGTGGGGGGATCTGTTTTTGTCCCAATATAACCTAGCATCATGGAGAAATTCATCCTTAACTTCCTAATAGAAGCAATGTAGCCATTAATCAGGGCTCAGCACTCTACTCTCCCTTCTTCCTGTGTACCTGATCTGTGGTTACATTAGAGATTAGAAGTCTGGCAGGCTGTCAGTCATGGAAGGTGGATCAGAATGAAAATACTTCTGCTGAAAACATTGATGATGAATTAATCCACAGTGTCTGCACCTACAGAGATGACTAGGAGCTTATCTGAACATCCTGAGCCCAGTCACTAGATCTAAGCAGGTATGGGCCACCTGACATACTGATCAACATTGACAAATTATCAATCTAACTTTGTGAAAGAGACAAGGAAGTAATCCAGCAGCACAATGAGATATAGATAGAAATGTTTACTGAAATAATATTCAGAAATGCAAATTCATCAGGAAATTACATTCAACAGATATGCTTAACTGCTTAAGGACCGCCCCACATACAGATACTGCGGCAGGGCGACCCTTTAACACAAAGAGAGAGGCAGAACGGTATTCTGTAAACAAGGCAGTAAGGAAGACGTAGATTTTGTGAGAGACACAGATCTCTGTCTTTACCCACAATGTCACAGACCCACTAAAAATCGCTGATTGCCGCCATTACTAGTGAAAAAACTATTGCATACATTTATCCTATAATTTGCACACGCTATAATGTTTGTGCAAACCAATCAATATACACTTATTGGTATTTTTTTTACCAAAAATATGTAACAGAATACATATTGGGCTAAATTGAGGAAGACATTTTATTTTTAAAGCATTTTATTGGATGTGTTTTATAGCAAAACACATCCAGACCTCTGGTATGGATTTCAAGAGGAACCCTGTGCCAAAATAAAAATAACATGGCGTGGGGTTTTCCCAAAATCCATACCAGACCCTTATCTGCCAACCTGGCAGGTTGCAGGAAAAGGGGGGGTGAGAGAGTACCCCCCTTCCTGGACCCTACCAGGCCACATGCCCTTAACATGGGGAGGGTGTTCTGGTGTCCCCCCAGAACACCTTGTCCCCATGTTAATGAGGACAAGGGCCTCTTCCTCACAACCCTTGCTGGGTGGTTGAGGGGTCTGCGGGCGTGGGGCTTATTGGAAACTGGAAGCACCCTTTTAAAAGGGGACCCCCAGATCCCTCCCCCTCTATATTAATGGATATTGGGTACATTGTACCCCTACACATTCACAAAACGTGTGAAAATTGTAAAAATCGCAATTAGTGTATATTGATTGGTTTGCGTAAAAGTTATAGTGTCTACAAAATAGGGGATAGATTTATGGCATTTTTATTATAATTTTTTTTTTACTACTAATGGCAGTGATCTGCAATTTTTATCGGGACTGCGACATTATGGCGGACACTTTTGACACTATTTTGGGACCATTGTCATTTATACGGCAATCAGAGCTACAAATAGCCACTGATTACTGTATAAATGACACTGGAAGGGAAGGGGTTAAACACTAGGGGGTGATCAAGGGGTTAAGTGTGTCCTAGGGAGTGATTCTAACTGTGGGTGGATGGGCTCACAACAACATGACAGAGATCACTGCTCCTGATGATAGGCGCATGGTGCGCGGCGGTCTCAGGCACGCCGGATAGGCGGTAAATTCATGTAGAGGTAAGCACATTTGACTGCCTGTGCCATTCTGCTGATGTATATGTGTGTGTGGCAGTCGGCAAGTATTTAAAATCCATACCAGACCTGAAGGGCCTGGTGTGGATTTTGGGGGACCCCCGCGCCATTTTTTTAAACATTTTATCACGGTTCCCCCTTAAAATCTACACCAGACCTATATGGCCTAGTTTGGATTTTGGGGGGGACCCACACACATTTTTTTATATTCAAAAGGGCCTGGTAATTGAAGTATAAAAATAACGTATAGAACCAGGCAGGACTTCAGTGATGCAGGTTTATTAACAGCTGGGGACATACAGGTTTATGTTCAAAGTATTACAAGATGCAGGTCCCATTTATACAGTTTCTTACAATGCAATCATATTAGGTACAACATGATTGGTTGCTAAGATCTACGTCAATGTAACTAATCATAAATCTGACACCCGTCATACAACCAGACAAATTTATTAATTCCCGGAATTCCTACATGTTTATTAAAATGATTTATAACTGGTTTTGTCTATGGCTTTACCCATTAAAATACTTGTATAGAGACAATATGGCACCCAGTCATGTTAAATCAAACCCTCCTTGTCCTGATAAGACTTTACCAACTCAAGGATAACAGATTTAGGACTTTGAGAAAATGAACTTAACCTCAACAAATGTGTTATATGTCCTACAGTTTTTAAATATACAATCCTATATGTATGTATTCATATATTGGTTTCACAAAAATGTACATGTATTACTTACAAATTATATTTTATATATATATTGTGAGGGGTTCGCTCGGCAGCGGGTGTGTGTGACCCCCTGGATGGGTTCACAACACAAAATCAGGCACAGCAGACAGCGTTGTAGGTGGAAAAAACAAAAGGTGCGGTTTATTTATTCTACATGCAGTGAAAAAATTATAACAGCCAAACAAAAGAAAAACATGAAAATAAATCCTGGTCAGCTTGACCTCTAATTACACACATAGATTTCCTGTCTAACAACTGAGTGCAGCCTTGTGCTGCACCAGTCCCTGTCTCTGTCTCTGTTGTAGAGGTTTGCCACACAAGCGTTAACTCACCGCACAGAACAGGTGTCACACTCCCCAGTCTATACAAACACAAAACTGGTTCCAGGATGGAGCATCTCCCTAAGCATGCTGGGGTTTTTTGTAGAGGTCTTAATGAGCCCACTTACTTCAGCTGGGCTCAATACTCTTCCCCTATAGGACTCCCAGCACTCTCCACTAGTTGTACAAGTCCGCATAAAGCCTGAATCTAGGGCATACATATTTTCCATCCTGGATACAACCTGGTGATTTTACCTGTGTGCTGCCACATACCCCCCCCCCCTCTTGTTTCAACCTTGGGGTTGAAACACAAGCAGTCAGACACGCATGTATCCGCGACAAAGCATCCACATTCCCCATTTTAACACCAAGGCGATGCTTAACTGTAAAGTTAAATTCCTGTAGGGCCAGGAACCACCTATTTACCCTTCTATTGGTCTCCTTGTTTTGAGCCATCCACTTTAAAGGAGCGTGATCAGTCACCAGGTCAAAGTGCCTACATAGCAGATAGTACCGAAGGGAATCTAGAGCCCACTTCACTGCTAAACATTCCTTCTCAATCGTGGCGTAATTTACCTCATGGGACTTCAACTTCCTGCTGAGGTAAATGACTGGGTGCTCTTCCCCGTTCCAGACCTGGGATAACACTGCTCCTAACCCAACGTCTGATGCATCAGTTTGTACAACAAAGTCCTTAGAGAAGTCTGGTGAGTACAACACTGGCTGGCTACATAAGGCTGTTTTTAAGGACTGAAATGCTTCTTCAGCCTCTGGGGACCATTTAACCATGACAGACTCTTTCCCTTTTGTCAAGTTGGTGCCTGAGAAGCAAAATGGGGAATGAATCGTCGATAATAGCCAGCGATTCCCAGAAAGGCTCGTACCTGCTTCTTGCTGTTGGGACGTGGCCAACTCTGTATGGCCTCGACTTTATTGACTTGGGGTTTTATCACCCCCCTCCCAATAGTGTACCCAAGATATTTGGCCTCCTCCTGTCCAATGGTACACTTCTTTGTATTGGCCGTAAACCCAGCTTCCCGGATAGAGTCTAGGACTGCTTGTACTTTTGGCAAATGTGAGACCTAGTCTGTGCTATGGATAATCACATCATCCAGGTAAGCTGCAGCATATTTCTGATGGGGCCTCAGAATCTTATCCATTTTCCACTGGAATGTTGCCGGTGCATTCTGTAACCCAAACGGCATTCTCTTATATTGGAATGCCCCATCTGGGGTTACAAACGCAGTTTTCTCCTTGGCCGACTCGGCCAGGGGAATTTGCCAATACCCTTTGGTGAGATCAAGAGTTGTCATATATCGGGCTGTTCCCAGCTGGTCAATCAACTCATCTATACGCGGCATGGGGTAGGTGTCAAATTTTGTAACTTTATTCAATTGTCGAAAATCGTTACAAAACCGCCAGCTCCCATCAGGTTTGGGCACTAGTACAATAGGACTGGACCAGTCACTCTGGGACTCCTCTATCACACCCAATTCCAGCATCCTTTGAACCTCCCCACGTATTGCCTCCCGTCGGGCCTCTGGTATTCTATAAGGTTTTAGTTTTATCCTTTCTCCTGGTGGGGTGATAATGTCATGCTCTACGCCAGATGTTTGTCCCGGCAGCTCAGAGAAAATCTCTTTGTTACGAAGTACAAACTCTTTAACCTCCTGTTGTTGGGGTTTCGATAAGGTGACTGCTATTCCAACCTCAGGAACTAAGCAATCAGACTGGGCTTGTGACAAAGTCTCTGCGACTAGGGATTCCCTATCCCTCCAGGCTTTCAGCAGATTGACATGATAGATCTGTTCCGGCTTTCGCCTTCCTGGTTGTCTAACCCTGTAGTTCACCTCACTAATTTTTTCAATTACTTTGTATGGACCTTGCCATTTGGCCAGAAATTTGCTTTCAACCGTAGGGACTAGCACCAAGACCCTATCCCCCGGGGAAAAAGTACGGGTCTTGGCCCCACGGTTGTACACTCTCTGCTGTGCTAACTGCGCTTGGGTCAAATGTTCCTTTACGATTGGCATTACCTGTGCAATTCTATCTTGCATCAGGGCGACATGCTCAATCACACTCCTGTGAGGAGAACTCTCATTTTCCCAAGTTTCCTTGGCGATATCCAGCAGCCCTCTTGGGTATCTCCCATAGAGCAACTCGAAGGGTGAGAAACCCGTAGAGGATTGGGGTACCTCCCTAATGGCAAACAACAGATAGGGTATTAGACAGTCCCAATTCTTTCCATCTCTATCCACCATCTTCTTTAACATTTGTTTTAGGGTTTTGTTGAATCTTTCAACCAACCCATCTGTTTGGGGGTGATACACAGATGTACGCAATTGTGTCACTTTGAACAACTTGCATAGTTCTTTCATAACCCGGGACATAAAGGGTGTACCTTGGTCCGTAAGCAGTTCCTTACAAATACCCATGCGGCTAAAAACAAGAGATAGCTCTTTGGCTATGATTTTGGCCGAGGTATTTCGAAGAGGAATTGCTTCCGGATAACGGCTGGCATAGTCCAATATAACCAAAATGTACTGATGCCCCCTAGCGGACTTCATTATCGGACCTACCAAATCCATTGCGATCCTCTCAAAGGGGACCTCAATGATAGGAAGAGGTACCAGCGGGTTACGGAAATGTGGCATAGGTGCCGACTTCTGACACACAGGGCAGGAGGAACAATAATTTTCTGTTTCCTTCATGACCCCAGGCCAATAGGATCTCTGCAGTACCCTCTCTCTGGTTTTCTCGGTCCCCAGATGACCTCCCAGAATGTGCCCATGGGCCAATTCTAACACCAACTTCCTGTAAAGTTTGGGCACCACAAGTTGCTCAATGGTTTCTTCTGCCCTTTGAGCCACTCGATACAGCAGGTCCCTTTCCATAGTGAAGTACGGGTAAGTGCAAGTCTTATCTGGGTTCACTAACTCGCCATCTATTTTCACCACATTTTCCCGTGCCTTTATTAGGGTGGGGTCTTTTAACTGTTCTGTGGCAAAATTTTCCCTGTGAACCTCAAGATCCGAAAACTCCACAGACGGCATGTTTTCATCTGAGGATGTTGGCTCCTCCCCAGTTTCTCGAGTTTCCCCCACCAATACCGACAAGGGAAATTCAGGAGAGTCCTCACCACTCCCAGAGGAATTCTGGTCATCTTCCTGGTCTATAGGGGCACCAGTGGGGGGCTCAGGACAATCCCAGAGTTCCCAGAACTTTAGAAAATCCCTTCCCACAATAGCATCATGTGGTAAGTGAGACACTCACCCCACCTGATGAGAGAGGTTACCTTTGGGGGTCTCAAAAAACACTGAAGTTACAGGATACTCTCGGGTGTCCCCATGCACACAAATAACAGCCACCTTGTTCTTCCCAGAGACCTCTGTAGTAACTAATTCAGCTTTTATCAATGTTACCAGGCTACCTGAATCCAGCAACACATCAACATTTCTACCATTAATACACATTTTACATAAATGTTTCTCAGGTCCCCGAATGGCAGTGCATGCAACTGTCGCAAACAGCGACTGACGTCTCTCCCTTATAAAGTGACATTGCATAGGCTCATCCACAACTGGGCAATTGGCTGCAATATGTCCCTCTTGCCGGCAACGGTAGCAAATAATCTTTTTCGCTGCCTCTTGCAGCATGGGCTTCCTGGGCTGCTCCCGCCAGACCTTAGGTAGAACTCCCACCCTCTCACTCTCTCCACCCTCACCCCTTGGAGTCATCTTACCCTCCACTGGGAATGATCTAGTCTTAGGGTGGAAAGTCCGTGAATCGCTGGAAGAGGTGGTCAGGTTCTCTGTAGCCAAGTACCTCTCAACCAGATCCACAAGTTTATCTGCATTTTCTGGGTCTCCATGGCTTACCCATTTTTGGATGGCAGTAGGAAGAGCTCTCAGGAAACGATCCATAACACCACGTTCCACAATGTTTGGTGCGGTCAAAACCTCTGGCTGCAGCCACTTCCTGCTCAGGTGAATGAGATCATACATTTGAGACCTGGGGGGTTTTCCAACCTGAAAAGTCCAATTATGCACACGCTGAGCCCGGACGGCCAGGGTGACACCCAGCCGTGCCAATATTTCTGTTTTTAGCACCACATAGTATTTTGCTTGGTCAGGCTCTAGGTCATAATAAGCTTTCTGCGATTCCCCAGTTAACAGAGGGGCCACCAGTCCAGCCCATTGCTCCTTAAGCCCCGTACACACGAGAGGACTTATGTCCGACAGACTTCCAAAGGAGTTCCGCCGGAGTTCCGACGGAGTTCTGGCGGACTTTTCGACCGAACGGACTTGGACACACACCATCACACCAAACTCCGACGGAGTCGAACGTGATGACGTACGACTGGATTCGAATAAGGAAGTTCAAAGCCAGTAGCCAATAGCTGCCCTAGCGTCGGTTTTAGTCCGTCGGAGTAGCATACACACGAGCGGATTTTTCGAAGGGGACCGGGTCCGGCGGAGTTCCGTCGGGAAAATTTGAAGCATGCTTCATTTCTAAAGTCCGTCAGACTTTTGCGAAGCTAAAGTCCGTTGCAGCCCACACACGATCGAATAGTCTGACGGACTCAGTCCGTCAGACTTTGGATGTTGAAAAGTCCGCTCGTGTGTACGGGGCTTTAGGCCACTTTTCCCTTTCAGCAGTCCTTTCAAATGTGGTCAAAAACACCTCCGGATCATCCTCTCCAGTCATTTTTGGCAGTAAACGGCTCACACCAAAGGATGCGGTATTAGTGTAACCACTTGCCTCATTGGTCTGCGGACGTTGCTGTATTAACCACTTCAGCTCCGGACCAATAAACATCTTAAGGACCAGAGGTCTTTTTCCAATTTCGCACTGCGCTGCTTTAACTGGTAATTGCGCGGTCATGCAATATTGCACCCAAACAAAATTTGCGTCCTTTTCTTCCCACAAATAGAGTTTTCTTTTGATGGTATTTGATTGCCTCTGCGTTTTTTTTTTTTGCGATATAAATGGAAAAAGAGCGAAAATTTTGAAAAAAAAAGATATTTTCTTCTTTTTGTTATAATAAAAATCGAATAAACTACATTTTAGTCATACATTGAGGGCAAAATTTATTCAGCCACATGTCTTTAGTAAAAAAAATGTCAATAAGCGTATATTTTTTGGTTTGCGCAAAAGTTATAGCGTCTACAAACTAGAGTACATTTTCTGGAATTTACACAGCTTTTAATTTATGACTGCCTATCTAATTTCTTGAGGTGCTAAAATGGCAGGGCAGTACAAACCCCCCCCCAAATGACCCCATTTTGGAAAGTAGACACCCCAAGGAAATTGCTGATGGGTATGTTGAGCCCATTGAATATTTTTTTTTTTTTGTCCAAAGGGATTGAATAATGACACAAAAAAAAATATATTTTTACAAAAAGTTGTCACTAAATGATATATTGCTCACACATGCCATGGTTATATGTGGAATTGCACCCCAAAATATATTCCGCTACTTCTCCCGAGTATGGGGATACCACATGTGTGGGACTTTTTGGGAGCCTAGCCACGTACGGGACCCCGAAATCCAAGCACCGCCTTCAGGATTTCTAAGGGCATACATTTTTTATTTTACTCCTCACTACCTATCACTACTTATCACAGTTTTGAAGGCCATAAAATGCCAAGATGGCACAAAACCTCCCCAAATGACCCCATTTTGGAAAGTAGACACCCCAAGCTATTTGCCGAGGGCCATGTTGAGACCATTGAATATTTTTTTTTGTCCCAAGGGATTGAATAATGACAAAAAAAAAAAAATGTTTACAAAAAGTTGTCACTAAATGATATATTGCTAACACATGCCATGGTTATATGTGGAATTGCACCCCAAAATATATTCTGCTACTTCTCCCGAGTATGGGGATACCACATGTGTGGGACTTTTTGGGAGTCTAGTCGCGCACGGCACCCCGAAAACCAATCACCACCTTCAGGATTTCTAAGGGTGCAAATTTTTGATTTAACTCCTCACTACCTATCACAGTTTCGAAGGCCATAAAATGCCAAAATAGCACAAAACCCCCCAAAATGACCCCATTTTGGAAAGTAGACACCCCAAGCTATTTACTGAGAGGCATGTTGAGTCCATGGAATATTTTTATTTTGCCAAAAGTTGCGGGAATATTACAAACTTTTTTTTTTTTTTGCACAAAGTTGTCACTAAATGATATATTGCTCACACATGCTATGGGCAGAAGTCAAATTACACCCCAAAATAAATTCTGCTGCTTCTCCCGAGTACGGGGATACCACATGTGGGGGACTTTTTGGGAGCCTAGCCACGTACGGGACCCCGAAAACCAAGCACTGCCTTCCGGATTTAAATATAAAATGCTACCAAAAAAACTGTTAGCGATCGCAGGGATCAGGCCTGACTCTGCGATCGCTGCAGTTATGTGTTTAGTGTTTTGTAAGTGACAGTGATCGATCGATACTGCACTTGGGTGGGCTGGGCAGAGGGGCAAAACGCAGGTGCTAGCAGGTATCTGGGCTGATCCCGCTAACAATGCGTTTTTTTGGAACCCTGAACTGCTGGGGACGCTAGTATAGATCTGATCAGATCAGATATTGATCTGTTCAGATTCTATACCACTACGGGAGGTGTATGCTTTGCGCGTGGGTGTTAGCGGTACTGGCACTAACCTAGCGCTGCCTGGGGCGACGCAGACCCTGACCCTAAAACCTAATTGATATCACCCGCCGGGTGATCAGGGGGTTAAACCTTTATTGGGTAATAAATGGTGGGTGCCCTGATGCTATAAAAAGCAAACTAACCAGAGTCACCCGTAACACTGATACGGTGATCAGTGGTGAAAGGGTTAACTAGGGGCAATCAGGGGGTTCAAATTTTTATTAGGTAGTATATGGGGGTCCCTGGCGCTATATAAAAACCTGACGGGGAACCTAAATAACTAACTGGCTAACCAGCGTCACCAGTGACACTTATACTGTGATCGCTGGTGAAAGGGTTAACTAGGGGCAATCAGGGGGTTAAAAACATTATTGGGTAGTATATCGGGGTACCTAGCGCTATAAAAACCTGGCGGTGAACCTAAAAAAATAGCTAGCTACCTAGCGACAGTAGCGACACTGATGCAGCGATCAGAAAAATGATCGCTTAGTGACACTGGCAAAAGGGGGTGAAAGGGTTAACTAGGGGCAATCAGGATGTTAAAACCATTATTGGGTAGTATATCAGGGTACCTAGCGATATAAAAACCTGGCGGTAAACCTAAAAAAATAAGTAGCTACCTAGCGACAGTAGCAACACTAATGCAGCAATCAGAAAAATGATCGCTTAGTGACAGTGGCAAAAGGGGGTGAAAGGGTTAACTCTAGGGGCAATCAGGATGGTAAAACCATTATTGGGTAGTATATCGGGGTACCTAGCGCTATAAAAACCTGGCGGTGAACCTAAAAAAATAACTAGCTACCTAGCGACAGTAGCGACACTGATGCAGCGATCAGAAAAATGATCGCTTAGTGACACTGGCAAAAGGAGGAAAAAGGGTTAACTAGGGGCAATCAGGATGTTAAAACCATTATTGGGTAGTATATCGGGGTACCTAGCGATATAAAAACCTGGCGGTGAACCTAAAAAAATAACTAGCTACCTAGCGACAGTAGCAACACTAATGCAGCGATCAGAAAAATGATCGCTTAGTGACAGTGGCAAAAGGGGGTGAAAGGGTTAACTAGGGGCAATCAGGATGTTAAAACCATTATTGGGTAGTATATCGGGGTACCTAGCGCTATAAAAACCTGGCGGTGAACCTAAAAAAATAACTAGCTACCTAGCGACAGTAGCGACACTGATGCAGCGATCAGAAAAATGATCGCTTAGTGACAGTGGCAAAAGGGGGTGAAAGGGTTAACTAGGGGCAATCAGGATGTTAAAACCATTATTGGGTAGTATATCGGGGTACCTAGCGATATAAAAACCTGGCGGTGAACCTAAAAAAATAACTAGCTACCTAGCGACACTAGCGACACTACTGCAGCGATCAGAAAAATTATCGCTTATTGACACTGGCAAAAGGGGGTGAAAGGGTTAACTCTAGGGGCAATCAGGGGGTTAAATCTTTATTGGGGGTGATAGGGGGCTACCCTGGACCTAACACTAACTGCCCTGACAGTTTTTACTTTTACAACTGACACTGAATGCATTGATCAGTAAAGAAATGATCAATGCAATCAGTGACACTGTGACTGGGGGGGGATCGGGGGGCGATCGGGGGGGTTTGTGTACCTGTGTGTACCTACATGTCAGTGTAGTGTTGGTGCACACTTACTATTAGTCTTCTCCTCGTAGTCCAGTCAAAAAGACCGCCCCGAGGAGAATGACATCACTTCCTCCTTCCTGTGTAAACAATACACAGTGGGAGGAAGTTCGTCATTGGCCAGGAGCGATCCAGAGGGGGTGGCCGAAAACCAACGGCCATTTCCTCATCACGGATCGCTGCTGGAGGGAAACGGACCACCGTATCCAGCGGGAGGGGGTCCGATCGGACCCCCCACCTGCTGGAAGGCAGGCACGTAGATCTACGTGATTGTGCCTGCCTGTGCCATTCTGATCACGTATAATGGCAATACGGCGGTCCTTAAGTGGTTAATGTCTCTATTTGCTGTTGAAAACTCTGCTCTTGCTTCTGCGACAGGTCTATGAAGCGGGCTGGGCTTGTTGCTGAGCTTCCAGACTCTGCTGCAAAGTTGCATTTGTCTGCTGCTGATTTGCATTTGCCTGCTGCTGGGCTTGTTGCTGAGCTTCCAGACTCTGCTGCAAAGTTGCATTTGTCTGCTGCTGAGCTGCAAGGCTCTTTTGTAAACCAGCATTTGTTTGCTGCTGATTTGCATTTGCTAGAGCCATCTGTCTCAGTATCTCCTCCATGCTGGCCTTAAAAAAAAAAACTGCCCGCATTCTCCACCAACTGTGAGGGGTTCGCTCGGCAGCGGGTGTGTGTGACCCCCTGGATGGGTTCACAACACAAAATCAGGCACAGCAGACAGCGTTGTAGGTGGAAAAAACAAAAGGTGCGGTTTATTTATTCTACATGCAGTGAAAAAATTATAACAGCCAAACAAAAGAAAAACATGAAAATAAATCCTGGTCAGCTTGACCTCTAATTACACACATAGATTCCCTGTCTAACAACTGAGTGCAGCCTTGTGCTGCACCAGTCCCTGTCTCTGTCTCTGTTGTAGAGGTTTGCCACACAGGCGTTAACTCACCGCACAGAACAGGTGTCTCACTCCCCAGTCTATACAAACACAAAACTGGTTCCAGGATGGAGCATCTCCCTAAGCATGCTGGGGTTTTTTGTAGAGGTCTTAATGAGCCCACTTACTTCAGCTGGGCTCATTACTCTTCCCCTATAGGACTCCCAGCACTCCCCACTAGTTGTACAAGTCCGCATAAAGCCTGAATCTAGGGCATACATATTTTCCATCCTGGATACAACCAGGTGATTTTACCTGCGTGCTGCCACTATATATATATATATATATATATATATATATATATATATATATATATATATATATATATATATATATATATATATATAAAAATATATATACATATATACATACATACACACATACACACACACACACACACACACACACACACACGTCTACAAATACAAAGCTAACTGCTTTATTCAATATTGTCTAATTATTAACCACTTGACAACTGGGCACTTAAACCCCCCTACTGCCCAGACCAATTTTCAGCTTTCGGTGCTCTCACACTTTGAAGGACAATTACTCAGTCATGTAACACTGTACCCAAATTCATTTTTTGTCCTTTTTTTCCCACAAATAGAGCTTTCTTTTGGTGGTATTTGATCACCTCTGGGTTTTTTATTTTTTGTGCTATAAATGAAAAAACAACAGAAAATTTGGAAAAAAACAAATTTTTCTTTGTTTCTGTGATAACATTTTGAAAATGATTAATTTTTCTTCATACATTTTGGCCACAATTTATACTGCTACATATCTTTGGTACAAATAACCCAAATTGGTGGATATTATTTGGCCTTTGTGAAAATTAGAGAGTCTACAAGCTGTGATGCAAATCATACAAAATTGATCACACCTGTTGTACTGGTGGCCTATCTTATTTTTTGCGACCCGAACAAGCCAGAAAGTAAAAATACCCCCAAGTGACCCCCTTTTTTGGAAGTAGACATTCCAAGGTATTTAGTAAGAGGAATGGTGAGCTTTTTGATAATGTATTTTTTTCCCACAATTTTTTGCAAAATGAAGATTTTTTTTCCACAAAATTGTCATTGTAATAGGTTATTTCTCTCACTTGGCATGTGTATACCACAAATAATGCCCAAAAATAAAATTCTGCTACTCCTGCTGAGTATTACGATACCACATGTGTGGGACTTTTCCACAGCCTGGCCACATAGAGAGGCCCAACATGCAGGGAGCATCTTCACGTGTTCTAGGAGCATAAATTACACATCTAACTTGTTGAATACCTATTACACTTTTGAAGGCCCTGGAGCACCAGGACAATGACATGTGACACTGACGTGGCACTGATGACAGATTGCACTGATACGTGGCACTGATGTGGCACTGATGACAAATGCCACTAATACGTGGCACTGATGACACGTGACACTGATGACAGATGGCACTAATATGTGGCACTGATGACAGATGGCACTTATACATGGCACTGATGACATGTGGCACTAATATGTGGCACTGATGACACATGGCACTAATACGTGGCACTGATGACAGATGACACTAATATGTGGCACTGATGACACGTGACACTGATGGCAGATGGCACTGATACCTGGCATTGATGACACGTGACACTGATAACAGATGGCACATGACACTGACAGGTGGCACCAATGACAGATGGCACTGATACATGGCACTGATGACAGATGGCACTAATATGTGGCACTGATGATGCGTGACACTGATATGCCACTGATGACAGATGGCACTATGTGGCACTGATGACATGTAGCACTGATGTGGCACTGATTACAGATGGCACTTATACGTGGCACTGATGACAGATGGCACTTATATGTGGCACTGGGGACAGATGGCACTGACAACAGGTGGCACTGGGGACAGATGGCACTGATGACAGGTGACACTGGGGAGAGAGGCCCTGATGACAGATGGCACGGGGCAGATGGCACTGACAGGTGGCAGTGGGGGCAGATGGCACTGACAGGTGGCAGTGGGGACAGATGGCAGTGGGGACAGATGGCAGTGGGGGGCAGTGGGGACAGACGGGCACTTTATTTTTGTTTTTTTATTTTTTATTTTTTCCACTAAGTGCTGCATCTCCCAGCGGTTCATCTCTCCCTCCTCACACGCTGTCTCTGTGTGAGGAGGGAGAGCCGGCGATGAGAGATGATCTCATATGTTTACATATGAGATCATCTCTCATTGGACACGCCGATCGCGCTGTAAACGGCCGCTGTGATTGGCCATTTACAGCGATCTGTGACTGGGGACACGGCCAGCACAGAACTTCCCTGATGCACGCCCGCGGCGGCGCGCAGAGGGGAAGTAAACAGGAGGACCTCCAGGGACGCCCTCCCGGCAGTTAGCATCCGTGCTGTAGCCGTCTTTTAGCTATAGTGCGGTGCAACGTGCTTAATACATACATACATACACAGTGTTCTCTTATTCAATGTATTTTAACATAATTACTTTTTTAAGATATTTTATCACTTATTCTTGACAATGTTTATTTACTACCTTTAAGGAATGTTATCTTATCTTACAAAAAATTAACTATCCTAATGAACTTTCACCCAGTAAAAATATCAGCATGAAGCAGAGAGGTCATCTAATGTTCAACATTTAAAAATGTAGACTATCTATATTTATGGAATAACATGGTATACATTAATAAAGATTAATAACTATTGCTTTACTATCGAATAATAATATTAATAAGACCACTATATAATAATAATAATAATAATAATAATATGAATATGAATATGAATATGAATAATAGTAATATGAATAATAATATTAGCAATAAAACATATGCAGATGAATATAAATAACATAACATATATTGGTTAATACGAAATCCCACTACATAATGGACTGGGGGGAACCCATAACGTTTTTTCAATGATGTTTATGTATATTGCCGATATCTGGCAATACATTACAGCCGCAAGCAGTTTTAACCCCTTCCTGACTGCCACACACCGATATATTTCAGCAGAATGGCATGGGTGGGCAAAAGGGTGTACAGGTATGTTGCATTGTGGGCATCACTGCTGGGTGCCCGTGATCATGTCACAGAGCAGAAGAAGAGGGAGATGCCTTTGTACACAAGGCATTTCTCCGTTCTGCCTAGTGATATAATAGAGATCACTGCTCCCTGACATCAGGAGAAGTGATCACTGTCATATGAGTAGTAGCCCATCCCCCCACAGTTAGAATCACTCCCTAGTACACACCTAACTCCTTGATCGCCCCCTAGTGTTTAACCCCTTCTCTGCCAGTGTCATAAAAATCGCAGACTACCGCCATTACTACTAAAAAAAAAAAATAATAAAATTGCCATAAAACTATCCCCTATTTTGTAAACGCTATAACTTTTGCACAAACCAATTAATAAACGCTTATTGCATTTTTTTTAACAAAAATATGTAGAAGAATATGTTTATTAATAATTGTTTATATACTTTTGGGGGAAATTTATTAAAGCAAAAAGTAAAAAATATTGTGTTTTTTTTTCAAAATTGTCACTCTTTTTTTGTTTATAAAAACCTCAGAGGTTATCAAATACCACCAAAAGAAAGCTCTATTTGTGGAGAAAAAAAGAATGTCAATTTTGTTTGGGTGCAACGTCGCACGACCGCGCAATTTTCAAAAAGCGGCGCAGTGCTGAATCTCACGAAATGCTCTGGTCAGGAAGGGGGTAAATCCTTCCAGGGCTGAAGAAGTTAAATGATATTTTTTCCTTACAAATGTAATTTGACTGCTCTCATTCATAAAACGATGTACCATGTAAGCAGCCTTACATAGTGTGGGGCGTGGACTCAGCCCCTGAGCCATGATTGGCCAAAGGCACCTTGCCTTTGGCCAATCATGGCTCTCACAGCAGAGCACTTTGTGATTGGCCAAAGCATGCAGGTAAGGTGCATGCTTTGGCCAATCGGCAGCCGTCAATGCACTGCAATCTCACAGTGCATTGACGGTCTCGCCATTGATTATGGGGCGTTCCGTAGGCTCCCAAATTTCCCGTGAATGCCCCATAATGTTCGGTATTCAGCGAATGGGCAAACACCCGACTTGAACATTGGGCTCGTCCCTATTAGATAGGTCAGGTACTGATGTTGGATGAGAAGACCTGACTCACAATCAGGCTGAGGTCAGGACTATGTTCATGACATTTGAGTCCCTCCACACCAAACTTATCATCACAATCCATGTCTTTATGGAGCTGGATTGATTTGTGCTCAGGGAGACAGTCATGCTGGAACAGAAAAGGTTGACAGAAAACAATTGCCTACATATACTGTAGAGCAGGGATGTCAAACTCAATTTCATTGGCGGCCATATCAGCACACAGTATGGAGTATGGTTGTGTCTAAAGGTCCAGTTGTGTCTGAGGTGTTCTATGTACAGAGTTCAGGGTTAACCACCTCAGTACACTTACACCCCATTCCTGCCCAGGCCATTTTTCATCTTTCAGTACTCTCACACTTTGAATAACAATTGCACAGTCATGCTACACTCTAACCCTGTGATTTTTTTATCATTTTAGTCACACAAATAAAATTTTCTTTTGATAGTATTTAATCACTCCTGGTTTTTTTTTTTACCAAACATTTTGAAAAAAGGTTTTCTTAGTTTGTCAGTAAATTCTGTAAATAAGTACTGTAATTTTTCTCCTTCACTGATGGGCACTGATAAGCTGCACTGATGGGCACTGATGAGCTGTCGCTTATGGACACTGGTTAGGTGGCACTGATGAGGAGGCATGAATATGCCGTACTTATGGGCACTGATATGTGTCACTGATGAGCACTGATTGGCAGAACCGATGGGTGGCAGTGGTGGGCACCGGGCACAGATAGGCAGCACTGATGGGCACAGAAAGGTGGCACTGGTGGGCACAGATAGGTGGCACTGATGGGTGGTACTGATGGGCATTGATGGGTGGCATTAATGGGTGGCAGTGATGAACATTGATGGGCAGCAGTGATGGGCATTGATGGGCAGCACTGATAGCCAGCACTGACTGGCATCACTCATGGCCACTGATTGCTGGCACTTGTGGGCAGTGATTTCTGGCACATGTGGGCACAGATTGTTGCCAGATGTGGGCACTGGTTGTCACTGATTGCTGGCAGTGGCATCAGTGACATTGCTGGCATTGATGGCACTTAATTGTAATCAGGGCACTGATGACACCGCCCAGCCTTCATTTGACGGTAGTCGGGAGGGAAGTGTGTTACATAGAGAATTCAGAGTTGACGGTGTCCAATTCACTGTCCAGTGGACAGGGCAGTCACAGTACTTTGCTTGTGCATGCTAGGGGGCATGTAAGAGCAAGAAAATATTGAAGTTCTAATATAACATCCAATCCTGTAACATCCACCTTCCATCCACTTATGTAATAATAGGCAGACAGAAGGCCGTCAATGTACCCAAAATATCATAATGCTGATAATAATGACATTCATAATGATGACAATGATGATGGTAGAAATCTGACTTGTTTAATCTGATCTACAGCATTATACATTCAATCAATGTGTTACATTTGCAGCATTCTCTTCCCCAGCATTGTTTCCTTTGTATTCAGTTCAGGTTTGAAAAGTAAAATGTAGAGTTTTGGAGAAAACATACACAATAATATTCCAGCACTGGAGGTCAGTATGGCGAATATCTCCACAGCCACCATGTATTTCCCTCTGGTGCTCAGATAGGCCGGGATCATGGCAATCCAGACACTGCAGAACACCAGCATGCTGAAGGTGATGTACTTGGCCTCATTAAAACTGTCCGGTAATGTCCTCACCATGAAAGCCAGAACAAAACTCACAGCTGCCAGAAACCCCATATAACCCAACATAGAGTAGAACCCGATAACTGACCCTTCATTACACTGAATGAGGATCTTCCCAGGATAGGAGTCCATGTCATACTCCTGAAATGGTGGAGAGATGGACAACCAGAGAATGCAATTCATAACCTGAATGGATGAGCAGAATAACATGACTGTATTGGGAAGTTTGACTCCCACCCATTTTCTACAAGAGCTTCCAGGTCTGGTGGCTTTAAAAGCAATGAAGACCATGATGGTTTTGGCTAGGATAGAAGATGCTGAGATGGTGAAGGGAATTCCAAAAGTGACTTGTTGCAGCATACAGGTAATATCCACAGGACGGCCAAGGAACAGGAATACAGAAAGGAAGCTCAGTATGAGGGAGAGGAGCAGAATGAAGCTGAGGTTCCGGTTATTGGCTCTGACTATGGGAGTGCTCCGAAACCAAACAAATAGTCCAAGTATAAGGAGAGATGTTGTAGCAAATATGACTGAAGTTATAGAAAACAATAAAACTAGAATATCCTCCTCATATGATAAATACTCGATGACCTTGTCAATACAAATATTTTTAGCTTTGTTAGGCCATTCATTTTCAGGACATTTCTTGCAGAGTTCACTGTCTGTAGAGTAAAAATACGTGAAAATAACATTAGGCACGGTAGGTATTTGACAGTATTAAATATTTATTTCTGTATTTTTCCTTAACCCTTTGACCTCCAGAAGATTTACCCCCTTCATAACCAGGCCATTTTTTGATCACCTCTGTGTTTTTTTTTGTGCTATAAACAAAAAAAGACCAAAAATCTTGAAAAAATAAAAAAAATGCTTTCTGCTTCAAAACACATTCAATATATATATTTTTTTTAATTTGAATTTCTTCATAAATGTAAGCCAATATGTATTCTGCTACATGTTCTTGGTAAAAAAAAAATAACAAAAAATATCCCAATAAGCGTATATTGATTGGTTTATGTGAACTGTGGTATACAAACTGTGGTATATATTTATAGAATTTTTATTTTATTTTATTTCATTTCTTTATACTAGTAATGGCAGAGATCATTGACTTATAGAGGGATGTGATTGTGGGGGACAATCTGACACTAACTGACACTTTTGACACTTTGGGAAAACCAGTGACACTAATACAGTAATCCACGCTAAAAATATGCACTGTCAATGTACTAATGACACTGGCTGGGAAAGGGAGATAAAAGGGTTATCTGTGTGCCTAGCCAGTGTTTTTTGTACTGTGTGCTACTTTTACTAGGGAAATAGTTGCGATAATTGAGCTGCTTTATAGTATGTAGAAAAATCTGGAAATCTTTATGTAGCCTAGGTTTTATTTTCCCCCAAGTGAATTGTGTTACTTTTTGTTGAATCAGTCTGAGAAAATAAGCGGGAATATTATGAATTGGGAGTGTTCTAAAAAAAAAAAAATTTCGGAAGAATAGACATTTTTATAATGTTAATTTTTCCAAACCATGATATCGGTAGTGATGACCAATTAGATAACAAAGTTGTAATATTTTTCAATAGAGCTGGGTAATTAGCTGCAAATAAATCCGAGTGGGGTTAGAAGTAAGTTGGATACCCAAATATGGAAGGCTATGATCTACCCACTTAAAGGGTAATGAATTTTGTAAAGATTGTTTATCCTTTTCGTCGAGCGAGATATTTAATGCTAAAGATTTTTGGGTATTAACTTTAAGGCCTGAGACAAGTGAAAATTCAAGTAATACAACCATAAGGTTTGGGGCAGAAACTTGTGGTGAGGATAAAAAAAGGAGAACATCGTCCACGAATAAGCACATTTTGTGATTAAAGCTGCCCAATTCAATACCAGTCATTGTAGGTTCCATCCTAATCCTTTGTGCTAGGGGTTCAATGAGTAGTGCAAATAGTAAGGGCGAGAGTGGGCATCCTTGGCGAGTCCCTCTCTGTATATTAAACTCTGATTTGTACCCTGCATATTTAATATAGGCTTTGGGGTCATGACATAGTGCAGAAATCCATTGTAAAAAATGAGGGTCAAAGCCCCATTTGTTGAGGGTATAGTTCATATGTGACCATAATATCATATCAAATGCTTTCTTAATGTCTAGAGAGAGAAAACAAGTGGGAATACGACGTGTTTACTGGCATGTGACTTGGGATGAAACCTACTTGGTCGCGGTGTATAAGGTTGCCTATAATTCTGTTTAATCCATTTAAACTAGAATTTTGGCTAAAATGTCCGAATTTAATAAACAAATAGGGTGATAATTAGACCAAATTGAATCGTCTGTATGTGGTTTAGGGAGCATTCAAATGATTGCGGTCAGGGTCTCTCTCCTAAAAGAATGGCCTTCCAAGAGGGAATTGAAAGTATTTGTCAAAACTGGTAATAAGATATCTGTAAATGTTTTATAGTAAAGAGCAGGGCACTTTCGGCCGGATGTGATCGCGGCAGCAGCAGCATCTCACAGCTCCGTTACTCCGTCAGCCATCCGACCGCTGTGGAGCGAATTCTGCACCCGACAGGTATCCCACTGGCTAGGGGAAACTGACCAGCATCTGAGGATGCCTTCATCGGCCGCTAAGAGAGCCGCCAAGGCTAGCAGCACCCCGCGGAAATCCACTGCCACACTGAGCATGGAGGCTGGCCCCTGCCCCCGCCATCTTGTCTTCTCCGCCGAGGTCACAGCATGCCGCGCTCCAGGAGGGGGGGTGGCGCAGCTTCAGGAGGCAGAGGGAATCCTCCACGGCCATGCACATTCCTCTGGCATAAAAGTGACAGATATTACCCGACCTATCCTTGAGGCAATCAACGCCAGCAAGGCAGAACTCATGGGGCGTATTGACCACCTATCATCTGAATGCACCCTGATCAGGCATGACCTGGACAAGATTAGGGGCCGCTTGAGCACAGTGGAGACAAGGGTGTCAGCAGTGGAGGACGCATCCCATGATTATGGAGCCCAGTTGGCAGAGCTCAGGGACCAGGTCAGGTCCCTACAACACAAGGCTATTGACACTGAGGACCGCCAGAAGTGTAATAATGTCAGAGTGGTGGGGCTCCCCGAGGGGGCGGAAGGTGATCAGCCCTCTCAGTTTGCAGAACAATTTTTTAAACAGCTTCTGTCCCTACAAGAGGTGTCCTCTGCATATGTGGTCGAAAGGGAGCACCGAGTCCCCACTGGCAGATGTCACCCTGGTGCGTTCCCTCGCCCTTTCCTGGTTCACTTCTTGAACTTTTGTGACCACGACATGATCCTGTCCAGTGCCAGGAGACTGCCGGAAATGCGCCATGAAAATGCAAAGATTATTCTATTTCCAGACTTCTCTGTGGCCACGCAACAGAAAAGAAGATCTTTTAATGACATCAGAAGATGCTTAAGAGAGAAGGAGATCAAGTATAGCATGTTGTACCCGAGTAAACTCCGAGTTCAATATAAAGGATCGGTGAGGTTTTTTGATCACCCGGAGGAAGCCGTTGACTGGATGGATAAAGAGTTTGGAAGGTAAACTCCTCAACTACAGAGGCGTGGTGAAGGGGTCCCATTCTACATTGGGGGGGGGGTTTCTTACATCTGATTTGGGCCTAGTGGATTGACAATGGATTGGCGATATTTGACGTGGAGGAACCCTTACCACCTGCTGTTGCTGCACGGTTGATGGGGTCCTGGGGTTAGTGTGTTCCCATGCTGTTTTGCCCATGGTTCGGACTAAAGGGACGGGGGTACGGGGGTGGGGATGTGGTGCTACCTCCTGGACTTTTCTGCCGGGGTTGCATGTTCTGCCACTCTGGGTGTCCTTCTCAAACCGGGGGCTTTTTGGTTAACGTGGCACCCTGTCCCCAACCCCCTTTCCTGTGCCGGACTCCTACAGGACCCCTTTACCATTTACTGCACATGATATCTGTCCAATGACTGATTGCTATGCTGGGCCAGTAACTAGTCTCTGGTCGGTGCTACTGTCGGGCCTGGCTCCCGTATTGCTGATCGGAGCATGTGAAGACTCTACGGAACCAGCTAAGGAACTGCCGGACTTTTGATTAGTGCGGCGGGAGTTCAAAGTGACAGTTATGGTCACGTTTTTTGGTTTTGGGAGTAAGCTTAATACCGGACAAGTTGGGGTGGTTTCTGGTACACAAGAATGGGTGGGTTTTTTTGGGGTCACAGCTCGATACAGGGATGTAATTGATGCTAAAGTTGTCTTAGTGATGTTGTTACAAACCTTGTGGGAGAGTCACCTCCCGCCACTTGGGTCATGCTGGCTGGCCATAGTAGCCACTTTTGATAATGGCGGATGAGTTGAGAATTGTGTCTTGGAACGTTCGAGGCCTTAACCACAGACTTAAGAGGGCCTCAGTGTTCCAATTTCTTAAAGTTTCTAAGCCGCACCTGGTTCTCCTGCAGGAAACACACTTGGACGGGAGTAGCGTCCTTGCTCTGCGCAGGCCGTGGATACAGAGGACCTTTCATTCCAATTATTCCACGTTTGCGAGAGGGGTTTCCCTCCTGGTCAGCAAGAGTGTGCCCTGCGTGATCCATCAGGTTATGTCTGATCCAGATGGGAGATATGTGGTGCTTGTTCTGGATGTTTTCCATAGGCAAATAGTGGTGGTGAATGTATATGTGCCCCCCCCCCCCCATTTCACTCAAAAGTGTTATATGAATTATTGACCAGGCTTGCACCATATGGCCATCTCCAGACTATATGGCTGGGGGATTTCAATGCCGTTCTTGATGCAGCTTTGGACTCCTCCAATCCGGGCAGGGGGGACTCTGCCGGACTAGTTGGCTGGAGCTCTGTGGCGGGGTTGACGGAGTTGTGGCGCTGGCGGCATTCGTTAGACAGATACTACTCGCACATACCGACCACCCACAGGTCTTCAGACAGAATTGATCTGGCCTTTGGGAATAATGTGTTGTTGCCGTATGTGTCTGAGACCTCATATCTGGCGGGGGGGTTGACTGATCACAATCCTCTGGTGGTCACCCTAACTTTTGGGAAGGAGAGGAGGAGGTGTGGTTGGCGGGTCTCCCCGGGCTGGATACAGAATGGAGGGGTCTCTGCCCAGGTGGGTAACGCTATGCTATCCTACTGGACAACTAATGATGGCACGGCTGACCCGGGAATAGTATGGGACGCCTTCAAAGCGGTAGCACGGGGTGAGTACATATCGGCCATTAAAGTTGCACGGACAACAGATAGAGAGGAGGTCGAGGAGTTGGCACTACGTGAAAGGCAGGAGGCAAAGGCACATGCAGACTCCCCAACAGGGGACTCGTATGGGGCCTTACTGGAGGCTAGCAGAGCTCTGTCTCTACATTTTACCGGACAAGCCAGGGTGGAGTTGACAAGGAATGCTCAGACAGTGTTTGCGGAGGGAGATAAAAACGGGAAACTCTTGGCAATGCTGGTGGCGGATCACCCTCCCCCTACGTGTATACCGGCGGTTTGGGGCGGGGGGGAACTTGGTAACTGATCCTGAACAGATTATGCAAGAATTCGTGTCTTATTACTCTAAGCTGTACTCTCCCATCCCTTCCTATGATCCTGTGGCCTTGGGGGCCCTGCTGGAGACCCTCCCGATTCCACAATTGTCCACTGAAGACAGAGATCTTCTGGATGCTAAAATAACGCTTAAAGAAATCCAAGGGGCAATATTCACATTCCCCCCTAACAAAGCCCGGGTCCGGATGGTTTTCCAGCGGAGTTCTACAAGGCCAATGTGGAATTATTAGCTCCCAGACTTAATTTACTTTTGGACTATTGTCATGACCATGATACTCTCCCACACTCCATGCTAGAGGCCTATATGGTCCTTCTACTGAAACCAGGCAAAGATCCTACAGAGTGTGCGTCTTATAGACCGATAGCGCTGCTAAACATGGATCTTAAAATCCTTACCAAAATACTGGCCACTAGGCTGGCTACTGTACTTCCCTCGGTAGTTAATATTGATCAAACAGAATTTATGCCGGGTAAGTCTACTGACACGAATTTAAGACTTTGGTTATTTACCCACTTACAGATTCCCTCGCCGGCGGATGCGTCGAGGGTGGTGGTCTCGGTAGATTTTGAGAAGGCCTTCGACTCTGTGGACTGGCTCTACATGTCACATGGTGTTGAAGGCCCTGGGTTTCGGCCTTCAGTTTAGAAAATGGGTGTCTATGTTATACCGGTGTCCGAAGGTGGCTATCAGAGTGGGCTCCTCATTATCTGATTTTTTTGAGGTAGGTAGGGGGACCCGACAGGGTTGTCCCTTATCCCCGTTTTTGTTCGTCCTGGCTCTTGAACCACTGGCGATCGCCCTGCGCACTTCTTCCGAGATTAATCCCATTACAGTTGGTACTATCCACGAGACCTTAGCGCTTTACGCAGACGATATGCTGCTTTTTCTAAATGACCCGGGGGCATCGCTGAGGGCGGCACTACAAGTTATCGACCACTTCACTATTTTCTCTGGGCTAAGGGTGAATTGGAGTAAATCCTCTATCTTGCCGATAGACCCGGGGGCCAAGGGGAGGGAGGATCCCATGCTACCGTTACAATGGGTTGAGTCTATGAAATATCTAGGTGTTTGAATTACAGCCAATGTCCGGGACTATATGTCTCTGAACTTATTTCCTCTGCTTCAGTTACTTAGGAAAAAGGTGCAGGCCTGGGCCAGATTGCCGTTGTCCCTTGCTGGGAGAATTAGTCTTCTTAAGATGAAATTTCTCCCGATTATTTTGTATTTCCTTAGGCATGCTCCTGTGTGGGTCCCAAAGTCTTATTTTAAGAAAATCAATAGCATTATCACATCTTACATTTGGGCCCCCGGGTCCCCGAGGGTGGGCATTGGAACGCTGCAGGAACCAACTGACCAGGGAGGATTGGCACTGCCCAACTGTCACAAATACTATATAGCCGGCCAGCTGGTATTCACACATAGATGGCCGACGACTGATGAGAGGGATGCAGTGACCGTGCTGGAAGCTGCTCAGTTGGGCTCCCTGGAGAGTCTCAGGTTCGCCCTGTTCAGAGGTCTCCGGTCGGATCTTCCCTTAACGGAAACAATGAAGGCCACCATTAAGGCCTGGGGGGTAGCGGTCAAGTTGGCATGCCCGTCTTATCGGGGGTGAACCCCACGTTGCCCCACTTCTATAGCTTACCGGATTCTATGCTTTGGGTGACAAAAGGTATTAAGACGGTACAGGACATTACCACTTTTGGGGAGCTGCTCACGTTCCCTCAATTGCAGGTGAGACATGACCTCCCCAATGGGTACTTGTTTAGATATTTGCAGATTCGGCATACTTTTCAGGCTCAGTTTCGTGTGATGAGAGCGGAGTCGGTGCCCTCCTCGCTTGAGACTCCGGAGTGAGAGTCTGGTTAAGCCTATCTCGCTCACGTACAAAGCAATGTTTGCATCCACACCTTTAGCGATTGTTAAATGCAGGGACAGATGGGCAGTTGAGGTCCCGGAGGTAAGGGGGGAGGACTGGGACTCTCTATGGGCCCAACCATTTAGACACTTGGTGTCCGCACGAGATATGCTGATCCAGTTCAAGTTCCTACACAGGAGCTACTATACCCCAGCCAGACTACACAAGATCTACCCGACCATATCTACGGAGTGCTGGCAGTGCACTTACGCACCCGCAGATGCGGATCACATCTTCTGGGGGTAGTTAGTTGTACCATGTTAGATAGTTCAGCGGCCGGTTGGCTGGGATGGATGCCTCCAGTTGAGGCGTCCACTGTTTGTATTGTATGCTTTACGTGAAAACAATAAACAGAATTTAAAATAAATAAATAAATAGTAAAGAGCAGAAAATCCATCAGGACCAGGCCTCTTATTCAGTTTCACATTTTTTTATAACTTCAGATACCTCTATAATAGACACGGATTCCTCCAACATTTCCAGTTGTGTTTTAAATAATGCAGGTAATGATATATGAGAGAAAAAAATTCAGTCGCTTTAGATGGATCCAACTCATTGTCAGAAGAGTATAAATTATTTAATTGTGTTTTAAATTTTTGTAAGATTTTCAATGGGTTGTTTGTGTATATCTCTCTGAAAATTTTTAGACGAATATGTTTGGTTGGATTATGGCAAGATTTTAGTGCCCGGGCTAATAGCGTATTTGGATAATTTGCATTCATATAAAAGTTATGTTGCAATCTTTTGATGGTTTCAAAAGTGTGGCAAAGGGCTTTTCATTCTCTATTGAATACATTAGCTTGCTGTAAACATATGGCACAAAGAACAGGTTTGTGTGCTTCCCATAAAGTGGTTGGAGAGATGTCGGGTGTAGAATTATGCTATAGATAATCTTTAAGTGCAATTTCAATATTGTTTTTATGAACTGGATTTTTGAGCAGAAAGTCTCTTAATAGCCGTGTTGGGTCTCTTTTTTGGGGAGGGATTATGGAGGCTATAGTAATGTAAATTGCACTGTGGTCAGACCAAGGAACGGGGACAATTTTTGAAGATGTGATTTCTGGTATCATACCCGTGGACAAAAATATATGGTCTATTCTATAAAATGAATGGTGAGGGTATAAGTAATGTGTATACTGTCTATTGGTAGGATTCAATTCTCGCCAGGAATCTACTAAATTATGTTATGCGATTAGCTTTGAATAAGATTGTCTGTCAGATCTATGGGTTTGTGGAATTGGTGATTTATCTAAAATGGAAAAATGGTCTGATTAGAATCTCTTCATAAAATTATAGTACCTATTTTATGGTAGTCTATTGTTTGTAATAAATGGGAGAGAAAAGAGTTAGGTTTCTTGTTGGGTGCATATTATGATACAATGGTGATAGCGGTATCTAGTAAATGCCCTTTAATAATCAGATATCGACCTTCTGGATCTTTAATTTCTTTCATTAGTGAAAATGGGGTATTACGGTGGAATGCAATAAGCACGCCACATTGTTTTGTGGAGGCCGAGGCCGTATGTACTTGTGGGTAGGCTTTACTAAAGAATTTGGGAGTGAATTGTGTAGTAAAATGGGTCTCTTGAAGACATACTATATGTGCTTTTTTGGATGAAAATGTACGAAAGGCTATAGTGCATTTGTGTGGGATGTTAAATCCTTGAGTATTCAAGGATAGGATATTCAATGGAGCCATGGTATTGAAGGAAATGTAATTATGTTTATGCTTATATGTAAACAAGGATTGTGTAAGAAATGATTTGTCTCCAGAGTATAGGTGGAAAGGGAAGAAAAAGGAAAAAAGAAAAAAAAAAAAAAACTAAGAAAGAAAATGCAATTTGCATTTATCATGAAAATATAGCATAACATATATATATATTCCTAACATATCCGTTGAGGGGAGAAAAAATCTCCCTCCAAGGGTACATGAACCACTGTCAACTGCCTGTTAAACACTGAGCAGCTGAGGGTAGCAAGAGGGGGCACATGGAACATCCCTGCAGAACATGGAGAGCCAATCATATACATTGTAGTCTAAGGGCGCGTACACACGGGCGGACTGTTCGCCCAACTTTGTCAGCGGACAGTTTCAGCGGACAGTCTGACGAACAAAGTTTTTCGGAATTCCCGTAAGACAGTCCGCTGAAACTTGGTTTGAGCGGACAGTCCGCTCGTGTGTAGGCTTGTTCGACAAACTAAGTTTCGCGCATGCTCAGAAAGGATTTACACGGCGAAGGTTGCATTGCAGTGTATTGGACGTCGTATTTTTCGACCCGTCATACGTGCCGTTCACGTCATCGCGCACGGTTTCAGCGGACTGTTCGTTCATCGTGTGTGGTCAAGTCCGCTCATGCAAATTTTGAGCGGACTGTTTGTCGGATTGTTTGACAAACTAAGTTGGGCGAACAGTCCGCCCGTGTGTACGTGGCCTTACAATCAAAAAGCAAACAATTAAGGCAACAAAAAGTGCCCAAGGCAAAAAGTGACTTGTTTCAAGTAGTTGTAGGATGTAAACAGTGGCTGGAGGTCAAAAAATTTCGGAAGAGGCCAGCCAAAGAAAAAAAAGGTGAAAAAGTGAGAGGGTAGCCTCGGTATAAGATATTCATCAATCCATAGAATCAGCCAGATTCAGAACTGGAGATTGTATGTGACTTCTTTTATGCGGGGCTTTGATCTTCATCATTCCTGGAAGCAGAAGAGGAATTGCTAGCGGATGAGGATGATTTTTGGCGTAGGTTGGCAAAGTCTCTGTTTGCATTTATCAGCCCTAAATTCTGTAAGGTAGTTTGCAGGTCCTTGGCAGTCTGGCACAAGTATTTGAGACTTTGATAAGTGAAATGCACAGAGAAAGGAAAGCCCCATTGGTAGATTATGGCATTGTGTTGCAATATTTGAAGAAGTGGTTTCAATGTTCTTCTTTTGCTGTTAGTTATTTGTGAAAGATCTGCGATTAATTGATAATTATGTCCTTGGAAATTTAAGGAGTCTTTATTTCTTGCTGTACTTAGCAATTGTTCCTTAGTACGGTAGAAATGTAATTTCGCGATAATGTCGTGGGGTGGACCGTTTTTTTTTTTTCTGTGTTAGGGCTCTATGAACCCTGTCCATCTCAAGACTTTCTAACGGTATAGCTGGTTGCAATTATTGAAAAAGTCAATCATAGCTCCGTAAGTCAGTCGCGGATTCAGGGATTCTTCTAATGCATACATTAGAGCGTCTTGCCCCTTTTTAAAGTCTTCCTTTTTAAAGTCTTCCTATTTGGATTGTAAGATGTCATTTTCCTCTTTAAGACTATCAATTTCTGAGGCAAAGTTTGATGTATTATTCTACAAATCGTCTACTCTAATTTCAAGTGCAGACGTACGCTGGCCTAATTCCCTAATTTCCTTAGTAAGGTTTGTAGTGATAAGGTCTGCAGTAGATTTTAATGATTTTTGAAGCAAGGTTTTCAATTTGTTTCAATGTTACAGGAGGTGGCAAATCTTTATGTGAAGAAATATCAACGTTCTCCAATTCTACCACATTTTTATTTGAAAGGGAATTAGAGAGACTGTGTGCCTTTAATGTAAATTCATCACTGAGTGATGTAGCAGATGGGGCTGGCTGTTTATTGTCCTCCCTGCGTCTCAAATCAGAGGAGGATGGCTTCAGTGCTGCAGTGTCTTTGAGGCAGTGCTTTTTTGTTGGTTTTAGGCTTTATATGCGGCTTGAGAATGATTCCAAAATAAGGTAGGGTGTTGTGGGCACTGAATAATGATATTTAGGTGTGGAAGGGTAAGTTACCTCCGCCGTCATTTGTCTCGTTCGTCCCATGGGATGCAGAGCTCTAATCCGGCATTACCGGTGGCTTAGCTCCACGCATGTACCCCCAATACTTTCATTTTCAAATTCAATATCAGAGTTTATACTTAAAGAAACATAACGCTTACCAGAATGGTTTGATATTTCTCCTTCTGAACATGGAGCACAATTATAACAACATGGGTGATATCCTTCTCTTACAGATTTTCGGAACCCTGGAAGACATTCCTCGGAGCATTGACCTCTTGGGACCTGAGATAATATAGAGCTATATGAACTATTCAAGAGCAAAAGTACAGATCTAATAGTGTAAACCAAGCTTCTGATGTATAAAATGATGCAGCATATACCGTATACCTTGGTGAAAACACATGGACCATTCCAGAAGGTGGCCCCTCATTAGTCTGGATACCACAGAATATGCTCAGAACCAGAAGACAGAAATAGACATCTAGGAGTACTAGCAGAATCCTTGCATTAGAAAGGTTACAGCAACTAAACTATCAGTACAAGTATAAACGTTGCTTTAAAAATCCAAAGAGAAAATCAACCACATTTGACCGCATTCTAGGAGTCACTCATACAGAAATCCAGGTAGCTCTGTGCTTTTTGTTTTTTAATGTATATACAGTCAATGCAAATTTCTAATCGGGGAATTACTACTCTAAACTGTTGTTTTTCTGCTTTTTACAGTCAGATGAATTCAGAAGGTCTGGGTAGAATCTGGCCATGGATAATACTGGCGGTCATTCCACTCCGAAGTCTTTTATCTTCTTCTGTACATAGGAGTCGGGTCCTTCTATAAATGTCTATGTCCCAGTCTGTGTGATGAGGAGGGGGGAGGTAATAGTAGTCAGTCACTTTCAGCTGGACTTGTTCTGTAATGTAGAAGATGTTTTGTAGTTTATCCACTTCTTCAGGTATAATGAGTGATGGGAACATATCCCGGCATTTATATCTATACAGCCAGACCTGACACCTTCATCTAATCACCATGGAATGAGTCAGGGCAGATGTTGGCCGTCTATGAACAGGATGGGGGAGGGGGAGTTAGAATCTGTCTGGAGATGGGCTTTAGGGTCAAAACTAGTATGTTTCTTGTATAAGTTCTGGATCAGCTTCCCCAGTGTAACTCACCTTGTCTCCTCTCCATGATATTCGCTCTGGTTGTAGTGTAAGTTGCTGATCCTCTGAAAGGGACCCATCAAAGTGACCCACAATCATCCAATCAGTGATATTTCCACCTTCAATTCTTGTAATCCAATTTACAATTTCCATTGGGCTGGGCAGTTCTCCTTTATCATTAAAAATCATGACCTTGCCATTCGGATCCTTGTACTGGACTTCTTGTACATAGCGGGACAGCTTAAAAAATATAAAAAAATATTATAGGTATATAGAATGTTTAGTCATTTTTTTTTTATATAAATTGTTTATCTAGTTATATCGCAATCAGAGAATGCCATTGGGATCAGATGACCATTTGCTGAGCACTTTTAATCAAATACATTTTAAGGGGACTATTTATAAACAATTTGCTTTACGAATGCAATTGTTCCAGAGATAAATCAATAATTCTCCCCCTTTACAATACACTGGCTCAGCCTCATCTTGAATATACAGTTCAGTTTTGGTCACCAATCCTCAGGAAAGATGTCGATGAATTAGAAAGAATTCAGCAAAGGGCAACAAAATTAACAAGGAGGACAGAGGATCTCAGCTATGAGGCTGATAGATTACAGGTATTCACTCCGGAGAAGAGGAACGTAACCCTTTAGTATCAGGTCCATACATCATATGGACCTAATGGCATAAGGTATTGCACACAATCCAGTGGCTGAAGCCACCAGGATTGTGTGTGAAACTGACAGGCAGCCTTCTGCTGTTGGGTGAGAGCATTCAGGCAGCTCCATTGAAGCCCGATCGCTCTCACACACCGCCCCACTGCCATGCCCTGCCATGCTTACAGGGCTCCGTTTGCCCATCTGTGGGCCCCGGGAGCTCCATGGCGGGTGCTGGTGGCTGGAGGGGAAGGAGAAGAGTGGACACACATCCGCTCTCCTCCTCTTCTTCTTGTGACCCAGAAAGCGACTTTTTTTTACATCACTTCTGGGTCAAGTTATCGGTGTCCCCGGCTCGCTCAGCCGGGAAATAATGTTTTGCAATGCAAATCACATTTGGTGGAGCTCAGAGGAGACTTCAGAGGACTTTTAGACCCTTCATATCTCTATAAAGACAACCTTTCACCAAATAAACATCACATAGGGGACTTTTTTTCCCCTATGTGATGAAAAAAGAAGTTAAGTAAAAAAAAATCTCTTTTTTTTCATAAAAATAAAGTTATACCCCCCCAAACAAAAATGTGAAGCCTCCCACCCCACATATACACAAGCACAAATGTAAATGCATGCACTGGGGGCGCCTACGTGTGAAATCGTTGATCAAAATACATATGTTATATATCGCTGCACATGCCGGAGTTAGAGCAATCATTATAATACAAGACATCCTCCTTAACGCCAACCTGATACCTATAGGGGGCTTCTGAAGCGCAACCTATATGAAATATAAGGTACTGAAGTTTGACACCATTTCACGGGCACACAAAAATATAAAGTTTGGCATGTTGGATATCTATTTACACATGAAACCTCGTCTTTTATATTTTATTATTGTGTTTGTTTGGCCTTAAATTCACGTTAGTGTGATTTTTACTGAAATGTTGCATTTCCTTAACCTTTGCAGTAATATTGTATGACATAAAAAATGGAACCACCACAATTTCATTCTCTAGGGTGTCTGCTTTCAGAAAATATATAATGTTTGGGGGTTTTGTGTAATCTTTAGGGATGCTGGGGGGAAATGGGGCCGAGTGTAGTCCTGTGGATTGGATGGATCTGGAGCCAGTGTTATGTACCTGAGACTCGATCGGGATGTAGTCTGTCAAGGACATATGCATATAGATCACTTTGTGGGAATGAGGAAGACTTGTTCATACATACATACATAGATACATACATACATATAGGGGGATAGATTACGACCAAAGTTACTTAGTTGGGTGATGAGGGAAGTCAAGTACATTTGATGTAAAAAATGTTGAGTACATTCGATGTCGAATGGAAAAAGTTTGGTACATTCGATGTTAGGTGGGAAAAGTCAGGAAGTATATATGAGTACCTGTCCATACATATATACAGTTGGGCTCATAAGTTTGCATACCCTGGCAGAAATTGTGAAATTTGGCATTAATATTGAAAATATGACTGATCATGCCAAAAAAGTGTCTTTTATTTAAGGATAGTTAACACATGAAGCCATATTATCACATCGTTTTTTTTGGATCCTTTTAAAATTACCCTAATGGCTCTGATAAAAAGTTTACATACCCTGAAATGTTTGGCTTTAGTACAGAGACAGAAGGTGGCACAAACAGGTTTAAATGGAAATTAAAGGTTCATTTCTCACATATGTGGCTTTTTAAATCACAATTAGTGTCTGTGTATAAATAGTCAATGAGTTTGTTAGCTCTCACATGGATACACTAAGCAGGCTAAATACTGAGCCAAGGGGAGGTAGAAAAGAACAGTCAAAAGACCTGCGTAACAAAATAATGGAACTTTATAAAGATGGAAAAGGATATAAAAAGATACCCAAAGCCTTGAATATGCCAATCAGTGCTGTCAAGGACTCTTTTGATACCAAGCCAAGGTCAGGTAGACCAAGAAAGATTGCAGCCACAACTGGCAGAAGAATTGCCCAGGATACAAGGAAAAACCCACAGATAACCTCAGGAGAAAGACAGGCTGCTCTCCAAAAAGACAATGTGGTTTTTAACACTTGACCACTGGGCACTTAAACACCCTTAATAACCAGACCAATTTTCAGCTTTCGGTGCTCTCACATTTTGAATGACAATTACTCAGTCATGCAACACTGGACCTATATGAAATTATTGTCCTTTTTTTCACACATATAGAGCTTTCTTTTGGTGGTATGTAATCACCACTGTTTTTTTTATTTGTTGTGCTATAAAAGAAAAAAGACTGAAAATTCTGTGAAAAATTAATTTTTCTTCGTTTCTGTTATAAAATTTAGCAGATTAGTCATTTTTCTTCGTAGATTTTCACCAAAATTTATACTACTACATATCTTTGGTAAAAATAAGTACACATTGGTGGATATTATTTGGTCTTTGTGAAAGTTATAGAGTCCACAAGCTATGGTGCCAAAATCTGAAAATTGATCACACCTGAAGTACTGACAGCCTATTTCAATTCTTGAGACCCTAACATGCCAGAAAAGTACAAATACCCCCAAATGACCCCTTTTTGGAAAGAAGACATTCCAAGGTATTTAGTAAGAGGCATGATGAGTTTTTTGAAGTTGTCATTTTTTCCCACAATTCTTTGCAAAATCAAGATTTTTTTTTACTTTTTTTTTTTAACAAAATTGTCCTATTATCAGTTTATTTCTCACACACAGCATATGCATACCACAAATTACACCCCAAAACACATTCTGCTATTACTCCTGAGTACGGCGATACCACATGTGTGAGACTTTTACACAGCGTGGCCACATACAGAGGCCCAACATGCAGGGAGCGCCATCAGGCGTTCTGGAGCACCCAGGACAATTCTGACATTTCTCTCCTACATGTAAAAATCATCATTTATTTGCTAGAAAATTACATAGAATCCCAAAAAATTATATATGTTTTTTTAGCAAACACCGTGGAGAATACAATGGTGGTCATTGCAACTTTTTATTTCGCACGGTATTTGCGCAGACATTTTTTGAATGCTTTTTTTTGGAAAAAAAAACTGTTTTGTGCTTAAAAAAAAACGCTGTAAAGTTAGCCCAATTTTTGCATAATGTGAAAGATGAAGTTACGCCGAGTAAATATATACCTAACATGTCACTCAAAATTGCACACGTCGTGGAATGACGCCAAACGTCGCTACTTAAAAATCCCCATAGGCGACGCTTTAAATTTTTTTACTGGTTACATGTTTTGAGTTACAGAGGAGGTCTAGGGCTAGAATTATTGCTCTCGCTCTAACGTTCGCAGCGATAACTCACATGTGTGGTTTGAACACTGTTTTCATATGTGGGCGGGACTTACGTATGCGTTCACTTCTGCATGCGAGCACATGGGGACAGGGGCCCTTTTTTTTATTGTTCATTTTACTTTATTTATTTTAGTTTGACATTTTTTTTCCCAAAAAATACATTTTTTGATCACTTTTATTGCTATTACAAGGAATGTAAACATCCCTTGTAATAGGAATATGGCATGACAGGTCCTCTTTACAGTGAGATATGGGGTAAATAAGACCCCACATCTCACCTCTAAGCTGGGAAGCCTGAAATAAAAAAAAAAGATTCTGGCTTTGATCGTATTGGCGAGTTGGTAGAAGCACCGGAGGGCGGCGGGAGGGGATGTCTATGGCTGGGTATTGCAGGGTATCGCTGAGTATGGCTGGGTATCTCCGAGTATGGCTGGGTATCTCCGGGTATGGCTGTGTATCTCCAGGTATGGCAATTTATGGCAGGGTATTGCAGAGTATTGGCAGGGTATTGCAGAGTATTGGCTGGAATTGTACTGCAGAGTATTGGTGGGTACTGCAGGGTATTGCAGAGTATTGGCGGGTATTGCAGAGTATTAGCTGGCATTGCAGAGTATTAGCTGGCATTGCAGAGTATTAGCGGGTATTGCAGAGTATTGGCGGGTATTGCAGAGTATTGGCTGGTATTTCAGAGTATTGGCGGGTATTGCGGATATTGCAGAGTATTGGCGGGTATTGCAGAGTATTGGTGGGCATTGCAGAGGATTGGTGGGCATTGCAGAGTATTGGCGGGCATTGCAGAGTATTGGCAGAGAATTGAGGGGTTACATTTCGGTGAGCAGCGGTGTGGGCACTGCAGATGCAGCCCACAGCGCTGCTGACACCGTTCTCTTTCCCCTCCGCTGTACCTATCGGTACAGAGAGGGGGAGGGAGGAACCGGCGTCATAACATGATGCCGGTTTGTTTACAAGTGATCACTCCGTCATTTGATGGAATGATCACGTGGTAAACGGCCGTAATGAGCCGTGATGCGCCGACGGTCACGGATGCTCTCGAGTGCGCGCCCCAGGGGGTGAGTGGGAGCGGAATTCTGGGAGAACGTCATATGACGTCCTCCCAGAGTTAAACAACCGCCCTGCAGCCATCATTCGGCTATGGGCCAGTTGTTAAGTGGTTAATGAGCACAATTCAATGATACTTGAGCAAAAAAGAGCTGCATGGTTGAACTGCCAGAAGGAAGCCTTTACTGTGCCAAAGCCACAAAAAAGCACAACGAGGCATGTCAAAGTGTTGGGCATATTGTAACCAGGCTTTTTTGTGGATCTTGTGCAGTAAAGGATTTATTTCTGGCAATTGTATTGTGCTGTTTAAAAACAACCACACACTTCTGGTTCTGGCACCACATGAGGAGGAGGTGATCGCCGTCAGCTCCCGCTCAGCTCCCTGCATTACCCGCGACTGATACCGGCATCGGCCTTGGGGAGATCCCCCACTACGTCAGCAGGTGGGTGAGCAAATATGGATCGCTTTGTGGAGCGATCGTACGTCAAGGCGGACTCGGCGGGCCTCCCGCCGGCAGGAGACACATGTGGCCAACATGGCGACCGCATCGTCTGCAACGGAGCACGGACTCCAGCAAATAGAACCTCCTGCTGCCCCAGGAACAGCTCCGGCTGACCCTGCCTCTCCCGAGGGAATAGCGCAGGCGGTTGTCCTGCTATTGGGATCCACACTAGCCGCCACGGTAGACATAGCAGTGCATAGAGGGCTAGAGCAGCTTCACCTGGAAGTACAGGCCCAGGTGCAGAAACTGACACATACGGAGGAGCGCATCTCCTCTCTGGAGGATGAAGCTGCGGGTACATCTGTGTCGCTTGCACGTATGGCTGCTACACACAAAGAGATCTGAGAAAAACTCGAACAACCTATGGATCATAGGTCTCCCTGAATCGGTCACCACCGCCCAGCTCACCACAATCTACGTTAGATTATCCTGGAGCAATTGGGCCTACGCATACCATGCATGATCGAAAGGGCGCATTGCATTGGACAGCAATCTGAATCCCGTGCCAAACCCCACCATGTTATAGTTAGGTATCTGAACTATGTAGATAAAACCGCCATCATGCAAAATTTTCGCCGCTCACGCTCTCTGACAGTAGACGGAGCTAAACTATTGCTGTTTGCAGATTACTCCATTAAAGTGATGAACAGACGCAAGGCCTTCTCTCCAGTATGTACCATTTTGCATAACAACCAGATCAAGTTCTACTTGGCCTATCCGGGCACCCTCAGAATCCAAACATATGAGGGTGACCAACTTACTTTCACTACGCCAGAAGAAGCGGAGAAATATGTCAACTCCATTGGCACAGCCATGGAACACGCTGACGCTGCTGGAAACTCATCCCCACAATCCATGATCCAGCCAGCTACGCACCCCAAGCAACAACGCAGCCCCACAAAACCTCCATACAACCGCATCCGAGTCACCCAAAAAGACGACTGCTCAGATCACCGCTGACGCTCTACTGCAGAATTTCACTCTGATGACTGACCGAGAGACAGGTAGTATTGTTCCTGTTCTGTTTTCCCTCTCTCTTTCCCTTGACCTTCCCATGCCACCTACATATTATTGATGTAGGATCTAAGGGTCGCAGATGGGACTTAACCCGTTGACTCTGCTTGGGCACAACCATTTAACACTTAGTTAACTAGGCTAGTTGGTTATTAATGTTCTTTACTAGCGTACTTTATATGTAATGTATTGTTAAACTGCCACGAAGGTTACAGCTTCCAATCTGGATCGCTAGCCCTCTACATTGACCCCAGCCCAAAAGGGTTCAAATCCTAGCCAAAATTCCCTCCTTTATAGAGGGGTAAAACATCTTATCTTTACACCCGCCCAAGGGATCCCCCCCCGGGCTATAATTCTATGTACTGCCTGTCATCACATCCACTTCTACCTCCCCCTCTGGCCACACTTCAGCCACCAGGGGAGGAGCGGGACATGGCTGATTGCCGAGATTGTAGGTTGAACCTCATGTGGAAAAAAGAGAAATTTACATGAGTTGATAAGTATTTGTATGATTTACATTTCACTCTGCTGTTTTGTTACCTAGTCTATACGATAATATACCCGATGTTATTTTTAGGCCACATTCTTATGCCCTCGGGGAAGTGGGTTAACTTAGTGAGTTCTCCGGTTGCAGAGGCCCTGTCTGACAGAGGGCCTTTCTGCGAACCATCAACCAAAATTACATTTTTGACATGGCCTCTCCAGACTGTGGGAATCACCTGAAGTTTATCTCCTGGAATGTCAAGGGGCTCAGGTCACCATGTAAACGCATGGCTATTCTGAGACACTTAAAACTCCTCAGAGCAGATTTTACATTGCTGCAGGAGACACACCTGACAGCTGACGATCTGCATAGACTGCGCAAATTATGGGTAGGCACAGTATTTGGCTCTGCAGCCATCGGGTGCAAAGCAGGAGTAGCCATTTTACACCACAAAAACCTGAGACATGAGGTAATAGATGTCAGGACTGATTCGGAAGGCCACAAGGTGACTGTCCATATGACAGTAGACTCCAACCCCATAGCTACAGTAGGTGACCACGATATTATGTCAATCTCGCCGCTTCTATCGGCGATATTGACACCCTACGAGCCCCGTGGCGGGAGCCAGCGCCGAGCTGGCTCGCATCGGGAAAGGAAAAATGTTTATTTTCCTTTCCCGATAAGCGACAAGCATCACTGGCCGGGTTCACACTGGTGCGGGGATCTGAATTGGATCCGCCAATACCAGGCACTGTGTTTGGTATAAATCCTAAAGAAGAACTCCACGCCAAATTAAAAAAAAAACAGCATGGGTTCCCCCTTGGGAGGCATACCAGGCCCTTAGGTCCGGTAGGGATTTTAAGGGGAATCCCCTACGCCGAAAAAAACGGCATGGGGCCCCCCCCAAAATCCATACCAGACCCCTATCCGAGCACGCAGCCCAGCCGGTCAGGAAAGGGGGTGGGGACGAGCGAGTGGCCCCCCTCCTGAGCGCCCCCCCACCCCAAAGCACCTTGTTCCCATGTTGATGAGGACAACGGCCTCTTCCCGACAACCCTGGCCGTTGGTTGTCGGGGTCTGTGGGCAGGGGGCTTTTCGGAATCCGGGAGCCCCCTTTAATAAGGGGGCCCCCGGATAGCGGCCTCCCACCCTATGTGAATGAGTATGGGGTACAATGTATCCCGACCCATTCACCTGTGAAAAAAATGTACAAAAAACCACAAGGGTTAAAATAGTTTATTGCACAGCTCCGGGGGTCTTCGGGGGTCTTCTCGCTACAGAAGACCGGGCCACCGCTAGTAAAAGAGCTGGAAGAAGAAGCGGTGGCCCGGCAAGAAGAACCGAAGAGGGGGACAAGACCCCCCAAGTCGGAAGAAGAGGGCGGCGACGAAGAAGAAAGCTGGGCTTCTCTGCTAGTAAAAGAGCTAGCAGAAGATAGCGGAGGAGTCTGGTGAGAAGACCCCCGGAGCTGTGCAATAAACTATTTTAACCCTTGTGTGTTGTGTTTTTTTTTACATTTTTTTCACAGGTGAATGGGTAGGGTTACATTATACCCCATACTCATTCACATAGGGTGGGGGGCCGCTATCCGGGGGCCCCCTTATTAAAGGGGGCTCCCTCATTCCGATAAGCCCCCCACCCCCAGACCCTGACAACCAATGGCCAGGGTTGTCGGGAAGAGGCCCTTGTCCTCATCAACATGGGGACAAGGTGCTTTGGGGTGGGGCGGCCGCACGGCCCCCCCTTCCCCAAGGCACCCCCCATGTTGAGGGCAAGCGGCCTGGTACGGCTCAGGAGGGGGGCCGCTCACTCGTCCCCACCCCCTTTCCTGACTGGCCGGGCTGCATGCTCGGATAGGGGTCTGGTATGGATTTTGGGGGGACCCACGCCGTTTTTTTCGGCGTAGGGGATTCCCCTTAAAATCCCTACCGGACCTAAGGGCCTGTATGCCCCCGAGAAGGCATGCAGGCTTCATGAGTGGGGCGACATTATCGCCGCTCTCTCGCTACTATAGGAAAATTACATTTTCCTATTGCAGCCAGCAAGAGAACCAGCGCAACGGGATTGGGCTGGTTAGAGAAGCCTGACGCCGGGAACCAGCACGACAGTATTGCACTGGAAACACAATATCGGCGGTCCCTACTGTATTACCAACATATATGCCCCCAACTTGCCCAGTGGGGCCTTTTTCCAAGGTATGGCCCAGTGGATACTAACTGCTCCTGAAAACAGACACCTGGTTGGGGAAGACTTCAACTCAGTCATGTCTACCATAGCAGATCGCACGAAAAACCACTCATTTTGCACAATCAACTCAAGCTATTTCCTCCATACATTTTATTGATACATGGCATCTACAGCACCCAACGAATCAAGAATATACCTTCCCCCCTCCCTCACCAATCTTTCTGGCGAATAGATTATTTCTTTGCCTCCCCTACACTAATGCCCTTCTTGAGCGAAAGACTCCCTATTGCCAGGATCTTACCGCCCCATTTCATTAATAAATGTTGATGCTAAAATCCTATCCAAAATTGTAGCCTCACGTCTGGCCACTATACTCCCATCCTTGCTTCACCCAGCTCAATCAGGTTTTGTTACTGGCCGATCTGCCACATTGAATATACACAAAGTACTTATGGCCCTAACTTACGCTAAAACACACCCAGACCAAGATGTGGCAATTATATCATTAGACGCAGAAAAGGCCTTTGACAACGTGAGTCTGCCTTGGTTATTCAGAGTGTTGGCACAATTTGGCTTCCAGGGCCCCTTTTTGGGATTTCTCCAACAGATGTACACATCCCCCACAGCACGACTGGTTACCCCCGATGTCATATTTGGGTCAATACCCTTAACCAAGGACACCAGGCAGGGGTGACCACTGTCACCCTTACTGTTTAACTTGGCCATCGAACCCCTATCTAGAATACTGAACTCACGGGATGGGGTCAGTGGAACCCCTACAGGAACCCAGGTTCTGCACTCTGCATTATTTGCGGGTGACATATTGCTGCTTTTCACCGACCCCGTGTCTGACTTTGACAGATTGAAAGAACTTTTTGAGACCTTTCAAAGGTGCTCGGGCTTCCAAATAAATTTTGACAAAAGCAAAATTTTGCCTCTCCACCCCAGACTAGCTCTAAAGTGGAAACACTTGTCACCATTTGCAATAGCCCAAGGTACTATAACCTATCTGGGTGTTCATATTGGCCGTGAACCAGGCTCACTGTATGGGCTTAACTACCCATGATAATAACTAAAATTGTTCAGGAATTGGAGGTGTGGGCGACCCTGCCTATCTCGCTCTTCGGGAGATGCCACTTATTTAAAATGGTGTCCTTCGCTCAGCTGTTGTACCCAATGCAGACCATACCTCTTTTTCTGAAACACTTGGATATCCAAAAGATACACAAGGCACTGTCTACTTTTCTATGGTCTCGCAAAAAAGCGTGCATTGCCTTACATAAATTGAGCCTCCCGAAGACCGAAGGTGGTGCAGGGATGCCAAATATTAGTTTTTATAATCTTGCATGTCTACTTAGACAGGGTCTCGATTGGATATCAGGAAAATCTAGATACTGCAATACCCCTTTAGAGGGGGCTATGGCCTCCCCTTATGATCTAGCGGCAATTTTACACTCCAATCTGAATGCCCTCCCACCCCATCTGAAATCAAATCTACTTGTCAAAGACACGAACATTGCTTGGAGAGAAGTACGCAAACTACTGGGGCTACCATCGACCATCTCCAGACACTTACTCATTCAAGGGAACTCTATGTTTCTCCCTTCTACCCTGCATGACGTATACAACCAATGGTAATTAAAAGGCCTCACATCGACAACAGCTATGTACCAAACCAGTCAAGGGAAGTTCAAATCCTTTGCGGTTCTGTCACAGGAATTCTCCTTACTGTCAGCGCACATCTTTTACTACAACCAGCTGATCGACTACCTCAGATCATGATACGGTCCTAAATCAGACCCTTTCCAGAAGTTCTTCATAGACACAGTGCTACAAGTGGGGGAGTACTCTTGACATATCTTACTATCTTGACATTTATTATGTAATGCTGATATGTAACCATTGTCTGATAATATGTGTCCGGTTTTCCTTTTCTTCTATCATGATTTTCCCACTGAAGCTCTTGTTTTAATCATCATGTAAAGGTTTTTTTCTACATACTAATAAATATAGATTTTTCATACATCGCCTATTTATTATTATTTCCCCCTTATTTTTGTTTGGCTGCCAAAAAACCCCATAATAGGGAAGTTCTTTTCATTTTTCATTTTGAGAAGAAAGGAGGCTTAACTTTAGATGGTGGAAATGGTTATTTCCTGTAAGAAAAGTAAAAATGTGTAATTCTGAGAGTGCTGACAACTTCAAAAAATAGATGTCTTCCTCAGAAAGCAGAATATATGGGGCTATGGGAACTTTTAAAGAATAAAAACATTTGATCATGAAAGTTACCATTCACCAATGGAGAAAATGGCCTAATGTTATAAGCTAAGAACATTGGACCAGCAGGGGAAATAATATGAAGAAGACCTCTGCATGGAGAATCCTGTGTTAATGGAAAAACAAATGGTTGACCACTCAGGATGAGACAATGGTCTGGTATAAACATTGGCTGCTGGACATTCAGACAAGTGGCCAAACCTTTCTCCAGCCAACCTTACTCTGGTTTGGAGTCGATAATCACATAATGAATCAATATTTCTATAGCTTCTATATATGACAATCTCCTGCTGTCAGTGATTCCCAAGGAAGCAATGTATGCTTGCTCCCAAGGCTCAGCAATAGCATGCAATGCCAAGGTGCAGCAATCAAGGTCAACAGACTATGAGCATGCATTAAAAAGAGTATCTACCCAAGAGATAAGACTTCAATTCTACCACTTTACAAAACTCTAGTTTAGCCACATCTGGAGTAGGCCATCTAGTTCTGGTCACCAGTCCACAGGAAGGATGTGCTGGAACTGTAGAGAGTCAAGAGAAGGGGGACAAAGCTAATAAGGGGCTGGACGACCTCAGTTAAGAAGAATGACTACAAATATTAAACCTATTCTCCGAGGAGAAGCACTTATGAGCAGATATGATCACAATATGCTGATTTTTAAATGGTGATTCTAACATAGAGAGTAAACTATTCAGTCTCAGGTTTCTTAAGAAGATATGCAACCACTCAAAGAAGTTAAATGAGAAGTGGTTTAACCTTCAACTCTGTAAGGGTTCTTTACTGTCAGGCCGCGTACACACGCGCGGACTGTTCGCCCAACTTTGTCCGCTGAACAGTGTTTGGGCGGACAGTCCGCTCGTGTGTGGGCTTTCAGCGGACAGTTTCAGCGGACAGTTTGACGAACAAGGTTTTTCGGAAATTCCGTAAAACTGTCCGCTGAAACCTTGTTTGAGCGAACAGTCCGCCCGTGTGTAGGCTTGTTCGTAAGAGGATTTACACGCCGAAAGTTATAATGCAGTGTATAGGACGTCGTATTTTTCGTCCCGTCGTACGTGCCGTTCACGTCATCGCGCACGGTTTCAGCAAACTGTTCGTTCGTCGTGTGTGGCCATGTCCGTCCATGCTAATTTTGAGCGGACTGTTTGCCGAAACTGTTTGACGGACAAAGTTGGGCGAACAGTCCGCTCGTGTGTACGTGGCCTTAGATTGTTAAGGATGTGGAACTCCCTTCTACAGTTGGTGGTGTCAGAGAGTGTTGATAAAACTTTGAGATGGAGATTTTAGTGAATGCAATATACAGGGATATGGTGGTGACTAGGGATGAGCTTCGTGTTCGAGTCGAATGTACGTTCGGCTCGAACATTGGCTGTTCGGCCGTTCGGCGAATTCCGAACGTTTTGGCCGTTCGCGTCAAAATTCGAGTGGCGCGCGCGCGGACCACAATGCACTGCGGTGGCGCAGTGCATTGCTGCCTCATGATTGGCCAAGCATGCACTGTGACCCCGCATGCTTGGCCAATCGCAGCGCCAGCAGCGAGGAGAGCCATGATTGGCCACAGGCATCCTGCCTGTGGCCAATCATAGCTCAGGCTGTGTAGTGCACGCCCCACACTATATAAGGCCGCCTTTGAGGCGGCCTCGTGTAGTGTGTTAGTTAGCATCTGAAGCAGTGGGTGTTCTGTGTACCTTCAACACAGTTACACACCAATCGTTTTTGGCTGATTTCCTATCTTTCTGCTGTGTAGTGGTTGTTGTCTGTGCCCTGACCGCAGTATACACCACTATATTCACCTCACCTATATAGCTAGTGATCTAGCTTTAACCACTTAACAACTGCCCATTGCCGATTAACGGCTTCAGGGCGGTTGTTTAACTCTGAGAGGCCGTTAATTAACGGCCTCCCAGAATTCTGCTCTCGCCCGCCCCCTGGGGCGCGCACTCGAGAGCATCCGTGACCGCCGGGTCCACGGGACCCGGCGCATCACGGATCACGGTAAACGGCCGCTCATAGCGGCCGTTTACCACGTGATCGCTCTGTCAAATGACGGAGTGATCACTTGTAAACAAACCGGCGTCATGTTATGACGCCGGTTCCTCCCTCCCCTCTCTGTACCGATCGGTACAGCGGAGGGGAAAGAGATCGGTGTCAGCAGCGATGTGGGCTGCATCTGCAGTGCCCACATCGCCGCTCACCGAATTTAACCCCTCAATTCCCTGCCAATACTCTGCAATACCAGTGCATACTCTGCAGTACCCTGCCATTACTCTGCAGTACCCCGCCATTACTCTGCAGTACCCCGCCATTACTCTGCAGTGCAGTACCCTGCCATTACTCTGCAGTACCCGCCATTACTCTGCAGTACCCCGCCATTACTCTGCAGTACCCCGCCATTACTCTGCAGTGCAGTACCCTGCCATTACTCTGCAGTACCCTGCCATTACTCTGCAGTAACCCCCATTACTCTGCAGTAACCCCCATTACTCTGCAGTACCCTGCCATTACTCTGCAGTACCCCCCAATACTCTGCAGTACCCTGCTATTACTCTGTAGTACCCCGCCAATACCCCGCCAATACTCTGCAATACCCTGCCATAAATTGCCATACCCAGCCATACTCGGAGATACCCAGCCATACTCGGTGATACCCTGAAATACCCAGCCATAGACGCCCCCCACCCCTCACCGCCCTCCGGTGCTTCTACCAACTCGCCAGTACGATCAAAGCCAGAATCTTTTTTTAATTTTTTATTTCAGGCTTCCCAGCCTAGAGGTGAGATGTGGGGTCATATTGACCCCCAGATTTCACTGTAAAGAGGACCTGTCACCCCATATTCCTATTACAAGGGATGTTTACATTCCTTGTAATAGGAATAAAAGTGATCAAAAATATATTTTTGGGGAAAAAAATGTCAAACTAAACTAAATAAAGTAAAATGAACAATAAAAAAAAAAAAAAAAAAAAATTAAAGCGCCCATGTCCCCATGTGCTCACATGCAGAAGCGAACACATGCGTAAGCCCCGCCCATATATGAAAACGGTGTTCAAACCACACATGTGAGGTATCGCCGAGAACGTTAGAGCGAGAGCAATAATTCTAGTCCTAGACCTCCTCTGCAACTCAAAACATGTAATCAGTAAAAAAAAAAATTAAAGCGCCGCCTATGGGGATTTTTTAAGTAGCGACGTTTGGCGCCATTCCACGGGCATGTGCAATTTTGAAGAGTGACATGTTTGATATCTATTTACTCAGCATAACTTCATCTTTCACTTTATGCAAACATTGGGCTAACTTTACTGTTTTTTTTGTTTGTTTTTTAAGCACAAAACTGTTTTTTCCCCCCAAAAAAACGCGTTTGAAAAATTGCTGTGCAAATACCGTGTGAGATAAAAATTTGCAACGACCACCATTGTATTCTCCAGGGTCTTTGCTAAAAAAAAATATATATATATAATGTTTTGGGGTTCTCTGTAATTTTCTAGCAAATAAATGATGATTTTTACATGTAGGAGAGAAATGTCAGAATTGGCCTGGGTGCTCCAGAACGCCTGATGGCGCTCCCTGCATGTTGGGCCTCTGTATGTGGCCACGCTGTGTAAAAGTCTCACACATGTGGTATCGCCGTACTCGGGAGTAATAGCAGAATGTGTTTTGGGGTGTAATTTGTGGTATGCATATGCTGTGTGTGTGAAATAACCTGATAATATGACAATTTTGTGGAAAAAAAAAAAGGAAATAGGCCGTCAGTACTTCAGGTGTGATCAATTTTCAGATATTGGCACCATAGCTTGTGGACTCTATAACTTTCACAAAGACCAAATAATATCCACCAATTTGTACTTATTTTTACCAAAGATATGTAGTAGTATGAATTTTGGCCAAAATTTATGAAGAAAAAATGACTAATCTGCTAAATTTTATAACAGAAACGAAGAAAAATTCATTTTTTCGCAGAATTTTCGGTCTTTTTTCTTTTATAGCACAAAAAATAAAAAACTGAGAGGTGATTAAATACCACCAAAAGAAAGCTCTATTTGTGTGAAAAAAAGGACAAACATTTCCTATAGGTCCAGTGTTGCATGACTGAGTAATTGTCATTCAAAATGTGAGGGCACCGGAAGCTGAAAATTGGTCTGGTTATTAAGGGTGTTTAAGTGCCCAGTGGTCAAGTGGTTAATAATAGAGCTTGCAGTCAGTAGTGTTAGGTGTGCGTGCTGTCTGCGTGCTCTGTACCCAGTACATACCGCTATAATATAGGGCAGGCCCCTACTTTCAAACATCCAACTTACAAACATCTCCTACTTGCAAACGCAAGGAGACAGCAGCAAGTGAGATGAAAAAAGATGGACGACAAAACAAATTATACAGGGGTGATAACCCTTCCCTATGTTTTCCAAAAAGCTTAAAAATAGTTTTTTTGACTGGAGCTACACTTTAAAAATGTACCGGTTGAAAATTACAAACAGATTCAACTTAACACAACAAACCTACACAGTCCCTGTCTTGTTTGCACCGCCTGTATACTGCTGTTCTGAGTATATAGGGCCTGGGGGCCACACGCATTTCCTTTTTTTAATATGGGTACGGGGTTCCCCTTAATATGCGTACAAGACCCAAATAGGCTGGTAATGGGCAGGGAGGGCTACCCATGCCATTTTTCTCAATGATTTTCAACCATATTGCAGGAACCAGATATAACATTAAAACCGCAAGCAGTTTTAAATGGTGTTATTTCCGTTTAATGTCATTTTGTGCAGGGACTGTTCTAAACACGGGAAAGACGTGGCACTTCACAGGCATACTACAGACACCCCGCAGGCACCATATTTAAAGGAATATTTCACCTTTTTTTTTTTCACTTTAATTGTCATTAAAATCAGTGCTCCCGCCAAAACGGCCGTTTTTAAAACTTTTTTTTGCAGTGACCCATGTCCCCTGAGGCAGGAGGCAGGTCCCCAAACCCTTTTTAGGACACTACCTTGCATATTAGCCGTTAAAATTAGCACTTTCCATTTCGAACGTTCGAGTCCCATAGACTTCAATGGGGTTCTAACGTTCGTACCGAATGCGGGGGTCGTTCGCAAGTTCTGCTGCGAACCGAACCGGGGGGGTGTTCGGCTCATCCCTAGTGGTGACATAAACACACACAGAGGTTGAACTGGATAGACTGGTGTCTTCATTCAATCTTATCAAATATGTAACTATGTGCTGAGGTTTATGGGTCTTTATAAGACTGTGGTTTTTGGAAAAACAATTAAAACTCATTTTTGGGGTATGGCAAGTAGGCTCAGGTCCTGTTTAACAAATGTTTCTTTAAAACACCATTAGCAGTGGAAAGTTTTGTGTATTGAATCATTGTGTCCCTCTGGTTGCTCCAGGTCCTTCACAATACCAGCAATGATCTGGCTTTCTAGAACAGAATGTGGATCTCCTGCTCTTCATTTAACATTTTTAGGTGCCAAACTATTAACTTAACTTTTCCTGCCAGCCCACTGCATACAGTATATACATCCCAGTGAGACAAATGTCATTCTGGGAGGATGGACCCACATGGCCCCTCAGTTTGGGCGTTCCTAGAAATCACAGTCAGCAGCAGTAAACAATTTCTGTCAATCATGATTGGTCACAACAAGTACACGGTTCAAGGCAAATCATAGCAACAATGTACTATGTGATAGCTGCAGCCAATCAGATATCACAGTAGTAAACAATGGCATCATGAATGATACCAAACACAGTTAGAAATGATTGCTTATACAGTGTACATGATTGTATAAGCAATCATAATGTTTTAAAAAAATCCCTATCATTCCCCCCCCCCCCCAACAGCAGTACAGCATCACTATGGTGACGCTGCACTGCTCTGGTGACATGTTAAAAAAAGATTAATTTTTTTACACACTGTCACCATAGTAAGTGCAATGTCATTATGGCAAAAAAAGACAACTTTTTGAAACACTAACCATGCCTCTTAAAAATACCTTGTAGTGTTTTCTTTCCAAAATGTGGTGATTCTCCTGTCCTGGAACTTCAGGGATTCAAGAAATATGATAGGTAGTCAGGAAAGGAGATGTGTAATTTATACTCCCTGAAAGCCCAATGGTGCTCCTTGGATTTTGATTTTGTGAAATTGTATAACAGATGTGGTATTCCCATACTCAGGAGATGTAGCAGAATGTGTTTTGGGGTGTAATTGTAAGTATACCTATGCTGTGTGTGAGAAATAACTGAAAAAAATATATACATTTTCCAAAAAAATTTAACAAAATATACAACTTCAAAATCTCAGCATGATTCTTAACCACTTGCTTACTGGACACTTAAACCCCCCTCCTGCCCAGACCAATTTTCAGTTTTCAGCACTGATGCACTTTGAATGACAATTGCGCGGCCATATAACACTGTACCCAAATTAAATTTTTATAATTTTTTTCCCACAAATAGAGCTTTCTTTTGGTGGTATTTAATTACAGCTGGGAGTTTTATTTTTTGCTAAACTAACAAAAAAAGATGTAAAATAAAAGAAAATAAAAAATCATGTTTAATAGTTTGTAATTTTTCTCCTTCATTGAAATGCGCTGATGAGGCGGCACTGGTGGGTACTGATAGACTGTACTGGTGGGCACTGATAGGCACAGTTAAGGTGGCACTAATAGGCACAGATAAGGTGACACCAATAGGCACAGATAAGGCAGTACTGATGGGCACAGATAAGGTGGCACTGATGGGCAAAGATGAGCACAGATAAGATGGCACTAATGGGTGGCACTGATGGGTGGCACGGATGGGTGGCATGGATGGGTGGCATGGATGGGTGGCACTAAGGGGCACTGATAGGTACCACTGATAGATGGGACTGATGGGCACTGATAGGTGGCACTGATAGGTGGCTCTGATAGGTGGCACTGATGGGCGGCACTGATGGGCACTGGTAGATGACACTGATGGGCACAGATATGTGGCACTGGGGTGCAGCACTGTTGTTGGGGCAGATTGTGGGCACTGATAGGTGGCACTGTGGGTACTGATGGGTGGCACTGTGGGCACTGATGGGTGGCACTGATGGGGGCACTTTTTTATTATTTGGGTGGCACTGGCAGGGGGCAGGTGGGCACTGATAAGCTAAACCGTGATCGGGACTGATCACGGCCGCCAGTGATCGGCTTTTTTTTTTCTCCTCGCGCTGTCAGCGGGAGGAGGAAAAATAGCCGATTACCGGCTCTGTTGTGTCACATAATCAGCTGTCATTGGCTGACAGCTGATCACGTGGTAAGGGGTCGGGATCGACCCCTTGCTCCGATCCGTGATCAGGCGAGTCTCATAGACTCGCTGATCACAGAGCACACCGCGCGCGTCCCTCAGGGGGTGCGCAGGCCGCTCGTGCGCGGGACAACATCAATAGACATAGTCCCGGCAAAGCAGGTCTGCGCTGTAGCCGTCATTGGGCTATAGCGTGGATCTCAAGCGGTTAAACAAATCAATTTGGGGTGTATTGTTCTGTCATTTTATGGCCTCAAGAAATGAGTCCATCAGTACATCAGGACTAGGGATGAGCTTTGAGTTTGAGTCGAACTCATGTTCGACTCGAACATTGCCTGTTCGCCTGTTCAGTGAACAGTGAACAATTTGGGCTGTTTGTGGCAAATTCGAAAAGCCGGAACACCCTGTACAAGTCTATGGGAAAAATCTAAAGTGCTAATTTTAAAGGCTAATATGCAAGTTACTGTCCTAAAAAGTGTTTGGGGACCTGGGTCCTGCCCCAGGGGACATGGATCAATGCAAAAAAAGTTTTAAAAACGGCCATTTTTTCAGGAGCAGTGATTTTAATAATGATTAAAGTGAAACAATAAAAGTGTAATATTCCTTTAAATTTTGTACCTGGGGGGTGTCTATAGTATGCCTGTGAAGGGACGCATGTTTCCCGTGCTTACAACTGTCCCTGCACAAAGTGTCATTTCGCAAGGAAAAAAAGTCTTTTAAAATCACTTTGAATTGTCGCCTCCCGTAATACAGAGAATACTTAATGAGTGTTCTCTGTATTACGGAGCCAACAATTCATTCATTGATAAAGTCCAGCACTGTCCATGTATGCATCTGTATGCGGAGACACTGCGGGGATCCCAGCGCTGACGTTTCTTATATTAGGAGGGCGGGCCACCCGTCACTTGACCCCACCCCCTCTGACGCTAGTGAGGGAAGCTAGGGGTTCCCCAGTGACGTATGGGTGACCCCGCCCCCCTCTGATGTAATAGAAAATTTTAGCAAAAAATACAACTTCAAAATCTCAGCATGCTTCTTAAACAAATACATTTGGGGGGTATTGTCCTGTCATTAAATGGCCTCAAGAAATGAGTCCATCAGTACATCAGGACTAATTCAACTGTTGGTTGAATTAGCGGGAATATTGATTCCTAAATTTTTAATAAATGAGTTCCCAGGTGAATGGGAATTGTTCCTGAAATATAATTTTTGAGCATGGTCGGCACATTAAGGCCCAGGATTTGGGATTTACTTTTGTTGCACTTATAGTACGAGGCTGAACTGAAGGTATAAGTGGGGGAAAACACTGCGCTATAACTGAATATAAAACAAAAAAGCAGCTGCCAACACTTAAAACAAACAAAGTTCTACAATCAAAAAGTAAAAAATAGTGTAGCGCTTCTGTAATAGTGAATGTGATCAACACATACACAAAAAATTCCAAATAAATGGTCACATTAGACAGTCCATATACATAAAACAAAGTCCAATGGAATAGGTATGAACTTCCTTGATGTAACTGGTGCAAGGATGGTTAGGCCATTACAAGGAAAGAGAGGGATCTTGCTAAACAGATATACCCATGTAAAACAGCTTGTCTGTAGACATTAGGGAAGTAGATAAATACTCTTACCAACTGTGTTGGACTCACACGGTCATATGACAGTTGAGTCTGTAAAGCTTGGGGTCCCAATCTAGGGCCAGGGGGTGGATTGATGAGGGTCCGTCAAACTGGTGAGAGAACTCCAACCAACTGTGTGCCAGGCGATGTGTTTCACGGATGGAACATCAGGATGGTTTCTTATCCAACTCGGACGTAGCACGATCAACACCGATACTCCGATCACCCCAAAATAGGGTGAAAGATGTTAGAGGTTTTTTAGGCCAAAAAAAGAGAAAGGAAAAAGAGAGCTCCACATGGTGCGGGTCAGACGGTATAAAACGGCAAATTTATTTAAAAGTCAAAAAATTATATAAAATATTTTATGACTTAGTGATCACAAAAAGATTAGATAAAAATGAAAATAAAAGCAATGTAGGGTGCCAACAGTTAGCCCGACGCGTTTCGACACATATGTCTTCGACAGGGGCATGCCCCTGTCGAAGACATATGTGTCGAAACGCGTCGGGCTAACTGTTGGCACCCTACATTGCTTTTATTTTCATTTTTATCTAATCTTTTTGTGATCACTAAGTCATAAAATATTTTATATAATTTTTTGACTTTTAAATAAATTTGCCGTTTTATACCGTCTGACCTGCACCATGTGGAGCTCTCTTTTTCCTTTCTCTTTTTTTGGCCTAAAAAACCTCTAACATCTTTCACCCTATTTTGGGGTGATCGGAGTATCGGTGTTGATCGTGCTACGTCCGAGTTGGATAAGAAACCATCCTGATGTTCCATCCGTGAAACACATCGCCTGGCACACAGTTGGTTGGAGTTCTCTCACCAGTTTGACGGACCCTCATCGATCCACCCCCTGGCCCTAGATTGGGACCCCAAGCTTTACAGACTCAACTGTCATATGACCGTGTGAGTCCAACACAGTTGGTAAGAGTATTTATCTACTTCCCTAATGTCTACAGACAAGCTGTTTTACATGGGTATATCTGTTTAGCAAGATCCCTCTCTTTCCTTGTAATGGCCTAACCATCCTTGCACCAGTTACATCACGGAAGTTCATACCTATTCCATTGGACTTTGTTTTATGTATATGGACTGTCTAATGTGACCATTTATTTGGAATTTTTTGTGTATGTGTTGATCACATTCACTATTACAGAAGCGCTACACTATTTTTTACTTTTTGAACTGAAGGTATGCAGTATCTTTTGAATCTCTTAAAGTGTGTGGAGTGGATTTGTGACTACCAAGATCACGTTTGTCCACGAAGAGTCCAATTTTATTCTGTGTGGGACCTATTTGTATTCCTGTTGCATTAGGGGAAGTGCAGATCGTGTGCGCTAGGGGCTCCATGATTAAAGCAAAAATAAGTGGGGATAGTGGGCACCCCTGCCTAGTACCGTTGGTGATCATAAATTCTGAGCATAGGGTTCTGGAGGTCAAAACTTTGGCTGAGAGTAAAGTGCCAATACTGCTGACAAGATTGGGCATGAAAATCTAAATTTGCTTAGAACAGCTTCTAGGAACCCCCAGTGCACACGATCAAATGCCTTCTCGGCATATAGTGCTAAGAAAAGCAAAGATTTTTTTTTTGTAGTTGTGCATATTTAAGATTCTCCTTGTGGCATCTGGGGCCTGGCGCCCTTTGATGAATCCTACTTGGTCTTCATTAATTAAGGTGGCTAATATATTTAAAAGTCTAAGCGCCAACGCTTTTGCATATATTTTTATGTCCGATTTGAGTAATGAGATGGGCCTGTAACTGCTTGTTTGGGTATAGTGGTAATTACTGCTTGTAACATCTCTTTAGGGAAGCTACCTTTGTGCATCGCTATGTTTTACATGTTTACCAGGTGGGGGGCCAATGTGTCTGTGAATTTTTGGTAATATTCATTAGAAAATCTATCAAATCCATCTTTGGATTTGGGCAAGCTGGATATGATGTTTTTGATTTCTATAGTTGTGTTCCTCAGTAAGTTCTATACTTGTGTTCCTCAGTAAGTTTGGGTAGATGAAGTGGTTGGAGAAAAGATCGTATCTGGTCAACCGTGGGTTGTGAGGTCTGGGTGTCAGATTTAAGATCATATAAACTGGCATAATAGTTTTTAAAGATTTCTGTAATCCCATCTGGGGAGTAGACTTTTGCTCCAGAAGTTTTGTTCATCATAGAGGGGATTTTTTGTACAAGGTGTTTGCCTTTGAAACATTTAGCCAAAAAGGCACCTGCCTTATTGTTAAGGGCATAAAAGCCAGCATTAAGCGTTTTGGCGTGCTTTTCGTACTGGTGTAGCAATAGCTCTCTAAGCGCAATTTCATGAGGTCCACTGAGGTTTGATGAGTGGGATTACATTTATTTACGTCTTCTAACGATCAAATATCCTGCATTATTTGTTTGAGGCGTTTCGTGCATTGCTTTTTGGCTCGAGAGCTAAGTTGAATGAAAATGCCTCTCACAAATGCCTGTTGCCCCCCCCTTCGTGGGGGCAACAATTTCAGAAATGGTTGAACAGGAAAAAATCACAAACAAACGTTTATGTAAGGTCGGTTGGCCTAAGAAGGAGGCAAGGACAGTGCATGTCTCTGTTCTGATCCGGACTTGGGTTTGCTGTATGTCTGGCATTTTTAGGACCAGTCCATTGTCACTTTAGCTGGCGGGGGTTTATCTGGGATGGTAGCATCAGGTGGTAAAATTTTCCATTCCTTTAGCAGCCTAAAGCCCTTCTCCAGCAAGTGTACTGCATATATCTTGTGTTGCTTTTTAATCAGCAGTTTATTGGGCCGGCCCCACTGATATGGTATGCCATGATTACGAGGTGCTTTAGTTAACATGATAAATCGCTTCCTAGTTTGAATGGCAGCTGGCGAAAGATCTTGATGCCTTCATCACTTTTTCTTTGATGTGAAAAAAGTGAATCCTGGCCAGGATGTCTCTTGGGATTGTGTCTGCCAAGAAGGGGGGTTTGGGTGCGATGGGCCCTATCGATTATAAGATCAGTGTTTCCAGCTTCATGCAGCAATTCTGACATTAGTTGGTGTAGGAAATCATTCAGCTGGGAATCAGTGACATTTTCTGGAATGCCTCTAAATTTTATATTATTACGTCTTGATCTGTCCTCGAAATCGGCGAGTTTGGCATTAATTTTTTGGATTTCAGTGTCATGTTTATTGTATGAATCGATCAGTTCATTGTGTGCATGACACACGTCTCCAATTTTTTCCTCTGCTTGTGACACCCTGGATAGTTGTTGTGACACCTGCTAGCATTCTGGACATGTCTGCGTGAAAGGAGCTGCGTAGAGTCATTAACATGTCTTTTATGTCTGTCATGGAGGCCGGCTGTGAGGATGCCGGGAAGTCCTCTAATAATGGTGTGGAGGGAGGGTAAGCTGCATTTGGGAAGGAAGGGTGAGGTAAGAGGGCTTCCTCTTCTACCTGCTTAGTTTTATTGCTTTTAGTTGGGCTGCATGTAGTGGGGCTAACCGGAGGTGTTGACTCACCTTGTTGTAGTGGTGGAGAGCCTGAGCCCATGCTGCCCGCCTGCAGTGCGTTCTGTGCTGTGTCTGCTTGTGGTCCTGATCGGGCATTCAGTTGCTTTGTCATATCGGCGGCTGTGACAGGAGCAGCGTGGTATGTCTCTGGTGGCCGTGTCATTCAGCTGGGAATCAGTGTCATTTTCTGGAATTCCTCTAAATTTTATATTATTACGTCTCGATCTGTCCTCGGAATCGGCGAGTTTGGCATTCATTTTTTGGATTTCAGTGTCATGTTCATTGTATGAATCGATCAGTTCATTGTGTGCATGACACACGTCTCCAATTTTTTCCTCTGCTTGTGACACCCTGGATAGTTGTTGTGACACCTGCTAGCATTCTGGACATGTCTGCGTGAAAGGAGCTGCGTAGAGTCATTAACATGTCTTTTATGTCTGTCATGGAGGCCGGCTGTGAGGATGCTGGGAAGTCCTCTAATAATGGTGTGGAGGGAGGGTAAGCTGCATTTGGGAAGGAAGGGTGAGGTAAGAGGGCTTCCTCTTCTACCTGCTTAGTTTTATTGCTTTTAGTTGGGCTGCATGTAGTGGGGCTAACCGGAGGTGTTGACACACCTTGTTGTAGTGGTGGAGAGCCTGAGCCCATGCTGCCCGCGAGCAGTGCGTTCTGTGCTGTGTCTGCTTGCGGTCCTGATCGGGCATTCAGTTGCTTTGTCATATCGGCGGCTGTGACAGGAGCAGTGTGGTATGTCTCTGGTGGCCGGGTCACGTTCCGGTATGCTGTGAGTGTCGCTTCTCTGAACTTTGTCCTCTGGGCTCTTTCACTCAGCGTCCATCACAGTCCGCGCTCGGCCACGCCCCCATCAGGGGTCTCATTAAAGGGAACCTGTCCAAAAATAGTATCACATAGGGGACTCGTGTCCTCTATCCACGCACTCCAGTCAAATTCACACACTTTAACCCCTCACAATAAATATATATGAGCCTCCCTCCACCCCAACGTACACACATATACAAAAATAAACCCAGATGGGAGGGGCGCCTGCGCACTAAAGCTTTAATTTTTCTGCACATGTTATCAACACACATTCTGGAGTGAGAACATAATTTTAGAGCTGTTATCAGTTATCTGGTATCAGTGGATCATGGGTGCAATGTCAAGCTCCTGCAGACAAGTTCTTCAGCCTTCTGACCATACATCTGTACAGGCTTTTTGTTAGAAAGCTGGAGGACTTGTGAATGGATTACGAGTGCACTGATCAGCATAAACACAGTCTATCAATACTAAAATTCTGTCTGCTACAATGATTATATAATCGTCAGGCCTAAAATGATTTTTTTAACATGGGTGCAAAAAAAAAAAAACATCCCCAGAAGTGAAAGGGTTAAACACCTCTAAACTAAACATGAACCTAAACTGGGTGCAATTTTTGTCTGGGCACATTGTGTTCCAGTTACCGAGTATAAAAAGATACAAGTAAACTTTCATTGGACGCTCTCACCTTATACTTTAGTGTGTGTGGATTTATTTCAGCTTTTTTGTTATTTATTTTAAAAGAGAAATCCATGTCATGTAATGCTTGAGCCAAAATGTAGACTGCAATATACACTTTATAGGATGTTTTCTCATCAGGATAATATAAACCAAGTGGACGTGTCCCCAAACTGCAGTTCCTAAGAGATAATCTAGTTCTGAATGTATGAAGGAAATTTTTTATGTGGTTTTTTGAAAAGCATTTATATTTAGTTATGAGAATATCCTCCATCAGGGGGTCATTTGGGCGACTGGATGGATAAATGCTATAAAAATATTCCAGCAATCCCTTTATGTAGAGATTGGGGAATGTAAACACCAAGCTGCAGTTACTGAAAATACTAAATATTTCACTCATTGACCAAGAATCTGGTATAATAAATGTTTTCTCTGTGTAATAAGGGACATTATTATACAAACACATGTAATAAGTCAGACTAACTGATCCACAAATAATAAGAACTTCCGTAGTTGAGGTCCGCAGCTCTGGAGGAATTTTATTACAATTCTCCTTAGACACCAGAATCTTGAATTCAATACAAATTCCATGATTAGATAAATGTTTGCTGAGTTGTCGGATCTCCCTCTCTCCGTATTCATCATCAGATGTGAGGATCCCGACCCAGTTCCACTTCAACCTTTCCAGTAACTTTGCTATGGCCACATATTGCATCTCATCATCCGGAACTGTCCGGAAAAAGTTTGGATACATCTTTCTATCACTCAGTAAAGTATCTCTGGCTCCATAACTAATCTAGAAAGAAAGAAAAAAGTCTGTATATTTAATGTGCAGCTCTTAACCGCCTCAGCCACAGAAGATTTTACTCTCTTCCTGACCAGAGCACTTTTTGCAATTCGGCACTGCATCGTTTTAACTGACAATTGCGCGGTCGTGCGACGTTGCACCCAAACAAAATTGACTTCCTTTTTTTCCTGACAAATAGAGCTTTCTTTTGGTGGTATTTGATCACCTCTGTGTTTTTTTTTTTTTTGCTCTAAACTTTTTGCTATAATAAATATCCCCCAAAATATACAAAAAACTATTTTCTTCCTCAGTTTAGGCCGATATGTATTCTTCTACATATTTTTGGTAAAAAATCGCAATAAGCATATATTGATTGGTTTGCACAAAAGTTATATAAGGGATAGTTTATGGCATTTTTATTATTATTATTTTTTTTACTAGTAATTAGGGGTGAGCTTTCTGTTGGGGTCGAACATTGGCTGTTCGCCCATTCATCGAAAACCAAACATTATGGGCCGTTTGCACTAAATTTGAGTGGTGCGTAACAGCCCATAATGCACTGCAGGAGCACCATGCATTGTTGCATGATGATTGGTCAGAGCATGCACCATGACCTGCATGCTTTGGCCAATAACAGCACCCTCAGCTAAGAGAGCCATAATTGGCCAAAGGCAGGGTGCCTTTTGCCAATCATGGCTCAGGGGGTCTAAGTTTATGCTCCCACACTATATAAGGCTGCCTACACATCGGCCTCATGTAGTGTGTCATTTAGATTTAGATTGAGCAGGCAGGCAGATTATTCAGTTAGCTGTAGTGTATTTTATATATATATATATATATATATATATATATATATATATATATATATATATATATATATATATATATATATATATCTATATATATCTATAGATATCTATATATATATATATATATATATATATATATATATATATATATATATATATATAAATACAGTCAGTGTAGTATATATATACATATATATATATATATATATACTGCATACAGTTTAGCTAGATCTCACTGTGGTCCGTTCCTGGTGTACTGTTTCTACTATACTTCAGGCAGGCAGGTGATTCAGATGCAGTTAGGGATGAGCCAAACACCCCCCGGTTGGGTTCGCACCAGAACTTTCGAACAGAGCAAAAATTCTTTAGAACACCATTGAAGTCTATGGGACTCGAATGTTCAAAATAAAAGTGCTAATTTTAATGGCTAATATGCAAGATATTGTCCTAAAAAGGGATTGGGGACCAGGCTCCTTCCCCAGGGGACATGGGTCAATGCCTAAAATGTTTTTAAAAATGGATGTTTTTTCTGGAGCACTGATTTTAATGACGATTAAAGTGAAAAACAAGGTGAAATATTCCTTTAAATATTGTGCCTGGGTGGTGTCTATAGTATGCCTGTGAAGTTGCACGTATTTCCCGTGTTTAGAACAGTCCCTGCACAAATTGACATTTAACAGAAAAAAGTCATTTAAAAATGCTTGCGGTTTTAATGTAATGTCTGGTTCCTGCAATATGGATGAAAAATGGAATGGGTAGCCCCCCTGCCCATTACCAGCCCCGTTGGGTCTTGTATGGATATTAAGGGGAACCCCGTACCCAAATTAAAAATAGGAAAGGTGTGGGGCTCCCAGACCCTATATACTCAGAACAGCAGTATATAGGCGGTGCAAACAAGACAGGGACTGTGTAGGTTTGTTGTGTTAAGTAGAATCTGTTTGTAATTTTGAACTGGTACATTTTTAAAGTGTAGCTCCAGTCAAAAAATCTATTTTTAAGCATTTTTGAAAGCATAGGGCAGGGTTATCACCCCTGTATAATTTTTTTTTTTTGCCATCTGTCTTTTTTCATCTCACTTCCTGTTGTCTCCTTCCGTTTGCAAGTAGGAGATGTTTGTTGGATGTTTGAAAGTAGGGGCCTGCCTTATATGCTCTTCAGAAATGGGGGCCTAAGGTGTTAGTGTTGCCACAACACTGTAATCCCCCAAAGTGACTCTTGGTGGGAGCTGGAGCGCCTTGCTGTGAACGATTATATCAAAAATTGTAATTACATGCCATTGTTGAACAGTGGTAGAAAAATTGGGCCTTTGGTGGTTGTGGTGGTGGTGCTGGTGCCACAACACTATAAGTCCTCACAGTTACTCTCGGTGGGCGCAGGAACGGGTCCTGCTGTGAAATATTATATCAAGAATTGTAATTGCATGCCCCTGTTAAACAGGGGCTGAAAAACTGGTGCCACAACACTGCAACCTCCCCCAGATACTCTAGTTGGAGTGCAGGAATGAGCCCTGCTGCAAAGCATTGCATCAAAAATTTTAATTACACGCCCCTGTTAAACAGGGGCTGAAAAATAGGGCCTTAGCCACTGGTGCTGGTTAAAGCGGGGTTCCACTGTCTCTAAGCTTTTTTTGGGGGGAAAATGTCAACGATTATTATATTTACATTTATCACTCACTTGTTCCCTTTTTAAACTCTCCTGCTGTCGGTTTTCTGCACATATAAAACGTATAAAACATTATATTGCTGGTTGTCACCTTGCCTGTGGGCATGTGAAGCCCACAGGCATCCTCTTCCGGGACACTGTGCTGCTGATGGACCAGCATGCACCGCCCGTTCCGGCACCGATTTCGCGCATGCGCAGTTAAATCAAATCGGAGCAATGACAACAACTCACGTTCCCAGGAGACAGTGCGGCACAAAGGACGTGTCCACCTGGCTGCTGAAACCCCGCCCATATCCACAGCAACACCGCCCATATCTGCAGCGACCAGAACCTGGAAATGGCCAGTAACAAAAGACTGAAAACGTGACAAGAAAGGTACTGGTCCTCTTTATATTTCACAGTGAGAAATAATATTAGGGAGATATTTTTTTTATAATTTGGGTGGAGCTCCGCTTTAAGGAGGAGCCGAACATCCCCGGTTCGGTTCGCACCAGAACCAGCAAACAGACCTAAACTTCTTGTGAACTTTAGAACCCTATTAAAGTCTATGGAACTCGAACGTTCAAAATCTAAAGTGCTAATTTTAAAGGCTAATATGCAAGTTACTGTCCTAAAAAGTGTTCGGGACCCGGGTCCTGCCCCAGGGGACATGGATCAATGCAAAAAAGTTTTAAAAATGGCAGTTTTTTCGGGAGCAGTGATTTTAATAATGCTAAAAGTGAAACAATAAAAGTGTAATATTCCTTTAAATTTCGTACCTGGGGGGTGTCTATAGCATGCCTGTAAAGGGGCGCATGTTTCCCATGCTTAGAACTGTCCTTGAACAAAGTGTCATTTCTGCAAAAAAAAAAGTAATTTAAAATCACTCACGGCTATAATGAATTGCCGGCTCCCTGTACAGAGAAGTAATTGAAAGTCATTGATAAAAAAAAAAGCATGGGGTTCCCCCAAATTCAATTACCATGCCCTTCAGGTCTGGTATGGGTATTAAGGGGAACCCCAGGTCAAATTAAAAAAATAAAAATAATGTGGGGTTCCCTCGAAATATCTATACCAGACCCTTCAGGTCTGGTATGGATTTTAAGAGGAACTCTATGGCAATTTTTTTTTTATAAATGGCGTGGGGGTCCCCCTAAAAATCCATACCAGACCCTTTATCCATGCACGTAACCTGGTAGGCTGCAGGAAAAGAGGGGGGGCGAGAGAGCACCCCCCCCCTCCTGAACCGTACCAGGCCACATGCCCTCAACATTGGGAGGATGCTTTGGGGGTCTGTGACTCCTCAAATTACCATGTCCCCATGTTGATGGGGACAAGGGCCTCATCCCCACAACCCTGTCCGGTGGTTGTGGGGGTCTGCGGGCGGGGGGCTTATCAGAATCTGGAAGCCCCCTTTAACAAGGGGACCCCCAGATCCTACCCTCCCTGTTTGAAATGGTAAGGGGGTACAAAAGTACCCCTACCATTTCACAAAGAAAGTGTAAAAAATGGTTAAATAAGACAAACACACTTTTGAAAAATTCCTTTATTAAAAATAAAAAAAATAAAAAAAAAGATTCCAGTGGTGCTAATCCACTCTTGCTATCCAGCGATGGATGATCATCTCTCCGGGGTCCAGCGATGGCTGATCTGATCCAGTGATGGGTGATTTTCAGTCCAGTATAGTCCATCCATGCATCTGTCTTCTTTCTCCACTGAAGTGACACTGTGGGGATCCCAGCGCTGACGTTTCTTATATTAGGAGGGCGGGGCCACCCATCCCCTGACCCCACCCCCTCTGACGCTGGTGAGGGAAGCTAGGGGTTCCCCAGTGACGTATGGGTGACCCCGCCCCCCTCTGATGTAATGGAAAATTTTAACAAAAAATACAACTTCAAAATCTCAGCATGCTTCTTAAACAAATACATTTGGGATATATTGTCCTGTCATTTTAGGACCTCAAGAAATGAGTCCATCAGTACATCAGGACTAATTCAACTGTTGGTTGAATTAGCGGGAATATTGATTCCTAAATTTTTAATAAATGAGTTCCCAGGTGAATGGAAATTGTTCCGAAATAGAATTTTTGAGCATGGTCGGCACATTAAGGCCCAGGATTTGGGATTTACTTTTGTTGAACTTATAGTACGAGGCTGAACTGAAGGTATGCAGTATCTTTTGAATCTCTTAAAGTGTGTGGAGTGGATTTGTGACTACCAAGATCATGTTGTCTGCGAAGAGTCCAATTTTATTCTGTGTGGGAGCTATTTATATTCCTGTTGCATTAGGGGAAGTGCAGATCATGTGCGCTAGGGGCTCCACGATTAAAGCAAAAATAAGTGTGGATAGTGGGCACCCCCTTTGGGGAAGCTGACGGGTGGCCCTGCCCTCCTCATATAAGAAATGTCAGGCTGACAGGATCCACACAGTGTCTCCTCTGTGGAGACAGATGATGGATGGATTCGCTGCGCTGGAGTGAGAGATCACCCATTGCTGGATCAGATCAGCCATCGCTGGGCCCTGGAGAGATGATCATCCATCACTGGATAGCAAGCGTGGATTACCACCGCTGGAATCTTTTTTTTTTTTTTTTAATAAAGTACTTTTTCAAAAGTGTGTCTTATTTAACTATTTTTTACACTTTCTTTGTGAAATGGTAGGGGGTACTTTTTCACCCCCTTACAATTTCAAACAGGGGGGGCCGGGATCTGGGGGGTCCCCTTGTTAAAGGGGGCATCCAGATTCTGATAAGCTCCCCACCCACAGACCCCCACAACCACCGGACAGGGTTGTGGGGATGAGGCCCTTGTCCCCATCAACATGGGGACATGGTGCTTTGGGGGGACCCCAAAGCATCCTCCCAATGTTGAGGGCATGTGGCCTGGTATGGTTCAGGAGTGGGGGTGCTCTCTCATCCCCCCTCTTTTCCGTGGCCTGCCAGGTTGTGTGCTAAGATAAAGGGTATGGTATGGATTTTTAGGGGGACCCCAATGCCAATTTTTTACAAAATTTGACGTGGATTTCCCCTTAATATCCATACCAGACCTGAAGGGCCTGGTAATTGAATTTGGGGGAACCCCATGCTCTTTTTTTATCAATGACTTTTAATGAATTCTCTGTATTACAGGGAGCCGACAATTCATTATAGCTGCAAGTGATTTTAAATGACTTTTTGTCCTGCAGAAATGACACTTTGTGCAGAGACAGTTCTAAGCATGGGAAACATGCGCCCCTTTACAGACATACTATACACACCCCCTAGGTACAAAAGTTTACGGAATATTACAATTTTATTGTTTCACTTTAAGCATTATTAAAATCAGTGCTCCCGAAAAAACGTCCATTTTAAAACTTGGATATTAGCCTTTAAAATTAGCACTTTAGATTTCTCCCATAGACTTGTACAGGGGTTCCGCCGCTTTTTGAATTTTTTCGGGAACACCCCAAATTGTTCACTGTTCGCCGAACATGAGTTTGACTCTAACTCGAAGCTCATCCCTAGTGCTGGTGCCATGACACTGAAAACTCTCCCATATACTCTATTTGGAGTGCAGGAATGAGCCCTGCTGCAAAGCATTGCAAGTACTTGGCTGTGACACACCTAATTCTACACCTTCATTCCTCTCAGTGTATGTTTCAGAGAGGACTAAAGGTCTAGTGGGGTTGGAGATCCCAGCTGATGAGGAGCAAGGAGAGGTCCGCTTTGTTCTTTGGTGTGGGTCTTTAAGGTATGCTTGTTAACGAGCTGCATGGCAGGTCAACATATGTCTGGCCACGCGAGATATGCTTGAGACATATGTTGCAAATAGCAGTGGTGCGATCTGATGCACTGGTCTCAAAAAAGGACCACACCAAAGAATAATGCGCAGAGGCAGTGCCCTGCATAGGCGGAGCTCTGTGGTGTGATTCAGTCGGTGTGCTGCCCCTAAGCTGGCCCCCGGAGGGCATCCTGCCTCATTGGAGATGTGTCTCCTCCTCCTCTCTTCTATCAGGCACCCACATGGAGTCAGTGACCTCATTATCCCTTCCCTCTTCATCACTGGAGCAAACCTGGCAGTATGCTGCAGCTGGTGGAAGAACACGACTGCCAGATTGCTGTCCTTCTTGAGCATCCCCTCTCTCTGCGCTCACACTACTGCCTTCCTCTAGCATCATCAGAGCCTTCAAAACACTGGGCATCCTCCTGGAGCATGTACCCAACACTGTGCTCAAACAGTTTGGGGGACTCCTCAGGAGGACATAGTGGGTCTAGGGAAGAAGTGACTGATGATGACATTGAGACGAGGGAAGAGGATGCGTTGGCAGCTGCTTTGCTAGTACCGGTGTATACTGTGCTGTGCTGGAGGCACACAACACCCACTAACTCTTGCAGATGGCTGTATTAGAGAAAAACAGCAATAAAGGGTAGATACAGGTGTATACTGCGCTGGAGGCACACAACACCCACTAACTCCTGCAGATGCCTGAGAAAAGAACAAACTGTCCCTGCCTATCCTTCTCTTCCTGCATGCCGGAACACACTACACAAGGCCGCCGTGCTGGCGGCCTTATATAGTGTGGGGCGTGTACTAAAGCCCCTGAGCTACAATTGGCCACAGGCATCCTGCCTGTGGCCAATTATGGCTCTCCTCGCTGCCGGCGCTGTGATTGGCCAAGCATGTGGGGTCACAGTGCATGCTCGGCCAATCATGAGCCAGCAATGTACTGCGATGGCACAGTGCATTGTGGGCCGTGAGCACTACACACAAATTTGGCACAAACGGCCCATAACATTCGCCGAACGTGCGAACAGTCGAACATCAAGCTCATTCCTAGCTGCAGTGTATGTCATATATATACAGTCAGGTCCATAAATATTGGGACATTGACACAATTATAATCTTTTGGCTCTATACACCACCACAATGGATTTGAAATGAAATGAACAAGATGTGCTTTAACCTTAGACTTTCAGCTTTAATTTGAGGGTATTTACATCCAAATCAGGTGAACGGTGTAAGAATTACAACAGTTTGTATATGTGCCTCCCACTTTTTAAGGGACCAAAAGTAATTGGACAACTGGCTGCTCAACTGTTCCAGGTGTGTGTTATTCCCTCATTATCCCATTTACAAGGAGCAGATAAAAGGTCCAGAGTTCATTTCAAGTGTGCTATTTGCATTTGGAATCTGTTGCTGTCAACTCTCAATATGAGATCTAAAGGGCTGTCACTATCAGTGAAGCGAGCCATCATTAGGCTGAAAAAAACAAAACAAACCCATCAGAGAGAAAACAAAAACATTAGGTGTGGCCAAATCAACTGTTTGGAACATCCTTAAAAAGAAAGCAACGGTGAGCTCAGCAACACCAAAGATCTAGAAGACCACAGAAAACAACTGTGGTGGATGACCAAATAATTATTTCCCTGGTGAAGAAAACACCCTTCATAACAGTTGGCCAGATCAAGAACACTCTCCAGGTCAAAATGGGAAAGTCAGATTAGAGTTTGCCAAACATCTAAAAAAGCCTTCACAGCCTTCACAGTTCTGGAACAACATCCTATGGACAGATGAGACCAAGATCAACTTGTACCAGAGTGATGGGAAGAGAAGACTATGGAGAAGGAAAGGAACTTCTCATGATCCAAAGCATACCACCTCATCAGTGAAGCATGGTGGTGTTAGTCTCATGTCATGGGTATGTATGGCTGCCAATGAAACTGGTTCTCTTGTATTTATTGATGATGTGACTGCTGACAAAAGCAGCTGAATGAATTCTGAAGTGTTTCTGGCAATATTATCTGCTCATATTCAGCACAATGCTTCAGAACTCATTGGATGGTGCTTCACAGTGAAGATGGGCAATGACCTGAAGCATACTGCAAAACCAACCAAAGAGTTTTTTAAGGGAAAGAAGTGGAATGTTAAGCAATGGTCAAGTCAATCACCTGACCTGAATCCATATTGGGCATGCATTTCACTTGCTGAAGACAAAACTGAAGGGAAAATGCCCCAAGAACAAGCAGGAACTGGAGACAGTTGCAGTAGAGGCCTGGCAGAGCATCACCAGGATGAAACCCAGCGTCTGGTGATGTCTATGCATTCCAGACTTCAGGCTGTAATTGACTGCAAAGGATTTGCAACCAAGTATTAAAAAGTGAAAGTTTGATGGATGATTGTTAATCTGTCCCATTACATTTGGTCCCTTAAAAAGTGGGATGCACGTATACAAACTATTGTAATTCCTACACCGTTTACCTGATTTGGATGTAAATACCCTCAAATTAAAGCTGAAAGTCTGCAGTTAAAGCACATCTTGTTTGTTTCATTTCAAATCCATTTCAAATATATATATATATATATATATATATATAGATATATATATATATATATATCCACTGCATACGGTTTAGCTAGATCTCACTGCAGTCCATACCTGGTGTACTGTTTCTACTAAACGTCAGGCAGGCAGATGATTCAGTTATGACCAAGAAAAAAATTGCTCTGGACAATATGCTAAACTAAAAAATAGCTGCAACACAAAGTGAGATAATACACAGAATACAATGGAAAACAAAAGGTTGCACTTTACCCTAAATAGACCTAAAATCAAAAAATAAAATAAATGTGTAGTATGAAACACACGTTATACTGAATATACCCTTGAAAGTGATAACCAAGAAATCAACTTGGAAGAAAATGTGGATAATAACTGGTGAAAAATGTATTATTGATCCACTTCAAATAAAGTCCAAAAGAAATCATCCAAAAAGCAAAACAATCATAAATATACTGTACATAGTGCAGTATGAAGTGACAGTTCAAAATTATAATGACTTCCGAAGTGATGAGTGATAATTCCTTGTTTTGAATCGTAAGTGGCTGATGATACAAAGCGCCATATTGGGTAAGGGACAAACTCTGCCTGCTGCCAGAACGTGCTGATCCCCATCCAATAATGGCAAAACAAAATAACTAGTATAGAAAAATACCAAGATCTTAAGGGACAAACACCACTACTTATTGCGGGATATATCTCAAAAACATATAACCGTACGTCGGTCTAAGTGCATCCAGTACTCATCATTCAATCACAGTGCTGATGCTGGCATGAATCTATGCTCAGCAAAAATGCTAACTGTGCTACGTGTACTCATGTTGCACAAAACAGGGATTTAAAAATAACTAACTATCACAGGCTCTCTAACAACTAAATTCATCCTTACACATACCTCATAGACTCAGACCACTGGTTGTGTAAATTGACCTCAATCAGTAATGTCCAAGGATCACAATATGGATTCTAGCCCATAGACGAACCGATGTCGGCTATCAAAAAATCATCTCATGGAGGGGGCGTGGCCAGCGCATGAGCTGAATGGAAGCTCTGTGAGAGAGCTCCGTGACACGAACGGGCATATTAGCGACAATTCACAGCGAATATCGGTAAAAAAGATACGAACAGACGACGGAAGAGTTCCTGAATCCGAAGGTGATGTCAAAAAAGCGGAAAGACGAACGGAAAATGAAAAAACTAACGACATTCTCCTCTCAGTCAGTGGGAGGGAGAAAAAAAGATGGCACAGATCCTCTCACAGCTGCTGTACCAGCAAAAGCCTCCTCAGGGAGAGCGCACTACACTGACATGCCTGATGCTGCTCTAGAAGATTCACCTCACAAAACACATCTGGAATCTCCTCATGAGGAAGATTGCCTCAGCCCTACATGTCGCAGCCCGGCTAAAACTCGTATCAAACTGGATTTCACAGGCCAGGAGGTAAGCTATAAAATACCTCATATTAGTCAAGATAACACAGTCATAACTCCTATAGCTTCACCTATAGCCGCATTTCCCACTAATAACCAGCCTATTCTGGACACCCAATTAAAAGAAATGCTATTAACTTTACATACTTCGCTTCATACGGATATTTTACAACTCACAAATCAATTCTCCAAAGCAGTGAACTCCTTAGGTGAAAGAGTACACACTATTGAGAACTCTATGGGAGACATGATCAATACTATTAATGATTTAATAGATGCTCATGAAGAAAATAAAGCTGAAAAAGAGTGGCTTAAATTTAAAATCGCAGATTTAGAAGACCGCTCAAGGAAGAACAATCTCAAAATCAGGGGTATCCCTGAAAATATACAGCAGTCTGATTTTAAAAAAATATGCCACTGACTTATTCTCCAACTTGCTGCCAGCTATACCAGCCTTAGAGCTCACAATTGATCGTATCCATCGGATTCCAAAACCGTCATTTCTCCCTCCACAGATACCACGTGATGTACTACTTAGAGTACACTTCTACCATGTTAAAGAACAAATCCTATATAAAGTGCGACATCTAGGACAACTTCCACAACCATATAATACAATCCAGATTTATGCTGACTTGTCTGAACATACTCTAGATATGAGAAGACAACTTTCCACGATTACAAAAGCTCTGCGTAATCATAAAATTGAATACCGTTGGAAACAACCATCTAAACTACTGATACAGAAGAACGACACCTACCATACAATCACTTCTGTGGAACAAGGCATTAAGTTACTTCACGCATGGGGTATTATCCCCGAACCAACTCCACCTATCAGAGCTAAGAAGAATCCGGAGAAACTTACGCCACAATGGCATTAGCTTTCATTGACTAGATCCGGTCAAAATACAGTCCTATCTATAGGAAACCGATCTATCAGCTTGCCCGTCGTGCCGTGCGATACTAAATCTTTGGAACAGCTGACCTTTGAACTAATTCCCCATTCTAATGTTGCAGTATACATTGAAATGTTTACCACTGCAAGTTAAGTTTAATGTTTGGTTATATTTTTGTTTGTGCTTTTACTTTTATTTTTTTCTTCACAGTATCCTATACACAACTCATAGCATTCAAAGGGACAGGTATGTTGTGAACCTACAAAATTTGAATCAAAACTTTTCAGTCACTAAATTTTTGGACATTCATAGTCATTTCAGACTACAGATTGTTCACATGGAAGTAGAATTTAAAGCTATTATCAGGCTAGTATGTACTTACTTTTTCCATCTTATTAATATCCTTTTATGAGTATAAAGTTAATATCTTTAAATACTAATGGTCTTAACCATCCAGCAAAAAGAGCGTCGATGTGGCAAATGGCTAACACCCAGCAATGTCAAATATTGTGTATACAAGAAACCCATTTCAAAACAGGCGCTATTCCCACTTGCACCCATAAGAACTTTCCTCACATATTTACAGCATCAGGCCAACAGAAAAAAAGAGGAGTACTTATTGCAATACATCATTCAGTTAATTTTCAATTGCATGAATCTATTGTAGATACCAATGGACGATACCTCATATTAATATGTACCATTGATAATACACTTACTACATTGGTAAATGTGTATGCGCCTAATAAAAGGCAATCCCATTTTCTGAATGGCCTGATGAGAAAAATAGGTAAATGCCGAAAAGGTGCCTTAATAATTTGTGGAGACTTCAACACAATACATGAACAAGAACTAGACACTTCTAATCCCAAAACCAGAACCAACTGTGCACTTAAATTTTTTTTGAATAAAAGCGATCTCTATGATGTATGGAGATGCCATCATCCTGGAGATCGTGAATACACATATCATTCCCTGGTACATAATACCTATACTCGTATCGATTATATTTTTACGGATAAGTGGTTATTGCAGCGGGTGAGGGAGTCTGACATTGCACCTTGGACTGATCATGCCCCAATTAGTATGACTATTCTACCTAAACACTCTCAAACGACCCATTTTCTATGGAGAACAAATGCATATCTTATCAAAATGTCTACCTATGCTACAGCTATACAAAACCAGATAACTGAATTCTTTAAATATAATGTGGGATCGGTGTCAGACTCCGCCACCCTATGGGGTGCTCATAAAGCATTTAGTAGGGGAATCCTAATGCAACTGAATGCTCAATTCAGGAAAAATAAAACGAAACTCATTGAGAAACTTACTGCTGACATTAAAACATTAGATTCCCAAAACCAATCTCACCCATCACAACAACTGAAAACTAAACTACAAATATTACGACAGGAACTCAGAACGACTTTATTGGATACATTTGAAAAACATACTAGCTAACTTAAAGCTAAATATTACCATACTAGCAACAAAGCAGGAAAAAACATGGCACTTCGGATCAAAGGCAGATATTCCAAATCAAAGATTCCATATCTATACCACCCTATTACTAGAGAAAAATTGCAAGACCCCAAGACATAGAGAATGCATTTAGCTGTTATTATAGCTCCCTTTACAATCTTAAAGATGATTCTCAAACTCCCACACTTACCCCAAAGATAATAAGTGATTTCTTAGATACCATTAGTCTCCCATCATTAACTACTGATCAAATCTCTGATCTTAACGTCCCATTTTCAGTGGAAGAAATTGCTAGAACTATAGACTCCCTGCCCAACAATAAATCTCCGGGCCCAGACGGAATGATAGGAGAATACTATAAATTACTTTGAGATATACTGGCTCCCCACTTATGCTCACTTTTTAACGAAGCGGCATCCAAATTAGAATTTCCGGCTGAGATGCTTCAGGCCTTGATCATAACACTGCCGAAACCAGGCAAAGATCCCAACGCTCCCCAAAATTTCAGACCGATTTCATTATTGAACATTGACATCAAAATATACGCCAAAGCAATAGCGAATCAACTGATGAACTACATACCAGACCTCATTCACAAAGATCAATCTGGCTTTACTAAAGGTCGACAATCTTCAGATGCAACAAGACGTCTGATTGATATTATACACTTCACTGAGAGACATCAAACGCCTTCTCTGCTCCTTTCTTTGGATGCAGAGAAGGCGTTTGATAGGGTCCATTGGGGCTATTTACAGTCAGTGCTTTTAAAATTCGGCTTTCATGGAAATATTTTATCTGCAATTTTTGCACTGTATAAGGGCCCCTCAGCGAGAGTATACACAAATGATATGATGTCTAGGCACTTTGGCATCTCGAATCGAACACGACAAGGTTGCCCCTTATCTCCTTTAATATTTAATTTAGCCATCGAACCTCTAGCAGAACGTATACGATCTGACACAAAAACTATCTGGTATAAAAATTGGGCAAATAGATAATAAAATAAGTCTGTTCGCAGATGACATAGTGCTTATAGTGTCTGATCCTATTTCATCTCTCCCGAATCTCCAAAATATACTAACGACATTTGGAGCAGCATCATATTATAAAATCAATGAAACTAAGTCCCATATTTTAGACCTAGGATTAGATAACACAACCAGGCAGTTATTGTCTAATAAATACCCCTACCACTGGAAAGACGAGGGGATTTCTTACTTAGGAATCACTCTCACTAACAAAACAAAACAGTTATTTAAAACAAACTTTTTACCATTTAAGAAACATTTTGAAACAGATCTGACAACACTTAGTAAATTCGAATTTACATGGGCTGGTCGCCTGGCAGCTTTCAAAATGATGACCTTACCAAAATTACTATATCAACTCAGGTCCCTTCCAATATGTATCCCTAAATACTACTTTAAATCCTTACAAATCAGTTTGGGAAAATATCTATGGAATGGCAAAAAATCCCGTTGAGCATACCATATACTAATTAAACATAGAAATATAGGTGGTGCGACCGTACCTGATCTACAGGATTATTATGATGCAACTCTTTTGACCCAATTGCAAGAATGGTTCTTGCCTACTCCTAAAACTTTATGGGGACAAATTGAGAAAGACATCACACGACAGCCTAATATGCAATTCTGGTTACTTAGTAGGAAAATTAAGTCCACAATTACAGCTCAATACCCACCAACGGTGAAAGCGACGCTACACTCTTGGCAGAGAATCATCACATACAAATGGGATAAAACTCCAATCACGGTGTTAAACCCTCCTCTAACAATTATACCAACATTAATTCCTGGCGTACAAATACACGACTGGAATTTGGGTCGGGATATCAAACTTGGTTCCTTCTTCCAACAGGGCTCATTAAAGTCTTTTTCTCAGTTAAGTAATGAATTACAGCTTCCGAATTCTGAGCGATCTACATATATTCAAATAGAAAAGTGTCTGCTACACAATCCACAACTCAGAGCTTCAATCCCGGTTAAAATATGGTCTTTCCTCAATAACCATGCCACCTCACAGAAAGGAGTAGCTACAATATACCCAATTCTAGGGGAAAAAAACATACCCAGCAAACTACCTTCCTTCCTTAACCACTTTCAGACCGGACCATTTTGCTGGTAAATGACCAGAGGTCTTTTTACACTTTGGCACTGCGCTGCTTTAACTGGTAATTGCGCGGTCATGCAATGTTGTACCCAAACAAAATTTGCGTCCTTTTCTTCCCACAAATAGAGCTTTCTTTTGATGGTATTTGATTGCCTCTGCGATTTTTATTTTTTGCGATATAAACGTAAAAAGACCGCAAATTTTGAAAAAAAATGATATTTTCTACTTTTTGTTATTAGAAAAATCCAATAAACTCAATTTTAGTCATACATTTAGGCCAAAATGTATTCAGCCACATGTCTTTGGTAAAAAAAAAGTCAATAATTGTATATTTATTGGTTTGCGCAAAAGTTGTCACATCTACAAACTAAGGTACGTTTTCTGGAATTTACGCAGCTTTTAGTTTACGACTGCCTATCTCATTTCTTGAGGTGCTAAAATGGCAGGGCAGTACAAAACCCCCCCAAATGACCCCATTTTGGAAAGTAGACCCCCTAAGGAAATTGATAAGAGGCATGTTGAGCCCATTGAATATTTTATTTTTTTGCCTCAAGCGATTGAATAATGACAAAAAAAAAAATTTTTTTTTTTTTTTACACAAAGTTGTCACTAAATGATATATTGCTCACACATGCTATGGGCGTATGTGAAATGACACCCCAAAATAAATTCTGCTGCTTCTCCTGAGTATGGGGATACCACATATGTGGGACTTTTTGGGAGCCTAGCCGCGTACGGGGCCCCGAAAAACCAAGCACCGCCTTCAGGCTTTCTAAGGGCGTAAATTTTTGAGTTCACTTCTCACTACCTATTACAGTTTTGAAGGCCATAAAATGCCAAGATGGCACAAAACCCCCACAAATGACCCCATTTTAGAAAGTAGACACCCCAAGCTATTTGCTGAGAGGCATGTTGAGTTCATGGAATATTTTATATTTTGCCACAAGTTGCGGGAAAATTACAAACTTTTTTTTTTTTATTTTTTTTTTAACAAAGTTGTCACTAAATGATATATTGCTCATGCATGCCATGGGCATATGTGAAATGACACCCCAAAATAAATTCTGCTGCTTCTCCTGAGTACGGGGATACCACATATGTGGGACTTTTTGGGAGCCTAGCCGCGTACGGGGCCCCGAAAACCAAGCACCGCCTTCAGGCTTTCTAAGGGCGTAATTTTTTGATTTCACTCCTCACTACCTATTACAGTTTTGAAGGCCATAAAATGCCAAGATGGCACAAAACCCCCACAAATGACCCCATTTTAGAAAGTAGACACCCCAAGCTATTTGCTGAGAGGCATGTTGAGTCCATGGAATATTTTATATTTTGCCACAAGTTGCGGGAAAATTACAAACTTTTTTTTTTTTTTTTTTTTTTCACAAAGTTGTCACTAAATGATATATTGCTCACGCATGCCATGGGCATATGTGAAATGACACCCCAAAATAAATTCTGCTGCTTCTCCTGAGTATGGGGATACCACATATGTGGGACTTTTTGGGAGCCTAGCCGCGTACGGGGCCCCGAAAACCAAGCACCGCCTTCAGGCTTTCTAAGGGCGTTACAGTTTTGAAGGCCATAAAATGCCAAGATGGCACAAACCCCCCCCAAATGACCCCATTTTGGAAAGTAGACACCCCTAAATTTAGGGGTACACTAGTGAGACTAGGTAATAAATGGCGGGTGCCCTGAAACTATAAAAAAATAACTAACCAACCAGCGTCACCTGTAACAGTTATATGGTGATCACTGGTGAAAGGGTTAACTAGGGGGCAATTAGGGGGCTTTATGCGGTAGTATATGGGGGTCCCTGGCGCTATAAAAAGCTGCAGCGAACCTAAATACCTACCTGCCTAACTAGCGTCACCTGTGACACTAATACAGCGATCAGAAAAACGATCGCTTATTAGGCTGGGTTCACACTGGAGCGATGCGGGAACGCCACGAATGCGCGGCGGGTTCCCGCATCGCATGCCTCCCGGCGGCAGTTCACACTGCCCTGTGCGAACTGCTGGGAGTGTCAGTGAAATGTTACTGACACCCCCAGATCAGTTCGCATATCGCAGTGCGATCTGCAAACTCGGATCGCATGGTGTGAACACCCATGCGATCCGATTCTGCTGCGGGCCAAAAAAAGGGTCCCGTGCGAATTTGCGGCGGGTGCGGCGAATGGCTGAACTCGAATCGCACAGAGATCGGATGTGATTTGCACTGCAGTGCGGTGCGAATCACATCCGTTCTCATAAACCGCTGCAATGTGAACCCAGCCTTAGTGACACTGGCGACGGGGGATGATCACGGGGTTAAACCTTTATTGGGGGGGTTAGGGGAGTACCTTAGAACTAAAGGGGGCTAACCCTAACTGCCCTAACAGTTATTAGTCACAAATGACACCCGCCGGGTGATCAGGGGGTTAAACCTTTATTAGGTAATAAATGGCGGGTGCCCTGAAACTATAAAAAAATAACTAACCAACCAGCGTCACCTGTAACAGTTATATGGTGATCACTGGTGAAAGGGTTAACTAGGGGGCAATCAGGGGGCTTTATGCGGTAGTATATGGGGGTCCCTGGCGCTATAAAAAGCTGCGGCGAACCTAAATACCTACCTGCCTAACTAGCGTCACCTGTGACACTAATACGGCGATCAGAAAAATGATCGCTTATTAGGCTGGGTTCACACTGGAGCGATGCGGAAACGCCGCGAATCCGCGGCGGGTTCCCGCATCGCATGCCTCCCGGCGGCAGTTCACACTGCCCTATGCGAACTGCTGGGAGTGTCAGTGAAATGTTACTGACACCCCCAGATCAGTTCGCATATCGCAGTGCGATCTGCAAACTCGGATCGCATGGTGTGAACACCCATGCGATCCGATTCTGCTGCGGGCCAAAAAAAGGGTCCCGTGCGAATTTGCGGCGGGTGCGGCGGGTGTGGCGGGTGCGGCGAATGGCAGAACTCGAATCGCACAGAGATCGGATGTGATTTGCACTGCAGTGCGGTGCGAATCACATTCGTTCTCATAAACCGCTGCAATGTGAACCCAGCCTTAGTGACACTGGCGACGGGGGGTGATCACGGGGTTAAACCTTTATTGGGGGGGTTAGGGGGGTACATTAGAACTAAAGGGGGCTAACTCTAACTGCCCTAACAGTTATTACAGTCACAAATGACACCAATGCAAAAAAAAAAAAAAAAAAAAAAAAAAAAATGACATTGGTGTCACTGTGACTGGGGGGCAGGGGTAATTGGGGGGGTGATCGGGGGGTAAAGGGGGGGTGTGAGTGTGCCTGGCATGTTCTACTGTGTGTGTGAGTGTTGGTGCAACTTACTGATCCGCTCTCCTCCGTGTCGGAACGAAAAATACCGACACGGAGGAGAGAATACATCACTTCCTCTCCTGTGTTTACATTACAGGAGAGGAAGTGATGTCACCGTGGATTTCTATTCGTCGGGAGCGATCGCGAGGGGGTGGCCATGAATGAATGGCCGTCCCCTCGTCCGGGATCGCTCCCGAACGAATACCGACCGCCGCAGGCACCGGGCGGGGGCCCGATCGGGCCCCCGACCCGCGGGAGGCAAGGGACGTACATGTATGTCCTTATGCCTGCCCGTGCCATTGTACCGACGTACATCGGCGTGCGGCGGTCGGCAACTGGTTAAATGGGAACAAGATTTGGGGCAAGACTTTTCAATTAAACAATGGATGGCTTCCCTACGAAGCATATATAGGGCCACTGCATGTGTTACACTATGGGAACTGGCACAAAAAATTGTTCAAAGACAATACCGGACTCCACATATCCTAGCAAAATTCAAGGGGAACTCGTCACCTAATTGCTGGAGAAATTGTACCCAATTGGGGACCCTATTTCATATTATGTGGGACTGCCCAAGCTTACATAACTACTGACAGGCAATCTCCCATTTACTCACTTCCGTAACAGGTATTGTCCTTCAACTTTCACCAGAACTAGCCATTCTGAATATGAATTTACATACGATTCCCAAACAATATCATAAAGTAGTAACACATATACTTTTAGCTGCGAGACTATCCATAACTAGAAAATGGAAAACTGACTCTCTTCCTACTATGACAGAAGTTATAGAATTAACCCAACTCCACCACTCCTACGAATTGTTATTTCCTAATGACAAATCCCTATATATTAAGGAACAACAACTATGGGAACCTTGGAGTACATGGTACAAAAATTATACTTCCACAATTTAGATAATGCTGATTCTTTAATCATATAGAAGAAAGAACTCCTGTGCGTTTTTAATATTTTTTTTTGGATGGCTTTAAAAATAATTTCATAACAAAGTGACAAATATATCACATGTTTGTTTATCTGAATTGAGCTGCGGAGTAAGAATAGATCTTTATTTTCCTTCATAAAAGATAACTACTGTGTTTGAATTTCCTTTAGGATGTTGGCCTAGGTACTCCAAGACACAGATATATCCCTGTGAGGGGTGTCTTGGGGTCCAGAAGTGGCCATTATCCATATCGCTATTTATAAATCTTACAATAATTATATTACGGACTTTATTATACAAATTCTAAGAGACTTACTCTTGTTCGAGTCCCTTTATGACTATGAATATTAGATACTTGGGAATACTACTTTATTCTTTATTGTGGATTATTTGTTTATATGCTACATTGTGCTGAGAAAACCCTGTCACTACATTATACTGTGTTATGTTACTTTTATTACTATATATTATTTTTTTTTGTTTTGTAACCCTTGTTGTAACTAACTCTGCTAAAAATCTCAATAAAAACATCAAAAATGGATTCTAACCCATAGACTAACTGATATTGGCTATCGCAAAATCGTCCAAAAATACCCAAAATTATTTTTAACCTCGGGAGAGAACACTCCTGTATATCCTTAGAATTAGATACAATCCGGGGTGCAACAAAACACACCAAAGTGTCATCCAATAATAGGTATACTACAAAATCGTAATCATCAAAAAAAATAGATATATTAATCATGACCAACACCAATGTCTTGGATCATACAAAAAATAGTTTGAGTTGATCATTTACTGTATTAAAGCGGTAGTAAACCCGCTATTTTTTTAAAAAAATTTTAACACCTGCAAAGCAAAAGGCATAATGAGCTAGTATGCACCGCATACTAGCTCATTATGAAATACTTACCTTAGAACGAGGCCCAGACATCTGCCACGATCCACGCCGAGGGAGCTGACATGCTCCCTCGGCGTTTGTTCCGGGTATCGTGGCTCCGGCGCTGTGAGTGGCCGGAGCCGCGATATCGTCACTCCCGCGCGCATGCGTGTGGGAGATTTCTTTCCAGCCGCCGGCCACTGCCGGATTTTCAGGCCGAGAATCCCCTCGTGCGCATGCGCCGCTGCAGTCAGCGGCGCATACCGAGGGGAATATCTCCTAAACCGTACAGGTTTAGGAGATATTTTTTTTTACCTACAGGTAAGCCTTATTATAGGCTTTCCTGTAGGTAAAAGTTACAAAAGAGGGTATACAACCACTTTAATCAAATCAATTATGGGCAATAGACCAGTGGAATACATGAATTACTGAAAAAAATATTGAAAGAATATATTGGCAGTAGTTATCCAGTCCAAAAGGGCACCACCCAGCACTCAACCCCATTATACAGGAATGAACTAAGTAAAAAATCTAATGCCGCGTACACACGACCGGACTTTTCGAGGGATTAGTCCGACAGACTTTCGAGGGAGTTCTGACGGAGTTCTGACAGAGTTCTGACGGACTTTCCGAATGAACGGACTTGGCCACACACAATCACACCAAAGTCCGACGGATTCGAACGTGATGACGTACGACTGGACTAGAATAAGGAAGTTCATAGCCAGTAGCCAATAGCTGCCCTTGCATCGGTTTTTGTCCGTCGGACTAGCATACACACGAGCGGATTTCTCGGTAGGAACTGGGTCCGGCGGAGTTCTGGCGGAAAAATTTGAAACATGTTCCATTTCTAAAGTCTGTCAGACTTTTGCAAATCAAAAGTCCGCTGCAGCCCACACACGATCTAATGGTCTGTCGGAATCACTCTGTCGGACTTTTGATGTTGAAAAGTCCGGTCGTGTGTATGTGGCATAATTATTGGGAAATCCTGCTCCTGAAGATTCAGATCGAGTTCATATCGTCACATCCATATAAACAGCAAATATCAAGCATAAGTAATTCATGCATTATCTATAAATGCGTTGACATCTACATCAATATTTAAACCATAAGGGGTATATGTCTTAAGACTATGTACCCATGCCAAGCTTGGAAATAGTCCTAACAAGACAACTCCCCCTCCAGTGGGGGCTGTACTTGTCTATTCCAAGAAAGATGGTGTTTGAAGGGTCTCTATTATGGGCCGTCAAATAATGTTTTGATACCGAATGTTTAGTGAACCCCCTTCTAATATTATTGATATGTTCATTGAGCCATACATGGAGGGGGTGTTTGGTCCTGCCCACATATTGCAAACCACAAGGGCACTCCAACAAGAGACCACCCCCTACGTGGAACACGTAATAATTTCAAAAGTTTTTATTAGAGATTTTGCATATTACAGATAGTACAAGCAGTAAAACAATGGATGAGGTATTGTAACAAACTTACAGGGGGAGAAGTGAATCAGACACAATTGGAATACATTATGAATCTTAATGTATAAGAACAAAATCTTCAAAGTAAACTCAACTCGTGTGCGACAACACTCAACAGTAACCACAGTGGTATCAAGGATTCATATGATGGGGGTGAAGTGTTTCAATAATGGAAAATACTCAGGGTTCCTTCACTGTACGTGTTGTACCAGAAGATCACAAGTTTTGCCATGCCACCCAGGCACCCCCAATGGGATCTAACTGTGCCTGGGTGGGAGGTCGACCCATACAGCTGTGGTCATTGTGGTAGCGATCTCTGGAGTGTGTGTGCGCCAGTGGTCTAATTCCATTATTGCAATCCAGGTCAGTCACTCGTGTCTGATTAAAATGTGGAAAATAAAGGGTCTGTCCGTAAGATCTTTACATTAACACAGGGGGGGAGGAAAGGTGAGGGGGGTTCGAATGGGGGGTGCAGGGGGGTACGTCTGCCGGAAGGGTGCCTGGTATCGCTTTTTGTGTGATCGAGAGGTCCCTCAGGTCAGGCTATGAGGATGTAGAAGTAAGGTTGCAATATTCTGTGGTTTCTTTGAAGTGTAACCAGCATGCCCAGGTGGCCTGATACTTGGAAGGTGTGTCGTTCGCTTGGTGAATGAGGTCCTCCATTTCCGATATTTGACCTACTCTGCGCAACCATTCCGGTGGTGGTGGGGGGGGGGGAGATGTCCTCCAGTGTGTGGGTATGCAAAGTTTTTCCGCATTTATCCTGTGCAGAGTCTTTTGTGGTATAGAAGTGTGATGGAGTAGGTATTGGGCTGGGGTGAAATCAGGGGTATAGGTGGTGACTTGGGAGATGAGGTGGTGGATCTCTTTCCAGTAGGATTGGATAAGGGAACATTCCCACCAGATGTGCAGCAGTATGCCGTGCGCATTGCCGCGCCTCCAGCACTGCGGTGGGATGCTTGGATGGAATTTGTGGATTTTGTCAAGGGTTCTGTACCACCCCGAGAAGAGTGTGTACCCATTTTCCTAAGCGGATATGTTTAGGGAGCCTTTGTGAATATGAGGGAGGATGTGGTTCTGCTCTTCTTGAGTCAGGGTGGTCTGTAGGTCCGCTTCCCATTTTTGGCAGGCCCTTTCAGTGGAGATGGAGGGTTTGGTGTTCAATAGGGTATAAATGCTTGATATGGTGTGTCTTATGGGTTCCGAGGAGGTGCACAAGATCTCAAAAGGCGTTAGTTCTCTGTCCCATTGAGTAGGCTGAGAGGGGTTATTCAGAAAGTGTCTGATCTGGAGAAATTTAAAGAAGGGGATGGTTAAGTTTGGAACTTGGACAGGAGAGCTTGGAAGGGGATCATCTGCCCTTTGTCAAAGAAGGACCCTGCCCTTATTGCGTATTGTATAGGCCTACGTGGGACAGGTACAAATGGCGGGAAGTCCGAATTTTGGTCCAGTTGGGTTAGCGGGCCGGGCAAGGAGGCTACTTTTAATTTGGTGCAGACGGTTCAAAAAATGTGTAGGGTGGGACCGATTAGGGGGTGTGTCTTACTTTCCCGTGGTATCCCTGTGGTGCTTATCCATGGGAGATGTAGGGGAGAGGAGCATAATGCCCCCTCGAGGCCTGTCCTGTCCTGGCCAAATGGCAAGCCCAGTAGTATTTTTGTGCATCGGGTAGTCCAATACTCCCTTGTAGTTTCTAGGTCACCAGTTTGTTCCAACCTATGCGGGGGTGTTTTTCGGCCCAAATGAATTTCAAACACAGGGTTTTGTATGTGGTGAAGAATGATGGGGGTAGCTTGATGGGAAGTGTATGTAGTAAGTATAGTACCGCGTACACACGTAGCTGACTATCCGACGGACTTAGTCTGGCGGACTTCCCGCCAGACTGTCCGTCGGACTTTCCGAACGGGCTACTTGCCCACACACGGCTCTTTTTCAGCGGACTAATACGGCGTACTAAGTCCGCCGTACTATCCGCCCTACTTTTGAAATGAACGGACTCGCCCACACGCGCGGAGGAAAGTCCGCTCATTTTGAGCGCGTCTCCAGGTAGGCGGGGCCCACGAAGGAGACGTCCCTGGCCCCACCACCTGGTATGGACTTAAAGGGGAACCCCAAGGCCAAAAAAAATCGGCGCGGGGGTCCCCCCCAGGTCCACATCAGACCCTTGTCCGAGCACACGACCCGGCCGGCCAGGAAAGGGGGGCCCCCTCCTGAGCCGTACCAGGCCGCGTGCCCTCAACATGGGGTGTACATTGGGGAAGGGGGGGCCGCGCGGCCCCCACCCCAAAGCACCTTGTCTCCATGTTGATGAGGACAAGGGCCTCTTCCCGACAACCCTGGCTGTTGGTTGTCGGAGTCTGCGGGCGGGGGTTTATCGGAATCCGGGAGCCAGCTTTAATAAGGGGGCCCCCGGATACCGGCCCCCACCCTATGTGAATGAGTATGGGGTACAATTTACCCCTACCCATTCACCTGTAAAATAAAGTACAAAAAAAAACACAACACACAAGATAAAATAGTTTATTGCACAGCTCCGGGGGACTTCCGTCTTCGGGGGTCTTCTCGCCGGACTCCTCCGCTATCTTCTTCTAGCTCTTTTACAAGCGGAGGAGCCCGCCTTTCTTCCTCACCGCCACCCTCTTCTTCCGACTTCGGGGGTCTTGTCCCCCTCTTCGGTTCTTCTGCCGGGCCACCGCGACTTCTTATAGCTCTTTTACAGGCAGTGGCCCGGTCTTCTGCTGCCGCCGCCGCCACCGCCACCTTCCGTTCTTCTTCTTCTCCTGGAGATGTTGACTCAACGCTCTCTCCGGCCGCAATGCCAGGGACGCACTGCACGGTGACTTATATAGGGACAAGGGCGGGGTCATCGGTTGATGTCACATGGTGACCCCGTCCCCTTACGATGTCACAGTCTCGGAGGATGCTGGGACTGTCGCCATGTGACATCAACCCATGTGACATCAACCCATGTGACATCAACCGATGACCCCGCCCCTTGTCCCTATATAAGTCGCCGTGCAGCGCGTCCCTGGCATTGCGGCCGGAGAGAGGGTCGAGTCAACATCTCCAGGAGAAGAAGAAGAAGAAGAATGGAAGGCGGCAGCAGTGGCGGCAGAAGACCGGGCCACCTCCTGTAAAAGAGCTATAAGAAGGCGCAGTGGCCCAGCAGAAGAACCAAAGAGGGGGACAAGACCCCCGAAGTCAGAAGAAGAGGGTGGCGGTGAGGAAGAAAGCTGGGCTCCTCCGCTAGTAAAAGAGCTAGAAGAAGATAGCGGAGGAGTCCGGCGAGAAGACCCCTGAAGACGGAAGACCCCCAGAGCTGTGCAATAAACTATTTTATCTTGTGTGTTGTGTTTTTTTTGTACTTTATTTTACAGGTGAATGGGAAGGGGTACATTGTACCCCATACTTATTCACATAGGGTGGGGGGCCGGTATCCGGGGGTCCCCTTATTAAAGGGGGCTCCCAGATTCCGATAAGCCCCCCATCCGCAGACCCCGACAACCAACGGCCAGGGTTCTCATCAACATGGGGACAAGATGCTTTGGGGTGGGGGCCGCACGCGGCCTGGTACGGCTCAGGAGGGGGGGCGCTCGCTCACCCCCCCTTTCCTGGCTGGCTGGGTAGTGTGCTCGGACAAGGGTCTGATGTGGACCTGGGGGGGACCCCCACGCCGATTTTTTGGCGTTGGGGTTCCCCTTTAAGTCCATACCAGGTGGTGGGGCCAGCGACGTCTCCTTCGCGGGCCCCGCCTACCTGGAGACCCGTTCGAATGAGCGGACTTTTCTCCAGGCGGGAAAAGTCCGTTCATTTCAAAAGTACGGCGGACTGGCACACACACGGCCGGATTGTCCGCCGAAATGCGAGTCCGGCGGGAAGATTGGAGTGCAAAACTACTTTCTAAGTCCGCCGTACTTTCGGGTCAAATAAGTATGCCGGAGGCTACACACGGGGGATTGTCCGGCGGACTTGAGTTTGCCGGACTTTTCCACCCGATTGTTTGATTGTGTGTACGCTGCATAGGAGTCTGGGAAGTATGTTCATTTTCAGAATGGCTGCCCTGCCAAATCATGAGAAGGAATTGCTGTTCCAGATTTGGAGGTCGTTTTGAATTGTCTGAAGGATGGGTAGGAAATTACATATGTATAGGCCTGCTATGTTAACTGGTAACTGTATGCCCAGGTAAGTGATGGCTCGTGGTTCCCAGCCAAAAGGAAAATTGTCCTGACATTGTGACATTAGGGATTTGGGCAGCGAGACATTGAGAGCTTTGGATTTTGCAAAATTAATTTGGAGGTTAGAGAGAGCTTTGAACAGGGAGGTGTCCTGAAGGAGGTTAGGGATCGTGGTTATGGGCTCCGTGAGGAACATAAGGTTATCATCCGCATAGGCGGCGAGTTTATATTGTTTGTCTTTGATTGTCACACCTTTAATAGATGGGTTGGTTCTAAGCCTGCGTAGCATTGGTTCCAGGGAGAGGATGAAGATAAGCGGAGATAGGGGGCATCCCTGTCGAGTTCCATTTGACAGGGAGAAGGCGTCTGACAGGTGGTCGTTCACCTTGATTCTTGCCGTAGGGGACGAGTATAGTGCCAGTATATATTGGAGCATATGGTCTTGAAAGCTTATTTTGCATAGGACTGCCATCATGAAGTCCCAGGCCACCCTGTCAAAAGCCTTCTGCATGTCGAGGGAAAGAAGAAAGCCTGGGGTGTTGGATGAGGACAGCCAGTGATTTACACTAATTGCCTTTAGGGTGTTATCACGGGCCTCTCGGCCGGGGATGAAGCCTACCTGGGCGAGGGAGATTAAGGAGGGGAGTAGGGGGAGTATGCGATTTGCAATAATTTTCACGTAAATCTTTACATCCACGTTTATAAGTGAGATGGGTCTGTAGTTGGAGACAATGGACATTTCTTTACCTTGCTTGGGAATCATGGTGATGTGGGCCTCCAAGGTGTCTGGGTTGGCAGAGGAGGGGGTTGGTAAAGCATTAAATGTGGGCAGAAAGTGAGGGATGAGTGTTTCCTTGAATGTTTTATAGTAGCTGACAGTTAGGCCACCTGGGCCAGGGCTTTTGCCCGGTTTCATTTGTTTAAGGGCGGTAATGGTCTCTTTCCGTGTGACTGGTTTATCTAGATTTGAAGCCTCTTCATCTGATATGGGTTGAGGGCCATATTGGTTCAGAAAATCTTCTATCAATTTTACTCTATCCTGGGTAGGGTCTGTTGGCTGATGGGTGGGTATATTGTAGAGTTTAGAGTAGTATAATTTAAGTTGATTGGCTATGTCAGTGGAGGTTTTGAATATGTGGCCCAAGGGGTCCACGATCATATGGATGGTGGAGGCGGCTTTTTCTTTTGTAGGGCCCTAGCGAGAAGTTTGCCCGGTTTGTTGCCAAATTCGTAATACAGGCATTTAGTGAGGACATATTTGCATCTGGTTGATTTCCCGAGTTTGTCGAGAAGGGCTTCCCTAGCTGTCAGCAATTCGTGGAGGGTGCTTTCAGCAAAAGATTGTTTGTGTCTCTTTTCCAGAGAGAGGATACATTCTGACAATTCAGTAATTTGTTTTTGTCTGGCTTTCCGTCTTTTTGCAGCAATAGAGATGAGTTTGCCTCTGACGACACATTTGTGTGCCGCCCAAAGGGATAACAGGTGAATATCGGAAGATACATTCTCTTGGAAATAGTGTTGTAGGCATCTGTTTATTCTCTGGGTGTGTTCTGGGTCAGTGAGGAGGGAGTTGTCCAGACACGAGATCGAGGGCCTCACCAGGGCTGTAGAGAAAGAGATGGTGGTGGAAATGGGATGATGGTCCGATAAGAGCATGGGTTCTATAGTGGCCATCAGGAGGGACTCTAGGTCTGTTTGAGTTATAAAGAAGTAGTCAATCCTCGTATATTTGTGGCATGGGGCAGAGTAATAGGTGAAATCCTTCATATTGGGATGTAGTGTGCTCCATGTGTCGTGCAGTGTTAGGTTAGCTAGCTGAGTCTTGATTGCAGGCAGGGCCCTAAAGGTTATGGCCGACGTTCCAGAGGAGAAATCCACTAGGGGTGCAAGGCCCAGGTTAAAGTCACCGCCGGCGATCAGCATTCCGTTACAAAATGAGGTCAGGTTCTGTGAGGTGTTGCGGAAAAAAGGGACCTGTTGGCAGTTGGGGGCGTAGAGGTTAGCCAGCGTAACTGGTTTGTTATGTAGTGTCCCCCTGAGAAACAGGTATCATGCGTTAGCGTTGATCATTGTGTCATGTACCTGAAAGGGACAGTTCCTGGAAATTAGGATGGATACTCCTTTAGATTTGGAATCTGCGTTGGTCGCATGAAACACTGTGGGGTAGACAGAATTATAGAGTTTGGGAATACTGTTGGATCTGAAGTGTGTCTCTTGGAGGAACACTACGTCTGCCTTGGCCTTTTTTAAAAGGATGAATAGCTGAGATATTTTTTCCAGGGTGTTAAGTCCTCTGACATTTAACGAATATAGCCTGACCATGGGGGGATTAGTCTCTGTCTGATGCGGAGGTAAAGGGGTCATGAGGGATGGGTAGGTGAAGGGGGGGTGAGGGTAGGGAGCTTGGAATGTCTAAAGGGATAGGAGGGTCGTCCTCCCAGGTAGTCAACTGAGCAGTTAGGGCGCAGGTCCATACTTCTATATGAGACATCAGTGAGGTACAGAGTGGGGTTGCAGAGCACCAGCCCTGGGGAGGCGCACTGCAATCCGTACCACTGTATGGGGTTGGGAGTGACTCTTCGGGGAAGGTCAAAATAGGCGGTCAGAAGAACGGTGGCTATCTCCTCCTGTAACCGGCTTATGAGAAGTAGTTTTGGGAAGCATGCAAGATGTGCGAATATGATTCTGCCAGCGATTTGGGTGTATGGTGATTGAGGTCAGTATGTCGTGTCTAAGCTCTGAACAGGCAGGAGTCCGGCACATGATATGCCGCTGTTGGTGAGGGGGGGTTGTTTCCTAGGCGGCCCTTGGGGTAGAGCACGTCAGATGTGGGGACGACCTCTGTGTAACCACGCTGAAGATTGGAACTTTGAAATGTAATTAACAGCAGATACACAAATAAAGAACTTAATTCACGGCCAAAACAGTCTAACGTCTATCATAAAAATATAGAGAATTCAGAAAACTCAAGCTCTTTTGTAATGGGGGCTGCTGAGGGAGTCAGATCAACCCGGGCTGTCCCTGCTTACTGATTTTCCAGCGAGTGGGCAGGCCTATCTGGGCGCTACCTTGTTTAGTGCCTGGCTATACAGGGTGTAGCCCTCTGTAAGCTACACACCTCTGGAAAACCTCTATTGGGTGGTTCTGTGAGGAATCGGAGGGGACTACATGGTGAGATCCCTGCAGGCCTGCTGGCGCTCCAAGGTGGTGTAGGATCATCATGCGTGGGGATACCCTGGTCAGAGGGGGTGAGGCTGAAAGCTTCAAGAGCCCAACAAGGGGCCTCGCGCTGCGTGTCCAGGTGCAGCAGGGGTCACGCACTGCGCAAAGACTGTGCCGTGCGAGCACCTCATGAAGTTGAGGAGGAGGGGGGCGCCAGCAGGCCTGCCAGTCCTCCGGTAACTTACATCCTGTAAATACACTTGAATAACAGAACATCAACCCCTTAAGGAGGACAATCACTTAAGAAGCTTATTCCACCAAGTTTAGCATCCCTATGGTTGTGTAACACTAGGGCCTAAGCCCAGCTCAGACTCAACTATTTGAAACTATTAAACATAAACAGGAACCAAGAGTCTGTACTCACTCAGCGACCTTATCTTAATGTGTGAGCACTGCTTATTGCCCACAGTATGGTGGTGGAGACCCCTTACAAAGAGTCAGTCATTCAGAAACCCCCGGGTGTCAGAGATGTACCGGAGAGGTCGCTGTTGTAAAAGGCTGTGCGAGGTATCTGACCTCTCCAGAGGCCTATGCAGTTGGCCATGACGCAGGAGCCCAATGTAGTCTCAGGGTGGGAGCCTGAAGATAAAAAAAAGCACGGGTAGTTTTGTTAAGGAGTAGTAGTAGAGACATGAGTTCTGTACAGGGCATCAGAAAAAAAAAAAAAGGGTGTGGAAAAATGAAAAAAAAAAAAAAGAGAAGAGAACTAGTAATTCTAAACAGAAAAGAAACGACTGTGTCAATGGCTTATCTGCGTTTGTGGTGGTAGTCGGTTCAGCATCCCTGGTGTTGGCTGGGATGCGGCCCAAAGTCACGTCTGGCCCTCCTGGAATGCGGGGATTTGGTCAGGCTGTCGTCCTCATGGAAATTCCTCCTGGAGTTGTGAGATCTGGATCCCGAGGTGGATCTGTGCCTGCGATGTCGGGTGCTTTGGGCTTCCATCAGTTCCTCACGTGAGTGGTCTCTGCTGTGCTGCGGGTGGCAGCGAAATTCAGTGTACCAGTTTGGGGCATACGTCAGTGGGATATCCAGAGTTTCGCAGAAGGATGGAAGTTCTTCTGGGACTCTTAGGACTGCCGTAAACCCCTGGTTGGTGGCGGAGAGGACAAAGGGGAACTTCCATCTACAGTGTATGTCCTTGGCACACAGTGTCTCCAGCAATGGCTTCAGGTCTCTTCTGTGCTGCAGCATGATGGCTGAAAGATCCTGAAAAATGTGGATATCCGCTCCGGCATGTGAGAGTTGGATTCTGTTCCGTGCTTTGCAGAGTATTTCTTCCTTCAATTTGTAGTCCACCAGGCAGCATACCACGTCTCTAGGGGGATCTGTATCCCTGCCCTTGGGCCACAGTGATCTCCCGGGCTAGATGTGGGATGCAGCGGTGGAGAGTTTAGAGGTTGCTGCGGTGGGGAGGACAGAGTCGGCGGTGCTGTGCTTTCTGGTGGGTTCTGATGGGAGGCTGCCATGTTGCTCCACTGTGTCCTGAAGAGCTCCAGTAAATTTTGACTGAGGCCGCTCGAGTGCCTCCGTGGAGAGCGGGAGTGGGAGGCGGAGGAGCTCCAGGACACTGTCCCCATAATTCGGCAGCTGGCAGAGAGGTATGGGGCTTCCGTAGGAGCAGAGAGGATGGATAGCTGCCGGAGTTTGTCTCTCAAGCGTACATCTTCCCGCTAGATTAGGTCACGACCCGTGGAACATGTAATAAACGGTTTGATCTTATACTCCTTTGATGTCCCCATGGAGGTGAATTCTGTAGTGCTCCTAGTTCTGCATCTATTCAGAGAACACACTTGGCACCTTCTGCATTGATAATAGCCCTTTAACTCCCCAAACAACCTCAGTTCACCTGTTGGGGGGGGGTTTAGCACATTGGGTGCCAATTTGTCTTTTAAGGAGGGAGCGCATCTAAACACCACCTGTAGTTTAACCGGCAGAATGGTTTTCATTACCAGGTCATTTCCTAAAATGTGCCAATGCTTGTTTATGATATTCTTTATGCTATGGTGTTAATTGGAAAAATTTAGTGATGAAAGGAATTCCATTCCTCTCATTTCTGTCCTGTAGGGGGGCTTTCTCTTTCAACAGGTCTGCCCTATCCATCGATGTAACTAGGTTTAAGGTGTCCACCAAAAAGTTTTCCTCATACCCTTTCTCTAAAAATTTAGAAGTCAATGTCTCAGCCTGTATTAAAAATTGGTCAGGTTCTGTACAATTCCTTTTCAGCCTTATATATTGGCTTGTAGGTACAGATCAAAGCCAAGAGACATGATGGTAGCTCTCTATTGGGATATATGAATTTAGATCCGTAGGCTTAAAATGTGTGGAGGTGACAAACCTCTCTCCTCCAACCATTATTTTAAGATCTAAGAAATGAATCTCTTCACGGTTAGCGTCATAAGTCAGATGTATGCCTCTATTGTTAAGATTTAAAGAATCCATAAATTCGCCCAAAGCAGCCCTACTTCCATGCAACAAGAGGAGGACGTCGTCTATATATCTTGCCCAAAGGGTGACCTCAGGTCTACCTTGGGCATAGATGACATCCTCCTCACAAGTTCACCAAGCTAGGGGCTTATTTGGCCTCCATGGCCACGCCCCTATCTTGGCGGTAAAATTGTCCACTGAACCAAAAGAAATTATGCATTGCTGCAAATTCCAACAATTCCATGATGTATTTTATCTAGTTTGACCCAAGGTTAGAGTCTATGTGTAGATAATGTTCAACAGCGCTCAAACCCAACTCATGAGGAATGATTTTGTACAGCAAAGTGACATTGGCTGTAACCAACCATATCCCCTCCTGATTTTTTAACTCAGCTAAAAGATTGATAACGTGGTGTGTCTTTGATGTAAGATGGCATAGCGCGAACGAGCGGTTGCAAGAAAAAATGTATATACTTGCCCATCCAGGACATCCCGGAATCAATTCCACTAACAATAGGATGTCCCAGGGAGCAAGTAAGACTCTTGTGGATTTTAGGAAGATAGTATATAATTGGCAATCTAGGTGCCCTGGGTATCAAAAACTGATTTTTATTTAATACACCCAAATTAACTCCTCCAAGGACAATATCCTTCAATATTCTTTTATGCCTTCCACCTCGATTAGAAAATAAAGGAGTGTAGGTATCCACGTCTCCTACTATCCTATTCATCTCAATCATATAATCCTTTTTGTACAAGTTGATTACCCACCCCCCCCCCCCCCCCCCTGTCTGCTGGTCGTATGACCAATTCCTTATTGGCACACAATGACTTGATACCTTTCTCTAAATCTTTTTTTTTTTAATTTAGCCTGTTTTAATTTTAATTGAAATCCCTTAATGCAATGTTGCTGAAAACCTTCAATGAGGGGGCAAGGGCACCAGGAGGGTTAAACAATGAGGCATTGGACAAACCAGAATGTTGATATTCTGTAGTCCTCAACCTATTATCACTAGTAGAATTGGAAGCAAAATATAATTTAATGTTTAATTTACGGACATATTTATTAATATCCATATAGGGCTCAAACCTTTCGGTGGAGCAAACTTCAGACCCTAATCCAATACTCTAATTTCTGAATCTAAAAGAACCTGGGAACTCAGATTATATAAATCCCAGTTCCTTTTACGTCTTTTTCTTTTTGGGACTGCACACGCCTCCCCCCTTTAGTTCCTCTCTTAATTCTATGGCCCTTTTTGTACCTTGATTGGGCCTGGGAAAACCCCACCCTTGTACATTATGATTCTCAGGGGTATTTACATCATGTTGTTCCATAGTTTTGGGACCAAGTGAGCCATTCTGATGGCCTGTACTGCTTGCATAACTGTTTTCCGGGAATTCAGGGCCACCCACTGAACCCCCCCATTTCCCTTAATGGGTAGAAAGCGTTATGAACAGGAACATTATAAGTGGGTTCACTCCCCTCATAGCCCTCATCATAATTCAGTATGTATATATATTTCCTGGACCTCCCCATGTCAGCCTACTATGGGTCAGCTCCGCCCCCTCTGACCCCTCCAGGACCACCTTTTTCCTAGCCCATAAAAGGCGGCTGTCTGCCCACACAAGTGTTCTTCCTTCGTCCTCCCTCCGTATGCCTTTTAAAGTTTATTTATTTATTTATTTTAATTTTGTTTTTATTTTATTTTATATATTTTTTCTCCATCCACCATCCATCCTGTTCGGGTTCAGCCTCTCCCGTATCAGAAGACCCCCCATAGAGACAGTAAATCTGCTGAGGAGTGTGGGTTCCCTTGGTACTGAGATAATAAGGTGCAGCATAAACGACTGTGTATTACTGGCAAAGGTCACTGGCAGTATAAATGACTGTATATACCTTCGTTAGGCAGGTGATGGCACTCTCTCCTTCCATGTTTTTGTGTGTTCAGGCAGTGATTTTGCTTGTTGGCACTTGTAGTTCAGCACCTCCACATGTATTCCTTTCAGGAAGCTCAGAGTTGAGCAGGTGAGGTCAGAGGTAGCTTCCGGAATGCTCACTATAGAGTGCAAATATTACATTTTCTACATTTTTCTGGGTCCGTCAAATGAACTCCTTCTACTTCATGTGAATTTCACCTGCAAACGCTAGCTCATTTCGCTTGGTTGTTCAACTTTCGGAAGAGCCAGATGCATCCGACCCAAATGTTGGAGTATTTAGGAGTACAATTCAACACGGACCAGGATGGTGTTTCTCTTCCTCAGAGGAAGGTCCAGGAGATCCAGTCTTAGACAAAAGCAGTGATAGCAAGGTCTTCTATGATGGTGAAGGAATGCATGCAGTATCTGGGGGTTCTATCAGCCATAGTTCCAGTAGCCCCATGGGCCATGTGGCACAGAAGGTTTCAATGCAACTTTCTTTTTCCATGGGATCGTCACTCCTACCAGAAAATCTATCTGCCAATTCCGATAATCTGGTCCCTGGTTTTGTGGTCAGTAGCTCGCAAACTTCTGTTGAAGGCCTCAGAACCAATAGTGGTGACGACCAATGCCAGTCTGGCAGGCTGTGGGGCACACTGCTTGGGACAGCAGGTTCAAGGCCAATGGAACTTTTGTGAATTTCCTGGGATTGGATGCTGTCAGATGTGCTCTCTTAGCGTTCCAACCTAGGGTGCGAGGTCGAGCTGTCAAGATTCTTGGGCAAAAACTACGGTGGCTTATGTGTCTCAAGGGGGCACAAGAAGTCACCCTCTCATTCAGGTGGCATGTCAATCTTCCTATGCGCAGAGAAGAATCTCGGCTCTCTTACAGCATCTTATCTCCCAGGGCCTGGGAATGTTTTAGCAGATCACTTGATTAGAGGCTTTGAGGATCACAATGGATGGGGCCTGAATCGATAGATCTTATAGCATTGGAGGAGAATCATCAACTGCCTTGCTTCTTCTCCCGGACCTGGCATCCACAGGCGTTGGGTCAGGGTGCTCTGTCTGGGTCTTGGAACTTCCCCTTGTTTTATGTGTTCTTGCTGCTTCCATTGGCTCTCAAAATCCTGCTGAAGATTCAGCGATTAGGATCACAGCAATAGAAATCTTTCCTTACAGGCTCAGGGAGCCGTGGTTTCCTCTGGCTTGGAGGATAAAGCTGGGCTCGCCAATCGCACTGCCTCCTTGTCAAAATCTCCTTCTGTGGAGTGGGGCCTGACAACCAAACTGCAGGAGAATGAAGTTAATAACTTGGAAGTGAGAGGGAGGCTTTAACTGGCTTGGGTCTCTCGGGCGGTGTAGTGGAGACATTATTATAGGCTCGTAAGAGGTCCACGAATGTAACCTATCACCAGATCTGGAATACTACAGAATGGCGTTGGGACCTTGGATCTCCTCCAGTGTCTAATACTTTGGAGTTTATGCAGAGTGGCCTCTAAGGGTTAGCTTATAATTCCCTGAAGGATCAAATCCCCACTTTGTTGGCTATGTCGTGTACAAGATATGCTCTACATCCATTGGTGATCTGATTTTTAGTGGCAGACTTCCATTGAAATTGTTTTTTCCAAAAGAGGACTTAACACTAGTCTTGGGAACATTGCTTGTTCCTCCATTTGATCATCCATTTCTCTTGTTCATTATTTCTTTTAACAGTTTTTTTGTTTTTTACTAGCCGTTGCCTCGGCCAGGAGGGTCTCCGAGTTGTGCGCCTTCTCATCTAAAGAACCATATTGTTTGGTGCTCCCAGACAAGATAGTCCTTAGACCGATTCCAAGCTTACTACCTAAGGTTGCCATATTATTTCGTATGAACTGGGAGGTCATTCTCCCAGCCTTTCCAGCGGATACAGCTGAGTGGAGTAGGTTAGACCTGGCTTCTGCAGTTTCAACCTACCTGAAATGGTCTAAAAGCAGATCAGCTGTAGTTTTTCCCCAATGGGGCCTAAAAGGGTATGCAGGCAACACCCAGAGTTTTTTCTTCCAGATTTGTCAAAGACCATACATATTGCATACAAAACGCTGTGCCTTTCTCCTCCTTCAGAGATCAAAGCACATTTGATGAAGGGTATGGCTGCATCCTGGGCAGCATACGCAAAGGTTACCCCTGAGGTAGTTTGCAAAGCAGCAAGCTGGAGCGCGCCCAACACCTTTTATTAGGCATTACAGGCTTAATTGGCTTGCCCACCTAAGGAGACATTTGGCTCTATGATTATTACGGCGGCTGTCACCCATTAAAAATTTGAGTAGCATTGCATTGAGGGTTTGGCTTATTTTAAGTCTTCTCTCCCTTTTTAATATTGCTTGCTACATACCATAGTAGGCTGACATGGGGAGGTCCAGGAATAGGGAAAATTGTTTCCAAACTTACTGTAATTTTCCTTTCCTGGATCCTCCCCATCTCAGCCAGAGGATTCCCACCCAGTTTATTTGTCGCAAGGCGGGTGTTTTTTGAACACTGGTGTGGGCAGACAGCCTCCCTTTATGGGCTAGGAAAAAGGTGGTCATGGAGGGGTCAGAGGGGTCAGAGCTGACCCATAGTAGGCTGACATGGGGAGGATCCAGGAAAGGAAAATTACGGTAAGTATGGACAACAATTTTATCTAATATATATATATATATATATATATATATATATATATATATATATATATATTGTAGGAGTGAAGAGCTGGCTCAGAGGCAGTCCACTAAAATAAAAGTGTCTTTATTCAGCAAAATAGCAAAAAAAAAATAAGACCAGACAGAATTGTCTTATCACACGGATGTGCACACAGGTACAGCTCACAGTTCAGCAGCACACAAGCTTACAGGTAACACATGGCTCCAATCAGAAATACAGTCTTTTTGTGGTTAAGCTCACCCAGCAGGTACACCATCCAGCAATGGACATTTCCACACAGCATGCTGCTGTGTCTCTCTCTCCTACTCAAACAGCTCCACACTGACACTTTCAGCACACCTGATAATAACCAGGTCTGAAGGGGAAGTACCTGCCTTCTTCGATTAACCCCTTCTTAACCCTGCCCAGGCTGACTCTCTACATATCCCCCCCCCCCTCTGTTCCAGACACCACAAATCCAGTGGCAGTAGACCCGGGAAAGGGCATTCACATTCTGATGTACCTTTCCCGGTCTATGTACCACTACAAACCTGAAATCCTGTAGAGCAGGGAACCACTAGGTGATTCTGAAGTTTTTATCTTTATTTTGGGCCATTTGGGGCACATGATCTGAAACTAACTTGAAGGGTCGGCCCAACAAGTAGTAGCGGAGTGTCTCCAAAGCCCAATTTATTGCGAGACACTCCCTTTCCACAATGGAATAATTCCTCTCAGCTGGCGTGAGCTTTCGGCTCAAGTACACAACAGGGTGCTCATCCACCCCAATCGTCTGGGACAGTACTGCACCCAGACCTAATTTTGAGGCATCTGTTTGTACCAGGAACTCTTTTTGGAAGTCGGGAGCTACCAACACTGGTCCCTGGCACAAAGCTTGCTTCAACCGGCAGAACGCTGCTTCTGCTTCTGCACTTCACTGAACAACAGTTGCGTTCTTTCCCTTGGTGAGATCAGTCAGATGCACTGCTAGACTGGCAAAGTTGGGGACAAACCGCCCACAATGCCAAGGAAAGAATGCACTTGTTTCTTTTTAAGTGGACGGGGCCATTTCTGAATAGCCTCCACCTTGTTTAGTTGGGGTTTAATCACACCCCTGCCTACAACATACCCTAGGTAGTGGGACTCCTCCAACCCAGCCTTGCTCTTTTCCGGGTTCAGAAGGCATCCAAGACCAACTGGACCTTCAGTAAGTGACTCTTCCAGTCCTAACTAAAGATGACAATGTCATCAAGATAGGCTCCTGAGAATTCCTTATGAGGTCTCATGATGAAGTCCATGGCCCTCTGGAAAGTGGCTGGGGCCCCATGTAACCCGAATGGCATTCAGGCATACTTCCATAAGCCCTTAGGTGTGGCAAATGCAGTTTTCTCTTTAGCCTCTGGGGAAAGTGGGATCTCTGCCAGTATCCATTGGTCAAGTCAAGAGTGGTGATGTACCGGGCCGGTCCTAATCTCTCATAACTCATCGAACCGGGGCATTGGATACGCGTCTGGCTTGGAGACTTCATTTAACTTGTGAAAGTCATTTCAGAACCGCCAGGTTCCATTTGGCTTGGGGTCAAGTACAAGGACTATAGGGCTGTACCAGCTACTTGAAGACTCCTCAATGACCCCAAGGTTCAACATACTCTTAAGCTCGGCCAAGACAATATTCCAGTGATCTTCGGGTATGCGGTAGGGTTTGAGGTTTACTCGAACGCCAGGGTCTGTAATGACATTATGTTCAATTACCGAGGTTAGGACCGGTAGGTTTGAAAAAATGTCTCGATTCCTCTGCAAAAACTCCCAGGACTCCTGTTTTTGAGAAGGGGAGAGAGCCTCTGCAATCTCTACCTTCTTAATCTGAGCATCAGGGTCTTCCGGGACTTTCAGACTGACTGTCCAAACCTGTCTATCTTTCCATGGTTTTATCAAGTTGATGTGGTAAATCTGGTAGGGTTTATGTTTGGTGGGCTGATGGACTTTATCGTTGACCTTGCCCACCCTCTCAACTATCTCAAAGGGTCCTTGCCACTTGGCGAGAAACTTACTTTCGGCGGTAGGCACTAAGACCAGCACCCGATCCCCAGGTTTAAACTGTCTAATCATGGCAGATCGGTTGTATACAGGACTCTGGGCATTTTGTGCAGCCTGCAAATGTTCCTGTACTATGGGCATAACTTTTGATATTCGGTCCTGCATTTGAGACACGTGTTCTACCACACTCCGATATGGGGAAGCTTCTTGTTCCCACGTCTCTTTCATTATATCCAGTAGTCCACGGGGGTGTCTCCCATAAACCAGCTCAAAAGGGGAGAATCCCATGGAGGCCTGGGGTACCTCTCTTATGGCAAACAACAAGGGAGGCAACAAGCAATCCCAATCCCGAACCATCCTCCTCAACTGCTTTCTTTTGCATTCCCTTTAAGGTTTGGTTGAACCGCTCCACTAACCCATCAGTTTGTGGGTGATACCCTGAAGTCCGCAAGTGTTTAATCTTAAACAGGTTACAGAGTTCCTTCGTCAGTTTTGACATTAATGAGGTACCTTGGTCTGTCAAGATCTCGCATGGGAGCCCTGTTCTCATGAACATCTGAAACAACTCCCATGCGATGACCTTGGAGGAGAAATTTCTGGATACCTGGTGGCATAGTCGAGGACAACTAAAATGTATTGGTGTCCCCTAGCTGACTTAGGTAAAGGGCCCATCAAGTCTATGGCTATACGATCAAAGGGAACCTCGATAATTGGAAGCGGTACCAGCGGACTGCGAAAATGGGGTATTGGAGCGGATCTTTGACAGGTAGTGCAGGACTCACAGAAGTTATTAATTTCTCGATATACACTGGGCCAAAAAAAATGCTGTAAAACACGTTCCTGAGTTTAAGCGGCTCCAAGGTGACCCCCAAGTACATGACTATGAGCCAAATGCAACACCCTAGACCTAAAAGATTTGGGTACCACCAGTTGTTCCAACACTTCTTGATTGACCTTAGTCACTTGTAGGGATGAGCTGAACACCCCCCGATTCGGTTCGCACCAGAACTTTCGAACGGACCGAAAAATTGTGCAAACTTTAGAACCTCATTGAAGTCTATGGGACTCGAGCATTTGAAATAAAAAGTGCTAATTTTAATGGCTAATATGCAAGATATTTTAATAAAAAGGGTTTAGGGACCCGGCTCCTGCCCCAGGGGACATGGGTCAATGCCTACATTTTTTTTTTAAAACTGTAGTTTTTTTGGGAGCACTGATTTTAATGATGATTAAAGTGAAAAAAAAAGTGAAATATTCATTTAAATATCGTGCCTGGGGGGTGTCTATAGTATGCCTGTGAAGTGGCACGTGTTTCCCATGTTTAGAACAGTTGCACAAGATGACATTTAACTGAAAAAAAAAGTCATTAAAAACTGCTTGCAGTTTTAATGTAATATCTGGTCTCGGCAATACTGATGAAAAACATTGAGAAAAATGGCATGATAGCCCCCCCTGCCCATTACCAGCCCCTTTGGGTCTTGTACGGATATTAAGGGGAACCTCATACCCAAATAAAAAAAAGGAAAGGCATGTGGCCCCCAGGCCCTATATATTCAGAACAGGAGTATACAGGCCGTGCAAACAGGACAGGGACTGTGTAGGTTTGTTGTGTTAAGTAGCATCTGTTTGTAATTTTGAACTGGTACATTTTTAAAGTGTAGCTCCAGTCAAAAAATATATTTTTAAGCTTTTTGGAAAACATAGGGCAGGGTTATCACCCCTGTATAATTTTTTTTGGCCGTCCATCTTTTTTTCAGTTTACTTCCTGTTGTCTCCTTCCGTTTGCAGGTAGGAGACGTTTGTAAGTTGGGTGTTTGAAAGTAGGGGCCTGCCCTATATGCTCTGCAGAAATGGGGATCTAAGGTATTGGTGTTGCCACAACACTATAAGCCCTCACAGTTACTCTCGGTGGGCGCAGGAACGGGCCCTGCTGTGAAATATTATATCACGAATTGTAATTACATGCCCCTTTTAAACAGGGGCTGAAAAATTGTACCTTAGGCACTGCTTTCTGGTGCCACGACACTGCAACCTCTCCCAAATACTCTAGTTGGAGTGCAGGAATTAGCCCTGCTGCAAAGCATTGCATCAAAAATTGTAATTACATGCCCCTGTTAAACAGGGGCTGAAAAATTGGGCCTAAGGCACTGGTTCTGGTGCCACGGCACTGCAACCTCTCCCATATACTCTATTTCGAGTGCAGGAATGAGCCTGCTGCAAAGAATTGCACTCTAATTACACACCCCTGTTAAACAGGGGCTGAAAAATTGGGCTGGTGGAATCACCCAGAACCAAAAATGTTCTTCCAAGATATCAGAAGGATCATTGAGGAGGAAGAGGATAGTCAGTCAACATAACAGGACAGTCACTCAGAATCAGCATAGACAGTCTTGAAGGGATCTGACATTTAAAAAAAAAAAAAAAATATTCGGTTACATCAGCTTCAGGTGCTTGAGCTGGTGGTGATCCAAGACTGATTCATCTTGATGAAGGTCAGTCGATCAACCGAGTCGGTGGACAGGCGCACCCTGTGATCGGTTACAAAGACACCAGCAGCACTGAAGGTGCGTTCTGAGAGAACGCTGGATGCAGGACAGGCCAGTAGCTCAATTGCATACTGTGCAAGCTCTGGCCAGTGATCCATCCTCAAGACCCAGTAAGCCAGAGGATTTTCGGTGGGAAAGGTGTCCAAGTCTGACCTTGCCCCTAGGTATTCCTGCACCATGTAAATCAGACGCTGGTGAGGGTTGCTGGAACCGATCATACCTTGGGGCTGCGGACTAAAACATTGTCTGAACGCATCGGTCAGACGGCCACCTTCTCCACCGCTCCTTCTGTGACTGACCGAAGCCTCAGCAAGACTTTGTCCAGGACCAGGGGTTTGTAACCTTCCAGTATCTGGGAATGCATTGTACAGACCTTTCTGCAAGGCCTCCCGGAGATGTCTCATCCTCTGCTCCCTCTGCGATGGCAAGATAAGGTCCGCAACCTTACCTTTGTACCGTGGATTAAGGAGAGTGGCCAGCCAGTAATGGTCCCTCTCCTTGATCCGAAGAATACGAGGATCCTTCCGCAGGCTTTGCAGGATCAGGGAGGCCGTGCAGCGTAGGTTAGCTGAGACATTCGGTCCGGAGTCCCCTGGGTCACTAAGGACAAGATGATCCGCAGCTACCTCCTCCCAGCCACGTACAAGTCCACGTGTTTCTTGGGACTGTAAATCATCCCTAAAAGACTGCTGCTGCTGACGCTGAGTGCCAGTCTCCACCTCCATGCTGACACAATCATCCTCCTCCTCCTCCTACTCCTCGTCCTCTTCCTGTGTGATGGGTGGGGCAGCAGGAACACTGTCTGGATAAAGGGGGCCTTGAGAGGCAAGGAAGTCCTCCTCTTCCTGCCTCTGTTCTGCCTCAAGTGCCCTGTCCATTATTCCACGCAGCGTATGCTCCAATAGGTGGAGTGTCACTGATGCATGCACTGTCACTGCTCCCCATCCTTGTGGCCTCCTCAAACGGTGACAGGACAGTGCATGCATCCCTGACCATTCCCCACTGGCGTGGTGAGAAAAAACCGAGCTCCCCTGACCTTGTCCAGGTACTCATTGATGGCCCTCTGCTGCGTGTGCAGCCGCTGCAGCATGGCCAATGTTGAGTTCCACCTGGTGGGCATGTCACATATAAGGCGGTTCTTGGGCAGGTTCAACTCCTTTTGGAGCTCAGCCAGCCAAGCACAGGCATTAAATGATCGGCAGAAATGCACACAGACTTTCCTGGCCTGCTCAGGACATCCTGTAAGCCTGTGTATCTGCCCAAGAATCGCTGCACCACCAGGTTAAGGTCATGAGCCACACAGGGCACATGGGTCAGTTGTCACTGTCGGAGGGCGGAGTGGAGGTTCGTGCCATTGTCACAAACCACCATTCCTGGCTTATTCTGGTGTGGCGTCAACCACCTGTCGGCCTGCCCTTGCAGAGCTGACAAAATATCTGCCCCAGTGTGGCTCCTGTCCCCCAAACAAAAAAGGGCAAGCACGGCATGGCACCGTTTTGCCTGAGTACTTGCGTAGCCCCTTGAACGCCTACAAAGCACCGCTGGTTCCAAGGACAGAGCACTGGCAGAGGCCATGGAGGAAGAAGAAGAGGAGGGGATGGAGGAGAGAGGTGTGTCACAACCAGTAGTAGAATTTTGGAGGCATGGTGGCGGAACAACCTCCAACACTACTGCACCTTGTCCTGCATCCTTCCCAGCTGCCAGAAGAGTGACCCAATGGGCCGTGAAAGACAGGTAACTAAAAGTTCGCCCTCTCCAATGTTGGAGCACTCATTCACCCTAGGGTTTACATCCACCCCACAGCTGCCCCCATGGGCCTTAGCTGACAACCCAGCCCAGTTTTTTTTCCTAGGTGGACGGGATCCTCCACGTCCACCTCTGGTAGTTGTATACACAGACCCTGTCTGTGCCCTGTTCGAATTGTCACACACTATCTATTCCCGACCTACGCCTAACACCTGTCTCACGGCCCACCCCCCTTCTTCCTCTACGGCCTTCCCCCCTTCTCTCATTCTACCCACTTTTGCTCTATTCCTCCTTTTGGGGTGGGGGTGACCCCCCCACCGGCCTCCCAGCCGTCCCGCCGACCGTCCGTGATCCATACGAGTCTGCTGCCAAAGCAGCCGGACTTGAAAGAGGGTTGTCAGTAAGATGGTACCCCGACATCGTTTGTTCGTAGGTCCCTTTTGCCTAGTTTAGCACGCAACCCTCTCTGACAATGCAGCAGCAACTAACCCTAAAATGCCTATCGCTAAATGTCAAAGGTTTAAACCTTCCAGAGAAGATATCACAGGTACTAACTGCTTTGACGAAACACAGAGCTCACTTCCTATTCTTGCAAGAAACCCACTTTCATACTGACGCCGTACCCAAATTGGCAAACCACATTTATAATAGGTCGTTACATTACACCAATCCAGAAGCCAAAACGAAAGGGGTCTCAATCCTTATTGCCAAACACGCTGACTTCCAGCTTAAAGAGTCCAAAATAGATCCGGGGGGAGATATCTCTTTATTAACCACTTCCCACCCGGCCAATGCACATATACGGCCGGGTGGGAGCCGTCTACTTCTGATAGGACGTTCAGGAACGTCCATCAGAAGGAGCGGGATCGCGCGCGCGCGTGCCCGTGCAGCGGCGCGATCCCGATGCGCCCGTGTCACCCGCACACGGCGCATCTCAGATCGGCAGGAGGGCTCTCTGATTGGCCCTCCTGATCACATGACGGCCGTGGCCGTCATGTGATGTAAACAAACAGCTGGTTGCTAGGCAATCGGCTCCTCCTCTCCTCACACAGAAGTCATCGCTGAGGAGAGGAGAGCAGATCGCTGCAGCCGACTGATAATCAGTGAGTATGAGCTGTTTTTTACAGCTTTTTACTGATCACCAGTCTAGTGTAATACACAACACACCACACAGTATAAACACAGTCCCCACATATGTCCCCAAAACATACATGTCCCCAAATAATAAAAACACATGTCCCTAATAATAAAAACATGTCCCTCACATATGTCCCACTAAAATCACATGTTCCAATGATTATCTGCACACATATATACGTGATCACCTGCACACATATGTACATGATCATTTGCGTACATATGTCCGTGATCACACAAACCAATTATTATACACTTAACGGAATTTTTTTACCAAAAACATGTAGCAGAATACATTTTGGCTTAAATTTATGATAAAATTTGATTTTATTGGATTTCTTTTAAAATAGAAAAAAAGAAAATATTGTTTTTTTCAAAATTTCCGCTTTTTTGCGCTTATATCGCAAAAAATAAAAAACGGAGTCGTGAATAAATACCACCAAAATAAAGCTATATTTGTGCGAACAAAATGATAAAAATTTCATTTGGGTACAGTGTAGCATGACCGCGCAATTGTCACTGAAATTGAGCCCTGCTGCAAAGAATTGCACTCTAATTACACACCCCTGTTAAACAGGGGCTGAAAAATTGGGCTGGTGGAATCACCCAGAACCAAAAATGTTCTTCCAAGATATCAGAAGGATCATTGACGAGGAAGAGGATAGTCAGTCAACATAACAGGACAGTCACTCAGAATCAGCATAGACAGTCTTGAAGGGATCTGACATTTCAAAAAAAAAAAAAAATATTCGGTTACATCAGCTTCAGGTGCTTGAGCTGGTGGTGATCCAAGACTGATTTATCTTGATGAAGGTCAGTCGATCAACCGAGTCGGTGGACAGGCGCACCCTGTGATCGGTTACAAAGACACCAGCAGCACTGAAGGTGCGTTCTGAGAGAACGCTGGATGCAGGACAGGCCAGTAGCTCAATTGCATACTGTGCAAGCTCTGGCCAGTGATCCATCCTCAAGACCCAGTAAGCCAGAGGATTTTTGGTGGGAAAGGTGTCCAAGTCTGACCTTGCCCCTAGGTATTCCTGCACCATGTAAATCAGACGCTGGCGAGGGTTGCTGGAACCGATCATACCTTTGGGCTGCGGACTAAAACATTGTCTGAACGCATCGGTCAGACGGCCACCTTCTCCACCGCTCCTTCTGTGACTGACCGAAGCCTCAGCAAGACTTTGTCCAGGGCCAGGAGTTTGTAACCTTCCAGTGTCTGGGAACGCATTGTACAGACCTTTCTGCAAGGCCTCCCGGAGATGTCTCATCCTCTGCTCCCTCTGCGATGGCAAGATAAGGTCCGCAACCTTACCTTTGTACCGTGGATCAAGGAGAGTGGCCAGCCAGTAATGGTCCCTCTCCTTGATCCGAAGAATACGAGGATCCTTCCGCAGGCTTTGCAGGATCAGGGAGGCCGTGCAGCGTAGGTTAGCTGAGACATTCGGTCCGGAGTCCCCTGGGTCACTAAGGACAAGATGATCTGCAGCTACCTCCTCCCAGCCACGTACAAGTCCACGTGTTTCTTGGGACTGTAAATCATCCCTAAAAGACTGCTGCTGCTGATGCTCAGTGGCAGGCTCCACCTCCATGCTGACACAAGCCTCCTCCTTCTCCTCTTCCTGTGTGATGGGTGGGACAGCAGGAACACTGTCTGGATAAAGGGGCCTTGAGAGGCAAGGAAATCCTCCTCTTCCTGCCTCTGTTCTGCCTCAAGTGCCCTGTCCATTATTCCACACAGCACATGCTCCAACAGGTAGACAAGAGGTACACTGTCACTGATGCATGCACTGTCATTCCTCACCATCCTCGTGGCCTCCTCTAATGGTGACAGGACAGTGCATGCATCCCTGATCATGCCCCACTGGCGTGGTGAAAAAAAACAAGCTCACCTGACCCTGTCCTGGTGCCGTAGTCATACAGGTACTCATTGATGGCCCTCTGCTGCATGTGCAGCCGCTGCAGCATGGCCAACATTGAGTTCCACCCGGTGGGCATGGCACTGGCATTAAATAATTGGCGGAAATGCATGCAGACTTTCCTGGGCTGCCTCAGGACATCCTGTAAGCCCGGGTACCTGCCCAAGAACCACTGCACCACAAGGTTAAGGACATGAGCCATGCAGGGCACATGGGTCAGTTATCCCTGTCGGAGGGGGGAGAGGAGGTTGGTGCCACTGTCGCAAACCACCATTCCTGGCTTAAGCTGGCGTGGTATCAACCACCTCTCGGCCTGCCCCTGCAGAGCTGACAAAATATCTGCTCCTGTCCCCCAAACAAACTAGTGCAAGCATGGCATGGCATCTGTTTGCCTGCGTACTTGCGTAGCCCGTTGAATGCCTACAGAGCACCGCTAGTTCTGAGGACAGAGCACTGGAAGAGGCCATGGAGGAAGAAAGAGAGGAGGGGGTGGAGGAGAGAGGTGTGTCACATCCAGTAGTAGCATTTTGGAGGCGTGGTGGCAAAACAACCTCCAACACTACTGCACCTTGTGCTGCATCCTTCCCAGCTGCCAGAAGAGTGACCCAATGGGCCGTGAAAGATAGGTAACATCCCTGTCCATGCCTGCTGAACCATGAGTCAGTGGTAGTATGCACCTTATCACTGACTGCCCTGTCCAGCGAGGCAAGGACATTGCTTTCCACATGCCGGTAGAGACCCGGAATTGCCTTCCGTGAGAAAAAGTGGTGTTTGGGGACCTGCCACTGAGGAACCGCGCATTGCACAAACTCACGGAAGGGGGCCGAGTCTACCAACTGAAAAGGCAGCAGTTGAAGTGCTAGCAATTTAGCCAAGCTACTGTAGCATTCACCCGCTTGATATGTGGATGGCTGGGAGTGAACTTCTTTTGATGGACCAGCAGCTGGGGCAGGGACATTTGCCTGCTACAATCGGACGTGGGTGTACTGCTAGCTAGCAGAGTGCCCACAAGTACTTGGCTGTAACACACCTAATTCTACACCTTCATTCCTCTCAGTGCAGGTTTCAGAGAGGACTGAAGGTCTAGTGGGGTTGGAGATCCCAGCTGATGAGGAGCAAGGAGAGGTATGCTTTGTTCTTTAGTGTGGGTCTTTAAGGTACGCTTGCCAACGAGCTGTATGGCAGCTCAACATATGTCTGGTCAAGCATTTGGTGCCCAAGCGGCTGATGTTTTGGCCACGTGAGATATGTTTGAGACATATGTTGCAAATAGCAGAAGTGCGATCTGATGCACTGGTCTCAAAAAAGGCCCACACCAAAGAACTTTTGGAATAATGCTCAGAGGCAGCGCCCTGCACAGGCGGAGCTCTGCGGTGTGATTCAGTCGGTGTGCTGCCCCTAAGCTGGCCCCTGGAGGGCATCCTGCCTCATTTGAGATGTGCCTCTTTCTCCTCCTCTCTCCTATTAGGCACCCACGTGGAGTCAGGGACCTCATCATCCCCTCCCTCTTCATCACTGGAGAAAACCTGGCAGTATGCTGCAGCTGGTGGAACATGACTGCCAGATTGCTGCCCTTCTTGACTATCCCCTCTCTCTGCGCTAACGCTACTGCCTTCCTCTAGCTGGGTATCATCATCAGAGCCTTCAAAACTCTGGGCATCCTCCTGGAGCATGTACCCAACACTGTGCTCAAACTATTCGGGGGACTCCTCAGGAGGACATGGTGGGTCTAGGGAAGGAGTGACTGATGACATTGAGACGAGGGCAGAGGACGCGTTGGCAGCTGCTTTGCTAGTACTCTGAGCCTAGGTTAGAGAGGATGAGGAGGATGAAGAGGGCTTGGTCATCCACTCTACCAAGTCTTCGGCATGATGCGGCTCAACATGTCCAGCTGCCAGAAATAAGGACAAGCGTGTCCCATGGCCACATGCTGATGACGATGCACCACGTCCACGACCAGCACTGTTGTCTCTAGACACAGAGCATGCTTGCCCACTTTTATTGGCTTGTGACTGTCTGCCTCTCCTTGTTGGCCTTCCAGACATAGTAATGGCCTGTAGGGATATGGGAAAACCAGCAATTGGGTAGTGTATATTGTGCTGGAGGCACACAACACCCACTAACTCCTGCAGATGCCTGTATTAGAGAACACCAGCAATAAAGGGTAGATACAGGTGTACACTGCACTGTGCTGGAGGCACACAACACCCACTAACTCCTGCAGATGCCTGTATTAGAGAACACCAGCAATAAAGGGTAGATACAGGTGTATATTGTGCTGTGCTGATGGCACACAACACCCACTAAGTCCTGCAGATGCCTGTATTAGAGAACACCAGCAATAAAGGGTAGACACAGGTTTATACTCTGCTTGAGGCACACAACACCCACTAACTCCTGCAGATGCCTGTATTTGAGAACCCCAGCAATAAAAGGTAGATACAGGTGTATACTGTGCTGTTCTGTAGGCACACAACACCCACTAACACCTGCAGATGCCTGTATTAGAGAATATCAGCAATAAAGGGTAGATATAGGTGTATACTGTGCTGGAGACACACAACACACACACAACATCCTGCCTGTTGCCAATTATGGATCTCTTTGATTCATTCACTGTGATTGGCCAAGCATGCGGGGTCACAGTGCATGCTTGGCCAATCATAAGCCAGCAATGCACTGCTATGGCGCAGTGCATTGTGGGCCGTTCGCGCCACACGAATTTGGCGCGAACGGCCCATGACGTTCGGTATTCGCCGAACATGCGAGCAGCTGATGTTCGAGTCAAGCATCAAGCTCATCCCTAGTTACTCTGTACAACAAGTCATGAATCACAGCAAAATGGGGGAAATTCACATCTGCACCAGGGTGCTGTGGTTCACCGTTTAAGACCGTGGCCTGTTCCCTGGCGGGGATCAAAGTAGGGTCCCTCATCTGAGCACCAAGGAAATCTTCCCGGGAGCCCCCGAGATCTGACATGTCTGGCTCAGAGGAGGTACTTTCCGCTTCCAATCCCGCAAACACCTCTAGGGGACCGGGCTCACTTTCTGCAGGTTCAGCAACCAGGTACTGACCCTTATGCCGTGTACACATGGTCGGAATTCCAGCCAGAAAAAGACCAATGAGAGCTTTTCACCAGAAAATGTGCCCGTGTGTATGCTCCATCGGAATTTAGCTGTCCGAATTTCCACCAGCCAAAAATTGATAGCATGTTCTCAATTTTCCCGACGGAAAAACTTTCTATCGGTAATTCCGATCGTGCGTATGCAATTCCGACATGGCAAAAATCACGCATGCTCAGAATCCAGTACAAGATGGAACCGCTCGGTCTGGTAAAACTAGCGTTCGTAATGGAGATAGCAGATTCGTCACACTGTAAATTTTTAAAGTGTTTAATGCCGCGCATTCTCTTCTTTATATAATGCTAGAAGAATGACGTTGTTTTGCTGCTCATATTCACATAGAGTTATCACAAATTTATTTCTTTATTATTTCTAGGTATCTCCTGAATAATCTTTATTTTAATTTAAGCCAGATATACATAATATATATGTTTTTTTTTTCAAAGTCCTTTTTTTTCATTAATATAAATTTTTGGATTATTGTATTATTTTCTCCTGCTCTCCTTTTTATTTTTTTAGGTCACATTTCTACAGCACCATTATTATGTTGTATTTGTAAACCTGTTTGGTGTTGGTGTCCCTTGTTATTTTTGACATTGTATTTTTGAAATGTACCTGCCTACTCACCCCAAAATTTTATATTTGCTATTTGAAGAAAAACACATAGGCAAGTATTTTCTTGAAAAAAAAAATCACAATTTATTTTACATCATAAAAACAAAATAAAGATGAAGGAAACGCTGGAGAAAGTGGTTGAATTTGCGAAGCCTTTGGTCCCCAACGCACACATCAACTTTGTGGCTCAAAAACTTGGTAGCTTGAGAAGTCCATATAGAAAGGAGGTCAGTCTGGTCCAGGAATCCCAGAGAACAGGAGCAGCAGCAGATGTCATATGTACCCAGGTTGTGGTACTACAACAGGCTGTGTGTTCTTCGGACCAGACTGAAGGCAGGCAATCACTTTCTTGTCTTCCGTACAGCCTTCCCTGCAGTCTTCCCTGCAGCCTTCCCTGGAGGCTGTGGCTCTGGAGGTGGACCTGTGGCAGGAGGAGGAGGAGGAGGATGGGGGAGCGCACACAGGTGGTCGTCATCAGTTATTTCTCCACTCAACCCCTTGTGGATGGTTGTAAAAAATTTTTTTTCACATTTGCGCCGTTGGCCCCCCTCCATTTGCTGTAAATTGGAGGCTATGTAGATGTCATAGGCCTCTACAACATCGAGGGGGGATTTCAGGGCATCATTAGCCTCCTTGATGAGGGCCAGTACTGCCTCCTCTGTTTTAGTCCCCTTCCTGGGCCTTTTGTAGGAAGGGGACTAAATGAAGGACGAGGGGAGGCACCTAAGACTGGGTGTTACTGGGTCCTGCCACCTCCTGGCTGACACCTTCCCCCACCTCCTCCTGTGTGCCACTTGCCAGAGCCTCGTCCTGGCTGAGGTCTTCCTGTGTATGAAAAAGGGACATAGTTTTAGTTTTTTGTTCATCAAACACACACAATTTTCAGCTCATGACTGTTGCAAATTTAATGTTACTAAATAGAAAAGACGATCATTCTGAGCCCAGCATTTTTCATTCTTACCCTAATCATTTTTGGCCACTACTGTCTATTGATAAGTCAAACACTTTTTGTTAAATCCTTCATTTCTTATCATTAATAACATCTAATTAACAATCATCATTTTCACATAAAAAATATGTATACAAATCCTATACCTGGCTCCAACTGGGCTCCTCAATCTCCTCCTGGATGGAAGGCCCAGGTTGGTCCACAGAAGCCTCAGCTGGGGTTGAGGGAAGGCTGGATGGAAGGCTGGAGGGAAGGGGTGCTGGAAGAGTAGAAAGCGATTCCCTGGCCTCAATCTGGTCATCAAGAAAGCGCATCCTGTTATAGTACCACAGACTAGGTACATACACCTTATCTGCTGCTGCTCCTGACCTCAGGGATTGCTGGACCTTCTGATACTCCATCCTAAAGGTGCTTCTTAACCACTTTCAGACCGGACCATTTTGCTGGTAAATGACCAGAGGTCTTTTTACAATTTGGCACTGCGCTGCTTTAACTGGTAATTGCGCGGTCATGCAATGTTGTACCCAAACAAAATTTGCGTCCTTTTCTTCCCACAAATAGAGCTTTCTTTTGATGGTATTTGATTGCCTCTGCGATTTTTATTTTTTGCGATATAAACGTAAAAAGACCGCAAATTTTGAAAAAAAATTATATTTTCTACTTTTTGTTATTAGAAAAATCCAATAAACTCAATTTTAGTCATACATTTAGGCCAAAATGTATTCAGCCACATGTCTTTGGTAAAAAAAAAGTCAATAATTGTATATTTATTGGTTTGCGCAAAAGTTGTCACATCTACAAACTAAGGTACGTTTTCTGGAATTTACGCAGCTTTTAGTTTACGACTGCCTATCTCATTTCTTGAGGTGCTAAAATGGCAGGGCAGTACAAAACCCCCCCAAATGACCCCATTTTGGAAAGTAGACCCCCTAAGGAAATTGATAAGTGGCATGTTGAGCCCATTGAATATTTTATTTTTTTGCCTCAAGCGATTGAATAATGACAAAAAACATTTTTTTTTATTTTTTTTTACACAAAGTTGTCACTAAATGATATATTGCTCACGCATGCCATGGGCATATGTGAAATGACACCCCAAAATAAATTCTGCTGCTTCTCCTGAGTACGGGGATACCACATATGTGGGACTTTTTGGGAGCCTAGCCGCGTACGGGGCCCCGAAAACCAAGCACCGCCTTCAGGCTTTCTAAGGGCGTAAATTTTTGATTTCACTTCTCACTACCTATTACAGTTTTGAAGGCCATAAAATGCCAAGATGGCACAAAACCCCCACAAATGACCCCATTTTAGAAAGTAGACACCCCAAGCTATTTGCTGAGAGGCATGTTGAGTCCATGGAATATTTTATATTTTGCCACAAGTTGCGGGAAAATTACAAACCTTTTTTTTTTTTTTCACAAAGTTGTCACTAAATGATATATTGCTCACGCATGCCATGGGCATATGTGAAATGACACCCCAAAATAAATTCTGCTGCTTCTCCTGAGTACGGGGATACCACATATGTGGGACTTTTTGGGAGCCTAGCCGCGTACGGGGCCCCGAAAACCAAGCACCGCCTTCAGGCTTTCTAAGGGCGTAAATTTTTGCATGGCATCTTTTTGCCTGCGTACTTGCGTAGCCCGTTGAATGCCTACAGAGCACCGCTAGTTCTGAGGACAGAGCACTGGAAGAGGCCATGGAGGAAGAAAGAGAGGAGGGGGTGGAGGAGAGAGGTGTGTCACATCCAGTAGTAGCATTTTGGAGGCGTGGTGGCAAAACAACCTCCAACACTACTGCACCTTGTGCTGCATCCTTCCCAGCTGCCAGAAGAGTGACCCAATGGGCCGTGAAAGATAGGTAACATCCCTGTCCATGCCTGCTGGACCATGAGTCAGTGGTAGTATGCACCTTATCACTGACTGCCCTGTCCAGCGAGGCAAGGACATTGCTTTCCACATGCCGGTAGAGACCCGGAATTGCCTTCCGTGAGAAAAAGTGGTGTTTGGGGACCTGCCACTGAGGAACCGCACATTGCACAAACTCACGGAAGGGGGCCGAGTCTACCAACTGAAAAGGCAGCAGTTGAAGTGCTAGCAATTTAGCCAAGCTACTGTAGCATTCACCCGCTTGATATGTGGATGGCTGGGAGTGAACTTCTTTTGATGGACCAGCAGCTGGGGCAGGGACATTTGCCTGCTACAATCGGACGTGGGTGTACTGCTAGCTAGCAGAGTGCCCACAAGTACTTGGCTGTAACACACCTAATTCTACACCTTCATTCCTCTCAGTGCAGGTTTCAGAGAGGACTGAAGGTCTAGTGGGGTTGGAGATCCCAGCTGATGAGGAGCAAGGAGAGGTATGCTTTGTTCTTTAGTGTGGGTCTTTAAGGTACGCTTGCCAACGAGCTGTATGGCAGCTCAACATATGTCTGGTCAAGCATTTGGTGCCCAAGCGGCTGATGTTTTGGCCACGTGAGATATGTTTGAGACATATGTTGCAAATAGCAGAAGTGCGATCTGATGCACTGGTCTCAAAAAAGGCCCACACCAAAGAACTTTTGGAATAATGCTCAGAGGCAGCGCCCTGCACAGGCGGAGCTCTGCGGTGTGATTCAGTCGGTGTGCTGCCCCTAAGCTGGCCCCTGGAGGGCATCCTGCCTCATTTGAGATGTGCCTCTTTCTCCTCCTCTCTCCTATTAGGCACCCACGTGGAGTCAGGGACCTCATCATCCCCTCCCTCTTCATCACTGGAGAAAACCTGGCAGTATGCTGCAGCTGGTGGAACATGACTGCCAGATTGCTGCCCTTCTTGACTATCCCCTCTCTCTGCGCTAACGCTACTGCCTTCCTCTAGCTGGGTATCATCATCAGAGCCTTCAAAACTCTGGGCATCCTCCTGGAGCATGTACCCAACACTGTGCTCAAACTATTCGGGGGACTCCTCAGGAGGACATGGTGGGTCTAGGGAAGGAGTGACTGATGACATTGAGACGAGGGCAGAGGACGCGTTGGCAGCTGCTTTGCTAGTACTCTGAGCCTAGGTTAGAGAGGATGAGGAGGATGAAGAGGGCTTGGTCATCCACTCTACCAAGTCTTCGGCATGATGCGGCTCAACATGTCCAGCTGCCAGAAATAAGGACAAGCGTGCCCCATGGCCACATGCTGATGACGATGCACCACGTCCACGACCAGCACTGTTGTCTCTAGACACAGAGCATGCTTGCCCACTTTTATTGGCTTGTGACTGTCTGCCTCTCCTTGTTGGCCTTCCAGACATAGTAATGGCCTGTAGGGATATGGGAAAACCAGCAATTGGGTAGTGTATATTGTGCTGGAGGCACACAACACCCACTAACTCCTGCAGATGCCTGTATTAGAGAACACCAGCAATAAAGGGTAGATACAGGTGTACACTGCACTGTGCTGGAGGCACACAACACCCACTAACTCCTGCAGATGCCTGTATTAGAGAACACCAGCAATAAAGGGTAGATACAGGTGTATATTGTGCTGTGCTGATGGCACACAACACCCACTAAGTCCTGCAGATGCCTGTATTAGAGAACACCAGCAATAAAGGGTAGACACAGGTTTATACTCTGCTTGAGGCACACAACACCCACTAACTCCTGCAGATGCCTGTATTTGAGAACCCCAGCAATAAAAGGTAGATACAGGTGTATACTGTGCTGTTCTGTAGGCACACAACACCCACTAACACCTGCAGATGCCTGTATTAGAGAATATCAGCAATAAAGGGTAGATATAGGTGTATACTGTGCTGGAGACACACAACACACACACAACATCCTGCCTGTTGCCAATTATGGATCTCTTTGATTCATTCACTGTGATTGGCCAAGCATGCGGGGTCACAGTGCATGCTTGGCCAATCATAAGCCAGCAATGCACTGCTATGGCGCAGTGCATTGTGGGCCGTTCGCGCCACACGAATTTGGCGCGAACGGCCCATGACGTTCGGTATTCGCCGAACATGCGAGCAGCTGATGTTCGAGTCAAGCATCAAGCTCATCCCTAGTTACTCTGTACAACAAGTCATGAATCACAGCAAAATGGGGGAAATTCACATCTGCACCAGGGTGCTGTGGTTCACCGTTTAAGACCGTGGCCTGTTCCCTGGCGGGGATCAAAGTAGGGTCCCTCATCTGAGCACCAAGGAAATCTTCCCGGGAGCCCCCGAGATCTGACATGTCTGGCTCAGAGGAGGTACTTTCCGCTTCCAATCCCGCAAACACCTCTAGGGGACCGGGCTCACTTTCTGCAGGTTCAGCAACCAGGTACTGACCCTTATGCCGTGTACACATGGTCGGAATTCCAGCCAGAAAAAGACCAATGAGAGCTTTTCACCAGAAAATGTGCCCGTGTGTATGCTCCATCGGAATTTAGCTGTCCGAATTTCCACCAGCCAAAAATTGATAGCATGTTCTCAATTTTCCCGACGGAAAAACTTTCTATCGGTAATTCCGATCGTGCGTATGCAATTCCGACATGGCAAAAATCACGCATGCTCAGAATCCAGTACAAGATGGAACCGCTCGGTCTGGTAAAACTAGCGTTCGTAATGGAGATAGCAGATTCGTCACACTGTAAATTTTTAAAGTGTTTAATGCCGCGCATTCTCTTCTTTATATAATGCTAGAAGAATGACGTTGTTTTGCTGCTCATATTCACATAGAGTTATCACAAATTTATTTCTTTATTATTTCTAGGTATCTCCTGAATAATCTTTATTTTAATTTAAGCCAGATATACATAATATATATGTTTTTTTTTTTCAAAGTCCTTTTTTTTCATTAATATAAATTTTTGGATTATTGTATTATTTTCTCCTGCTCTCCTTTTTATTTTTTTAGGTCACATTTCTACAGCACCATTATTATGTTGTATTTGTAAACCTGTTTGGTGTTGGTGTCCCTTGTTATTTTTGACATTGTATTTTTGAAATGTACCTGCCTACTCACCCCAAAATTGTATATTTGCTATTTGAAGAAAAACACATAGGCAAGTATTTTCTTGAAAAAAAAAATCACAATTTATTTTACATCATAAAAACAAAATAAAGATGAAGGAAACGCTGGAGAAAGTGGTTGAATTTGCGAAGCCTTTGGTCCCCAACGCACACATCAACTTTGTGGCTCAAAAACTTGGTAGCTTGAGAAGTCCATATAGAAAGGAGGTCAGTCTGGTCCAGGAATCCCAGAGAACAGGAGCAGCAGCAGATGTCATATGTACCCAGGTTGTGGTACTACAACAGGCTGTGTGTTCTTCGGACCAGACTGAAGGCAGGCAATCACTTTCTTGTCTTCCGTACAGCCTTCCCTGCAGTCTTCCCTGCAGCCTTCCCTGGAGGCTGTGGCTCTGGAGGTGGACCTGTGGCAGGAGGAGGAGGAGGAGGATGGGGGAGCGCACACAGGTGGTCGTCATCAGTTATTTCTCCACTCAACCCCTTGTGGATGGTTGTAAAAATTATTTTTTCACATTTGCGCCGTTGGCCCCCCTCCATTTGCTGTAAATTGGAGGCTATGTAGATGTCATAGGCCTCTACAACATCGAGGGGGGATTTCAGGGCATCATTAGCCTCCTTGATGAGGGCCAGTACTGCCTCCTCTGTTTTAGTCCCCTTCCTGGGCCTTTTGTAGGAAGGGGACTAAATGAAGGACGAGGGGAGGCACCTAAGACTGGGTGTTACTGGGCCCTGCCACCTCCTGGCTGACACCTTCCCCCACCTCCTCCTGTGTGCCACTTGCCAGAGCCTCGTCCTGGCTGAGGTCTTCCTGTGTATGAAAAAGGGACATAGTTTTAGTTTTTTGTTCATCAAACACACACAATTTTCAGCTCATGACTGTTGCAAATTTAATGTTACTAAATAGAAAAGACGATCATTCTGAGCCCAGCATTTTTCATTCTTACCCTAATCATTTTTGGCCACTACTGTCTATTGATAAGTCAAACACTTTTTGTTAAATCCTTCATTTCTTATCATTAATAACATCTAATTAACAATCATCATTTTCACATAAAAAATATGTATACAAATCCTATACCTGGCTCCAACTGGGCTCCTCAATCTCCTCCTGGATGGAAGGCCCAGGTTGGTCCACAGAAGCCTCAGCTGGGGTTGAGGGAAGGCTGGATGGAAGGCTGGAGGGAAGGGGTGCTGGAAGAGTAGAAAGCGATTCCCTGGCCTCAATCTGGTCATCAAGAAAGCGCATCCTGTTATAGTACCACAGACTAGGTACATACACCTTATCTGCTGCTGCTCCTGACCTCAGGGATTGCTGGACCTTCTGATACTCCATCCTAAAGGTGCTTCTTAACCACTTTCAGACCGGACCATTTTGCTGGTAAATGACCAGAGGTCTTTTTACAATTTGGCACTGCGCTGCTTTAACTGGTAATTGCGCGGTCATGCAATGTTGTACCCAAACAAAATTTGCGTCCTTTTCTTCCCACAAATAGAGCTTTCTTTTGATGGTATTTGATTGCCTCTGCGATTTTTATTTTTTGCGATATAAACGTAAAAAGACCGCAAATTTTGAAAAAAAATGATATTTTCAACTTTTTGTTATTAGAAAAATCCAATAAACTCAATTTTAGTCATACATTTAGGCCAAAATGTATTCAGCCACATGTCTTTGGTAAAAAAAAAGTCAATAATTGTATATTTATTGGTTTGCGCAAAAGTTGTCACATCTACAAACTAAGGTACGTTTTCTGGAATTTACGCAGCTTTTAGTTTACGACTGCCTATCTCATTTCTTGAGGTGCTAAAATGGCAGGGCAGTACAAAACCCCCCCAAATGACCCCATTTTGGAAAGTAGACCCCCTAAGGAAATTGATAAGTGGCATGTTGAGCCCATTGAATATTTTATTTTTTTGCCTCAAGCGATTGAATAATGACAAAAAATTTTTTTTTTTATTTTTTTTACACAAAGTTGTCACTAAATGATATATTGCTCACGCATGCCATGGGCATATGTGAAATGACACCCCAAAATAAATTCTGCTGCTTCTCCTGAGTACGGGGATACCACATATGTGGGACTTTTTGGGAGCCTAGCCGCGTACGGGGCCCCGAAAACCAAGCACCGCCTTCAGGCTTTCTAAGGGCGTAAATTTTTGATTTCACTTCTCACTACCTATTACAGTTTTGAAGGCCATAAAATGCCAAGATGGCACAAAACCCCCACAAATGACCCCATTTTAGAAAGTAGACACCCCAAGCTATTTGCTGAGAGGCATGTTGAGTCCATGGAATATTTTATATTTTGCCACAAGTTGCGGGAAAATTACAAACTTTTTTTTTTTTTTTTCACAAAGTTGTCACTAAATGATATATTGCTCACGCATGCCATGGGCATATGTGAAATGACACCCCAAAATAAATTCTGCTGCTTCTCCTGAGTACGGGGATACCACATATGTGGGACTTTTTGGGAGCCTAGCCGCGTACGGGGCCCCGAAAACCAAGCACCGCCTTCAGGCTTTCTAAGGGCGTAAATTTTTGCATGGCATCTTTTTGCCTGCGTACTTGCGTAGCCCGTTGAATGCCTACAGAGCACCGCTAGTTCTGAGGACAGAGCACTGGAAGAGGCCATGGAGGAAGAAAGAGAGGAGGGGGTGGAGGAGAGAGGTGTGTCACATCCAGTAGTAGCATTTTGGAGGCGTGGTGGCAAAACAACCTCCAACACTACTGCACCTTGTGCTGCATCCTTCCCAGCTGCCAGAAGAGTGACCCAATGGGCCGTGAAAGATAGGTAACATCCCTGTCCATGCCTGCTGGACCATGAGTCAGTGGTAGTATGCACCTTATCACTGACTGCCCTGTCCAGCGAGGCAAGGACATTGCTTTCCACATGCCGGTAGAGACCCGGAATTGCCTTCCGTGAGAAAAAGTGGTGTTTGGGGACCTGCCACTGAGGAACCGCACATTGCACAAACTCACGGAAGGGGGCCGAGTCTACCAACTGAAAAGGCAGCAGTTGAAGTGCTAGCAATTTAGCCAAGCTACTGTAGCATTCACCCGCTTGATATGTGGATGGCTGGGAGTGAACTTCTTTTGATGGACCAGCAGCTGGGGCAGGGACATTTGCCTGCTACAATCGGACGTGGGTGTACTGCTAGCTAGCAGAGTGCCCACAAGTACTTGGCTGTAACACACCTAATTCTACACCTTCATTCCTCTCAGTGCAGGTTTCAGAGAGGACTGAAGGTCTAGTGGGGTTGGAGATCCCAGCTGATGAGGAGCAAGGAGAGGTATGCTTTGTTCTTTAGTGTGGGTCTTTAAGGTACGCTTGCCAACGAGCTGTATGGCAGCTCAACATATGTCTGGTCAAGCATTTGGTGCCCAAGCGGCTGATGTTTTGGCCACGTGAGATATGTTTGAGACATATGTTGCAAATAGCAGAAGTGCGATCTGATGCACTGGTCTCAAAAAAGGCCCACACCAAAGAACTTTTGGAATAATGCTCAGAGGCAGCGCCCTGCACAGGCGGAGCTCTGCGGTGTGATTCAGTCGGTGTGCTGCCCCTAAGCTGGCCCCTGGAGGGCATCCTGCCTCATTTGAGATGTGCCTCTTTCTCCTCCTCTCTCCTATTAGGCACCCACGTGGAGTCAGGGACCTCATCATCCCCTCCCTCTTCATCACTGGAGAAAACCTGGCAGTATGCTGCAGCTGGTGGAACATGACTGCCAGATTGCTGCCCTTCTTGACTATCCCCTCTCTCTGCGCTAACGCTACTGCCTTCCTCTAGCTGGGTATCATCATCAGAGCCTTCAAAACTCTGGGCATCCTCCTGGAGCATGTACCCAACACTGTGCTCAAACTATTCGGGGGACTCCTCAGGAGGACATGGTGGGTCTAGGGAAGGAGTGACTGATGACATTGAGACGAGGGCAGAGGACGCGTTGGCAGCTGCTTTGCTAGTACTCTGAGCCTAGGTTAGAGAGGATGAGGAGGATGAAGAGGGCTTGGTCATCCACTCTACCAAGTCTTCGGCATGATGCGGATCAACATGTCCAGCTGCCAGAAATAAGGACAAGCGTGCCCCATGGCCACATGCTGATGACGATGCACCACGTCCACGACCAGCACTGTTGTCTCTAGACACAGAGCATGCTTGCCCACTTTTATTGGCTTGTGACTGTCTGCCTCTCCTTGTTGGCCTTCCAGACATAGTAATGGCCTGTAGGGATATGGGAAAACCAGCAATTGGGTAGTGTATATTGTGCTGGAGGCACACAACACCCACTAACTCCTGCAGATGCCTGTATTAGAGAACACCAGCAATAAAGGGTAGATACAGGTGTACCCTGCACTGTGCTGGAGGCACACAACACCCACTAACTCCTGCAGATGCCTGTATTAGAGAACACCAGCAATAAAGGGTAGATACAGGTGTATATCGTGCTGTGCTGATGGCACACAACACCCACTAAGTCCTGCAGATGCCTGTATTAGAGAACACCAGCAATAAAGGGTAGACACAGGTTTATATTCTGCTTGAGGCACACAACACCCACTAACTCCTGCAGATGCCTGTATTTGAGAACCCCAGCAATAAAAGGTAGATACAGGTGTATACTGTGCTGTTCTGTAGGCACACAACACCCACTAACACCTGCAGATGCCTGTATTAGAGAATATCAGCAATAAAGGGTAGATATAGGTGTATACTGTGCTGGAGACACACAACACACACACAACATCCTGCCTGTTGCCAATTATGGATCTCTTTGATTCATTCACTGTGATTGGCCAAGCATGCGGGGTCACAGTGCATGCTTGGCCAATCATAAGCCAGCAATGCACTGCTATGGCGCAGTGCATTGTGGGCCGTTCACGCCACACGAATTTGGCGCGAACGGCCCATGACGTTCGGTATTCGCCGAACATGCGAGCAGCTGATGTTCGAGTCAAGCATCAAGCTCATCCCTAGTTACTCTGTACAACAAGTCATGAATCACAGCAAAATGGGGGAAATTCACATCTGCACCAGGGTGCTGTGGTTCACCGTTTAAGACCGTGGCCTGTTCCCTGGCGGGGATCAAAGTAGGGTCCCTCATCTGAGCACCAAGGAAATCTTCCCGGGAGCCCCCGAGATCTGACATGTCTGGCTCAGAGGAGGTACTTTCCGCTTCCAATCCCGCAAACACCTCTAGGGGACCGGGCTCACTTTCTGCAGGTTCAGCAACCAGGTACTGACCCTTATGCCGTGTACACATGGTCGGAATTCCAGCCAGAAAAAGACCAATGAGAGCTTTTCACCAGAAAATGTGCCCGTGTGTATGCTCCATCGGAATTTAGCTGTCCGAATTTCCACCAGCCAAAAATTGATAGCATGTTCTCAATTTTCCCGACAGAAAAACTTTCTATCGGTAATTCCGATCGTGCGTATGCAATTCCGACATGGCAAAAATCACGCATGCTCAGAATCCAGTACAAGATGGAACCGCTCGGTCTGGTAAAACTAGCGTTCGTAATGGAGATAGCAGATTCGTCACACTGTAAATTTTTAAAGTGTTTAATGCCGCGCATTCTCTTCTTTATATAATGCTAGAAGAATGACGTTGTTTTGCTGCTCATATTCACATAGAGTTATCACAAATTTATTTCTTTATTATTTCTAGGTATCTCCTGAATAATCTTTATTTTAATTTAAGCCAGATATACATAATATATATGTTTTTTTTTTTCAAAGTCCTTTTTTTTCATTAATATAAATTTTTGGATTATTGTATTATTTTCTCCTGCTCTCCTTTTTATTTTTTTAGGTCACATTTCTACAGCACCATTATTATGTTGTATTTGTAAACCTGTTTGGTGTTGGTGTCCCTTGTTATTTTTGACATTGTATTTTTGAAATGTACCTGCCTACTCACCCCAAAATTTTATATTTGCTATTTGAAGAAAAACACATAGGCAAGTATTTTCTTGAAAAAAAAAATCACAATTTATTTTATATCATAAAAACAAAATAAAGATGAAGGAAACGCTGGAGAAAGTGGTTGAATTTGCGAAGCCTTTGGTCCCCAACGCACACATCAACTTTGTGGCTCAAAAACTTGGTAGCTTGAGAAGTCCATATAGAAAGGAGGTCAGTCTGGTCCAGGAATCCCAGAGAACAGGAGCAGCAGCAGATGTCATATGTACCCAGGTTGTGGTACTACAACAGGCTGTGTGTTCTTCGGACCAGACTGAAGGCAGGCAATCACTTTCTTGTCTTCCGTACAGCCTTCCCTGCAGTCTTCCCTGCAGCCTTCCCTGGAGGCTGTGGCTCTGGAGGTGGACCTGTGGCAGGAGGAGGAGGAGGAGGATGGGGGAGCGCACACAGGTGGTCGTCATCAGTTATTTCTCCACTCAACCCCTTGTGGATGGTTGTAAAAATTATTTTTTCACATTTGCGCCGTTGGCCCCCCTCCATTTGCTGTAAATTGGAGGCTATGTAGATGTCATAGGCCTCTACAACATCGAGGGGGGATTTCAGGGCATCATTAGCCTCCTTGATGAGGGCCAGTACTGCCTCCTCTGTTTTAGTCCCCTTCCTGGGCCTTTTGTAGGAAGGGGACTAAATGAAGGACGAGGGGAGGCACCTAAGACTGGGTGTTACTGGGCCCTGCCACCTCCTGGCTGACACCTTCCCCCACCTCCTCCTGTGTGCCACTTGCCAGAGCCTCGTCCTGGCTGAGGTCTTCCTGTGTATGAAAAAGGGACATAGTTTTAGTTTTTTGTTCATCAAACACACACAATTTTCAGCTCATGACTGTTGCAAATTTAATGTTACTAAATAGAAAAGACGATCATTCTGAGCCCAGCATTTTTCATTCTTACCCTAATCATTTTTGGCCACTACTGTCTATTGATAAGTCAAACACTTTTTGTTAAATCCTTCATTTCTTATCATTAATAACATCTAATTAACAATCATCATTTTCACATAAAAAATATGTATACAAATCCTATACCTGGCTCCAACTGGGCTCCTCAATCTCCTCCTGGATGGAAGGCCCAAGTTGGTCCACAGAAGCCTCAGCTGGGGTTGAGGGAAGGCTGGATGGAAGGCTGGAGGGAAGGGGTGCTGGAAGAGTAGAAAGCGATTCCCTGGCCTCAATCTGGTCATCAAGAAAGCGCATCCTGTTATAGTACCACAGACTAGGTACATACACCTTATCTGCTGCTGCTCCTGACCTCAGGGATTGCTGGACCTTCTGATACTCCATCCTAAAGGTGCTTCTTAACCACTTTCAGACCGGACCATTTTGCTGGTAAATGACCAGAGGTCTTTTTACAATTTGGCACTGCGCTGCTTTAACTGGTAATTGCGCGGTCATGCAATGTTGTACCCAAACAAAATTTGCGTCCTTTTCTTCCCACAAATAGAGCTTTCTTTTGATGGTATTTGATTGCCTCTGCGATTTTTATTTTTTGCGATATAAACGTAAAAAGACCGCAAATTTTGAAAAAAAATGATATTTTCAACTTTTTGTTATTAGAAAAATCCAATAAACTCAATTTTAGTCATACATTTAGGCCAAAATGTATTCAGCCACATGTCTTTGGTAAAAAAAAAGTCAATAATTGTATATTTATTGGTTTGCGCAAAAGTTGTCACATCTACAAACTAAGGTACGTTTTCTGGAATTTACGCAGCTTTTAGTTTACGACTGCCTATCTCATTTCTTGAGGTGCTAAAATGGCAGGGCAGTACAAAACCCCCCCAAATGACCCCATTTTGGAAAGTAGACCCCCTAAGGAAATTGATAAGTGGCATGTTGAGCCCATTGAATATTTTATTTTTTTGCCTCAAGCGATTGAATAATGACCAAAAAATTTTTTTTTTATTTTTTTTACACAAAGTTGTCACTAAATGATATATTGCTCACGCATGCCATGGGCATATGTGAAATGAAACCCCAAAATAAATTCTGCTGCTTCTCCTGAGTACGGGGATACCACATATGTGGGACTTTTTGGGAGCCTAGCCGTGTACGGGGCCCCGAAAACCAAGCACCGCCTTCAGGCTTTCTAAGGGCGTAAATTTTTGCATGGCATCTTTTTGCCTGCGTACTTGCGTAGCCCGTTGAATGCCTACAGAGCACCGCTAGTTCTGAGGACAGAGCACTGGAAGAGGCCATGGAGGAAGAAAGAGAGGAGGGGGTGGAGGAGAGAGGTGTGTCACATCCAGTAGTAGCATTTTGGAGGCGTGGTGGCAAAACAACCTCCAACACTACTGCACCTTGTGCTGCAGCAGTTTTGAAGGCCATAAATTGCCAAGATGGCACAAACCCCCCCCAAATTACCCCATTTTGGAAAGTAGACCCCCCTAAATTTAGGGGTACACTAGTGAGACTAGGTAATAAATGGCGGGTGCCCTGAAACTGAAACAGTTTTGAAGGCCATAAATTGCCAAGATGGCACAAACCCCCCCCAAATGACCCCATTTTGGAAAGTAGACCCCCCTAAATTTAGGGGTACACTAGTGAGACTAGGTAATAAATGGCGGGTGCCCTGAAACTATAAAAAAATAACTAACCAACCAGCGTCACCTGTAACAGTTATATGGTGATCACTGGTGAAAGGGTTAACTAGGGGGCAATCAGGGGGCTTTATGCGGTAGTATATGGGGGTCCCTGGCGCTATAAAAAGCTGCGGCGAACCTAAATACCTACTTGCCTAACTAGCGTCACCTGTGACACTAATACAGCGATCAGAAAAATGATCGCTTATTAGGCTGGGTTCACACTGGAGCGATGTGGGAACGCCACGAATGCGCGGCGGGTTCCCGCATCACATGCCTCCCGGCGGCAGTTCACACTGCCCTATGCGAACTGCTGGGAGGGTCAGTGAAATTTTAATGACACCCCCAGATCAGTTCGCATATCGCAGTGCGATCTGCAAACTCGGATCGCATGGTGTGAACACCCATGCGATCCGATTCTGCTGCGGACCAAAAAAAGGGTCCCGTGCGAATTTGCGGCGGGTGCGGCGGGTGCGGCGAATGGCTGAACTCGAATCGCACAGAGATCGGATGTGATTTGCACTGCAGTGCGGTGCAAATCACATTCGTTCTCATAAACCGCTGCAATGTGAACCCAGCCTTAGTGACACTGGCGACGGGGGGTGATCACGGGGTTAAACCTTTATTGGGGGGGTTAGGGGGTACATTAGAACTAAAGGGGGCTAACCCTAACTGCCCTAACAGTTATTACAGTCACAAATGACACCAATGCAAAAAAAAAAAAAAAAAATGACATTGGTGTCACTGTGACTGGGGGGCAGGGGTAATTGGGGGGGGGTGATCGGGGGGGTGTGAGTGTGCCTGGCATGTTCTACTGTGTAGTGTCGTGTTGGTGCAACTCACCGATCCTCTCTCCTCGGTGTCGGAACGAAAAATACCGACACGGAGGAGAGATTACATCACTTCCTCTCCTGTGTTTACATTACAGGAGAGGAAGTGATGTCACGAAGACTTTCTATTCGTCGGGAGCGATCGCGAGGGGGTGGCCATGAATGAATGGCCGTCCCCTCGTCCGGGATCGCTCCCGAACGAATACCGACCGCCGCGAGCACCGGGCGGGGGCCCGATCGGGCCCCCGACCCGCGGGAAGGCAGGGACGTACATGTACGCCCATATGCCTGCCCGTGCCATTCTGTCGACGTACATCGTCGTGCGGCGGTCGGCAAGTGGTTAAGCTACCAATTTTTTGTTTCCAGAGAGCTCATGTCTGCATTGGGGGCCCGGATCTTTACAAATTCAAGCAGCTTCACCAGTGTTGCCTTCCTAGCTGCTTTGTTGTGATATAAGGGGTTTTTCACCTCCCATAGATTTCTCATATCTCTGTATTTATCCAGGAATTCGCCTAGGAATTCTTGCTCTTTAAATGGATACATTTTCTCTGCAAGACCAAACAAAAGACCAAAACACTCATCTCAGGATAATCGTAAAAGCAAATATAGGCATCAATCTAGATTCAGTATAGTCCGCTCATGTCACCAAAGTTAAAATCTTTTTTTTTTTTTTTTTTTTTACTCCATAAACATTTTATTGAAAAAAAAAATTCGGGATACAGAAAATACAATAGGGGTGGGGGGAGCAAAAGATATCCGAGTACAAAATATCAGTTACGGGTGTGGGGAACGCAGACAATACATCTTATACAGAGTTAAATATCTGCATTAAGATGTCATCAGAACATAACTTTCTTGAAAGTAAAGGTAACATGCAAATCATCATCATATTCAACAAAACAGTTGAGGACATACCCTTCCAGCACGGTGAAAGTTCAACTCAATACAATTGTGTAGCGCCCTGGCTATCTAGGTATAACAGTCGGGGGATTCAAAGTGCATCATCAGGGGACTCGTTTCGTCACTCAAAGTGCATCATCAGGGCCCCTGATGATGCACTTTGAGTGACGAAACGTTGGGCAGAGCTTGGCTTAACATGGGACATGGACAGGACTGCACTACAGCGACTATCACTGAAGCACTGGACGCTTCAGTTGTTTTGCCTATTTTAATCAGCTTAAATGTGAGTGGAATTGTTTTTTTCTAATACATTGGGCATTGTTTTTTATGATATGTGCGCAATGAGCGTTGTTATTTTTCTATAACCACATGTGTGCTGAACTGAATGGGAATCTTAATACCTGTTCATGATTGGAGAGATTTCTGGTTCCAGTGTACTGCGTGTGAGGAGTAGTGGAGCAAAGTGGCTTTTCTATTTGTGCATTATTGTTGCACTGATGGTAAGGGTCTGTCGTGTTGGGTGATGGTGATGGAACTCCTACTATCCTTATCTCTGCTGAATGAGGTGGAGGGAGATCTGTTGTGGATTCACTGAACTTTCAGTACCTGTTTTGGACTTTTACACATGAATGCGTTACTTTAACCACCTCAATACAGTGCACTTACACCCCCTTCCTGACCAGACCAATTTTCAGCTTTCAGCGCTCTCACACTTTGAATGACAATTACTTAGTCATGCAACACTGTAGCCATATGAAACTTGCGTCCTTTTTTTCACACAAATAGAGCTTTCTTTTGGTGGTATTTAATCACTAGTGGGGGGTTTTTTTGTGTGCTATAAATAAAAAATGCCGTAAATTTTGTGAAAAAAATGCCTTTTTTTTTTTCCCATCAAATTTTTTTGCAAATTAGTAATTTTTCTTCATAAATTTTGGGCAAAATTTATACTGCTACATATCTTTGGTAAAAATAACCTACATTAGTGTAAATTATTTGGTCTTTTTTTAAAGTTATAGAGTCTACAAACTATGGTACCAATCACTGAAAATTGATCACTTCTGATCAGGCCTTCAGTACATCAGGTGTATCTCATTTCTTGAGACACTAACAAGTCAGGAAAGTACAAATACCCCCCAAATTACCCCTTTTTAGAAAGTAGACATTCCAAGGTATTAAGTAAGTAGCATGATTTTTTTTTTTGTTGTAATTTTTTCCCACAATTCTTTGCAAAATGACGATTTTTTTTTTTTTTTTTTTTACAAAATTGTCATATTATCAGGTTATTTCTCACACACAGCATATGCATACAACAAATTACATCCCAAAATACATTCTGCTACTCTTCCCGAGTACAGCGATACCACATGTGTAGGACTTTTACACACCCTGGCAACATACGAAGGTCCAACATTGAAGAAGCATCTTCAGGCGTTTTACGAGCATAAATGACACATCTCATTTCTCAACCACATATTACACTTTTGAAGGCCCTGGAGCACCAGGACAATGGAATTGCCCCCAAAATGACCCCATTTTGGAAAGCAGACACCCCAACGTATAATCTATGAGGCATAATGAGTCTTTTGAATGGTTCATTTTTTTCCAGAAGTTTTTGGAAAATGTGGGAAAAAATGAAAACGCATTTTTTTTTACACAAAGTTGCCCATTTATCAGATATTTCCAACACATAGCATGTACATAGCAAAGATGACACCCCAAAATACATTCTGCTACTCCTCCTGAGTATGGCGATACCACATGTGTGAGACTTTTACACAGCCTGACCACATACAAAGGCCCAACACTGAAATAGCATCTTCAGGCATTCTACGAGCATAAATTACACATTTCATTTCTCAACCACCTATTACACTTTTGAAGGCCCTGGAGCACCAGGACAATGGAATTGCCCCCAAAATGACCCCATTTTGGAAAGCAGACACCCCAACGTATAATCTATGAGGCATAATGAGTCTTTTGAATGGTTCATTTTTTTCCAGAAGTTTTTGGAAAATGTGGAAAAAAATGAAAACGCATTTTTTTTTACACAAAGTTGTCCATTTATCAGATATTTCCAACACATAGCATGTACATAGCAAAGATGACACCCCAAAATACATTCTGCTACTCCTCCTGAGTATGGCAATACCACATGTGTGAGACTCTTACACAGCCTGACCACATACAAAGACAAAAGCCCAACACTGAAATAGCATCTTCAGGCATTCTACGAGCATAAATTACACATTTCATTTCTCAACCACCTATTACACTTTTGAAGGCCCTGGAGCACCAGGACAATGGAATTGCCCCCAAAATGACCCCATTTTGGAAAGCAGACACCCCAACGTATAATCTATGAGGCATAATGAGTCTTTTGAATGGTTCATTTTTTTCCAGAAGTTTTTGGAAAATGTGGAAAAAAATGAAAACGCATTTTTTTTTACACAAAGTTGCCATTTATCAGATATTTCCAACACATAGCATATACATGGCAAAGATGACACCCCAAAATACATTCTGCTACTCCTCCTGAGTATGGCGATACCACATGTGTGAGACTTTTACACAGCCTGGCCACATACAAAGGCCCAACACTGAAATAGCATCTTCAGGCATTCTACGAGCATAAATGACACATCTCATTTCTCAACCACCTATTACACTTTTGAAGGCCCTGGAGCACCAGGACAATGGAATTGCCCCCAAAACGACCCCATTTTGAAAAGCAGACACCCCAACATATAATCTATGAGGCATAATGAGTCTTTAGAACAGTTCATTTTTTTCCAGAAGTTTTTGGAAAATGTGGAAAAAAATGAAAACGCATTTTTTTTTTACACAAAGTTGTCCATTTATCAGATATTTCCAACACATAGCATGTACATAGCAAAGATGACACCCCAAAATACATTCTGCTACTCCTCCTGAGTATGGCGATACCACATGTGTGAGACTTTTACACAGCCTGACCACATACAAAGGCCCAACATTCAAGTAGCACCATCAGACGTTCTAGGAGCATAAATGATATATAGTTACCTGGCAACCTATCATTTTTGAAGGACCTTCATATTTCTAACACATAGCATGTACATACCAAGAAATACAATCCAAAATAAATTATATTGTGGAAAGGGTAAAAAAAAAAGCATTACCTGTGTAGTATCCACCAGAGCGCTGGTCCAGGCAGCAGGCAGGGATGTGCTTAGCGACAGCAATGGTAGTTATCAAGGCAGCCGGCAGGAATATTGTCTATAGTCAGCACAAGGATATTGTCAGCATGGAAGTCCATAGAAATTGTCCAGACAGAGACAGCCATAATATTGGTCCTGGTACACCGTTACCTGCAGACACTCATTATCGCACCGCTCTCCAGCCCTTCATAAACATACTGCCTCTTGCTACAGCTAATTATTTGCATAGTCCAGGTAGCGGTGTGGTCCGTTCATGCGGCAGGCAGAGGCATGGTGGCAGTAAGTCAGCGGCAGGCTGAGGGCCGCAATCACGTAAGACCTGTGCACATGGGCACAGGGGTAGAGGCTTCGACCCTCCCAAACCTCTATGAAGCCTCCGGACTCCAGACCCTATTCCGAAAACCGGAAGAAACAATAAAAATTGTTTCCTCCATCCAGAAAAACATTTCTGGAGCCCCTCACATGGGAGACCCCTGTGTCCTAGAGTAGCAGGGCAACAGATCAGTCCAAGCGGTAGGCAAAAGCATAGTCCATAAAACAGGCCAGGGTCAGATGACGTGAAAGCAGTCCAAGCGGTAGGCATAAGCGTAGTTGGTAAAACAGGCCAGGGTCAGTTCACGTGGAAGCAATCTAAACGGTAGGCAAAGGCATAGTCACAAAACAGGCCAGGGTCAGTTCACGTAGAAGCAGTCCAAACAGTAGGCAGAGGCATAGTCAAAAAACAGGCCAGGGTCAGTTCACATGGAAGGCAGTGGCATGGTTATTTGGGGAAGCATGAAAAATGGTCAGCACAGATAATGAAAATGGGGAAATGGTTAAAAATATGGCCTAATATTTTAGGGATGTATGATAAAGTTTGAAGCATTCACCAATGCAAAGGCCAGGTTGGGAGGGACAATCGGGACAATGGTAGCTGGTATCTTTTCGAAACCCTTTTTTGGTGCACACGCAACATTTTTTTTGCCGTCTTCGGCCTGTTTCAGATGCTGGAATTCTGAAGGGGAAGTGGCGCTCACGAAGTCGGCAAACAGCCTCAGAGCGAAGGTCAACTAGGGGGGGTCTTTGGTGATAGATGAGGGACATGACAACTTCTTCGATGAATTTTAGGAAGGGGGCGGGGCTTTCCATGGATTTGGTGTAGACTATGTAGGAATTATAAATGGCCAAATGGATTAGATAGATTGCTACTTTCTTGTACCAGAATCGGGACCTCCTTATTGACAAATAGGGCTGAATCATTTGATCGTTGAAATCCACTCCCCCCATGTAGAGATTATAATCTTGGACACACGTTGGCTTTTCAGTGGGACCTCGTCTTCTTTGAACATCAATTGTAGTGTCCTCATGGATGGTGGACATCATGTACACGTCCCTTTTATCCTTCCACCTCAAGGCCAGCACTTCGTTGCATCTCAGTGATGCTCTTTCCCCCCTTCGCAGCTTTTTGTTTGCCAGTGATTGTGGGAAGCCCTTTCTATTTTTTCTGCAGGTTCCGCAGGCAAGGGTTTTTGCAATGTATAAGTGTCTGAAAAGGGGCAGGCTGGTGTAAAAGTTGTCAAGGTATATGTGATATCCTTTGTTCAGAAGTGGGTATGCCAGGTCCCATACAATCTTTCCAGTTGTGCCCATGTAGGCCGGGCACTCAGGGGGCTGGAGCTGGGAATCTCTTCCTTTATATATGCGGAACGCATACAGATATCCCGTGGCTCTCTCACACAGTTTGTATAATTTTATTCCGTATCTGGCCCTTTTGCTAGGTATATATTGCTTTATTCCTAGCCGGCCGGAAAAGGGTACCAGGGACTCATCGACACATATATTTTGGTCGGGGACATAGAGTTCTGCAAATTGTTGGGAAAAGAAATGTATCAGTGGGCGAAGTTTACATAACTTGTCATAATTTGGATGATTGTGGGGAAGGCACTCTGTGTTGTCGCTAAAGTGAAGAAAGCGCATTATCTTCTTGTATCGGGACCTGGACATTTCGGCAGAATACATAGCCATGTGGTGGATGGGTTGGGTGGACCAATAGGCATGTCCTTAATTTTTTTTTGTTATCCCCATGTTCAGGGTGAGGCCCATAAAAATTTTGAACTCCTCCAAATTGAGATCTCGCCACTCAAAGGGACGGGCATATGATGAGTGGGGGTTATTGGCAATATACTGCTGGGCATATAAATTTGTCTGGTCCACAACTAATTGCAGAAATGTGTCGGGCAAAAACAGATGAACAAAATCGATCTCTGAAAAATTTTGGGTGTTGGTCTGCACACCTGGCTGTGCTGTGAAAGGGGGAATAATTGGTGATGCCGAGTTGGAAGGCAGCCATGTTGGGTTGGCAAGACCATCTGGCATAAATGTAGAGGCCCTGGCACTTGGGGGATGTGACACTCTAGTAGTCGGATTGGAATTTCCTATGCTGGTACTCAGGCGTGATGTGCCAGCACTGGTACTGGGTCTGGGCAATTGTTGGTGAGGCCCATCGCCGGCGGCAAAGCTGGTACTAGGCATTTGATCCCGGGGCCTAACGCTGACAGCAGCGCTGGTACTGGGCCTGGGAATTTGTTCTTGGGGCCTATTGCTGGCAGGAGCTCTGATACCGGGCCTGGGAATATAATTCTGGTTTTCAGAGGGCCTTGCCCTTTTAGGAGGGACCCATTCTTCCTCCGAATCAATTTCCGATTCACTATTCGGCTTAAATGCCGAATTTGATTCGGAATCAGAATCGGAATTGGAATCTGATGAGAATTCCCCGTTGCTCTCATCGGTCATGGAGAGGATCTGGAACGCCTCCTCGCTGGTGTATACTCTTCTGGCCATGGCGCTGATGGCTGTGTGACAGGTGACATTCACTGATGGGCTGTGAGATGGGTGGCAGGTGATGACGGTGTGACAGGCCACGGATTGTGACGGGTGATGGTCACTGATGGCTGGCAGTCACTGATGGGTGATGGTCACTGATGGCTGGCAGTCACGATGGGTGGCGGTTGATGGCTGGCGGTCACTGATGGGTGACAGGTGATGAGTGATGGCTGGCAGTCACTGATGGGTGACAGGTGATGGGTGACGGCTAGCGGTCACTGATGGCTGGCGGTGACTGATGGGTGGAGGGTGATGGTTGGCGGTCACTGATGGGTGACGGGCAATGGCTGGTGGTCACTGATGGGTGAAAGGCGATGGCTGGCGGTCACTGATGGGTGACAGGCGATAGATGGCGGTCACTGATGGGTGACAGGCGATGGCTGATGTGTGACGGCTGGTGGTGGCTGATGGATGGCGGGTGAAGTCTGGCGGTTACTGATGGGTGACGGTTGATGTCTTGCGGTCACTGATGGGTGACGCCTGGCGGTGGCTGATGGGTGACGGGTGACGTCTGGTGGTCACTGATGGATGACGGGTGACGGATGATGTCTGGTGGTCACTGATGGGTGACGGGTGATGTCTGGCGGTCACTGATGGCTGACTGCAGGCGGTGGCTGATGGGTGACGGGTGACAGTTGGCGGTCACTGATGAGTGACGGGTGACAGCTGGCGGTCACTGGTGGGTGACGGGTGACAGCTGGCGGTCACTGGTGGGTGACGGGCGACAGCTGGCGGTCACTGATGGGTGACGGGTGATGGGTGACAGGTGCACCGCTGACGGTCACTGATGGCAGTCTCCTATGTGACAGGTTCACTTTATTGGGTGACTGTGGTGACTGTTGGGGGGGGGGGCGATCTGACAAGTGTGGTGTTGGTGTAGACACTACAGAACACAGATCGATAACTCACTGCTCCAGGCTCTTCTCTCCTCACACTGGAAACTGTGTGTGAGGAGAGAAGAGCTGGTAACAGGCAGTTACCGCTCTGTGTTTACATTTAGTGATCGGCTGTGAAAGCCGATCACATGGGTAAACAGCCAGCCAATGGCTGTTTACCGGCATCGGTGACGAGCAGTGTTCCCGGGGAACACGCCGCCACCGATGTGAACGAGCAGCGCGCTCCCGATCCCGCGCATGCGCCGTTTACAGGCGACGAGCACTTGCTGTGATCGGCCGTAACTTCATCACGGCCGATCACGTGGTAAACAGCCATGACCAATGGCTGTTTACCACCCTCGGTGGTGAGCGGTGTCTCCGTGACACGCCGCCACCGAGGGAACGGGGATGCGCGCGCACGATCGCGCGCATACCCTGTTTAAACGGGAGGCCGTCATATGACGGCCTCCCGCCACGAGAGCTGCGCCGCCTGGCCGTCATTTGGCAGCCGGCGGTCAGCAACAAGTTAAATACGTTTACATTTTTTGCTCTGTGCGCCGCATTTTCTTTGTTTATATGGCAGCTCATGTGCCTTCTTAAGGCGGTCATCCCTAGGCGAGTGTTGGGCTTACCACAACTTATGCGTTGACTGCAAAGATTGCAGATGGCAACATTATTGTCAGCAGCAGACACGTTAAAAAAATCCCACACTGCGGAGCCATGTGTCGGCGTCCTGGGAACACCAGATGTGACCGTACATGGTCGATGACTCGCTCCTGATACATTTGTATTCTGCTTTGTTCCTCCTGTGCAATCTAAGTTCTTCCTGCTTCTCCTCCCTATCTGCTGGTCCATATCTCCCTCTGAACTCCCCTCCTCTTCCTCTCTTGTGGGCACCCACGTGGCATCACTAGACACGTCATCATCGACGTCACCTTTCCCACCGCTATAATTAGAGATCTCAGAGTAGACAGCAACAGCGGGGACCAACCTCCTCCTTGGGCTGATCTGGGTACTGTCGTCAGACTGCTGAGTGGTGGTTGTTGCTACCTCCTCTTCCTGATCCAATGCCAAGAGTGGCTGCGCATCAGAATTGTCTTGATATGGATCGGAAAATAATTCCTGTGACTCAAGCGGAAGGTATATGGTGGTGGTGGTGTTGGTGGTAGTGTCTTCAGGGGTGCACATAGAGAGTGAAGAAGAGGGTGCAGATCGAGAGGATGAGGAGGGTGCAGAAGAGTAAGGTTGAGTGAGCCACTCAACCAAGTCTGGTGCGTCCTTTGACGTAATCGCACACACCTTCTGCAATTTGCCACTTTGGCTCAAGTCTGTTGCTCCTGCCCTACCCCTACCAACCCTGCGGAAGGGCCTGCCTCTTCCTCTGCCTGTAATTTTTTAAATGACCCTGTGACAAAAGTCTCTAGAGAAGTGCAGTATGTATGTGGAAGAAGGTATATAACACCCCACTTCAATCTGTTGTTTTTGGGGGCCACTGGTCTATCACACCAGTTATAATACTTTTTTTATTGCGTTTGTCACTCTTTGTAGTATCGCTGCAGAACCGCTCAGCAGTCACAATGCTACACAGTGGAAATGCACTATACTATGCTTTTTATATGTGCAAGAATTTTATACCTGTATTACACACCTATATACGGCACACCAAATAGTACACCTATACCAGTCCTTACAAGGACATTTGTGGACTTAGTAGCTAGTGATTTGCAGACTGTACCTCAGTCCCTACACTGATAAAAGATTGCTGCAGAAACCAGCAGTAATTTGCAGCAGTGCACCACAACCCTATATATTGTACACCTATACCAGTCCTTACAAGGACCTTTGTGGACCTAGTAGCTAGTGATTTGCAGACTGTACCTCAGTCCCTACACTGATAAAGGACTGCTGCAGAATAGGGCAGCAGTCAGCAGCAGTGCACCATGACCCTATATATTGTACACCTATACCAGGTCTTACAAGGACCTTTGTGGACCTAGTAGCTAGTGATTTGCAGACTGTACCTCAGTCCCTACACTGATAAAAGACTGCTGCAGAATAGGGCAGCAGTAGTGCACCCCAACCCTATATATTGTACACCTATACCAGTCCTTACAAGGACCTTTGTGGACCTAGTAGCTAGTGATTTGCAGACTGTACCTCAGTCCCTACACTGATAAAGGACTGCTGCAGAATAGGGCAGTAATCTGCAGCACAGCCCTGCACCAGCACCCTATATATTGTACACCTATATCAGTCCTTACAAGGACCTTTGTGGACCTAGTAGCTAGTAATTTGCAGACTGTACCTCAGTCCCTACACTGATAAAAGATTGCTGCAGAAACCAGCAGTAATCTGCAGCAGTGCACCAGCACCCTATATATTGTACACCTATACCAGTCCTTAAAAGGACCATTGTGGACCTAGTAGCTAGTGATTTGCAGTCTGTACCTCAGTCCCTAAACTGATAAAAGACTGCTGCAGAATAGGGCGGCAATCAGCAGCAGTGCACCAACACCCTATATATTGTACACCTATACCAGTCCTTACAAGGACCTTTGTGGACCTAGCAGCTAGTGATTTGCAGACTGTACCTCAGTCCTTACACTGATAAAAGACTGCTGCAGAAACCAGCAGTAATCTGCAGCAGTGCACCACAGCCCTACATATTGTACACCTATACCAGTCCTTACAAGGACCTTTGTGGACCTAGTAGCTAGTGATTTGCAGACTGTACCTCAGTCCCCACACTGATAAAAGATTGCTGCAGAAACCAGCAGTAATCTGCAGCAGTGCACCACAACCCTACATATTGTACACCTACACCAGTCCTTACAAGGACCTTTGTGGACCTAGTAGCTAGTGATTTGCAGACTGTACCTCAGTCCCTACACCGATAAAGGACTGCTGCAGAATAGGGCAGTAATCTGCAGCACAGCCCTGCACCAGCACCCTATATATTGTACACCTATACCAGTCCTTACAAGGACCTTTGCGGATCTAGTAGCTAGTGATTTGCAGACTGTACCTCAGTCCCTACACTGATAAAAGACTGCTGCACAATTGAGCAGCAGTCAGAAGCAGTGCACCACATCCCTATATATTGTACACCTATACCAGTCCTTACAAGGACCTTTGTGGACCTAGTAGCTAGTGATTTGCAGACTTTACCTCAGTCCCTACACTGATAAAAGACTGCTGCAGAATAGGGCAGCAGTCAGCAGCAGTGCACCAGCACCCTATATATTGTACACCTATATCAGTCCTTACAAGGACCTTTGTGGACCTAGTAGCTAGTAATTTGCAGACTGTACCTCAGTCCCTACACTGATAAAAGACAGCTGCAGAAACCAGCAGTAATCTACAGCAGTGCACTACAACCCTATATAATGTACACCTATACCAGTCCTTACAAGGACCTTTGTGGACCTAGTAGCTAGTGATTTGCAGACTGTACTTCAGTCCCTACACTGATAAAGGACTGCTGCAGAATAGGGCAGCAGTCAGCAGCAGTGCACCATGACCCTATATATTGTACACCTATACCAGGTCTTACAAGGACCTTTGTGGACCTAGTAGCTAGTGATTTGCAGACTGTACCTCAGTCCCTACACTGATAAAAGACTGCTGCAGAATAGGGCAGCAGTCAGCAGCAGTGCACCAGCACCCTATATATTGTACACCTATATCAGTCCTTACAAGGACCTTTGTGGACCTAGTAGCTAGTAATTTGCAGACTGTACCTCAGTCCCTACACTGATAAAAGACAGCTGCAGAAACCAGCAGTAATCTACAGCAGTGCACTACAACCCTATATATTGTACACCTATACCGGTCCTAACAAGGACCTTTGTGGACCTAGTAGCTAGTGATTTGCAGACTGTACCTCAGTCCCTACACTGATAAAGGACTGCTGCAGAATAGGGCAGCAGTCAAGTATAATATTCTTTCTATATTTGGAAGAAAGTATATTATACGTGTACAACCCTATATACTGTACACCAATACCAGTCCTTAAAAGGACCTTTGTGGACCTAATAGTAATAGCTAGTGATTAAACTGACTGTCCCTGCTGCACAGAGCGTCCTTTCCCTCCCTACACTGACAAAAAACAGGCTGCTGCAATCACCAGCACAGCAGTGCACTGAACCCTATATACTGTACACCTATACCAGTCCTTAAAAGGACCTTTGTGGACCTAATAGTAATAGCTAGTGATTAAACTGACTGTCCCTGCTGCACACAGCATCATGTCCCTCCCTACACTGACAAAAGACAGGCTGCTGCAATCACCAGCACAGCAGTGCACTGCACCCTATATACTGTAGTACACCTATACCATACCAGTCCTTAAAAGGACTTTTGTGGACCTAATAGCTAGCAATTTGTGTCACTACAGTCTCTCCCTGCTCCACACAGCAACCTCTCCCTATAATGACATAAGACAGAATGTAAAATGGCTGCCAGATCAGATCTATTTATAAGGTAGGGGGAATCTCCAATTGTCCATGTGCTGAAATGTCTCAATTAGCTGTCCTGTACCCCATGATGGATGTGTCATCATGGGTCAAAGTTCTCTCACACTGTAAACACATATGTGCACTGGGTGAACAGCGGGAATAGTCTGCCGATCGGGTGAACCACGAACACGCAAAATTTGCCGCAAAATAACAGTTCGGATATCTCTATTAGCCACCACCCCATTCTTCTTTTTTTCCTCATACCAACATGCACCAGTGATAAAGTAAGGAAATTTATGTCATCCACCCTGCCACTGAGCAGTATCCGGCTGGGTTCAAGCCTCTCCCAGTGCTTAGGCTGCTAACATTGCGCTACTAAGCCTGAAAGACCCGCGTCTGTGTGGTCTTCATGGGTCCCTGCAGTGTTTCCTCTTTAGGAACGAAATCTGCCATTCAGCATGACTTGGTTCCGGAGCTTTGGGGGGGCAGCCTGTCATTTCCTTTTCTAGGGGCTTCCTTGTCCCTTAGGCTATGACTTTACCTGTTTTATTAAGTTCCTGCTCGTCTCCCTTCTTTTTTGGATTTAGGTAGGTTCCGGGTGAGTGAGGAGAGGGCCGCAACGTGCAGTAGGTATCAGGGTATCCCTATAGTTGTGGGGCAGCCACCCAGCACCATATTTACCAGCCTAGGGTGCTCCCGATGATGTCATAGGGCTGCGCCCAGTCTGCACATGAGCACTAGCAGACAGAAGCTCTGGGCGCCATTTTGGTTCTGGGCAAAGCAATTCCTTTTGCCCATAAACAACAGGAGGAGTCTGGTGGTGGGTTCTATATATAAGTTTCAGCAACCTTCTGTGTCGCCATCTGCTGGCAGGAACGTTTTCTGTATTAACCACTTAAGGACCGCCGCATGTAAATCTACATCGGCACAATGGCACCGACAGGCACAAGCACGTACCGGTACGTGCTTGCCTTCCAGCGGGTGGGGGGTCCAATTGGACCCCCTCCCGCTGGCTGTGGTGGTCCGTTTTGTTTCAGGAGCGATCCGGGATGAGGGTATGGGTGTTGATTTCTGGCCATCCCCTCTCGATCGCTCCTGGCGAATGAGAAGCTTCCCCTGCCTGTGTAGTGTAAACACAGGCAGGGAGGAAGTGATGTCACTCTCCTCGGGGCGGTTTTTTTGACCGGACTGCAAGGAGAACACATAGCAAGTGCACCAATCACTACACTGACATGTAGGTACACATAGACACACAAATCACCCCCCCGACCCACCCCCCCGATCGCCGCCCCACCCCCCTCCCAGTCACAGTGTCACTGATTGCAGTGATCATTTATTTACTGATCACTGCATTTAATGTCAGTTGTGAAAGTAAAAAGTGTCAGGGCAGTTAGTGTTAGGTCCAGGGTAGCCCCCTACCCCCCAATAAAGGTTTAATCCCCTGATTGCCCCTAGAGTGAACCCTTTCCCCCGCTTTTGCCAGTGTCACTAAGCGATCATTTTTCTGATCGCTGCATTAGTGTCACTAGTGCCGCTAGGTAGCTAGTTATTTTTTTAGGTTCACCGCCAGGTTTTTATAACATTAGGTACCCCCATATACTACCCAATAAAGGTTTTAACCCCCTGATTACCCTTAGAGTTAACCCTTTCACCAGCGATCACTGCATAAGTGTCACTGGTGATGCTGGATAGCCAGTTAGTTATTTAGTTATTTAAGTTCCCCATCAGGTTTTTATATAGTGTCCGTGACCCCCATATACTACCTAATAAAGGTTTTAACCCCCTGATTGCCCCCAGGTAACCCTTTCACCCCCTTTTGCCAGTGTCACTAAGCTATCGTTTTTTCTGATCGCTGCATTAGTGTCACTGGTGCTGCTAGGTTGCTAGTTATTTTTTATGTTCACCGCCAGGTTTTTATAGCATTAGGTACCCCCATATACTACCTAATAAAGATTTTAAACCCCTGATTGCCCCTAGAGTTAACCCTTTCACCAGCGATCACCATATAAGTGTCACTGGTGACGCTGGTTAGCCAGTTAGCTATTTAGGTTCCCCGTCAGGTTTTTATATAGCGTCAGGGACCCCCATATACTACCTAATAAAGATTTTAACCCCCTGATTTCCCCTAGTTAACCCTTTCACCAGTGATCACCGTATAAGTGTTAAGGGTGACTCTGGCCTGATCCCTATGATCGCTAACAGTTTTTTTAGTAGCGTTTTATATTTAAATCCTGAAGGCGGTGCTTGGTTTTCGGGGTCCTGTAAGTGGCTAGGCTCCCAAAAAGTCCCCCACATGTGGTATCCCCGAACTCAGGAGAAGCAGCAGCATTTATTTTGGGGTGTAATTTCACTTATGCCCATAGCATGTGTGAGCAATATATCATTTAGTGACAACTTTGTGCAAAAAAAAAAAAAAAGTTTGTAATATTCCTGCAACTTGTGGCAAAATATTAAATATTTCATGGACTCAATATGCCTCTCAGTAAATAGCTTGGGGTGTCTACTTTCCAAAATGGGGTCATTTGGGGGGGGGGTTGTGCTATTTTGGCATTTTATGGCCTGACAGTGATAGGTAGTGAGGAGTGAAATCAAAAATTTGCACCCTTAGAAATCCTGAAGGCAGTGATTGGTTTTCGGGGGGCCGTACGCGACTAGACTCCCAAAAAGTCCCACATATGTGGTATCCCCGTACTCAGGAGAAGCAGCAGAATATATTTTGGGATGCAATTCCCCATATAACTATGACATGTGTGAGCAATATATCATTTAGTGACAACTTTTTGTAAACTTTTTTTTTGTGTCATTATTCAATCACTTGGGACAAAAAAAAAATGGGCTCAACATGCCACTCAGCAATTTTCTTGGGGTGTCTACTTTCCAAAATGGGGTCATTTTGAGGGTTTGTACTGCCTGGCCATTTTAGCACCTCAAGAAAAGAGATGAGGGGCAGTCATAAATTAAAAGTTTTGTAAATTCCAGAAAATGTACTCTAGTTTGTAGACGCTAAAACTTTTGTGCAAACCAATAAATATACGCTTATTGACATTTTTTTTTACTAAAGACATGTGGCTGAATAAATTTTGGCCTAAATGTATGACTATAATTTCGTTTATTTGACTTTTCTTATAATAAAAAGTAGAAAATATATATATTTTTTTTAATTTTCAGTCTTTTTCCTTTTATATCGTAAAAAATAAAAATCGCAGAGGCAATCAAATACCATCAAAAGAAAGCTCTATTTGTGGGAAGAAAAGGAAGCAAATTTTGTTTGGGTAAAACATTGCATGACCGTGCAATTACCAGTTAAAGCAGTGCAGTGCGAAATTGTAAAAAGACCTCTGGTCCTTAGGCTGACAATTGGTCCAGGGCTTAAGTGGTTAAAAAAAAAAAAAGATACATTCTTTTTCTTTGGTTTGTTTCAGCTGTTTGCTTTGTTGTAGTGTTCAGACTTTCATGTTAGAAGATTACTGGCAATCTCCTTCTGTTTCTCTTTTCAGCTATCTCTCTTTTACTGCTGGCCATCCCTTATTCTCTACTACCATGAGTCAGCCACCACTTATGTAAAACCCTCAATAGTTAAGGTAGGGAGACCACCAGTTGGTAAGTTTCCAGGTGTCCTTAAAAGAGTGCCCTCTAATGCCGTTTTCTTTGATATGTTTCAGCTCCGCACACTCACGCTCTCTGAGTTAAAGAACAAGAGAGGACATGTTTTCTCCAAAGGAGCATAGCTCCAGACATCATTCCCGGTCAAAAAATAAATAAAAAAGATCCAAAAGAGCACGTCGTGCCTCCTCTTCTCCAGAGCAATACAGGCGTACCAGCAAGAAATCAGGCTGGGCTTTTGGCGCAGTCCCCCTATTCAATAAATTGGTGTGTAATGACTGTCTAGAGGAGTCTGTAGTAGACAGGGAGCAGGACACTGTGCAAGTCTCATTATTACTGAAGAAGGTAGTACGAGATTCCTTGTCTGATTTACCTCAGCCCAGCCACCGACCCAAAGGGTCCCATTGGAAGATCAGTCAGGGACTTCAGCAAGCAGTGACCATGCCCAGTGTAAAAAAAAATGGCGCTCCCACTCAGGAGAAAAGCTCCAAGGAAGATGTCTCTGCTCCTCTTCCCCAGAACCAGTGCCCCAGCAAGCGTCCTGCAGGGCCCATGGCGCAGTATCTGTACCCAGAAGGCTGGTGAGTAGACACTGCCTGGAGGAGTATACCAATAACAGGTAATGCCAAATGTCTTTATTGTTGATAAGAGTGGCATAAGATTCTGTTTTGAACTTGCCTTAATTACCTGAAGCAACTGTTACACTTGTATTTGAAACTGTTGGAGACTGTTGCCATAGGAGACAGAGGTCTTATCCATGCAGATGTGGCATCTTGTTGGATGCTTTTCCCTGCAAGGCTGTGCTGTTGAAGTGCCGGAGTTTACTGGGTTAACATTACACAGACACATTTGGATGCCCCAAGGAGAGTGGTAATGTAACGCTCAGAGCACGCTAGTGGGTGTGGCCAAATTGTCCTTGCTGACATCATCAAAACAGCCGCCTTTGATGGCAAAAGATTTGTGTATGACTATCTCGGTTACTTTGGGAACCACAGCCGGTCCGGGTAATATGTCTGTGTCTCAGGTGGACTGAAACCCTGACACTTTATTCAAAACCCGAACTGTCCGGCTGAATCCTGGACAGGTGACACACCCTAGGTGTCTGGCACTCATGAATCTACTTTGCAGAGGCTGCCTGCTGGCTAAGTGGGTAGTGATTCTGTCTAGCAGCACTGGGGTTGCTGGTTCAATTCCCCAACATGCTAATGCTTGTGTTGAAGTTTATATCTTCTACCTGTGTGGGTTTCTCACTACAATTCAAAGACATGCTCTGGACTGCACTATACCTTACGAACCACTCTATGTGGAAGAAGGTCGACAAATCAAGGCTCTGGAGGTTCTCATTGGATTGAAGGAGTCCTGGGTCCTTGCTACATATATTATAGATGCAGCAGTCTGCTACTCAAAATAGGGAGACTGACCAGGATTTCCCCCCTAGTTGCTAGTATAACCACTGGAGGAGCAACCTAACACTTTGGCAGCTAGGGAGGTCTTATGGTTGAGACCCTGGACTGTGTATTGCTTCCTAGAAACAAAAGTGGGGAAGAATGGAAGGGGTTTGAGAATAATGCCCGTATAAACAGGCTGACGAAACTGTACCCTGAACAAGCTGATGGTCAACCTGCTTTTAGATACTGTAGCATCTGCAAGTGTCGGCAGACCAGTAATATCTAGTCCGTGTACTGGATGAGTCTAATGGGAATGGTTTAATAATTATCAGCCAGCTGCTGTACCTGCAGGACTCTGAGGAGAGTGGCAGGGTCTGCATCCCTTTAGACATGATTTCCTATTGGGAGTATCTTGCAAAAAATTTTATTTTTGTAGCAGTGGATGCCAAAAATCTGAATTGTATTTTAGTGCAGGCTTCTAAGGAAAATGAATGATCCAATCACACAAGTGCATACCCAGACTCTTAAGGCAAGACCTAGAAGGCACGCTTCACGGGTGTCTGGACAGCATGCTGTACAGAGCCTTGGATGAAGGTATCAGAAACTCATAGTCACTTCGAGAGATTCCTCACTGCTCCTCCTCAAGATCATTTCTCTCCCATGGAGCTGCCAAGTCCACCACTCCTAAACCTTCTGGGCGGCCTTCCCAGAAAGGTTGAAGCTGGTATAGCTGCAAAGGGTGGGCCAACTCAATATTGAACCCTACGGATGAAGACTGGGATGCCATTAAAGTTCATGTGTTTGTAAAGGCAGGCATCACAATACTTTTGGTAATATAGGGTATAATCTGCAGGGGACTGAATGGGCAAAATTTCAGACATTTGTCCAAATACAATAACAGCCAAAGATTGGACTGAACCATTGGCCCACCCCTAGACAGCAATGCCTTCTTTTTTTAGAACAATGTTATACTTTACAATGCTTTGCCACAAGGATTATTTGTACCCTTTTGACCCACCTCACCATAAGAAAACTAGCTGTCCTAAAGTTATGTAATATAGGAAATTCATCTTTTCTTACCTGGGTGTAACCATATAGATTCAGCAGCTGGGCCATTTGGAGAGTGGTGCCAGAACTGAGATCTCCAATGAAACCAGCCAGGGCACCCCGCTCCATACAGGAATAATTTGGAGCTTCCTTTGTATGTCCAGACAATATCTGTAGAACATCTTTTATAGCTTTATTCACATATCCACAAGAATCATACACATGGTATCCCAGAGTTATGTTGGGCAGAATATCTGGACTGCTGTTTATCTCATCAATAGCAAATATAAAAGCCAGGAGATGTCTGTATTCTCTGTCATAAAGCCTGCAGAAAATGGATAGTTTTGCATGCCAAAATGAATAATACATTTTCAACTACAGATCTATGGTGGGATTGAAATTCAATCATTCCTGCACTTATATGAGTTATATCGGTGTTTGGCAATTTAGGAGGTATAGAGGACCTCATCTCTAGCCCCTGATATCACCAAGTAGCCACACATAATAATCAGTATATCTAATGCTACAGAGTAAGGTCAGAGAATGGAGACTTACTAGAGGAAAAGGTCAGAGACTTCAAACTTGCTACAAGACTGGTTGGAGCCTACAGACATGCCATAGGAGACAGTCAGGACCAGAGATAAGACAATCTTCCTGGATTTAGTTTGTGAAAAGTTTCCCAAATCTTGCATAAATTCTGAAGTTTGTGAACTGTCAGTCTATGGGGTCAATTCTGCCAATTTCTAGAGCTAATAGGCAAACTATTGTCAAACAAAAGGCATTGGAACTGACCACTGCCATGATGGCGGGGGGGGGGGGGGGGGCATGTACCAATACCATAATAATAAAAAATCGTCTCTCCCTACACAGTATTCTCAGCTCTCCATAACAGATCCCACGCATTAATAATATGGCAGATGTAAGCTCACCTTTTTTCAGAAAGGGGGTTGGGTTATTTACTCCCGTATATTATTGGCTCTTGTGATCGGGGTAATGACTAGGGATGAGGTTTTGGTTTGGTCTGAACCCAGGTTTGGACCAAATTTTGCTTGTTTGGAGGTTAGGCAAACAGCTGAACTCATTTTGAAGTGATACATTTGGCATCAGTATTACTAAATGTGACAACTTCCCTTCTGACTGGTTCTTAGGGAGCCACCAACATAATCTGCTCCGTCGCTCATTCGTGTTGGCGAGTTGGATCTGAAATTTTGGTCAGACCGATAATGGATTTATTTTATGGATTTATTTTATGGATTTATTTTATGGATTTATTTTATGGATTTATTTTATGGATTTATTTTATGGATTTATTTTATGGATTTATTTTATGGATTTATTTTTTAAAAGACTTTTCAAAAACTGTGGTGTGTTTATTTTTTCACTTATTCTATGAATGAGTATGGCTACTGTGTACCTCTTACTCATTCACATAGGCTGGAAGGCCTATATTTGGGGTTTCCAGTTTCCAATAAGCCCCCCAGCATGCAGACCCCCCACAACCACCAGACCAGGGTTGTGGGAAAGAGGCTTTTGTCTTCATCATTATGGTGTTTGTCAATAGAGCCCTCCTAGCAAGGTACCCCAATGCTGAGGGTTTGTGGCCTGGTATAGCTCAGGTGGGGAGGGATAAAATCTCACTTCACTTTTCCTGGCCTGACAGGGGGCTATGATCATATACAGTAAGTGTCACACATGGATTTTGGGTGGAACCACATGCTTTTTGTGCATGAAATGTCATCTTAAAATTCATACCAGAAGCTACTGGTGTGGTATGAATATTTATGGGGAGGCAATATGCCATTTTTTGAGTACCCCTTGACATCTCTATCAGACCCTCATCAGGGATCAGGGTTATTTGTTCATCCTTATGCCACGTACATACGTAGCAGACTATCCGGGGGACTTAGTCTGGTGGACTGTCCGTCAGACTGTCCGCCGGACTTTCCGAACGAGCTACCTGCCCACACACGGTACTTTTGCGGCAGACTAAGTACGGCATACTAAGTCCGCCGGACTATCCGCTGTACTTTTGAAATGAACGGACTTGCCCACACACAGAGGAAAGTCCGCTCATTTTGAGCGTGGCTCCAGGTAGCCGGGACCAGCGAAGTAAGCGTTGCTGGCCCCGTCACCTGGTATGGACTTAAAGGGGAATCCCTATGCCAAAAAATTGGTGTGGGGGTCCCCCCCAGGTCCATATCAGACCCTTATCCGAGCATGCTACCCAGCCGGCCAGGAAAGGGCGTTGGGTGTCGAGCGAGCGCCCCCCCTCCTGAGCCGTACCAGGCCGCGTGCCCTCAACATGGGGGGTGCCTAGGGGAAGGGGGAGCCGTGCAGCCCCCCCACCGCAAAGCACCTTGTCCCCATGTTGATGAGGACATGGGCCTCTTCCTGACAACCCTGGTCATTGGTTGTCGGGGTCTGAGGGCGGGGGGCTTATCGGAATCCATGAGCCCCCTTTAATAAGGGGCTTCCCGGATTCCGGCCCCCCACCCTATGTGAATGAGTAGGGGTACAATGTACCCTACCCCTTCACCTGTGAAAAAAAGCATCCTCTGGGACTGTGACATCATAATCATCCGGTGATGTCCCTATATAAGTCGCTGCACACCGCGACAAGGCAACATCTCCAGAAGAGAAGAAGAGAAGAACAGAAGATGGTGACGGCAACAGCCGCAGCAGAGACAGAAGACCGGGCCACCACTTGTAAAAGAGCTAGAAGAAGGCGCGGTGGCCCAGCAAGAAGAACCGAAGGGGGGACAAGACCTCCGAAGAAGGGAACAAGACCCTCGAAGTCGGAAGAAGAAGGCGGCGGAGGCGAAGAAGAAAGCTGGGCTCCTCCGCTAGTAAAAGAGCTAGCAGAAGATAGCGGAGGAGTCCGATGAGAAGACCCTCAAAGACGGAAGAAGACCCCCGGAGCTGTGCAATAAACTATTTTAACCCTTGTGTGTTGTGTTTTTTTTTTACCTTTTTTTCATAGGTGAATGGGTAGGGTTACATTGTACCCCATACTCATTCACATAGGGTGGGGGCCGGGATCTGGGGGCCCCCCGCCCGTAGACCCCAACAACCAACGGCCAGGGTTGTCGGGAAGAGGCTCTTGTCCTCATCAACATGGGGACAAGGTGCTTTGGGGTGGGGGTCCGCGCGGACCCCCTTCCCCAAGGCATCCCCCATGTTGAGGGCATGCGGCCTAGTACGGCTCAGGAGGGGAAGCGCTCGCTCGTCCCCACCCCCTTTCCTGGCCAGCCGAGTAGCGTGCTCGGATAAAGGTCTGATATGGACCTAGGGGGGACCCCCACGCCATTTTTTCGGCGTAGGGATCCCCCTTTAAGTGCATACCAGGTTATGGGGCCAGCAACGCCTCCTTCGCTGGCCCTGGCTACCTGGAGCCACTCTCAAAATGAGCGGACTTTTCTCCGGGCGGGAAAAGTCCATTCATTTCAAAACTACAGCGGACTGGCACACACACGGCCTTACTGTCCGCCGAAATGCGAGTCCGGCGGACAGATTGGTGTGCAAAACTACTTTCTTAGTCCGCTGGACTTTTGAGTAAAAAAGTTCCGCCGGAGCCTACACATAGGCGAATTGACTTGAGTCCGCCGGACTTTTCCACCGTATTGTTTGATTGTGTGTACGCTGCATTAGGGAGAATTATGCACATTTTTGTTTTGTGTGGGGTCCACCATTAACATCTATACCAGATCCCTTCACCTGGGATAAGAGTCCGTTATAGATTATGTGAACTCTCAGCTGTTTGGTAGGTGGCTGAAGATTTATTTTTTTCATTAATTTAAATATACTTTTTTTTTCATTTGTTAATTTTAATGTTGCTGTAGTAGGTTGTATACATCATGCTGATGCACCACTTCACCAGCAGGGTCGGGGAATCACCAGGGGATGTTAGTTATATTTTTTTTATTCCTGTTCACTCTGCCAGTGTACTCATGGGGTCTAATCAGTTTTTCGATTATGCCATGTTTATTATTATTATTATTATTATTATTATTATTATCTTTGACAGCAAAACAACCCTCCCATGTTGTAGAGCTGAGTAGAAGGGGAGACATTCTCTAGTTTACCAAAATAAACTTGTCAGGGCTGACACCATTCCTTGTTATTTCATTTAACAAATAGAACAGTATTGTCAGCCCACAGCTAGAACAGATCGATGGGAATTTTTCTGTGACTGCGTTGACTTTAACCACTTGCCGACCGCCGCATGACGATATGCGTCGGCAGAATGGCACGGGCAGGCATATGGGCGTATATATAAGTCCCTGCCTTCCCGCGGGTGGGGGGCCCGATCGGGCCCCCCTGGTGCCTGCGGCGGTCGGCGTTCGTTGGGGAGCGATCCAGGATGAGGGGGCAGCCATTCATTCATGGCCACCCCCTCGCGATCGCTCCCGACGAATAGAAATGCTCCTTGACATCACTTCCTCTCCTCACAGGAGAGGAAGTGATGTAATCTCTCCTCCGTGTCGGTATTTTTCGTTCCGGCACCGAGGAGAGAGGATCGGTGAGTTGCACCAACACACCACACGTACAGTAGAACATGCCAGGCACACTCACACCCCCCCTTTACCCCCCGATCAGCCCCCCCAATTACCCCTGCCCGCCCAGTCACAGTGACACCAATTGCATTTTTTTTTTTTTTTTTGCATTGGTGTCATTTGTGACTGTAATAACTGTTAGGACAGTTAGGGTTAGCCCCCTTTAGTTCTAATGTGCCCCCCTAACCCCCACAATAAAGGTTTAACCCCGTGATCACCCCCCGTCGCCAGTGTCAGTAAGGCTGGGTTCACATTGCAGCGGTTTATGAGAACGAATGTGATTCGCACCGCACTGCAGTGCAAATCACATCCGATCTCTGTGCGAAATAAATAAAAAAAAAAAGTTTGTAATTTTCCCGCAACTTGTGGCAAAATATAAAATATTCCATGGACTCAACATGCCTCTCAGCAAATAGCTTGGGGTGTCTACTTTCTGAAATGGGGTCATTTGTGAGGGTTTTGTGCCATCTTGGCATTTTATGGCCTTCAAAACTGTAATAGGTAGTGAGGAGTGAAGTCAAATATTTACGCCCTTAGAAAACCTGAAGGTGGTTCTTGGCTTTCGGGGCCCCGTACGCGGCTAGGCTCCCAAAAAATCCCACACATGTGGTATCCCCGTACTCAGGAGAAGCAGCAGAATTTATTTTGGGGTGTCATTTCACATATGCCCATGGCATGTGTGAGCAATATATCATTTAGTGACAACTTTGTGAAAAAAAAAAAAAAAATATTAAAGTTTGTAATATTCCCGCAACTTGTGGCAAAATATAAAATATTCCATGGAATCAACATGCCTCTCAGCAAATAGCTTGGGGTGTCTACTTTCTAAAATGGGGTCATTTGTGGGTGTTTTGTGCCATCTTGGCATTTTATGGCCTTCAAAACTGTAATAGGTAGTGAGGAGTGAAGTCAAATATTTACGCCCTTAGAAAACTTGAAGGTGGTTCTTGGCTTTCGGGGCCCCGTACGCAGCTAGGCTCCCAAAAAATCCCACACATGTGGTATCCCCGTACTCAGGAGAAGCAGCAGAATTTATTTTGGGGTGTCATTTCACATATGCCCATAGCATGTGTGAGCAATATATCATTTAGTGACAACTTTGTGTAAAAAAAAAAAAAGAAATTTTTTTTTTGTCATTATTCAATCGCTTGAGGCAAAAAAATAAAATATTCAATGGGCTCAACATGCCACTTATCAATTTCCTTAGGGGGTCTACTTTCCAAAATGGGGTCATTTGGGGGGGTTTTGTACTGCCCTGCCATTTTAGCACCTCAAGAAATGAGATAGGCAGTCGTAAACTAAAAGCTGCGTAAATTCCAGAAAACGTACCTTAGTCTGTAGATGTGACAACTTTTGCGCAAACCAATAAATATACAGTTATTGACTTTTTTTTTACCAAAGACATGTGGCTGAATACATTTTGGCCTAAATGTATGACTAAAATTGAGTTTATTGGCTTTTTCTAATAACAAAAAGTAGAAAATATCATTTTTTTTCAAAATTTGCGGTCTTTTTCCATTTATATCGCAAAAAATAAAAATCGCAGAGGCAATAAAATACCATCAAAAGAAAGCTCTATTTGTGGGAAGAAAAGGACGCAAATTTTGTTTGGGTACAGCATTGCATGACCGCGCAATTACCAGTTAAAGCAGCGCAGTGCCAAAGTGTAAAAAGACCTCTGGTCATTTACCAGCAAAATGGTCCGGTCTGAAAGTGGTTAATCCTTACACTGTCACCTTTTGTGTGAAATATTAAAATGTGTGAAAATTAGTTAAACCCCCCAAACATTACATATTTTCTGAAAACAAAGATCCTGCAGAATACAATGGTGGTAGTTTGATTTTTTTTTATTAGAGGATCTGTTTATCAAATAAATATTTTCAGTAAAAAATACACAAAAAATAATGTTACTGCACACAAACGAGATGCATTACCCAACTTTTTGTTAAAATATAAAATATGAAGTTGTTCCAAGTAAATAGAAACCCAACATGAACGACCACAACATACAGGGATATACAATGTAATACTGACATAACACACATAGGATGGGCTTGATGGACTTGTGTCTTTTTTTCGATCACACCTACTATGTAACTATGTAAAGCCTTAAAATTGTGCATGTCGGTGAAAAGGTTAATGGAATTCTGGCCATCAGGAACAGAAATACTATATAACGTTTAAAATGCATGTCCAACCAAAACCCTTTTTCTTTTGGACAGGGCTCCATTAGAGAGATTTCCCCTCACTTCCTGTCCTGCAGATAACAGTTTTACCAGTACAGTAAGTAGATCCCAACACACAACCCACCTCTAAGCACCATAATACACATTCCAAGCTCTGCGGTGTGCTGCATTTTTTCAAAAAGTATTATGTGGGTTTTCCATCTATTGTGGTACATTGGCAGCTATTTGTAATAAATAAATGTGAGCATTAACACCCGGCAATAGAATGGGCCATACGTGGTTTTCATTAACATATTCAAGGGTATACTTTGATTTTATATAAATGCAGTATAACAGACTGAATGAGTCCTGCACATTATCACACATATCTCCTAAACACACAGCTCTGTAGATCAGATTGCAAGCTTTACATTTCATATTTCACTTACCCTGCACATAGGAGATTTTGAATAAAACTGTCCGCAGTCCACCGTAACACTATAGAATGTACAGAGAATATCCCTCCTATAATGATGTCTCCATTCTGAGAATACTTGTACTCAAATAAATATTTCCTCATAGTCATATCACAGCGGTGATCAGAGTTCTGGGTGTCAGATGTGCAGGGGGTCACACACAAAGACAACAACCACAATATTCTAAGTAGATATCGCAAGACAACATGGCCGAGTCTCTGATAGACTCCAATGACTTCTTCCTCTTCTCCCGACTTCATCATCACTGACATCAGCCCAGGATCCTGACACTGATTTCATGGCTCAGCTGAAGGCTGTGAGAGTGTCGGGTTTATAAAGAATAATTCTGTTATTTATTACTGATAGACTGGATTATGAATCTGCTTATAGAGTAGAACAAAAAAAAGGCAATCATAAAATACACAGAATCCATCTTTGTCAGCACTGTAGAAAGTGAAGGTTATAAAAATATCATTATGACATATTGTATATGAAACAGTAAAAATGAGAAGTTTGATGGGCAAGAATGCCATGTTTATGTAGCGGTGGCCCCTGAAGAGCAGGTGTCATGCGTTTTTTCAAAGTTAAACTTTGCCTAAACCGCAGTTTGGTTTAGGTGCAATTGTCTAAATTGGACTCCAGCATCAATCTGACTGAAATGTGAGATGTTCAGCCTGGCCACAGGGGGCACTGTCTCTTCTGGCAGGCATGGAACTATGGTCTGGTTAGGTGCTTAAGTTACTCTCTCTCTGAGCCTTTCCAGTGGCAGTGGAGCTCTCGCTGTGCTTTCTGGGAGAGGGTATTTAAGATGCGGACGTCACGTGGTGTGGGGTTCCGGTCCAGAATGATGTGCTGACTTTATGGTCCTGGTCCTCCTGACGTAGCCTGACCTGGCCTGGGGTGCGGATCCACCCGACTTTAATGTCTGGGGGCTGGCTAGCCTGAGGCAGGGAAACTAAAGGAAGGATTCTGAGGTGGTTGGGTGCCATCTCCGGATCGGGAGAGACCCAGCGTACTTCAATCATTCCAGGGGAGGACTCTTCAGAAGAACACCACGTATGTGTTGGTTTTCTTAGCAAGAGCCTGGAAGGGCTGAAGTAACCGAGAGAATCCGGTCTTGTGAATATCGCCAAGAAGGCTGAGAGATCCAGGTATACTACAAGTGTTTTCAAGCTTAGTTTTTCTACATGTTCTACAACAATGTCTGTGGCAGAGACTTGTTCCTGAGTAAGCACCTTGTTGGCTGTTAGGCCTTGTGAGAAACGGACTGTCCAATCTTTGTGATCATCCAGTTGCAAATGGCTATTCTCTGGATACAGTCAAAGTAAGCAAGTTCTTCAATGGTTTTTCACTTTGACACTAATGCGGCGTACACACGATCAAACAATCTGGTGGAAAAGTCCCCGTGTCTGGGCTCCGGAGGACTTTTTTTACATAAAAGTACGGCGCACTAGCACACACACGGCCGTATTGTCTGCCGGACTGCGAGTCCGGCGGACATATTTTGGTGCAAAACTATTCTCTTAGTCTGCCAGACTCGCAGTCCAGTGGACAATACGGCCGTGTGTGTGCTAGTCCGCCGTACTTTTGAAATGAATGGAGTTTTCCCGCAGGAGAGAAGTCCGTTCAGAAGGGGGTGGGGACGAGCGAGTGCCCCCCCTCTCCTGAGCTGCACCAGGCCATGTGCCCTCAACATGGGGGGGTGCTTTGGGGAAGGGGGGCCGCGCGGAACCTCCACCCCAAAGCACCTTGTCCCATGTTGATGAGGACAAGGGCCTCTTCCCGACAACCCTGGCCGTTGGTTGTTGGGGTCTGCAGGCGGGGGCTTATCAGAATCCGGGAGCCCCATTTAATAAGTGGTCTGGCCTTAAGCCAACAAAATGGTCCTGTCTGAAAGTGGTTAAAGAGGAGTTTTCATAAAAAATAATTAAAAGTCAGCAGCTACAAATACTGCATCTGCTGACTTTTAATAATCAGACACTTATCTGTTCCAGAGTCCAGCGAAGCCCAGCCAAGCCCCGCACATCCCTCCCTCCACTCAGCAGCGTTGGCATTGTAACTGTGGGCACCTGTCTGTGGCTTTACAGCCGGGCACCCACTGCGCAAGCACGGGGGCATAGCTGAGCCCTCCCTGTGCCGAGGGGAAGTGATGTCACCAGCCCAGGCACTGAAGGAGGCAGACTACAAGGAACCCCCTAGCAGCAGGCATTTAGAGGTGAGTTTTTTATTTTTTTAGGAATTTTAATGATTTTTTTTCTGTGCAACATCACTTTAAATTAGAGTTGCCCCCCCCAAAAAAATCATTAATGTGCCTAGAAAAAATAAAAAAATTAGATTTTTTTAAACTCACCTCTAAATGGTTGTTGCTAGGGGGTTCCTCAAAGTCTGCCTCCTTCAGTGCCTGGCAGATCACTGTTCTGACAAAGGGCAAAGGATGGGTTCTGTGTCCCTGCAAAGTGCAGAATAAAATCCATCTCTTCCCCTAGTAAAAGCAGCACACAAAAACACTGGCTAGGCAAACAGTTAACCCTTTTATGGTCCCTGATGTTTAAACCCTTCCCAGCCAGTGTCAACAGTGACAGTGCATATTTTTAGCATGGATTACTGTATTAGTGTCACTGGTATCCGGAAAGTGTCAAAAGTGTCAGTTAGTGTCAGATTGTCCACCACAATATCACAGTCCCTCTATAAGTCGCTGATCACTGCCATTACTAGTATAAAAAATAACTATAAAATAATTATTCCATAAATATATACCACAGTTTGTATACAACAGTTCACATAAACCAATCAATATACGCTTATTGGGATATATTTTTATTACCAAAAACATGTAGCAGAATACATATTTGCTTAAAATTTGATCTTTGTGAACATTTTTTTTTGAATGTGTTTAATAGCAGAAAGTATTTTTTTTCAAGATTGTTGGTCTTTTTTTGTTTATAGTGCAAAAAACAAAAAGTGCAGAGGTGATCAAAAAATTACCTGTTCATGAAGGGGGGTAAATCTTCCGGAGGTCAAGTGGTTGAGGAAAAATACAGACAAAAATATTTAATGCTGTCAAATAACTACCATGCCTAATGATATTTTCACTTATTTTTTATTTATACAGACAGTGAACTCTGAAAATGTCCTGAAAATGAATGGCCCAACAAAACTTAAACTATTTGTATTGACAAGGTCATCAAGTATTTATCATATGAGGAGGATATTCTAGTTTTATTTTTTTCTATAACTTCAGTCATATTTGCTACAACATCTCTCCTTATACTTGGACTATTTGTTTGGTTTCGGAACACTCCCATAGTCAGAGCCAATAACCGGAACCTCAGCTTCATTCTGCTCCTCTCCCTAATACTGAGCTTCCTTTCTGTATTCCTGTTCCTTGGCCGTCCTGTGGATATTACCTGTATGCTACAACAAGTCGCTTTTGGAATTCCCTTCACCATCTCAGCATCTTCTATCTTAGCCAAAACCATCATGGTCTTCATTGCTTTTAAAGCCACCAGTAGGGATTTCCGAACTGTTCGCCCGGTGGTCGGTTTGCAATGAATATTGCTGGTCCCCCAAACATTACAGTGTACAATATATAAGATTGTGGTTCACTGCTGCTGACTGCTGCCCTATTCTGCAGCAGTCTTTTATCAGTGTAGGGACTGAGGGACAGTCTGCAAATCACTAGCTACTAGGTCCACAAAGGTCCTTTTAAGGACTGGTATAGGTGTACAATATATAGGGTGCTGGTGCATTGCTGTGCTGCAGATTACTGCTTGTTTCTGCAACTGTCTTTTATCAGTGTAGGACTAGGGGACAGTCTGCAAATCACTAGCTACTAGGTCTACAAAGGTCCTTTTAAGGACTGGTATAGGTGTACAATATATAAGGTTATAGTGAACTGCTGCTGACTGCTGGCCTATTCTGCAGCAGTCTTTTATCAGTGTAGGGACTGGGGGACAGTCTGCAAATCACTAGCTACTAGGTCCACAAAGGTCCTTGTAAGGACTGGTATAGGTGTACTATTTGGTGTGCAGTATATAGGTGTGTAATACACATATAAAATACTTGCACATATAGAAAGCATAGTATAATGCATTTCCACTGTGTAGCATTGTGACTGCTGAGTGGTTCTGCAGCGATACTACAAAGAGTGACAAATGCAATAAAAAAAAAGTATTATAACTGGTGTGATAGACCAGTGGCCCCCAAAAACGAGATTGAAGCGGGGTGTTTTATACCTTCTTCTACATACATACTGCACTTCTCTAGAGACTTTTATCACAGGGTCATTTAAAAAATGACAGGCAGAGGAAGAGTCAGGCCCTTCCGCAGGGGTGGTAGGGGTAGGGCAGGAGCAACAGGCTTGAGTCAAAGTGGCAAATTGCAGAAGGTGCGCACGATTACGTCAAAGGACGCACCAGACTTGGTTGAGTGGCTCACTCAGCCTTACTCTTCTGCACCCTCCTCATCCTCTCGATCTGCACCCTCTTCTTCACTCACTGCTGTGTGCACCCCCAAAGACACTACCACCAACACCACCACCACCACCATATACCTTCCGCTTGAGTCACCGGAATTATTTTCCGATCCATATGAAGACATTTCCGATGCACAGCCACTTTTGGCATTGGATCAGGAAGAGGAGGTAGCAACAACCGCCACTCAGCAGTCTGAGGACAGTACCCAGATCAGCCCAAGGAGGAGGTTGGTCCCCACTGTTGCTGCCTAGTCCAAGATCTCTAATTATAGTGGTGGGGAAGGTGACATCGATGATGACGTGTCTAGTGATGTCACGTGGGTGCCCACAAGAGAAGAAGAGGAGGGGAGTTCAGAGGGAGATATGGACCAGCAGATAGGGAGGAGAAGCAGGCGGAACTTACATTGCACAGGAGGGACAAACCAGACTGCTAATGTATCAGGAGCGAAGGCATCAACCATGTGCGGTTACATCTGGCGCTCCCAGGATGCCGGCACATGGCTCTGCAGTGTGGGCTTTTTTTTAACGTGTCCGCTGCTGACAATAGTGTTGCCATCTGCAATCTTTGCAGTCAACGCATAAGTCGCAGTAAGCCAAACACTCACCTAGGGACGACCACCTTAAGAAGGCACATGAGCAGCCATCACCGAGCCCAGTGGGAGCAATGGAACCCACAAAGCCACACTCCAGGCTCTCACCGTCCAGCCTCATCTTCTACTTCTCCTCTCTCCTCACAATTGTCCTCCACTCCACCTTCCATCATGCCATCCTCACGTTTTTCTGCAAAAAGGCATGCTTCCGTGGGCCAAATGTTCGAGCGTAAAAAATAATGATGCCGGATAACCCTCTTGCCCAATGGTTGACGACTGGCTTTCTGGAACTGATAGCCCGCCAACTACTGCCATATAAACTGGCAGACTCTGAGGCCTTTCAGAAATTTGAGGCCATTGGAACACCACAATGGAAGGTCCCAGGAAGGAAGTATTTCTCACAGAAGGGCATCCCAGAGCTATATGGCCATGTTCAGCGGCAAGTGAATGTATCTCTGGCACACAGTGTTGGTGCCAAGATACATCTGACCACAGACACGTGGTCTAGCAAACACAGGCAGGGAAGGTATATCACTTTTACTGCCCACTGGGTGAACCTTCTGACGGCCATCAAGCATGTAACCCCTGGCACCCATGTAGATTTGGTTTTACCGCCACGGATTGCATGCAGGCCTGCTTCTTCTTCTCCTCCTCCTACTCCATCCTCCTCCCTCTCCTCCTCAGCTGACTCCTCCTTTTCCGCTGCTAGCATCTCTTCCGCTGTGCTGCCCAAGCTCACCAGAACCTGTTCGACATGCCAGGTGAGACATTGTCATGCTGTGCTGCGTCAGTTGTGCCTGGAAGCCAAGAACCACACTGGCCCTGCACTCCTTTCAGCTTTGCATACTCAGGCAGATCAGTGGCCAGGTGCCAATCTGCTTAGCGCATTGAAACAGGGCAAAATTACGCACGTGCCATTGGTCGTGCATAGATTCGTTGTCAAATACCCTGGGGTCCAGGACATCTTGTGGCAGGCAAATTTTGGCCCATTTCAGAAGATCTTACATGGCCATGGCTCGCCTTGCTGACATTCAGCGGCGATACAATCTGCTGGTCAGACATCTTATTTGCGAATGCCCAATGCGACGGAACTCAACCTTCTATATGCTTGATAGGCTGCTCCAGCAGAAACGTGCAGTTAAGGTCTACCTGTATGAACTCTGAGGCAGAACAGTTTCTCGGGAGCTTGGTTTTTTTCACCGCGCCAGTGGCTGCTTCTGTGGCCATTTGATGAGATCACCAAACTGGTCAGTCAAAGCCATGGCGCCATTAGTGACATGGTACCTTATGCCTTCTTTATGGAGCGTGCATTGCGTTGTGTCATTGATCAAGCCGTGGAGCAGCAGGAAGATGCAGAAGTGGCAATGCTAGATGAATTCCCAGGGGGGCTACTCTATCTGAGACAAGTCAACAGCAAGAGTCTGACGAGGAGTCAGAGGAGGATGGTGCCGGGGCAGATGAGAGGAGCAAGAAGAGCATGCTTTAAACTTTTCTGGGATCCCTGTTGTGCGTGGATGGGGAGAGGAGAAAGAGAAGGACGACATTATCCTGGATGATGAGCAGGAGCCAGGCCACCATACCGCTTCCAGTTTAGTGCAGATGGGGCCTTCATGCTCCAGTGTTTTAACAGGGACCCCCATATAAAAATCATAAGGCTCAACGGCCAGTACTGGGTGGCAACGTACTTAGACCCCCCGGGTACAAACACAAAATGGCGGAAATGTTACCACTGTCACAGAGGGCTGTCAGAATGGAGCCCTTCCAGGCCTTGTTTCGAGAAATGCTGCATTCTGCTTTTGCGTGTGCTGGCAGAGGAGGAATTCCCACTCCCGAGAAAGAGTTGCAGTTACCATTCAAACAGCGCCTGCAAGAAGAGGGCGGTTTGAAGATGTGTTGGTGACTTCTGATATGAGGTCATTCTTTCAGCCCATCCATCGACAGGTCTCATCTGGATCCAGGATCAGGGAATGCCTAGACCGACAGATGTCCAACTACATCAGGTTAACGGCCGATGTGGATGCTCTGAGGAGTGATGAACCCCTGGACTACTGGGTGGGCAGGCTTGACCTCTGGCCAGAGCTTGCCCAATTTTCAATGGAACTGTTAGCTTGCTCCTCCTCCAGTGCCCTGTCCTAAAGGACGTTCAGCGCAGCAGGGGGGATCATGACCGATAAGCGCACTCGCCTAGCTCACGACAGTGTTGACTACCTCACATTTATAAAAATGAATGAGGCATGGATCTCGGAGGAATTCAACACATGTGACCAGTAGACCATATATATCTCTATAAACGATTTATTTAATCGAGCACACAGACCTTTTTTCTACATTTGGTTCACTTCCTTGTACAAAAAAGCACACTGTACTATATGCCCGTACCCTCCTGTTTGAAGAGGTTGAGCGGCGACATATTTTTGGGGCCCAGTAGCGAGTTGCTGGTATCGGTGCTGGTGTCAGTGCTCTCTCTATCTCGGTGCTGGTGTGGTGTCAGTGCTCTTGATCTCGGTGCTGGTGTGGTGTCAGTGCTCTCGATCTTGGTGCTGGTGTGGTCTCAGTGCTCTCTATTATGGTGCTGGTGTCAGAGCTCTATATCATGGTGCTGGTGTCAGTGCTCTATATCACGGTGCTGGTGGCAGTGCTCTATATCTCGGTGCTGGTGTCAATTCTCTATATCATGGTGCTGATGTCAGTGCTCTATATCACGGTGCTGGTGTCAGTGCTCTATATCACGGTGCTGGTGTCAGTGCTCTATATCACAGTGCTGGTGTCAGTGCACTCTATCACGGTGCTGGTGTCAGTGCTCTATATCATGGTGCTGGTGTAAGTGCTCTATATCACGGTGCTGATGTCAGTGCTCTATATCTCGGTGCTGGTGTCAGTGCTCTGTATCATGGTGCTGGTGTCAGTGCACTCTATTACGGTGCTAGTGTCAGTGCTCTATATCACGGTGCTGGTGTCAGTGCTCTATATCACGGTGCTGGTGTCATTGCACTCTATCACGGTGCTGGTGTCAGTGCTCTATATCACGGTGCTGGTGTCAGTGCACTCTATCACGGTGCTGGTGTCAGTGCTCTATATCACGGTGCTGGTGTCATTGCACTCTATCACGGTGCTGGTGTCAGTGCTCTATATCACGGTGCTGGTGTCAGTGCACTCTATCACGGTGCTGGTGTCAGTGCTCTATATCATGGTGCTGGTGTCAGTGCACTCTATCACGGTGCTAGTGTCTGTGCTCTATATCACGGTCCTGGTGTCAGTGCTCTATATCATGGTGCTGGTGTCAGTGCACTCTATCACGGTGCTGGTGTCAGTGCTCTCTATCTCGGTGCTGGTGTCAGTGCTCTCTATCTCGGTGCTGGTGTCAGTGCTCTATATCACAGTGCTGGTGTCAATGCTCTATATCCCGGTGCTGGGGTCAGTGCACTCTATCACGGTGCTGATGTCAGTGCTCTCTATCTCGGTGCTGGTGTCAGTGCTCTACATCACGATGCTGGTGTCAGTGCTCTACATCACGATGCTGGTGTCAGTGCTCTACATCACGATGCTGGTGTCAGTGCTCTATATCACGGTGCTGGTGTCAGTGCACTCTATCTCGGTGCTGGTGTCAGTGCACTCTATCTCAGTGCTGGTGTCAGTGCCCTCTATCTCGGTGCTGGTGTCAGTGCTTTATATCTTGGTGCTGGTGTCAGTGCTCTGTATCATGGTGCTGGGGTCAGTGCTCTGTATCACGGTGCTGGTGTCAGTGCACTCTATCACTGTGCTGGTGTCCGTGCTCTGTATCACGGTGCTGGTGTCAGTACACTCTATTATGGTGCTGGTGTCAGTGCTCTATATCACGGTGCTGGTGCCAGTGCTTTACAGTGGTGTGAAAAAGTGTTTGCCCCCTTCCTCATTTCCTGTTCCTTTGCATGTTTGTCACACTTAAGTGTTTCGGAACATCAAACCAATTTAAACAATAGTCAAGGACAACACAAGTAAACACAAAATGCAATTTGTAAATGAAGGTGTTTATTATTAAAGGTGAAAAAAAAATCCAAACCATCATGGCCCTGTGTGAAAAAGTGATTGCCCCCTAAACCTAATAACTGGTTGGGCCACCCTTAGCAGCAACAACTGCAACCAAGTGTTTGCGATAACGTGCAATGAGGCTTTTACAGCGTCCTGGAGGAATTTTGGCCCACTCATCTTTGCAGAATTGTCCTAATTCAGTTACATTAGAGGGTTTTCGAGCATGAACGGCCTTTTTAAGGTCATACCACAACATCTCAATAGGATTCAGGTCAGGACTTTGGCTAGGCCACTCCAAAGTCTTCATTTTGTTTTTCTTCAGCCATTCGGTGGTGGACTTGCTGGTGTGTTTAGGATCATTGTCCTGCTGCAGAACCCAAGTTCGTTTCAGCTTGAGTACACGAACAGATGGTCGGACATTCTCCTTCAGGATCTCTTGGTAGACAGCAGAATTCATAGTTCCTTTTATCACGGCAAGTCTTCCAGGTCCTGAAGCAGCAAAACAGCCCCAGACCATCACACTACCACCACCATATTTTACTGTTGGTATAATGTTTTTTTTATGAAATGCAGTGTTCCTTCTACGCCAGATATACTTGGACACACACCTTCCAAAGAGTTCCACTTTTGTCTCATCGGTCCACAGAATGTTGTCCCAAAAGTCTTGGGGATCACCAAGATGTGTTGTGGAGAAATTGAGACGAGCTTTGATGTTCTTTTTGCTCAGCAGTGGTTTTCTCCTTGGAACTCTGCCATGCAGGCCATTTTTGCCCAGTCTTTTCCTGATGGTGGAGGCATGAAGGCTGACCTTAACTGAGGCAAGTGAGGCCTGCAGTTCCTTGGACGTTGTTGTGGGGTCTTTTGTGACCTCTTGGATGAGTCGTCGCTGCGCTCTTGGGGTAATTTTGGGCGGCCGGCCACTCCTGGGAAAGTTCACCACTGTTCCATGTCTTCGCCATTTGTGGATAATGGCTCTCACTGTGGTTCGCTGGATTCCCAAAGCTTTGGAAATGACTTTATAACCCTTTCCAGACTGATAGATCTCAATTACTTTCTTTCTCAATTGTTCCTGAATTTCTTTGGGTCTCGGCATGATGTGTAGCTTTTAAGGATCTTCTGGTGGACCTTACTGTGTCAAACAGCTCCTATTTAAGTGATGCCTTGATTGTGAACAGGTGTGGCAATAATCAGGCCTGGGCATGGCTAGAGAAATTGAACTCAGGTGTGGACAACCACAGTTATAGTATGTTTTAACAAGGGGGGCAATCACTTTTTCACACAGGGCCATGATGGTTTGGATTTTTTTTCACCTTTAATAATAAACACCTTCATTTACAAATTGCATTTTGTGTTTACTTGTGTTGTCCTTGACTATTGTTTAAATTGGTTTGATGTTCCGAAACACTTAAGTGTGACAAACATGCAAAGGAACAGGAAATGAGGAAGGGGGCAAACACTTTTTCACACCACTGTATATCACGTAGCTGGTGTCAGTGTTCTATATCTCGTTGCTGGTGTCAGTGCTCTATTTCACTGTGCTGGTGTCAGTGCTCTATATCACAGTGCTGGTGTCAGTGCTCTCTATTATGGTGCTGATGTCAGTGCTCTCTATCACGGTGTTGGTGATCATCTCTTGCACCCTCTTCATAGCCTACCCTGACCTTTCCTCTCCTCCATTGCCTCCATGCACTCCTGAGTCCTGAATTGTTAAAATTTCACAGATAAAAAAAGAATGCTTGTAGTTGTCGATCCCAGATTCATTTCATACATGTGTTATGTCAGTGGCCATGTGGTGGGACTATGTGTGCACAGCTAGTAAGTATTTTGTGGCTGAAAATATGACCTGTAGGTTTTTAAGGTTCGTCTGCCATTGAAGTCAACAGGGCCCACCGCAAACTTTGTGTCCATCTCTAGCCACCAGACCTGGAAGCTCTTGTAGAAAATGGGTGGGAGTCAAACTTCCCAATACAGTCATGTTATTCTGCTCATCCATTCAGGTTATAAACTGCATTTTCTGGTTGTCCATCTCTTCACCATTTCAGGAGTATGACATGGACTCCTATACTGGAAAGATCATCATTCAGTGTAATGAAGGGTCAGTTATTGGGTTCTACACTATGTTGGGTTATATGGGGATTCTGGCAGCCAGTGGCAGCTGGTGAAGTTTTAGGATGGGGGGGTGCAAGACCCCGCCTCTCCATGTTTGGCTCCTCCCACCTCCCATAAGCCACACCCCTTATAGAATCCACATCATATACCAGGCTACACATTATACACAGGGCTCTGCACATTATATATCAGGCTGCACATTATAAACCGGGCTCTGCACATCATGTACCAGGCTGCACATTACTCACTGGGCTCTGCACATTATACACAGGGCTCTGCACATCATACACAGAGCTCTGCATATCATATACCAGGCTACACATTATACACAGAGCTCTGCACATCATATACCAGGCTGCACATTATACACAGGGCTCTGCACATCATATACCAGGCTGCACATTATACACAGGGCTCTGCACATCATATACCAGGCTCTGAACATTATACACCAGGCTCTGCACATCATATACACAGGGCTCTGCACATCATATACCAGGCTGCACATTATACACCGGGCTCTGCACATTATACACAGGGCTCTGCACATCATATACCAGGCTGCACATCATACACAAGGCTCTGCACATCATATGCCAGGCTGCACATTATACACCGGGCTCTCCACATCATATACCAGGCTGCACATTATACACAGAGCTTGCACATCATATACCAGGTTGCACATTATACAATGGGGTCTGCACATCATATATCAGGCTGCACATCATACACCGGGCTCTGCACATCATATACCAGGCTGCACATTATACACCGGGCTCTGCACATCATAAATCAGGCTGCACATTATACACAGGGCTCTGCAAATCATATACCAGGCTGCACATTATACAACCCAATTCATGAAGTTGATAAGCGGGGGGGTGCTGTAGTCCACATCCAGAATAAAAATTCATGAAGTTGATAAGCAGGGTGGGGGGGGGGCTGCAGTCGAAACGCAGAATAAAAATCGATGAAATTGATAAGGGGGGTGGGGTGCTACAGTCCAAATTCATAAAAAAAATCCATACAGTTCAGAAGTGAGGGGTGCTGCCATCCAGACTAAGAAAAAACAAAACATGTAGTTTAGAACCGGGGGGGGGGGGGGGGGGGATTGGATTGCTGCCATCCAAAATCATAAAAAAAATCCATGTAGTTCAGAAATGGGGGGTGCTGCCGTCCAGACTAACGAAAGAATACATGTAGTTTAGAACCAAGAGGGGGGTGCTGCCGTCCAGACTAAGAAAAAAAAAACATGTCATTTAGAAGCGGGGGGGGGGGGGACTTGCTGCCATCCAAAATCCTAAAAAAATCCATGCAGTTCAGAAGTGGGGGGTGGGGGGGGTGGGTGCTGCCGTCCACAATAAAACCCTGTAGTTTAGAATGGGGGGAGGTTTGCTGCTGTCCAAAATCATTAAAAAAATCCATGTAGTTTAGAACGGGGGGGGGGGGGGGGCGGGAAGAGTTGTTGCGTCCAGATTAAGAAAATAAAAACATGTCGTTTAGAATGGGGGGGGGGGGGTTGCTGCGGTCCAGACTAGGAAAATAAATCATGTCATCTAACTACCTAGGGCCGAAAAGTCTGCCGAGTGCCGAGCATCTGATTACCGGAGCAGAGGAGTGCCAATGTCAGTTCCTTGAGTGACGTTAGTAGCACTGCTTCTGAATGAGTCTATGCACTCGCCCGGCCAGTCAGACAGCCGGAAGCTGTGGCATGATTGACCGCGCCCCAGAGCGAGTTCTTTTGGGCCAAATGAAGCGCCTCGTGATTGCATAGACGTGGAGCTTCACATATCACACTTTGCCCAGCGCCGGGACACAGTGCACATAAGGATGTTTTAAAAAAAAATATTTAAAGGGACATGTTTAAATAAATTATTATATATTTTTTGGACTGCCTGGGGGGGCGGCGCCCGGGCGCCAATATGGATGGGCCACCACTGCTGGCAGTTCTGAGTTTTGTTCTGGCTTTCATGAGGAGGACATTACTGGACAATTTTAATGAGGCCAAGTACATCACCTTCAGCATGCTGGTGTTCTGCAGTGTCTGGATTGCCATGATCCCGGCCTATCTGAGCACCAGAGGGAAATACATGGTGGCTGTGGAGATATTCGCCATACTGACCTCCAGTGCTGGAATATTATTGTGTATGTTTTCTCCAAAACTCTACATTTTACTTATAAAACCTGAGCTGAACACAAGAGGGACAATGCTGGGGAAAAGAATGTTGTAAATGTAACACATTGATTGAATGTATAATGCTGTAGATCAGATTAAACAAGCTCAGTCAGATTGCTACCATCATCGTCATCATTATGAATGACATTATCATCGGCATTATGATTTTTTGGGTACATTGACTGCCTTCTGTCTGCCTATTGTACATAAGTGGATGGAAGGTGGATGTTACAGGATTGGATGTTATATTAGAGCTTCATTTTTTTTTCTTGCTCTTGCATGCCCCCTAGCATGCACAAGCATGCACAAGCAAAGTACTGTGACTGTATTGTCCATTGGACAGTGCTGATTACAATAAAATGGTGTGACCAATCCATGCATCACACATGTAACCAACACCTGAAGTTAGCAGTTTGCCCCCACTTTGCCCTCACACATTGATTGGAGTGTGATAAAAAAGAAAGATTCAAGATCACCAGCCGGTACAAGTGCAATCCAGTACCAGCAGTACCAGAAACAGCTTCAGTCTTCCTTCTATCATCATCCATCCCTCCCTCCAGAACTCCATTCTAGATCTCACCCTCCGCTCCTCACTGTCACTTGTAAACACAGAAGCCTTCTATGATTACAAGTGACATCTTTGCTCTCAGTGGTTCCTGAACTAACAGATCCCTGTACACACTCACAGTGGGGCACAGCGGGGACAGATCTCCAGAATCTGAGAAAGAAAATGATCTCCCTGCAGGGTGAGGCAGAGCCACCTACACAGGGAGGTACTAGAGTCAGATCAGGTAGAAGAGAGAGATGTGAGGAAGCTTTGCAGAGGGGGTGAGGTTTCACACTGTGCATAGTGTTCCCCTGAACCCTGCACTCTGTACACAGTGAATTCTACACTCTGTACATTGTGTAATCCTGAACTTTGCATTCTCTATGTAACACGCTCTTTAACCACTTGCCTTCCGACGACCATCAAATGACGGCTGGGTGGCATCATCAGTGCCCTGATTACAATTAAGTGCCATCAATGCCAGCAATGCCACTGATGCCAATGCCAGCAATTGACACCAATCTGTGCCCACAATTGGCACCAATCTGTACCCACATGTGGCAGCAATCAGTGCCCACAAGTGTCAGCAATCAGTGGCCATGAGTGATGCTAGTCAGTGCTGTCTATCAGTGCTGCCCATCAATGCACATCACTGCTGCCCATCAATGCCACCCATCAATGGCCATCAGTGCCACCCATCAGTGCCGCCTATCTGTGCCTTCCAGTGCTGCCTATCCATGCCCACCTGCCACCCATCAGTGCTGCCTATCAGTGCTCATCAGTGACACATATCAGTGCCACCTATCAGTGCCCATAAGTGCGGCATATTCGTACCTCCACATTAGTGCCATCTAATCGGTGCCCATAAAGGCTGCCTCATCAGTGCCCATCAGTGAAGGAAAAAAATTACTTATTTACAAAATATACTGTCAAAACTAAGAAAAACTTTTTTCAACATTTTTTGAAAAACAAAACCCCTGGAGTGATTAAATACCACCAAAAGAAAGTTTTATTTGTGTGAATAAAATGATAAAAATTCACATGGTTACAGGGTATCATGACTGCGCAATTGTCATTCAAAGTGTGACAGCGCTGAAAGCTGAAAAATAGCCTGGGCAGGAAGGGGTATAAGTGCCCTGTATTGAAGTGGTTAACCCTGAACTCTGTACGTAGCACACCTCAGATACAACTGGACCTTTAGACACAAGCATACTCCATACTGTGTGCTGATATGGCCCACAATGAAATTGAGTTTGACATCCCTGCTCTACAATATATGTAGGCAATTGTTTTCTGTTCCAGCATGACTGCCCCATGGGCACAAATCAATCCAGCTCCATAAAAGCATGGATTGGTGTGGAGGAACTCAAATGCCATGAACATAGTCCTAACCTCAGCCTGATTGTGAGTCAGGTCTTCTCATCCAAAATCAGTACCTGACCTCACTAATAGGGATGAGCCCAATGTTCAATTCAGGTGTTTGCACTGTGAGATTGACATCCTTTTTTTCCCCACAAATAGAGCTTTCAAATGGTGGTATTTGATAACATTTTTTTTGCGCTATAAACAAAAAAAGAGCGACATTTTTGAAAAAAATAAAAATAAAAAATTAATATATATATGCTATAATAAATATCCCCCAAAAGTATATATTTTTTTCCCTCAGTTTAGGCCGATACGTATAAGTGTATATTGATTGGTTTGTGCAAAAGTTATAGCATCTACAAAAAAGGGGGGCATTTTTATTATTAATTTTATTAATCTTTTTTTAGTAGTAATGGTGGCAATCTGCAATTTTTATGACACTGGTAGGGAAGGGGTTAAACACTAGGGGTGATCAAGGGGTTAAGTATGTCCTAGGGAGTGATTCTAACTGTGGGGGGATAGGCTACTACTCATATGACAGTGATCACTGCACTGCTCCTGATGACAGGGAGCAGTGATCTCTGTCATATCACTAGGCAGAACGGGGAAATGCCTTGTTTACAAAGGCCTCTCCCTGTTCTTCCGCTCCGTGACACGATCGCGGGCACCCAGCGGACATCGGGGACACCCACAATGCAACATACCTGTAACCCTTTTTCCCACCCATGCCATTCTGCCATAGTATATCGGCGTGTGGCAGTCGGGGAGGGATTAAAAATGCTTGCCATTGTAATGCATTGCCAGATACCGGCAATATACATAAACATCATTGAAAAAAATGTCATGGGTTCCCCCCAGTCCATTATGTAGTGGAATTTCATATTAACCAATATATTTTATGTTATTTATATTAATGTGCATATGTTTTATTGATTATATATATATATATATATATATATATATATATATATATATATATATATATTATTCATATTATTATTATTATTATATAGTGATGGTCTTATCAATAGTAAAGCAATAGTTATGAATCTTTATTAATGTATACTATGTTATCTACATCACCAACCTCATCTGCAGATATCGCCCTAATCGTCCCCTCCGCTCCTCCCAGGACCTCCTGCTTTCTAGCTTCCTTGTTACCTCCTCTCATGCTCACCTTCAAGAATTCTCCAGAGCCTCTCCATTCCTCTGGAACTCCCTGCCCCAGTCTGTCCGATCAGCCCCTACCCTGCCCACCTTTAGGAGATCCCTGAAAACTCATTTATTCAGGGAAGCCTATCCCACACCCACCAAACAACTGTACCCAAGCCACCCCCCTATTAAATCATTCTCTGCAGCTATTACCTTTTGTACCACCACTCCCTCCCTTTACAATGTAAGCTCTATGAGCCGGGCCCTCCTGTCCCTTTTGTATTGAACTGTAATTGTGTTGTCCCCCCTATACATACATTGTAAAGCGCTGCGTAAACTGTTGGTGCTATATACATTGTGCATAATAATAATAATAATAACAATAATAATAATAATAATGTTATTTCATAAATATAGAAAGTCTTCATTTTTAAATGTTGAACTTTAGATGACCTCTCTGCTCCATGGTGATATTTGTACTGGGTGAAAGTTCATTAGGATAGTTCATTTTTAGTTTTTAAGTAAGCGCTAATTAGAAGAGAAACACTTTGACAGCAGTTGAACTATAGCCTGATAAGATAACATTCCTAAAAGGTAATAAATAAACATTGTCAAGAATAAGCGATAAAACTTCTTAACCGGTTCCTGACTAGCGCACGCCGATGTACGTCGGCAGAATGGCACGGGCAGGTATATTGGCGAACAGGTACGTCCAATCTTCAATGCCAACCTGCCATCGCGAGCACGCCGCCAGCGGCGCCCTCGCGTGCCGGTCGGGACCCCGTGAGTCCGGTCACGGGTCCTGCGGACTCGATCGCCGCAGGCATACCCGCGATCGTATCACGGGACGGCTGAATGGAGGAAATGCTGTGTAAACAGCATTTCCCCATTCTGCCTAGCAACTAGTGACGCTGATCTCTGCTCCATGTGATTGGAGCAGAGATTAGTGTTCACTAAATGAAAGCCCAACCCCCCACAGTTAGTAACACACCCCTAGGAACACTTAACCCCTACACTGCCACCCACTGGTTAACCCCTTCACTGCCAGTGTCATTTACACAGGAATCACTGCATTTATATAGCGGTAATTACTGTATAAAGGACAATGGTCCCAAAAATATGTCAAAAATGTCTGATGTGTCCACCGCAATGTCGCAGTCACAATAAAAATCGCTGATCGCCGCCATTACTAGTAAAAAAAATAATAAAAAATGATTAATAAACATGCCATAAAACTTTCCCTATTTTGCAAAACGCTATAACTTTTGCGCAAACCAATCAATAATCGCTTATTGCGATTTTTTTTTACCAAAAATGTGTAGAAGAATACGTATTGGCCTAAACTGAGGGAAAAAAATTTTTTTTATATATTTTTGGGGGATATTTATTATAACAAAAAGTAAAAAATAATAAATTTTTTTCAAAATTGTCGCTCTATTTTTGTTTATAGTGCAAAAAATAAAAACCGCAGGGGTGATCAAATACCACCAAAAGAAAGCTCTATTTGTGGGAAAAAAAGGACGCCAATTTCGTTTTGGAGCCACTTCGCATGACCGCACAATTGTCGCAAAAAGTGGTCTGGTCTTTGACCAGCAAAATGGTCCGGTCTGTAAGTGGTTAAAAAGTAAATATGTGGCATATGGGAAAAAGTTATGTATAGTAATTTAGTTTGACGGGGTCAAAAGGTCTGCTTGTGTCCTCATCAAAACTGTTAAAATACATTATTATTATTATTATTATTATTATTATTATTATTCAGGATTTATATAGCGCCAGCAATTTACGCAGCGCTTTACAATATAAAAGGGAGACAATACAGTTACAATACAATTAAATACAAAAGGATTAAGAGGACCCTGCTCAGAAGAGCTTACAATCTAAAAGGGTGGGGCAGGTGGTACAGAAGGTTATAACTGTTGGGAATGAGTTTATGGAAGTGGTAGGAGATTAGTTTGAGACGTGATAGGCTTCCCTGAATAGATGAGTTTTCAGGGATTGTCTGAAGGTAGCAAGAGTAGGGGATAGCCAGACCGGTGGAGGTAGCGAGTTCCAGAGGATTGGAGAGGCTCTGGAGAAATCCTGGAGACGAGTGTGGGAGGAGGAGACGAGAGAGCTTGAGAGTAGGAGGTCTTGAGAAGAACGGAGGGGACGGTTTGGGTGATATTTGGAGACAAGATTGGTGATGTAGTTCGGGGCAGAGTTGTGAATGGCTTTGTATGTAGTGGTTAGTATTTTGAATTTAATTCGCTGGGTGATTGGGAGCCAGTGTAGGGATTGGAGGAGAGGGTTGGCAGACACTGAGCGGTTGGTAAGGTGGATAAGTCTGGCAGCAGCATTCATGATAGACTGAAGAGGAGATAGCCTATGGAGAGGCAGGCCAATGAGAAGGGAGTTGCAATAGTCAAGGCGAGATATAACAAGGGAGTGAATGAGGATCTTGGTAGTTTTAATTGTTAAAAAGGGACGAATTTTAGAGATGTTACGGAGGTGAAATCTACAAACTTTTGACAACGATTGGACTTGGGGCTGAAATGACAAGTCAGAGTCTAGGATTACACCTAGTACCCTGGCGTGAGGGGAGGGCCTGATGGTTGCATTGTTGATTTTGATGGAAAAGTCATGGAGGGGGGCATGTGCAGGGGGGATTATTAATAGCTCCGTTTTAGAGAGGTTCAGTTTAAGAAAATGGTGTGACATCCATGCTGATATGTCAGTTAGCAGGTTAGTAATGCAAGAGGAGACTGAAGGAGTGAGGTGAGGAGTAGACAGATAGATTTGGGTGTCATCGGCGTATAAGTGGTATTGGAAGCCGTGGGCGGTTATCAGGTGACCAAGGGAGGAGGTATAGATAGAGAAGAGAAGGGGTCCAAGAACAGAGCCTTGGGGGACCCCCACAGAAAGGGGCAATGGAGAGGAGGATACAGAGTTGTAGGTGACACTGAAGGAGCGCTGTGATAGATAGGCAGAGAACCAGGAAAGCGCAGAATCTCGGAGGCCAAGGGAATGTAGTTTATTGAGGAGGAGCGGGTGGTCAACAGTATCAAAGGCAGCAGAGAGGTCTAGTAGTAGGAGTATGGAGTACTGGCTGTTGGTTTTAGCAGTTAGTAGATCGTTAGTGAGTTTTAGTAAGGCAGTTTCCGTGGAGTGCTGAGAGCGAAAGCCAGACTGTAATGGGTCAAGAAGGTTATTTTCACTGAGGTAGGAGCTAAGGCGGTTGTAGACTAAGCGTTCTAGAAGCTTAGAGGTGAATGGGAGCAATGAGATAGGTCTTAAGTTGTTCAGGTTGGTGGGGTCCAGAGAGGGTTTTTTTAAGTATGGGGGTGATCTGCGCATGTTTTAGAGGGGAGGGGAAGGTGCCACTTGAGAGGGAGAGATTGTAGATGTGAGTGAGGGAGCATAGGATAGAATTAGAGGGTGACCTTAATAGTTGTGAGGGAACAGGGTCCAAGGGACAATTGGTTAGGTGAGCATCTGAGAAAAGTTTTGCAACCTCTTCAGTAGTAGCCAATTCAAAAGAGGAGAGTGTTGAATGTGCTATTAGGCCAGGTATGTTGGGTGGGGAAGATGTACGCACAGCGGAGGTGTCCTCCCGAATTGCATCAATCTTGTCTTTGAAGTGATTGGCAATCTCTTGGGCAGTGAGTGAGCTGGTGGGTAGAGGGGGTGGGGGACGAAGCAGAGAGTTAAAAGTTGAGAAGAGCCGACGAGGATTGGATGACAAAGTATTAATAAGAGATACAAAGTAGGCTTGTTTGGCAGCATGGAGGCAGGAATTGTATTTTAGAAGGGCAGATTTATATATGGTGAAGTCTTGGAGGCATTTGGTTTTACGCCACAGCCGTTCAAGAGCACGGCAACGTCTCTTGAGATTTCTAGTGTTGTCAGTTTGCCAGGGTTGTAATGGTCGGGGCCTGATTCTGCGTGTGGTTAGAGGAGCAAGTGCATCTAGTGATGAAGAGAGTGAACTGTTGTAGACAGAGATGGCAAGGTCAGGACAGGACAGGGGAGAGATTATATCATATAGGTGGTCAGTAGCAGAATAGAGAAGAGAAGGCTTAAGGTGGCGAAGGTTTCTACAAGTGATAGTTTGCTGCTTGGAAGGATGGGTGGTTGGAGACAAAGATACTGTGAAACTAATGAGGTTGTGATCAGAGAGAGGAAAGGGGGTGTTTGTGAGATTGCTGGGGTTGCAGAGATGAGAGAATACAAGGTCAAGGGTATTACCATTAGAGTGAGTGGAAGTATGTGTCCATTGGGTTAGGTCAAAAGATGAGGTTAAGTCAAGAAGTTTAGCTGTAGTTGGGTTGTTAACGTTGATAGGAATGTTAAAGTCACCAAGAATGATGGTGGGTATTTCAGAGGAGAGAAAGTAGGGTAGCCAGGCAGCAAAGTCATCAAGAAAGCGTGACACCGGTCCAGGAGGCCGATAAATTGCTGCAATTCTCAGAGAAATAGGAGAAAACAGGCGAATACAGTGCATCTCGAAAGAAGAGAGGGAAAGAGAGGGCGGGATGGGAAGGACTTGGAAGGTGTATTGTGGGGATAGGAGCAATCCAACTCCACCTCCTTTCTGTCCATTGGGTCTGGGGGAGTGAGTCCAATGGAGACCACCATGGGAGAGGGCAGCAGGAGAAGCTGAGTCCAAATTTTGAAGCCAGGTTTCAGTTAGGGCGAGTATGTTGAAGCCATGAGAGATGAAGAGGTCATGTACAGATGTTAGCTTGTTACAGATGGAGCGGGCATTCCAAAGGGCGCATGAGATAGGGGGGCTGCTTTGAGGAAGCAGGGGGATAGAAACTAAATTAAGTGGATTGCGGTGGTTGCCAGAGGGGGAGGGGTTTTGAAGATGTGGCTTGCAGTTTGAGAGTGGCGGCCCAGGATTAGGAGAAATGTCACCCGAGACTAGGAGAAGGAGGAGGGTGAGGAACACAAGATGGGAGTGAGATGAGCATGAGTGCATGTGTCTCGTGGCTTTGGAGTTTATGCCAGCATATGAATGCAGCAAATGCAGGAGATGATGGGTGCAGTAGTAGGGAGAGGGCAGGAGTGAGGGTGATATGTGCATGCTGCAGGGTAGAGGGGAGGGATAGAGTAAGGAGAATTTGAGGATAGAAGAAACTGATGTGAGAAGGAAGAGAAGGAGGAGCATTGTAGTAGATAGAGTGGGAATCTGACTTGATACAAAATAAAGGAGAATTGCTGGTTTGCTTGTTGTCTTGCAGAGTTCGTGTTGTGTCTTCATCCAGTTCTAGTTATCCTGCTTTCGTTAAACTGCGTCGCTGAAACTGCGCATCACTCGTGACAGAGCCACTCAGGAAAGAGCCATGATGTCTGCGCCTCCCCATAGAATGATTTCAATTTATAGGGAGAGTGAGAAGGCATGCATTTCTCTATTGGTCATCATAGGGTCTGATTTAAGACACCTGAATATGGGAGAGAAGATGTCCAAAACCAGACACAGGCTAGAGTCATAAAGCTAATTGCTTCACTGATCAAGAGAAGTACATGGGGTTTAGAATCAGTCACCAGCAATGTTGCTATTGTAGTGTGGTTGTTATATAGCTAGCATTAAATATGGAAGTTTAAAGATATGACAGTAGAAGTAATTTACCAAATATGTTACAGCAATGACAGTTCAGCAGAGTGGCGTAGATTGTACAGACGGATAAGTAATTTACCAAATATGTTACAGCAATGACAGTTCAGCAGAGTGGAGTAGATTGTACAGATGGATAAGTAATTTACCAAATATGTTACAGCAATGACAGTTCAGCAGAGTGGAGTAGATTGTACAGACGGATAAGTAATTTACCAAATATGTTACAGCAATGACAGTTCAGCAGAGTGGAGTAGATTATACAGATGGATAAGTAATTTACCAAATATGTTACAGCAATGACAGTTCAGCAGAGTGGAGTAGATTGTACAGATGGATAAGTAATTTACCAAATATGTTACAGCAATGACAGTTCAGCAGAGTGGAGTAGATTGTACAGATGGATAAGTAATTTATCTGTAAGAAAGCAGAAGAAAAGACATGATCAGGATTGATAACTGCGTCGCTGAAACTGCGCATCATTAAATAAGAGAACACTGATGTGTATGTATATATGTATATATGTATGTATATATTAATAATTATACAGTATTGAATAAAGCAGTTAGTTTTGTATATGTAGATATGTATATGTATGTATATATATATATATATATATATATATATATATATATATATATATATATATATATATATATATATATATATTTGAAATATAATTTGTAAATAATACATGTACATTTTTGTGAAACCAATATATAAATACATACATATAGGATTGTATATTTAAAAACTGTAGGACATATAACACATTTGGTGGGGTTAAGTTCATTTTTCCAAAGTCATAAATCTGTTATCCTTGAGTTGGTAAAGTCTTATCAGGACAAGGAGGGTTTTATTTAACATGACTGGGTGCCGTATTGTCTCTATACAAGTAAAACCAGTTATAAAACATTTTAATAAACATGTATGAAATCCGGGAATGAATACATTTGTCTGGTTGTATGACAGGTGTCAGATTTATGGTTAGTTACATTGACGTAGATCTTAGCAACCAATCATGTTGCATCTAATATGCTTGCATTGTAAGAAACTGTATAAATGAGACCTGCATCTTGTAATACTTTGAACATAAACCTGTATGTTACCATCTGTTAATAAACCTGCATCACTAAAGTCCTGCCTTTTTCTATACGTTATTTTTATACTTCAATTACCAGGCCCTTTTGAATATTAAAACAAAAAAATGTGTGAGGATCTTTCCCCCCAAATCCATACCAGGCCATTTAGGTCTGGTATGGATTTTAAGGGGGACCCACGCTAAAATAAAAAAAAATGGTGTGGGGGTTCCCCAAAAATCCATATCAGGCCCTTCAGGTCTGGTATGGATTTTAACCACTTGCCAACCACCGCACACATCGGCAGAATGGCACAGGTAGGCAATGGGCGTACCTGTATGTCCCTTTGACTTTGCCGCCTATCGGACATGCCCGCCGCCAACCACGTGCCTGTCATCGGGAGCAGTGATCTCTGTCTTGCTGTTGTGAGCCCATCCCCCCTCAGTTAGAATCTCTCCCTAGGACACACTTAACCCCTAGATCACCCCCTAGTGTTTAGTGCCTTCCCTGCCAGTGTCATTTATACAATAATCAATGGCTATTTGTAGCTCTGGTTGCTGTATAAATGACAATGGTCCCAAAATAGTGTCAAAAGTGTCCGCCATAATGTCGCAGTCTGGATAAAAATTGCAGATCGCCGCCATTACTACCCTGTTTCCCCTAAAATAAGACCTAGCGTGATTGTCGACGATGGCTGCAATATAAGCCCTACCCCCCAAATAAGCCCTGGTTAAAGTCCTTCTATGTCTTATTCTCAGGGTAGGGCTTATTTTCGGGGAAAGAGGGTGGGGTTTATTTGGGGGTTAGGGCTTATATTGCAGCCATCACCGACACTCATGCTAGGTCTTATTTTAGGGGAAACAGGGTAGTAAAAAATATATAATAAAAATGCCATAAATCTATCCCCTATTTTGTAGACACTATAACTTTTGTGAAAACCAATCAATATACACTTATTGTGATTTTTACAATTTTTACACTTTTTTGGTGAATGTGTAAGGGTACAATGTACCCGATACCCATTAAAATGGAGGGGTGAGATCTAGGGGTCCCCTTGTTAAAGGGGGCTTCTAGATTCCAATAAGCCCCCTGCCCGCAGACTCCTCAACCACCAGGCAATGGTTGTGGGGAAGAGGCCCTTTCCCTCACAGTCTGAGAGTTCTTCAGGGGATTTTTCAGCTCAACTCCAAGAGGACCTTTATGTGATTTGCATGAAGGAGGGGCTTCCATCTAGCCAATAGACGTGCAATTAATTTTATTATGAATCACAGACAACATTTTCATTATTGGAGGTTCGAATATATCTGAATTTCCAAATCACAATCGTAACAAATGTCAACTAATCTGAAATAAATTATAACAAATTCATTTGTGAATGAATTTGAATTAGAAACATATTGTAATAACTCTGGTCTACAAAGAGTAGAGATAAGAGGAACGTAGCTAAATTGTACCAGAATTGGGTCACTAATTAAGGAAAACGAAGTCCTGAGTATTCATTGGCTCCAGTTTCCAAGATACAGCTTCATGCCAAAATTGCAGCAAAATAATTCTAAATGATGAGGGGGATGTGCGATTATATACCATGGGGTAAAAGACGCAGTGCGGATGGAATGTTTAGATATTCTTTTTTGAGATCCCTTTTACAATTAGGAGAAACATGAAAAATATCATCACTACTATGATTGGTGGGTTCCCTCCACACCATTGGGACCGTGGAAGGCATGGACTTTTTCTTTCTTTCTTTTAGCCAATGACACAAATACGTTGCACATGTTATGCAACAAGAATGAGGAGCCCAACTCTTGTCCTGATCCTTTATTTTGCATCCATAATATAATTATTATGCCTTTTTTACCACTGCTGTCACTTTTGGGGTGCAAATTTAACATTGTCACAAATGTATCAGAAGTTATCTGCATTATTTACACAGTTTGGAGGCATCTTGGCTAGACATGTGCACTGCCGAAAAATCCATTCAATTTCGTTTTTGTTTCATTTGTTTTTTTTCTAGTTTTGTTTTTTGGGTCATTCGTTATGATAGCAATTTGAAAATTGCAATCATAAATTTTTAAATTTGAAAATTTGAAGATTCAAAAATCTGAAAATAAGAAAGAAAATCTGAAATCCGAAAGAATAATGAACTAACTAACCAACTAACTAGCTAACTAACTAATAAATAATAACTAACTATTAAATTATAGGTATTGGAATTTCCTTTCAAATTCCTTTCAAATAACAAGCTGTTAGTGATTGTAGTGAATATAAATGTATCTGAAGTTATGAATTATCCTAAATAACAAATGCCACAAATGGAACGGAACAAATTAAGAATGAATAATAATAATAGAAAGTTTTTATTATTATTGTTATTTATTGTAATAATTAGTTCCTTTCCATTCATTGTTTCTGATTATATATAACTTCTGATAAATTTGTATTCGCTACCTTCACTAACAGTTATTATTAGTTATTTCAGATTTTCACATTTTTGGATTTTAGAATATTGAATTTCCAAACTTCCACATTTTTGAATTTTCCAATTTACGAATTTTCAAATTTATGAATTTACAAATTTTTTAATATTAACATTTACGACTATTTGGATACATTAGTTAAATGGGTTTTCATTAATTTGGATATTTCTAAAATAAGGAATTTGTTGAAATTTGTTAAAAAACGAATTTGGAACAAAACAATTTGTTCATGTCTAGTCTGGATTCTGAGGGAAAATATCACACAACTGTTCCTTGGAAATGGGAGGCAATGACACTTTCACAAGTCACCAGATGTAACTGTATGAGGTGTAGATCTGACCAAGACAAATGTACCTTGTAATAAAAGAACAATAAATTACAGTCAGGTGATAATCTTTAGTCTCACAGTGATGATCCATTTATATACTTCCATGTGGAGCCATTTTCATTGTTGTACCGTACTTTGTGGAGAAGTTATGAGGCATCATGACCATCAGACACCTCCCTCCCTTGTAGGCAAATATATTCACCTGTGTATAAATCTTTATTGTGAAATGTCCTGAAAACTTTAGCTAACAAGAACCTTTATCATCTGTTTTCTAATCCATCTAATCCAAATATGTAAGAATTAGCTCATTTTATCTCAGAAGGGATCAGTTCCCAAAATTTGTAGACCAAAGTAATAACATTTAGGTATAAAAAAAGACAAATAGGCTGAGTCCTACTTGGGCAGCTTTATAGAATAGAATAGAAAAAACTGAAAATAATTCAGTAAAACAGAATAAAATAGAATAGAATAGAAAATAATAGAATATAACAGATTTTTTTTAAATATTTATATATAATAGAACAGAATAGAAAAGAATATAACAGAATAGAAGGGGACATAAAAGAATATAATATAATAGTAACATGATGGGAAAAGGGGAGGGGGAAATTTTGGGACTTTAAATGAGGTCATAGCCTCCATCCCTATCAGATATAAGATATAAAATTAAAAACAAGAGCTAAGCGGGACTTTAAATGAAGTACGGGGTCTTTTATTGAAAAAAAAGGGAGAAATATTGTTATGCGATTATATGATGCGACAAAATTACATGTATATTAAAGAGGTGCACAGACAGACACATTATTAACATTGACATTTTGTTTTATATAATCTTACTGACCAATACAGAGTAGGTTATAAAAGCGCACCTCCATTATATACATAAGACAACCAAATATGGAAATAAATTAAACAAATAATACAATGTAGGCAACAACTTTGAATCTATGACTTCTTGGTTGTTGCAGTGGATTAGTAAAGAAAAAAACAACATAGTTGATGCAATTTTTCAAGAATTGATGCTAGTTGAAATTGGGGTACCAAAATACACGGCGATTATTGGCTCTACGCGTTTCGCGGCTTACTACCGCTCGTCAGGAGCAAGCTCGTGATTGGTCTGAAAATACAGAGTAGTGGTAAATTAATGTTTGCAATGATGGAACATGGGGAGATTGAAATACCCCTACCTAGTGGTCACTTACACATAGCCATGCAGTCAAAAGTGCAGCGCCGAAAGCCTATAATATGATGGGATAAAATTTAATATGAAGAATAGAATAGAATAGAAAATAATAGAATGAAACAGAATATAATAAAAATAAAAGAATAAAAAAGAATATAAAATACATATTTGAATAGAAAAGAATTGAATTGAATATTTATATTTTCATTGTTTATGTTGCAATACCACTAAAGAAAAAATGTAAAAGAAAAAATGTAAAAAAAAAAGAATAGCATAAAATTAAAGAATATAATTGTCTTTCAATATTTGAATTTCAAATTTTGAATATAATTAAATTTAATACTGAGTAGAACAACATAGAAAGAATATAATCCTCTTTCCAAATTTTAAATTTGAATAGAATAGAAAAAAAAATTAAAGAATATAGCCATCTTCCCAAATTTGAATTTTTAATAGAATAGAACAGAAAGAATATATCCATAGTCTAAAATTTGTATTTCAAATATCAAATAATTTTAAAAAACTGTCTTCGGAAATTCACATTTTGAAATAGGAATTTTAAATAGAAAATAATAGAAATTAATAGAATAAAAAGAATATAACCATCTTCCAAAATTAGAATTTTAAATTTAGAAAAGAATTAGAATAAAGAATTAGAATAAAATAGAAAGAATATAGCTTTCATTCAAAATTAGAATTGTGAATTGTATATAATAGACTAAAAAAGAAAAAAAATAGAGCCACCTTTCAAAAATCTAATTTAGAAAATCAAATTTAGAATAGAATTAAAGCAATATAGCCTATTTCCCAAATTCAAATTTCTAATAGAATAGAACAATATACAGGTGACGCACAATTTTATTTTAGAAATTCAAATTTTGAATATAATAGAATATAATAAAATAGAAAGAATGTAGATGGTTTCCAAAATTAGTATTTCAAATAGAATAAAAAATACATCTCTCTTTCATAATACAGATTTAAATTTCAAAATTAGATTTTTGAATAGAAAAACATGGAATAGAATAAAAAAAAATATAGCTGCCTTCTGAAATGTGACTTTCACATTTTAAACAGAATAGAACAGAACAAAATAGAAAGCATATAGCCCTATTCTGGAATGCTAATTTAAATAGAAAATAATAGAATAGAGAAGAATATATAATTTAATGATATAAAAAAAAATATATCATTCTTCTAAAATTCAAAGTTTGAAATTTGATTTTCAGATTTTGAATACAATGGGATAGAAAGTATATAACCATCTTTTACAATCCATCATTTCAAATACAATAGAATATAATAAAATCTATAGCCAAATTTCAAAACTTAAATTTCAAAATTTGAATTTCAAATTTTGAATATAATAGACTAGAATAAAATAGAAAGAATATAGCTGCCATCCAAAATCCAATTTCAAATATCAAAATTTGAATTTTGAAAAAAAAATAGACTTAAATAGAAAGAATATAGATGTCTTCCAAAGTTGAATAGATTAAAATAAAATGGAATAAAAAAGAAAGAATATAGCCATCTTCCCAAATTTGAAAAGTGAAAAGAATAGAATAAAATAGACAGAATATAGCCATTTTCCAAAATTTATATTTCAAATATAATAAAATTAAATATAAAAATATATATATGTGGTTTTGGAAATTCAAATTTTGAAATATTATTTTGAATAGAAACATATAGGCTAATATAGAAAGAATTTAGCCACCCTGCGTAATTTAATTTCAAATTTAGAACAGAATAGAATAAAATAGAATAAAATAGAAAGAATTAAAATTAGAATTTAGAATTTTATAAATTTGAATTGAATAGAATCAAGTAAAAAAGAAGGAAAACTACCATCTTTTTAAATTCAAATTTCAAATAGAAAAAACTAAAATAGAAAAAAATCCATAACTTACTTTCAAAATTTTAATTTTGAAGTTCACATTTTGAGTAGAAAAGAATAAAGTAGAAAGGATGTAGCTGATTTCCAAAATTTGTATGGAATTGAAAAAGAAAACATTCAAATTTTAAATTTCATAATTTGCATTTTAAATAGAAAAGAATGGAAAAGAATAAAATAGAAAGAATAAAGCCATATTTTGAAATGTAATCTTCAAACTTTGAATATAAGAAAAAAATTAAATAGAAAGTATATAGCTGTCTTCAGAAATTTAAATTTGAAAGAACACAGACATCTTTCAAAATTCTAATTTTGAATAGAAAATAAATAATCAAATGGAATACAATAAAAAGAATATGGCAACCTTCTGAAATTCAAATTTTGAAATTTGAGTTTAAAATTTTGAATACAATAGAATAAAAACTATAGTCATTTTCTAAAATCCATAATTTCAAATAAAATAGAATAGAATAGAAATATGAAGGCAACTTCAAAATTCTAATTTCAAAGTTTGAATTTCAAATTTTGCATAGAATAGAATAAAATAGAAAGAATATACAGTAGGTGCCGCCGACATTGTGTTTCCAGCGCGACAGTATCGCGCTGATTCCCGACGACAGGCTTCTCTAACCAGCGCGATCCCGTTGTGCTGGCTGCAATAGGAAAATGTAATTTTCCTATAGCAGCCAGAGCGAGGCAACAATGTCGCTTCACTCATGAAGCCTGCATGCCTTCTCGGGGGGCATACCAGGCCCTTAGGTCTGGCAGGGATTTTAAGGGGAATCCCCTTCACCAAAAAAAACGGCGTGGGGTCCCCCCAAAATCCATACCAGACCCCTATCCGAGCACGCAGCCCGGCTGGTCAGGAAAGGGGGTGGGGACGAGCGAGCGCCCCCCTCCTGAGCCGTACCAGGCCGCGTGCCCTCAACATGGGGGGTGCCTTGGGGAAGGGGGGGCCGCGCAGCCCCCCCACCCCAAAGCACCTTGTCCCCATGTTGATGAGGACAAGGGCCTCTTACCGACAACCCTGGCCTTTGGTTGTCGGGGTCTGCGGGCGGGGGGCTTATCGGAATCCGGGAGATCCCTTTAATAAGGGGGCCCCAGATACCGGGCCCCAACCTAGGTGAATGAGTATGGGGTACAATGTACCCCTACCCATTCACCTGTAAAATAAAGTAAAAAAAACAACACAGGGTTAAAATAGTTTATTGCACAGCTCCGGGGGTCTTCCGTCTTCGGGGGTCTTCTTGCCGGACTCCTCCGCTATCTTCTGCTAGCTCTTTTGCTAGCGGAATAGCCCGGCATTCTTCTTCGTCGCCGCCCTCTTCTTCCGACTTCGGGGGTCTTGTCCCCCTCTTCGATTCTTCTTGTCGGGCCACCGCTTCTTCTTCCAGTTCTTTTACTAGCGGTGGCCCGGTCTTCTTCTTCGAGACTTGAATCTTGAAAATAATAGAATACAATAGAAAGTCTCTAACATCTTTCAGAGTTCAAAATTTGACAGCCATCTTTAAAAAGTCAAATTTCAAATCCAATGAAATAGCCGACTTCCAAAATTATAATTTCAAATCAGTGAATATAGCGAATATATAAAACAAATTTCAAAAACAAATCATTCTAACATAACAAATATAGAGAAATTAAATAGGTAACCTAATGAACGTATCCGAAATAAAAAAAAGTTTCCATTGTGCAAATCTCTACTAGCCCCTCCCCCATAAAGCCCAGATCGGAGAAGGGCTGCATTGATGTCCTTCCTGAACTTCATTCCCTCTCCACACAGGATCTCTGGAGCTCAGCAGAGTGACCATCGGGGTCACCTCTCTTACTAAGGCCCTTCTCCCCCAATTGCTCAGTTTGGTCAGTTTGGTCAGGTGACCAGCTCTGGGAAGCTGGGAAGAGTCCTGGTTGTGTCATTCTTCTTCCATGTGAGAATTATGGAGGTCGCTGGGCTCTCAGGAAGCTTCAGTCCCCTGAACTGTGCCTTTGTAGTAATCCTGTCTCTGAGCTCAGCAGGCACTTCCTGTGACCTCATGGCCTTTGCTCTGTTACAGAATACATTGTCAGCTGTGATCCCTTTTAAAGAGAGGTGTGCACCTTTCCAAATCATTCTCCCACAGGTGGACTCCAATCAAAGTGTAGAAAAATCTCACCAACCATCCAATCTCATGCTCAGGCTGAACCATTTGTTCATCCCTAGTCTCCAGGAGTAGGTTTTTTCTTTGCAGGTCAGTAGGACTAGCAAATACTCTATTCCATCTCTTACGAGATCTAACAGTGAAAAATTCATACTAAATTCTCAGGCTTTTTGCCTGACACAATTGCGGATCAAAGCCACTGCTTCCTTGCCAGACAAAACAATACTGTCCACCCCTTTATCCCCCAAAACATGGGAGTCAACTCAATAGAGGTTCCCCTGACCTCTATTTGTATTGTTTTGCCAGCTTTTGGAGTTCAGTTTATGTAAAATCCTGTACTTTACCCCATCAAATTGCCCCATCATATTGCTACCATCAAAATGACCCTATCATATTGCACCATCATATTGCCCCATCATACTGCCACCATCAAAACTGCCCAATCATATTGCCCCATAACAAGTGCTCCTTAAAATTACCCACATCAAAATTGCCCCCATTCTGCTGCCGCCATTAAAATTGCCCTATCATACTTCCACGTCACAATTGCCTCATCATACTGTCCCCATTATGCTGCCACATCAAATTGTCCCATCATTCTGCCACCACAAAAATTGCCCCATTATACTTCCAAAATCAAAATTGCTTTATCATATTGCCACCATAAAAATTGCCCATCATACTGCCGCCATCAAAATTACCCCATCACATTACCGTATCATACTGCCACCATAGAAATTGCCCCGTCACATTGCCCCATCACATTGTCCCATCACACTGCCCCATAATATAGCCCCCATATAAATTTCCCCATAAAATTGCCCCATCTTATTGCCACCATCGAAATTGCCCCAACATATTGCCCCATCAAAATTGCACAATCATATTGTTCCTATCAAAATTACCTCCCATCAAAATTACCATATCAAAATTGCCCCTATTATACTGCCACTCTTACATTGCCCCTATCATATTGTCCACATAAAAATTGCCCCATCATACTGCCACCATTACATTGCCTTCATAAAAATTGCTGCATCAAATTGCCCCATCACATTGCCTATCATACTGCCCCATAACAATTGCCCCTTATAATTACCCTCATTAAAATTACTCCATCATACTGACCCCATCCTATTGCCCCCATTATACTGCCAAACTGACCAATCAGGGGAGAAGGGCCTTAGTAAGAGAGATGACCCTGATGGTTACTCTGACTGATCTCCAGAGATCCTGTGTGGAGATGGAATGAAGTTCCAGAAGGACATCACTGCAGCCCTCCCCCAATCTGGGCTTCAAGGGGGAGGGGTAGATGAGATCTGCACAATGGAAACATTTGTTTTGTTTGATTTCAGATTTGTTCATCAAATTAATAATTAAATTTCATCATATTTGTGATGTTAAAATGATTTGTTTTTGGAATTTGTTTTGTCTATTCACTATTTTTAAATTAATTAGAATTTCAAATTTCAGAAGTCAATAATATATTGTTTCTATACTACTCAATTCTTATTCAATTTAAAAAATTTATTTTGAAAAATGGCTATATTTGTTCTATTCTATTTTATTAAAAATTTACAGTTCAAATTTAAAAATGTAATTTTACAGAAGTTATATTTTTTTAGAATTTAGAAATTAGAATAGTGAACATGGCTATATTCTTTCAATTTTATTCTATTCTACTATATTCAATATATTTCAAAATAGAAGTCAGCTATATATATATTCTATTTTATTCTATTGTATTTGAAATGTGAATTTCAGAAAATTTCTATATTCTATTGTGTTTTAAATTTAAAATTAAAATTTTGAATTTTGAAAGACGGATATATGTTTCTTTTTCTAGTCTATTTTATTCAAAATTTTGAAATTTTAAATTAAAATTTTGGATGACAGTTATATTCTTTATATTTTATTTTATTCTATTCTACTCAAAATGTTTACACTTGAATTTTGGAAGTTGGCTTTATATTTTTCTATTCTATTCAATTTTATTGAATATTGTGGATTGAAATTATGGATTTTAGAAGACGGCTATGTAGTTTCTATTCTATCATATTCAAAATTAGAATTTCAGAAGATGGCTATATTCTTTCTTTTCTATTCTATTCAAAATTCAAATTTCAGAATAAGAATTTAAGAAGATGGCTGACATGGAAATGTATAGATAGGCAACTCCTATCCTCATATTAATTAGTGGTTCCAAATTAATAATAACTACTGCAGTAGGGAACAGATAGAAAAGATACACTCAGCATCTTTCCAAATAACTGTTCTGCTTTATTATGACACAATTGAAGGTTTTTATACACATGACTACGTAGGTATCACATTAATATTACAATTGTACTTTTATGGTAACAAGGGGCGTAGCATAGGTGGACTAATTCTAATCAGGATTCAAAAGAATGTAAACATGTAATGAAAACATTATTAGTGGCGTGTGCACAGTGAGGGCAGAGTGCAATACATACAAAATAGAATACAATTATATACAGAACTTACACATTTACTTTACACTCTCCTCTATTTTGAGTAATATTGGAACCTTCACACGCTTAGGTGGAGGTAGTCCTGGCCAAAGAGGCAAAACTCCATTGTGGAGAATATAATAGCTGAGCAGATTTTTCATTACAAAATGACTTTTCATTGTGAAAAAACAAATGATTGATAAGACATATTTACAGAGTACCGGCTTAATTGTTGGCATGCTGACTTATCAGCGTATGTAAACACAGACAATTCTACATAAAATGGAAGAGGTACAAAAGACAAATATGACTTTAATGTGGCTAAAATACTTTTCAAATCACATTATATATATATATATATATATATTCCTTACAATTAGTACTTGAATAAATAGTATCCTAGACTGTGATCGCAAGAGGGAATCAAACCAAAAACAAAGATTTCTTTAATTTAGTAATTTTTGAAGTGTCTGATGTGAATCCAGGGGACTTTTCCTTCAAGTTTTGCACAACTGTACACCAATAGACGCTGTATTGAGTCTCCAAACCTTTCATTATATATAAATGTCTCCTAACAATCCACAAGGCTTTAGTTAGATCCTTCCAAACTTTTAGATTCTGGAATTGGGCAGAAAACACATGCGTTTGTCAAAAACCTTAAAAGATCAGCAACATTCTCTCTCTGAGATCCAAATGGAGGACTTCAGCTGCTGAGACAAAACATAAGCAAGTGAGTAACACACTCCCAAACCAAATCCTATAAGGAGAGAGTCCAAAATCCCCATAGGGGCTTGATAAAATATAAGAAAACATTCAGGCAAAAGTTTTCTAGTTTCTTACTCTACTTTTTCGGCTACATTGTAGACTGTAGGGGGTATAAAAATAAAACCTCAAAACTTCTAGTAAGGACTCTCCTATAAAAATGATTTCCTTTGTTACTCTCTGTTAGCCATGTGCAGAATGAAAAGAATAGCTTATTTTAGTTTCATTTTGATTCGTTATGTAACTAAATTTGTTTAGTTAAATTTGTTGCATTTGTTACATTCGTTTTAGGGATTCGTTTAGTTTCGTATTCGAATTCGAAAAAATTCAACCACAAACAAAAAAATTCAAATGCATTCAAAAAAACTATCAAATTTTCGGAAGATGATATATATATATATCATGTATGTATTTTTTTTCTATTCTGCTCCGTTGTTTTTCTATGCTATTATTTTCTATTCTAGTCTAAACTTTTCTATTCGAAATTGAATTCATTCTATAAGAAATTTGAATTTTGGAAGATGTCTTCTGAAATTCAAATTTCGTATAGAATGAATTTGAATTTGAATAGAAAATATTAGAATAGAAAATAATATAAAAGAATACAAAAGAAAAAACAATAGAACAGAATAGAATAAAATATAATATATATATATATTATATTTTATTCTTTTCTATTCTATTGTTTTTCTATGCTATTCTTTTCTGCTCTTTTCTATTCAAATTCTATCCCATGCTCATTTAGGAAGGCAGCCATAACTGCTTGTGACTGATCACATGGTTTATTTGTCAAGCTGGAGGGAAATGAGTGGCTGGCAGACATAAAAGATCAAATTTTTCCAAAATCCTGTTTCATAATAAGTTGCCCCCTGTGGAGCACTTGTTCTTCTCATTTTGGGGTTCTTAAAGTTGAATTATTAATCCCAGCTATACTGGGCCAGAACTAGGGTGGAATCTGTGAGTTGCACAGACCCAGCAAGTGTCCGGGACTGTAAATGCAGCATCCTTAGTCGCCTGGTCTGCTTTCATGGGTTTTAATGTTAGTATGACTACCTCAGCAAGAAGCTAGAAGGCTGAAAACAGCCAATCAAATTAACTTAGAATTCTTTATTGGTTTACCTGCTGAAGTAAAAACAAACTTCTGGCCTTTCAAATGGAACCACAAGATCTTTAATTCTCTATTATCTATATAAATATATTCTCTTTTTATAGCTCACAGGCTTTGCTAAAACATGGAACTCTGCTTCTTGAGCTGGGGAAAAGGATCCAATGACTGAGTGTCCTTCTGTTTGATAAACTGCATCTTTAGTATAAAACCAGCGATCAAATCTCCATAAAATAAAATATCTGGGTCTTCTGGGCTCACAGCAGCTGATTCCTACGTCATCAATGTAACACATGTGGTTTTCTTTGTCTTCAGCCTCCTCCAATAGAGGCAATAAGGTGACTGGATAAAAATTTATGTATTTTTATTGTTAGAGATATACATAAACAAACAAACAAATTCATATTTTGAACCTTTCATTAGACAAACATTTAGTTAGCTGTATATTTGCTGCGCAGAATGTCGGGTTAATTGTGTTTTCTTTCAATAAGGGTTTATTGTATAAATGTAAAATTACACAATTCTTATCTTGATCTAAACTAATCCCATTTTACAAATTTCCCAAATAAACTGGATTTTCATTTCCAACCAGAGGTTGTCTAAACAATATACAGTTGTATATTATTCATTCAATTCTTTCAAATTTCAAAGGCTATATTCTTTCTATTGCATTCAACTCCATTCTATTTTCATCTATTCAACTTTTGATTTTGGATGACAGCTATATTCTTTCTATTTTATTCTATTCTAATCAAAATTTTAAATTCAAATTCTAGAATTTGGCTATAAATTGTATTCTATTGTATTGTATTTAAAATTATGAATTTTAAAACATGGCTATATACTTTCTGTTCAATTGTATTCAACATTTGAAATTCAAATTTTTTTGAATTTCAGAAGAATTATATATTCTCTTTATTTTATTAAATTATATATAATTTTCTATTCTTTTCTTTTCTGTACAAAATTAGCATTCCAGAAGAGGGCTATATATTTTCTATTTTATTCTGTTCTATTCTATTTAAAATTATAAATTCATAGTTCATAAGAAGACATCTACATTATTTATATTTTATTCTATTCCATTATTTTTTATTCAAAATTCTAAGTTTGAAATTTAAATTAGAATTTTTAAAGACAGATGTATTTTGTTCATTTTTTAAATTCTATTTGAAATACTGATTTTGATCTACATCTCTTTCTATTTTATTATATTCTATTATATTCAAAATTCTAATTTCTCCGCATCTGGACCCCTGTCAGAGGCAAGTCGAAGAAACAACTATCCACACCCCAATGTCCACGTTCCTCTAAACAGCCTCCTTGAATTTTTATATTACTCTCCTTGGATCCATACCTCAATGATCCTTGCATTCCCATTTCTTCACAGTTCTTTTTTTTTTTTAAAGAAAGAAGAGGAAAAAAATTCTAATTTCTAAATTCAAATCATGAGTGTCACTTATATAATTTTCTATTGTATTCTATTTTATTAGAAATTTAAATTTGGGAAATAGGCTATATACTTTTGATTCTATTTGAAATTGATTTTCTAAATTAGATTTTTGAAAGGTGGCTATATTTTTTCTTTTTTACTCTATATTGAATTCAAAATTCTAATTTTGAAAGAAAGCTATATTCTTTTTATTTTACTCTAATTGATTATTTTTCTAAATTTGAAATTCAAATTTAGAAATATGGTTATAGTCTTTATATTTTATTCAATTCTATAATTTTCTATTCAAAATTCGTATTTCAAAATGTGAATTTCCAAAGACAGATTTTTTTATTATTTTGTATTTGAAATACAAATTTCAGAAAATGTCTATAATCTTTCTATTTTATGCTATTCTATTCAAAATGTTGAAATTTGCAAGTTGGCTTTATATTTTTTTTATTCTATTCTATCTTATTTGGAATTATGGATTTTAGAAGATGACTATATTGTTTCTATTCTATTGTATTCAAAATTTGAAACTAAAATTTCAAAATATTCATTTCAGAACGTTGCTATAATCTTTTTATTTTATTCTATTCTATTCTGTTATATTATTTTCTATTCAAATGTCAAAATTGTAATTTCTGAAGACAGCTATATTCTTTCTATTTTATTTTGTATTATTATGTTTACAATTTGAAGATCACATTTCAAAAGATGGCTATATTCTTTCTATTTTATTCTTTCCCATTCTTTTCTATTTAAAATGCAAATAATGAAATTTAAAATTTGAATGTTGAAAGACAGAGATATATTTTTTTATTCTATTTGAAATACTCATTTTGGAAACCGGTTACATTCTTTCTACTTAATTCTGTTCTACTCAAAATTTGAACTTCAAAATTAAAATTTTGAATGTTAGTTATGATTGTTTTCTATTTTATTTTATTCTATTTAAAATTTGAATTTAAGAAGATGGCTACTTTCATTCTTTTTTACTCTCTTCTATTCAATTCAAATTTTGAAATTCAAAATTCAAATTTTGGATGAAAGCTATATTCTTTCTATTTTATTCTATTCTATTCTAAATTTGAAATTCAGTTATGCAGGGTGGCTATAGTATTTTTGATATTTGAAATTGGATTTTGTATGACAGCTTTATTCTTTCTATTTGATTCTATTCTATTCTATTCAAAATTTGAAATTCAAATTTTCAAATTCAAATTTTAGAATTTTATTATATTTTATTGTATTTGAAATTATGGATTTTAAAAGATGGCTATATACTTTCTATTCCATTGTATTCAAAATTTGAAATTAAAATTTCAAATTTTGAATTTCAGAAGAATGATATGTTCTTTTTATTTTATTAAATGTATATTATTTTCTATTGTATTCTTTTCTGGTCAAAATTAGCATTCCAGAAGAGGGCTATATGCTTTCTATTTTATTCTTTTCTATACTTTTTAGAATTTGAAATTCACATTTCAGAAGACAGCTACATTCTTTCTATTTTATTATATTCCATTCTTTTCTATTCTAATTTCTAGTTTTGACTTTTACGTGCATATTTTTTATTCTATTTTAAATACTCATTCTGTTTTATTATATTCTATTACATTCAAAATTCAAAATGTGAATTTCTAAATTCAAATTGTGAATGTTGCCTATATATTTTTCTATTTTATTCTATTCTATTAGAAAATTAAATTTGGGAAATAGGCTATATATTTTTTTGATTCTAATTTAAATTGATTTTCTAAATTAGATTTTTGGAAGTGGCATTTGGAATTTTTTTTCTTTTTTTACTCTATATTGAATTCAAAATTCAAACTTTGAAACTTTGAAATTCAAATTTTGATTGAAAGCTATATTCTTTCTATTTTATTCTAGTAATCTTTTATTCTTTTGTAAATTTGAAATAAAAATTTCGGAAGATGGTTATATTCTTTATATTTTATTCAATTCTATTATTTTCTATTCAAAATCATATTTCAAAATGTGAATTTCCAAAGACAGATTTTTTTTATTTTATATTTGAAATACAAATTTCTGAAAATGGCTTCATTATTTCTGCTTTATTCTATTCTGGTCAAAATTCAAATTTGGGAAGATGGCTATATTCTTTCTATTTTGTTCTACTCCATTCTATTTTAATCTATTCAAATTTAGATTTTAAAATGACGGCAATATTCTTTCTATATCAATTAATTATATTCAAAATTTGAAATTCAAATATTGGAAGACAGTTATAAGTTAATCTATTGTCAATTCAATCAATTTGATCTATACTATTCTTTTCTATTCTAATCAGTTTTTTTCTATTTTTTTATTCTTTTATTTTATATTATATTCTGATTTATGCTATTCTTTTCTATTTTTTTCTATTATTTATATACTTTTTATTCTTTTATATCCTAGCCTATCATATTATATTCTATTATTTTATTTTCCCTTCTGTTCTGTTATATTCTTTCCTATTCTGTTATATTCAATTATTTTCTATTCTGCTATATTCTTTTCCATTCTGTTATATTCTATTCTATTTTATTCCCGTTTTTCTCAATTATTTTATATTCTTTTCTATTCTATTCTATTCCATAAAGCAGCCCAAGTAGGAATCAGCATTTTTTTTCTTTTAAACCTTAATGTTATTACTTTGATCTACATATTTTGAGAAATAATAACCCTCCAATATAAAATGTGCTAATTCTTACATATTTTGATTGGATGAATTAGAAAACAGATGATAAAGGTCCTTGTTAGCTAAAGTTTTCAAGACATTTCACAATAAAGATTTAAACACAGGTGAATATATTTGCCTACAAGGGAGGGAGATGTCTGATGGTCATACTGCCTCGTAACTTCTCCACAAAGTACGGTACAACAATGAAAATGGCACCACATGGAAGTATATAAATGTATCTTCACTGTGACTGTAATTTATTGTTCTTTTATTACAAGACACATTTGTCTTGGTCAGATCTACACCTCATACAGTTACATCTGGTGACTTGTGAAAGTGTCATTGCCTAACATTTCCAAGGAACAGTTGTGTGATATTTTCCCTCAGAAGCCAGACTAGACATGAGCAATTTGTTTCATTCCAAATTATTATTTTTTTTTTACAAATTCATTATTTTAGAAATATTAATGAATACGCATTTAACAAATATGTGTAAATTTGAATATTAGAAAATGCATAAATTCAAAAATTTGTAAATTTGTAAATTCAAAAATTGGTAAATTCAAAATTTCTGAAATTTGAAAATCCGTAAATTGGTAAATTCAAAAATTTTAAAATCCAAGAACCAGAAATTTGAAAATCTGAAATAATAACTAATAATAACTTAACAATTACAAACTATTAAATTCTAGGTATTAGAATTTAATTTCAAATTTGGCTGTTGGTGAAGGTAGTGAATACAAATATATCCAAAGTTATGAATTATTCAAAACAATGAATGCTGTATCTAAATGAATGGAACATAACTAATTAATAATACTAAGTAATAATAATAATAATAATAATAATAATAATAATAATAATAATAATAATAATAATAATATATTATTATTATTATTATCATTATTATTATTATTATTATTATTATTATTATTATTATTATTATCATCATTATTCATTGTTAACTTGTTCTGTTCCATTTGTTTAGCTGCACCATTCATTATTTAGGATATTTCATAAATTCTGATAAATTTGTATTCGCTACATTCACTAACAGCCAAATTTGAAAGGACATTCCAATACCTAGAATTGAATAGTTAGTTATTATTAGTTAGTTAGTTATTCTTTCACATTTTCTGATTTTCTCTCTTATTTTCAGATTTTCAAATTTACCAATTTATGAATTTTTTAATTTTCAAATTTACAAATTGTAATAATAACCAAGGACCCAAAAAACAAAAACAAAGAAAAAGGAATGAAATGAAAACAAAATTGAATGGATTTTTCGGCAGTGCACATGTCTAGCCAAGATGCTTCGAAACTGTGTAAGCAATGCAGATAACTTCTAATACATTTGTGGCAATGTTACATTTGCACCCCAAAAGTGACAGCAGTGCTAAAAAAGCATACCACCTATAGAGGATCAGGACAAGAGTTGGGCTCCTCATTGTTGCATAACATGTGCAACGTATTTGTGTCATTGTCTAAAAGAAAGAAAAAAAAGTCCATGCCTTTCATAGTCCCAATGGTATGGAGGGAACCCACCAATCATAGTAGTGATGCTATTTTTCATGGTTCCCCTAATTTGAAAAGGGATCTCAAAAAAGAATATCCAAACATTCCATCCGCACTACTTCTTTTACCCCATGGTACATAATCGCACATCCCCCTGGTAATTTAGCATTATTTTGATGCAATTTTATCCTGAAGCTGTATCTTGGAAACTGGAGCCAATGAATACTCAGGACTTAGTTTTCCTTTATTAGTGACCCAATTCTGGTACAATTTATCTACTTTCCTTTCATCTCTACTCTTTGTAGACCAGAGTTATTACAATTTGTTTCTAATTCAAATTCATTTGCAAATTTGTAGAATTTATTTTGTTAAAATTTATTTCAGATTAGTTGACATTTGTTATGATTGTAATTTGGAAATTCAGATACATCCGAATCTCCAATAATGAAAATGTTGTCTGAATTTTGATTCATAATGAAATGAATTGCACATGTCTACTGGCTGGATGGAAGACTCTCCTCCATGAAAATCACATAAAGGTCCTCTTGGAATTATTCTAACAGAAATTTTGTTGAAATTCATAAAATGTCATTTTATTTATTCATGTTGTAATGAATTCCAAATTTTCAGAACAATTACAGGTCGGAACAGTCAAAAAATTATCGACTGATTCTAATTCTGTGTGAAGAATAGCTGGTTGTTAAGCATCAGGTCGGGAAACCAACCGCCGAGTCCTTAACAACCGATGACTCATCGGCTGTCAACGGGCTTCCCCACTGACAGCTGAAATGTAAACAACAAAATGTCGGAAACATTTTTTTTTTTAAATGGCGTTGGGTCCCCCAAAACACATATCAGGCCCTTATCTGAGCATGCAGCCCAGCAGGTCAGGAAAGAGGGGGACGAGCAAGTGCTACACCTCCTGAACCATACCAGACCACATGCTCTCAACATGGGGGGTGCTTTGGGGTGGGAGGCTCTGTTTTTGTCCCAATATAACCTAGCATCATGGAGCAATTCATCCTTAACTTCCTAATAGAAGCAATGTAGCCATTAATCAGGGCTCAGTACTCTACTCTCCCTTCTTCCCGTGTACCTGATCTGTGGTTACATTAGAGATTACAAGTCTGGCCAGCTGTCAGTCATGGAAGGTGGATCAAAATGAAAATACTTCTGCTGGAAACATTGATGATTAATTACTCCACAGTGTCTGCACCTACAGAGATGACTAGGAGCTTATCTGAACAACCTGACATACTGATCAAGATTGAAAAATTATCAATCTAACTTTGTGAAAGAGACAAGGAAGGAATCCAGCAGCACAATGAGATATAGATAGAAATGTTTCCAGAAATAATATTCAGAAATGCAAATTCATCAGGAAATGACATTCAACACGTGCATATACTGTGGCAGGGCGACCCTGCAACGCAATGAGAGAGGCAGAACGGTATTCTGTAAACAAGGCAGACTGCCATTCTGCTAGTAAGGAAGACATATCTCTGTCTTTACCCACAATGTCACAGACCCACTAAAAATCACTGATTTCCGCCATTACTAGTGAAAAAAATTGCATAAATCTATCCTATAATTTGTACATGCTATAATGTTTGTGCAAACCAATCAATATATGCTTATTGGTATTTTTTACCAAAAATATGTAACAGAATACATATTGGGCTAAATTGATGAAGAAATTTTATTTTTAAAGCATTTTTATTGGATGTGTTTTATAGCAAAACACATCCAGACCTCTGGTATGGATTTTAAGAGGAACCCCCGTGCCAAAATAAAAATAACATGGCGTGGGGTTTCCCCAAAAACCATACGAGACCCTTATCTGCCAACCTGGCAGTTCGCAGAAAAAGGGGGGGGGCGAGTGAGTGCCCCCCTCCTGAAACCTGCCAGGCCACATACCCTCAACATGGGGAGGGTGTTCTGGGGTCCCCCCAGAACACCTAGTCCCCATGTTTATGAAAACAAGGGCCTCTTCCTCACAACCATTGCTGGGTGGTTGAGGGGTCTGCGGGTGTGGAGCTTATTGGAAACTGGAAGCACCCTTTAACAAGGGGACCCCCAGATACCCCCATGTTAATGGATAGCAGGTACATTGTACCCTACACATTCACCAAAAAGTGTGAAAATTGTAAAATTTGCAATAAGTGTATATTGATTGGTTTGCGTAAAAGTTATAGTGTCTACAAAATAGGGGATAGATTTATGGCATTCTTATTATATATATTTTTTTTTACTAGTAATGGCAGCTATCTGCAATTTTTATCGGGACTGCAACATTATGGCGGACACTTTTGACACTATTTCGGGACCATTGTCATTAATACAGCGATCAGAGCTACAAATAGCCACTGATTAGTGTATAAATGACACTGCCAGGGAAGGGGTTAAATACTAGGGGGTGATCAAGGGGTTAAGTGTATCCTGGGGAGTGATTCTAACTGTGGGGGATGGGCTCACAACAACATGACAGAGATCACTGCTCCTGACGACAGTCGCATGGTGCGCGGCGGGTGCGGGCATGCCGATAGGCGGCAAATTCAAAGTGACGCACAGGTACGCCCATTTGCCTGCCTGTGCCATTCTGCAAATATATATGTGTGTGTGCGGCAGTCGGCAAGTATTTAAAATCCATACCAGACCTGAAGGGCCTGGTATGGATTTTAGGGGGACCCCCACGCCATTTTCTTAAACATTTTAGCACGGTTCCCCCTTAAAATCTACACCAGACCTAAACGGCCTGGTATGGATTTTGGGGGGACCCCCACACATTTCACATTTTTTTATATTCAAAGGGGCCTGGTAATTGAAGTAGAAAAATAACGTATCATACCAGGCAGGACTTCAGTGACACAGGTTTATTAAAAGCTGGAAATACAGGTTTATGTTCAAAGTATTACAAGATGCAGGTCTCATGTCTCATTTATACAGTTTCTTACAATGCAAGCATATTAGGTACAACATGATTGGTTGCTAAGATCTACGTCAATGTAACTAACCATAAATCTGACACCTGTCATACAACCAGACAAACTTATTCATTCCCAGAATTCCTACATGTTTATTAAAATAATTTATAACTGGTTTTGTCTATGGCTTTACCCATTAAAATACTTGTGTAGAGACAATATGGCACCCAGTCATGTTAAATCAAACCCTCCTTGTCCTGATAAGACTTTACCAACTCAAGGATAACAGATTTATGACTTTGGGAAAATGAACTTAACCCCACCAAATGTGTTATATGTCCTACAGTTTTTAAAAATACAATCCTATATGTATGTATTCATATATTGGTTTCACAAAAATGTACATGTATTATTTACAAATCATATATATATATATATATATATATATATATATATATATATATATATATATATACATATACTCACACACTAACACGTCTACACATATAAAGCTAACTGCTTTATTCAATATTGTCTAATTATTATTACATACATACATACATACATACACATCAGTGTTCTCTTATTCAATGCATTTTAACATAATTACTTTCTTGAGATATTTTATCACTTATTCTTGACAATGTTTATTTACTACATTTTAAGGAATGTTATCTTATCTTACTAAAAATGAACTATCCTAATGAACTTTTACCCAGTAAAAATATCAGCATGGAGCAGAGAGGTCATCTAACGTTCAACATTTAAAAATGAAGACTTTCTATATTTATGGAATAACATGGTATACATTAATAAAGATTAATAACTATTGTTTTACTATTGAATAATAATATTGATAAGACCACTATATAATAATAATATGAATATGAATAATATGAATAATAATTAGCAATACAACATATGGAAATTAATATAAATAACATAACATATATCGGTTAATATGAAATTCCACTACATAATGGAGTGGGGGGGGGGGGGGCTATGATGTTTTTTTCAAAGATGTTTATGTATATTGCCAATATCTGGCAATACATTATTATTATTATTATGGATTTATATAGCGCCAACAGTTTACGCAGCGCTTTACAATGTATAGGGGGGACAACACAATTACAGTACAATACAAAAGGTACAGGAGGGCTCGGCTCGTAGAGCTTACATTCTAAAGGGAGGGGGTGGTGGTACAAAAGGTAATAGCTGCAGAGAATGATTTGATGGGGGTGGCATTACAAACACGAGCAGTTTTAACCCCTTCCTGGCTGCCACACACCAATATACTTCGTCAGAATGACATGGGTGAGCAAAAGGGTGTTCAGGTATGTTGCATTGTGGGCATCACCAATGTCCGCTGGGTGCCTGCGATCGTGTCACGGAGCGGAAGAACAGTGAGATGCCTTTGTTCACAAGGCATTTCCCCGTTCTGCCTAGTGATATGACAGAGATCACTGCTCCCTGTCATCAGGAGCAGTGATCGCTGTCATATGAGTAGTAGCCCATCCCCCCACAGTTAGAATCACTCCCTAGGACACACCTAACCCCTTGATCGCCCCCTAGTGTTTAAACACTTCCCTGCCAGTGTCATAGAAATCGCAGATTGCACCAATAAATCTACTAAAAAAATATTAATAATAAAATTGCCATAAACGTATCCCCTATTTTGTAGATGCTATAACTTTTGCACAAACCAATCAATAAACGCTTATTTCAATTTTTTTTTACCAAAAATATGTAGAAGAATACGTATTGGCCTAAACTGAGGAAAAATATGTTTTTTTATACACTTTTGGGGATATTTATTATAGCAAAAAGTAAAAAATATTGAGTTTTTTTTCAAAATCGTCGCTCTTTTTTGTTTATAGCGTAAAAAATAAAAAACGCAGAAGTGATCAAATACCATGTGGGCCATATCAGCACACAGTATGGTTGTGTTTAAAGATCCAGTTATATCTGGGGTGTGCTACGTACAGAGTTTATGGTTAACCACCTCAATACAGGGCACTTACACCCAGTGATGTAAGTTAAACTAACTTAAAATAAACAGAGTTACTTAACCCAGTTACTTTAGAGGGTAACAAGTAATATAACTGATTACTCTTCCCCTCATGGTAACTCAGTTCCCATTACTTGGGCTGCGTTACCACAATTACATCTACTGCCCGGGAGGCCCGCTGAGCTGCCTGGCCATTCGTTCCACGGGAGGGGGGCTTCCGCCTGCTGAGTTCAGGCTGCAAAACTGGGTTGGAGGATCCCATGTCAAGGCCTGGCGAGGCATATTCAGCCCGTGGGCCTTGTGTTTGATATCTGTGCTGTAGAGGGATGAATGATAATAGAAGGAAGACTGAAGCTGTTTCTGGTACTGCTGGTACTGGATTGCACTTGTACCGGCTGGTGATCTTGAATCTTTCTTTTCTATCACACTCCAATCAGTGTCTGAGTGCAAAGTGAGGGCAAGCTGCTAACTTCAGGTGTTGGTTACATTGTGTGATGCTTTGATTAGTCACACCATTTTATTGTGATCAGCACTGCCAATGGACAATACAGTCACAGTACTTTGCTTGTGCATGCTAGGGGGTATGTAAGAGCAAGAAAAGATTGAAGTTCTAATATAGCATCAAATCCTGTAACATCCACCTTCCATCCACTTATGTACAATAGGCAGACAGAAGGCAGTCACTGTACCCAAAAAATCATAATGGTGATGATAATGTCATTCATAATGATGGCAATGATGATGGTAGCAATCTGACTGAACTTGTTTAATCTGATCTACAGCATTATACATTGAATCGATGTTTTACATTTACAACATTCTTTTCCCCAGCATTGTCCCTCTTGTGTTCAGCTCCGGTTTTAAAAGTAAAATGTAGAGTTTTGGAGAAAACATACACAATAATATTCCAGTACTGGAGGTCAGTATGGCGAATATCTCCACAGCCACCATGTATTTCCCTCTGGTGCTCAGATAGGCCGGGATCATGGCAATCCAGACACTGCAGAACACCAGCATGCTGAAGGTGATGTACTTGGCCTCATTAAAACTGTCCGGTAATGTCCTCACCATGAAAGCCAGAACAAAACTCACAGCTGCCAGAAACCCCATATAACCCAACATAGAGTAGAACCCGATAACCGACCCTTCATTACACTGAATGAGGATCTTCCCAGGATAGGAGTCCATGTCATACTCCTGAAATGGTGGAGAGATGGACAACCAGAGAATGCAATTCATAACCTGAATGGAGGAGCAGAATAACATGACTGTATTGGGAAGTTTGACTCCCACCCATTTTCTACTAGAGCTTCCAGGTCTGGTGGCTTTAAAAGCAATGAAGACCATGATGGTTTTGGCTAGGATAGAAGATGCTGAGATGGTGAAGGGAATTCCAAAAGTGACTTGTTGCAGCATACAGGTAATATCCACAGGACGGCCAAGGAACAGGAATACAGAAAGGAAGCTCAGTATGAGGGAGAGGAGCAGAATGAAGCTGAGGTTCCGGTTATTGGCTCTGACTATGGGAGTGCTCCGAAACCAAACAAATAGTCCAAGTATAAGGAAAGATGTTGTAGCAAATATGACTGAAATTATAGAAAAAAATAAAACTAGAATATCCTCCTCATATGATAAATACTCGATGACCTTGTCAATACAAATATTTTTAGCTTTGTTGGGCCATTCATTTTCAGGACACTTCTTGCAAAGTTCACTATCTGTAAAAATAAAAAATAAGTGAAAATATCATTAGGCATGGTAGTTATTTTACAGTATTAAATAATTTTGTCTGTATTTTTCCTCAACCACTTGACCTCCAGAAGATTCCCCCACTTTTTATTTTTTACGCTATAAACAAAAAAAGACCAACAATTTTGAAAAAAAATACTTTCTGCTTTAAACACATTCAATAGAAAATGTTCACAAAGATCAAATTTTAAGCCAAGATGTATTCTGCTACATGTTTTTGGTAATAAAAATATATCCCAATAAGCGTATATTGATTGGTTTATGTGAACTGTTGTATATAAACTGTGGTATATATTTATGGAATAATTATTTTATAGTTATTTTTTATACTAGCAATGGCAGTGATCAGCGACTTATAGAGGGACTGTGATATTGTGGTGGACAATCTGACACTAACTGACACGTTTGACACTTTCTGAAAACCAGTGACACTAATACAGTAATCCATGCTAAAAATATACACTGTCACTGTTGACACTGGCTGGGAAGGGTTTAAACATCAGGGGCGATAAAAGGGTTAACTGTTTGCCTAGCCAGTGTTTTTGTGTACTGTGTGTGCTGCTTTTACTAGGGGAAGAGATGGATTTTTATCTGCACTTTGCAGGGACACAGAATCCATCCCTTCCCCCTTGTCAGAACAGAGATCTGCCTTGTTTACATAGGCAGATCTCGGTTCTGTGTGTTTTACTGATGATCAACGGGTGCCAGAAGACATCCAGTACCCAGCACCCACAGATCGGCTTCTGCTGTGATTAATCACAGCAGAAGCAGCCCGCTGGTGGGGCTCATGCACCCCCTTCAGGTGGAAGTGCAGAATCATGTATATATAAGTGATCCTGTGCAGGAGCACTGCTTTGTAGCAGTAAATCTACTAAAGGGCGGTCCGGAAGTGATTTGCCTTAAAGTTTTGTGTAGTTAAAGTGGTGTGCCCATTTAAAAAAAATATATATAAAAGTCAGGAGCTACAAATACTGCAGCTGCTGACTTTTAACATTCGGACACTTACCTGTCCAAGGGGCCAGCAATGCAGGGGATCAAAGCCCTGCTCGTCCCCCCTCCGTTTGCCGGCACTGGCATTGTAACTGTGGGCACCCGGCTGTGGCTTCACAGCCGGGCACCCACTGCGCATGCATGAGTGGCGCCGTGTGCCGTGAGTGGCAGCGCAATCATCTGGGACCTGTCACGTGTCCCAGATTACTGACAGGAGGGAGGGGGCAGATCTGAGCCCTTCCTGCACCGAGGGGAAGTGACGTCAACAGCCCAGGCACTGAAGGAGGCAGACTACGAGGAACCAAGCCCCAAGTTAAAATGTTTTTTTTTCTTTTTTATAGGAACATTAATGTTTTTTTGGGGGGGGGCATCTCCACTTTAAAGTGGTGTTGCACAGAAAAAAAAATCATTAAAATGCCTAAAAAAAAATTAAAAAAAATTTGGATTTTTTTTTAGCTCACGTCTAAATGCCTGTTGCTAGGGGCTCCCTTGTAATCTGCCTCCTTCAGTGCCTGGGCTGGTGACATCACTTCCCCTTGGCTCAGGAAGGGCTCAGCTCTGCCCCTTCCCTCCTGTCAGTCATCTGGGACACATGACAGATCTCAGATGACCCACAGTTACAATGCCGCCACTGCCGAGCGGAGGGGGGACGAGCAGGGCTTTGTTCCCCCGCATTGCTGGACCCTGGAACGGGTAAGTGTCCAATTATTAAAAGTCAGCAGCTGCTGTATTTGTAGCTGCTGACTTTTACTTTTTTTTATGGAAACTCCTATTTAACCACTTTCAGACCGGACCATTTTGCTGGCTTAAGACCAGACCACTTTTTGCGATTCGACACTGCTTCACTTTAACTAACAATTGCGCGGTCGTGCAAAATGGTTAGCAAACAAAATTAACGTCCTTTTTTTAACCACAAATAGAGCTTTCTTTTGGTGGTATTTGATCACCCCTGTGGCTTTTATTTTTTGCGCTATAAACAAAAAAGAGACACAATTTAGAAAAAAAACGCATTCTTTTTTACTTTTTGCTATAATAAATACGCCTCAAAAATATATAAAAAAAAAAACAGAATCAATTTAAGGACTTTAAATGTTTTCATTTTCTAATTCAATATCAGAGTTTGTACTTAAAGAAACATAAAGCTTACCAGAATGGTTTGATATTTCTCCTTCTGAACATGAAGCACAATTATAACAACATGGGTGATATCCTTCTCTTACAGATTTTCGGAACCCTGGAAGACATTCCTCGGAGCATCGACCTCTTGGGACCTGAAATAATATAGAGCGTTATGGTCTATTCAAGAGCAAAAGTACAGATATAATAGTGTAGGTAAGCCAAGCTTCCGATGTATAAAATGATGCAGCATATACCGTATACCTTGGTGGAAACACATGGACCATTCCAGAAGGTGTCCCTTCATTAGTCTGGATACCACAGAATATGCTCCGAACCAGAAGTCAGAAATAGACATCTAGGAGTACTAGCAGAATCCTTTCATTAGAAAGGTTACAGCAACAAAACTATCAGTACAAGCATAAAAATTCCAAGGAGAAAATTAACCACATTTGACTGCATTTTAGTAGTCACTCATGCAGAAATCCAGGTAGCTCCATGTTTCTTAATGTATATACAGTAACTGCAATTTTCTGATGGGGGAAAATTACTACTCTAAACTGTTTTGTTTCCTTCTTTTTACAGTCAGATGAATTCAGAAGGTCTGGGTAGAATCTGGGCATGGATAATACTGGTGGTCATTCCACTCCAAAGTCTTTTATCTTCTTCTGTACACAGGAGCCGGGTCCTTCTATGAGTGTCTATGTCCCGGTCTGTGTGATGAGGAGGGGGGAGGTAATAGTAGTCAGTCACGTTCAGCTGGACTTGTTCTGTATTGTAGAAGATGTTTTGTTGTTTATCCACTTCTTTAGGTATAAAGAGTAATGGGAACATATCCCGGCATTTATATCCACACATCTAGACCTGACACCTTCATCTAATCACCATGGAATTAGTCAGGGAAGATGTTGGCCACCTATGAACAGGATGGGGGGAGGGGGTTAGGATTTGTCTGGAGATGGACTTTAGGGTCAAAACGAATATGTTTCTTGTATAAGTTCTGGATCAGCTTCCCCAGTGTAACTCACCTTGTCTCCTTGCCATGATATTCGCTCTGGTTCTAGTGTAAGTTGCCGACCCTCTGAAAGGGACCCATCAAAGTGACCAACAAGCATCCAATCAGTGATATTTCCACCTTTAATACTTGTAATCCAATTTACAATGTCCAGTGGGCTGGGCAGTTCTCCTTTATCATTAAATATCATGACCTTGCCATTCGGATCCTTGTACTGGACTTCTTTTACATAGCGGGACAGCTTAAAAAATGGCAGAAATGATTATAGGTAACAAGTATATAGAATGTTTAATGATTTTTTTGACTATAGATAGTTTATCTACTTATATATCAATCAGAGAAAGTCATCGGTATGAGATGACCTGTTTGCTGAGCACTTACAATCAGATACATTTTATTGGGACTGTTTATTAACAATTTTCTTTGTGAATGGGAACATTCCAGACATAAACCAATAATTCTACCCCTTTACAATACACTGGCTCAGCCTCATCTTGGATATACAGTTCAGTTTTGGTCACCAATCCTCAGGAAAGATGTCGATGAATTAGAAAGAGTTCAGCAAATGGCAACACAATGAACAAGGAGGACAGAGGATCTCAGCTATAAGGACTGATAGATTACAGGTATTCACTCTGGAGAAGAGGCACTTTACCCTTTAGCCGCCAGGTCCGCACGTCATACAGACCTGATGGCGGAGGTATTGCACACAATCTGGAGGCTGCCCATCTGTGGGTTCGGGAGCTCCATGGCAGGTTCTGGTGGCTGGAGGGGAAAGAGAGGAAAGAGAAGAGTGGACACACATCTGCTCTCCTCCCCTTATTCTTGTGACCCAGAAAGAAACATCTCTGACATCACTTCCGGGTCAAGTTCTCGGTGTGCCCGGCTCGCTCTGCCAGGAAATAATGTTTTGCAATGCAGATCCCATTTGGTGAAGCACAGAGTAGACATCAGAGGTCTTTTAGACCCTGCATATCTCAATAAAGAGAACCTGTCACCCAAAAACATCACATAGGGGACTTTTCGTCTCCTATGTGATGAAAAAAAAGTTGAATAAAAAAAAGTTTTTTTTTAAAATGAATTTAAAGTTACACCCAAACACATAACCCCCCTCTCAAAAATAAAATGTGAGGCTTCCCACCCCCACATATACACACGCACAAATGTAAATGCATGCACAGGGCACCTACGCATGAAAATGTTGATCGCAATACATATCGCCGCACATGCCAGAGTTAGAGAAATAATTCTAATACAAGACCTCCTCCTTAACACTAACCTGATACCTATAGGGGCTTCTAAAGCATTGCCTATATAAGATATAGGGTACTGAAGTTTGACGCCATTTCACGGGCACACAAAAATATAAGGTTTGGCATGTTGGGTATCTATTTACTCATGAAACCTCATCTTTTATATTTTACCATTGTGTTTGTTTGGCCGAAAACTCACGTTGGTGTGATTTTTACTGAAATGTTGAATTTCCTTAACCTTTGCGGTAATATTGTATGACATAAAAAATTGGAACGACCACTATTTCATTCTCTAGGGTGTCTGCGTTCAGAAAATATATAATGTTTTTTTTTTTGTAATCTTCAGGCCTAAAATAATTTTTTAACCACTTCCTGACCGGCACACATGGTGTACGTCGGCAGAATGGCACGGGCAGGTATATTGGCGTACAGGTACGTCCATTTCTATATGCCGCCCTGCCATCGCATGCGCGCAGCCGGCGGGACACTCACATGCTGGTCGGGTCTCCCATGAGTCCAGTCGCAGGTCCCGCGGACTCGATCTCCGCAGGAATAACCGCGATCGTCTCGTGGGGAGGCTGAACAGGGAGATGCTGTTGTAAACAGCATCTCCCCGTTCTGCCTAGCAAAAAGGGACACTGATCTCTGCTCCATGTGATTGGAGCAGAGATCAGTGTTCACTAACACAAAGCCCAGCCCCCCACAGTTAGTAACACACCCCTAGGAACACTTAACCCCTACATTGCCACCCCCTGGTTAACCCCTTCACTGCCAGTGTCATTTACACAGGAATCAGTGCATTTGTATAGCACTGATTGCTGTGTAAATGACAATGGTCCCAAAAATGTGTCAAAAATGTCCGATGTGTCCGCCATAATGTCGCAGTCACAATAAAAATCACTTATCGCCACCATTACTAGTAAAAAAATAATAATAAAAATGCCATAAAACCATCCCCTATTTTGTAAACGCTATAACTTTTGCGCAAACCAATCAATAATTGCTTATTGCAATTTTTTTACCAAAAATATGTAGAAGAATACGTATCGCCTAAACTGTGGGAAAAAAAAATTATATATATTTTTGGGGGATATTTATTATAACAAAAAGTAAAAAATAATGTGTTTTTTCAAAATTGTCGCTCTTTTTTTGTTTATAGTGCAAAAAATAAAAAGGGGTGATCAAATACCACCAAAAGAAAGCTCTATTTGTGGGAACAAAAGGATGTCAATTGTGATTTAAAAAGCCACAAATGTGGGAAATTAACCTTTAACCACTTCAGCCCCGGACCAATTAACAGCCTAAGGACCAGAGGTCTTTTTACAATTTCGCACTGCACTGCTTTAACTGGTAATTGCGCGGTCATGCAATGTTGTATCCAAATGAAATTTGCGTCCTTTTCTTCCCACAAATAGAGCTTTCTTTTAATGGTATTTGATTGCCTCTGCGATTTTTACTTTTTGCGATATAAATGGAAAAAGACCGAAAATTTTGAGAAAAATATATATTTTCTACTTTTTGTTATAAGAAAAATCAAATAAACTCAATTTTAGTCATACATTTATGGCAAAATTAATTCAGCCACATGTCTTTAGTAAAAAAAAATTCAATAAGCGTATATTTATTGGTTTGTGCAAAAGTTATAGCGTCTACAAACTAGAGTACATTTTCTGGAATTTACACAGCTTTTAATTTATGACTGCCTATCTCATTTCTTGAGGTGCTAAAATGGCAGGGCAGTACAAACCCCCCCCAAATGACCCCATTTTGGAAAGTAGACACCCCAATTAAATTGCTGAGGGGCATGTTGAGCCCATTGAATATTTTTTTTGTCCCAATTAATTGAATTATGACACAAAAAAAAAGTTTACAAAAAGTTGTCACTAAATGATATATTGCTCACACATGCCATAGTTATATGTGGAATTGCACCCCAAAATATATTCTGCTGCTTCTCCTGAGTACAGAGATACCACATATGTGGGACTTTTTGGGAGTCTAGCCGCGTACGGCACCCCGAAAACCAATCACTGCTTTAAGAATTTTTGATTTCACTCCTCACTACCTATCACAGTTTCAAAGGCCATAAAATGCCAAAATAACACAAAACCCCCCCAAATGACCCCATTTTGTAAAGTAGACACCCCAAGGAAATTGCTGAGGGGCATGTTGAGCCCATTGAATATTATTTTTTTGTCCCAAGTGGTTGAATAATGAAACAAAAAAAAAAGAAGTTTACAAAAAGTTGTCACTAAATGATATATTGCTCACACATGCCATAGTTATATGTGGAATTGCACCCCAAAATATATGTTGCTGCTTCTCCTGAGTACGAGGATACCACATATGTGGGACTTTTTGGGAGTCTAACCGCGTACGGCACCCTGAAACCAATCATTGCCTTCAGGATTTCTAAGGGTGCAAATTTTTGATTTCACTCCTCACTACCTATCACAGTTTTGAAGGCCATAAAAAGCCAAAATAGCACAAAACCCCCAAATTACCCCATTTTTGAAAGAAGACACCCCAAGCTATTTACTGAGAGGCATGTTGAGTCCATTAAATATTTTATATTTTGCCACAAGTTGCGGGAATATTACAATTTTTTTTTTTTTGCACAAAGTTGTCACTAAATGATATATTGCTCACACATGCTATGGGCATAAGTGAAATTACACCCCAAAATAAATTCTGCTGCTTCTCCCGAGTACGGGGATACCACATGTGGGGGACTTTTTGGGAGTCTAGCCACATACGGGACCCCGAAAACCAAGCACTGCCTTCCGGATTTAAATATAAAACGCTACAAAAAAAACTGTTAGCGATCACAGGGATCAGGTGAACGCTGCAGTTATGTGTTTAGTGTTTTGTAAGTGACAGTGATCGATCGATACTGCACTTGGGTGGGCTGGGCAGAGGGGCAAAACTCAGGTGCCAGCAGGTATCTGGGCTGATCCCGCTAACAATGCGTTTTTTTGGAACCCTAAACTGCTGGGGACGCTAGTATAGATCTGATCAGATCAGATATTGATCTGTTCAGATTCTATACCACTACGGGAGGTTTATGCTTTGTGCGTGGGTGTTAGCGGTACTGGCACTAACCTAGGGCTGCCTGGGGCGACGCAGACCCTGACCCTAAAACCTAATTGATATCACCCGCCGGGTGATCAGGGGGTTAATCCTTTAGTGGGTAATAAATGGTGGGTGCCCTGATGCTATAAAAAGCAAACTAACCAGAGTCACCCGTAACACTTATACATTGATCACTGGTGAAAGGGTTAACTAGGGGCAATCAGGGGGTTAAAATCTTTATTAGGTAGTGAATGGTGGTCCCTGTCACTATATAAAAACCTGACGGGGAACCTAAATAACTAACTGGCTAACCAGCGTCACCAGTGGCACTTATACAGTGATTGCTGGTGAAAGGGTTAATTAGGGGCAATCGGGGAGTTAAAAACATTATTAGGTAGTTTATGGGGGTACCTAGCGCTATAAAAACCTGGGGACAAACCTAAAAAAATAACTAGCTACCTAGCAGCACCAGTGACACTAATGCAGCGATCAGAAAAATGATCGCTTAGTAACACTGGCAAAAGGGGGTGAAAGGGTTAACTAGGGGCAATCAGGGGGTTAAAACCATTATTGGGTAGTATATCGGGGTACCTTGCACGATAAAAATCTGGCGGTGAACCTAAAAAAATAACTAGCTACTTAGCGGCACCAGTGACACTAATGTAGCGATCAGAAAAATGATCGTTTAGTGACACTGGCAAAAGGGGGTGAAAGGGTTAACTAGGGGCAATCAGGGGGTTAAAACCATTATTGGGTAGTATATCGGGGTACCTTGCACTATAAAAACCTGGCGGTGAACCTAAAAAAATAACTAGCTACTTAGCGGCACCAGTGACACTAATGCAGCGATCAGAAAAACGATTGCTTAGTGACACTGGCAAAAGGGGCTGAAAGGGTTAAATCTAGGGGCAATCAGGGGGTTAAACCTTTATTGGGGGGGTGGTAGGGGGCTACCCTGGACCTAACACTAACTGCCCTGGCAGTTTTTACTTTTACAACTGACACTGAATGCAGTGATCAGAAAATGAATGATCACTGCAATCAGTGACACTGTGACTGGGAGGGGGAGGGGGGCGATGGGGGGGGGGTTATGGGGGGGTTTGTGTGCCTATGTGTACCTACATGTTAGTGTAGTGTTGGTGCACACTTACTTTCACTCTTCTCCTCGTAGTCCAGTCAAAAAGACCGGCCCAAGGAAAATGACATCACTTCCTCCCTGCCTGTGTTTACTATACACAGTGGGAGGAAGCTTCTCATTCGCCAGGAGCGATCAAGAGGGGGTGGCCAGAAACCAACGGCCATCCCCTCATCCCGGATCGCTCCTGAAGCGAAACGGACCGCCACATGCAGCGGGAGGGGGTCCGATCAGACCCCCAACCCGCTGGAAGCCAAGCACGTACATGTACGTGCTTGTGCCTGTACATGCCATTGTGATGACGTACATTGGCATGTGGCGGTCCTTAAGTGGTTAATTGCCATTTTAACCTGTGTGTGCCACCTTCTGTGTCTGTACCAAGGCCAAACATTCCGGGGTATGTCAACTTTTCATCAGGGTCATTTGGGTGATTTCTGTTATCATTATGATTCTAAAAGGAGCCAAAAGACTTTGTGATAATAAATGGCTTCATGTGATCACCATCCTTGAATAAAATAAATTTTTTTGGCATGATCAGTCATATTTTCAATATAAATGCCAACATTTCACAATTTCTGCCAGGGTATGCAAACTTTGGAGCACAACTGTATAGGGGATAGATTATAACCAAAGGTACTTTGCTGGGCCATCATGCGTATAGTGATAGAGGGAGTCAAGTATATTGCTAGTCAAGTTACTCTGGTTAGTACCTTTGGTTATAATCTATCCCCCTCTATATATGTATGGACAGGTTCTCATATATACCTGAGTTTTCTCACTTAACATCGATTGTACAAAACTATTTCCATTCAACAAATGTACTTGACAATTTCACTCTCTATTCAGCATCATACTTGACAGTCAACATCAAATGTACTTAACATTTTCCATTCAACATCGAATGTATGTAAAATTTTCCATTCAAAATCAAATGTACTCAACATTAGTGATGGACGAACTTCCGACGGGACGTTTCGCGAACGCGGACCGCGAACGCGGCCGATAGTTTGCGAACCGTAACGTTCGCGGCGGGCCCCATTGACTTCAATGGGAGGCGAACTTTGCAAACCTACAGGTCAAATTTGCAGCCACAAAATAATTAATAGCTGTGCAAACATAGTCCCACCACATGGCCAATGACATAACACATGTATGAGGTGAATCTGGGATCGACAACTACAAGCATTCTTTTTTTATATGGGAAATTGTTGTGACAATTCAGGACTGTGGAGCGCATGAAGTCAATGGAGGAGAGGGAAGGTCAGGGACCAGGGTAGGCAAAGAAGAGGGTGCAGGAGATGATCACTAGCAGCGTGACATACAGCAATGACACCTGCACCGTGATAGAGTGATCTGACAACAGCACCGTGATAGAGAGCACTGACATCAGCAGCGTGACATAAAGCACTAACACCAGCACCGTGATATACAGCACTGACAGCAGCACCGTGATAGAGAGCACTGACATCAGCAGCGTGACATAAAGCACTCACACCAGCACCGTGATATACAGCACTGACAGCAGCACCGTGACAGAGAGCACTGACATCAGCACCGTGATATACAGCACTGACACCTGCACCGTAAGCAGCCCCAGGAGGAAGTCAGCATAGCACAGGGATGGTGGGAGCCCCTCATAATGAGCATAGCACAGGGATGGTGGGAGCCCCTCATAATAAGCAGCCTCAGGAGGATGTCAGCATAGCACAGGGATGGTGGGAGCCCCTCATAATAAGCAGCCCCAGGAGGATGTCAGCATAGCACAGGGATGGTGGGAGCCCCTCATAATAAGCAGCCCCAGGAGGATGTCAACATAGCACAGGGATGGTGGGAGCCCCTCATAATAAGCAGCCCCAGGAGGATGTCAGCGTAGCACAGGGATGGTGGGAGCCCCTCATAATAAGCAGCCCCAGGAGGAAGTCAGCACAGCACAGGGATGGTGGGAGCCCCTCATAATGAGCATAGCACAGGGATGGTGGGAGCACCTCAAAATATGCACAGCAGAGGTACAGCCCCAGGAGGAAGTCAGCACAGCACAGGGATGGTGGGAGACCCTCATAATAAGCAGCCCCAGGAGGATGTCAGCATAGCACAGGGATGGTGGGAGCCCCTCATAATAAGCAGCCCCAGGAGGAAGTCAGCACAGCACAGGGATGGTGGGAGACCCTCATAATGAGCATAGCACAGGGATGGTGGGAGCACTTCAAAATATGCACAGCAGAGGTACAGCCCCAGGAGGAAGTCAGCACAGCACAGGGATGGTGGGAGCCCCTCATAATAAGCAGCCCCAGGAGGATGTCAGCATAGCACAGGGATGGTGGGAGACCCTCATAATAAGCAGCCCCAGGAGGATGTCAGCATAGCACAGGGATGGTGGGAGCCCCTCATAATAAGCATAACACAGGGATGGTGGGAGCACCTCAAAATGTGAAAAGTGAAGAAGAGGGTGCAGATCGAGAGGATGAGGAGGGTGCAGAAGACTAAGGCTGAGCGAGCCACTCAACCAAGTCTGGTGCGTCCTTTTAAAGTAATTGAACGCACCTTCTGCAACTTCCCACTTTGGCTCAAGCCTGTTTCTCCTGCCCTACCCCTACCACCCCTGTGGAAGGGCCTGCCTCTTCCTCTGCCTGTCATTTTTAAAATGACCCTGAAGGACTGCTGTAGTATAGGGCAGCGGTCAGCAGTAGTGCACCTCAACCCTATGTATTGTGGACCGATACCAGTCCTTATAGAATGGCAGACTGTACCTCACTCAACCCTATGTACTGTAGCACCCTATACCTTACCAGTCCTTATAAGGACTTTTGTGGACCAAGTAGGTTGTGTGTGAGTGATTAGCAGACTGTACGTCAGTCCCTATACCGATGAAGGACTGCTGCAGTATAGGGCAGCGGGTCAGCAGTAGTGCACCTCAACCCTATGTATTGTGGACCGATACCAGTCCTTATAGAATGGCAGACTGTATCTCACTCAACCCTATGTACTGTAGTACCCTATACCTTACCAGTCCTTATAAGGACTTTTGTGGACCAAGTAGGTTGTGTGTGAGTGATTAGCAGACTGTACGTCAGTCCCTATACGATGAAGGACTGCTGCAGTATAGGGCAGCGGTCAGAAGTAGTGCACCTCAACCCTATGTATTGTGGACCGATACCAGTCCTTATAGAATGGCAGACTGTATCTCACTCAACCCTATGTACTGTAGTACCCTATACCTTACCAGTCCTTATAAGGACTTTTGTGGACCAAGTAGGTTGTGTGTGAGTGATTAGCAGACTGTACGTCAGTCCCTATACCAATGAAGGACTGCTGCAGTATAGGGCAGCGGTCAGCAGTAGTGCACCTCAACCCTATGAATTGTGGACCTATACCAGTCGTTATAGAGTAGCAGACTGTACCTTACTCAACCCTATGTACTGTAGCACCCTATACCTTACCAGTCCTTATAAGGACTTTTGTGGACCAAGTAGGTTGTGTGTGAGTGATTAGCAGACTGTACGTCAGTCCCTATACCAATGAAGGACTGCTGCAGTATAGGGCAGCGGTCAGCAGTAGTGCACCTCAACCCTATGTATTGTGGACCTATACCAGTCCTTATAGAATGGCAGACTGTACCTCACTCAACCCTATGTACTGTAGCACCATAGACAGACCAAGTTAACAGTCCTTATAAGGAGGTTTGTGGAACAAGTGGGTTGTGAATGATTAGCAGACTGCAGCAGAAGGGCAGCAGTCAAGTATAATATTCTTTCTATATTTGGAAGAAAGAATATTATACGTGTACAAGCCTATTACCATACCACTGATACCAGTCCTGAAAATTGTGGAACTAATAGTAACAGCTACTGATTAAACTGACCCTCACTGCCTGACACACTGCTTCCTGCCTGTCCCTATATAAACTGACAAAACAGAGGCTACTGAAACAATAACTGGAATAGCACTTTTGTGGACCTGATAGTAACAGCTAATGATGATGACTAAACTGACTGTCCCTGCAGCACACAGCGTCCTGTCCCTTTCTCTAAACTGACAAAAGACACTCAGGCTGCTGCAACAATCAGTAGCACAGCAAACCTATATACACCTAACACCTATACCAGTCCTGAAAAGAACTTTTGTGTACCAAATAGCTAGCGATTTGGGTCACTGTAATCTCTCCCTGCTCCACACAGCAACCTCTCCCTATAGTGACAGAAGAAAGAATGTAAAATGGCCGCCGGATCAGGTGTATTTATAGGTTAGGGGGAATGTCCAAGTGTCCATGTGCTGTAATGTCTCAATTGGCTGTCCTGTACCCCATGATGGATGTGTCATCATAGGTCAAAGTTCTTTTACACAGAAAACACGGAAGTCCGCCGGGCGAACAGCGGCAATAGTCCGCCGATCGGGCGAATCGCGAATAGCCAAAATTCGCCGCGAAACGACCGCCGGGCGAACCGTTCGGCCATCACTACTCAACTTTTTTTTACATGTACTTGACTTCCTTCATCACCCAACAAAGTAAATTTGGTTGTAATCTATCCCCCCTATATGTATGTATGGACAGGTACTCATATACTGTATATATACATATACGCACGCCTCCATCTCATTATGCTGTTACATTGTGCTAATTCTGCTCTAACCCTGTCTGTCCCTTCCGGGACCATTAAGACCAGACGCACACTAAATATAATGTGCTTAATATGTCACATGTCCAGTCACATGACTCTGGCCCTTTATAAAACCAACATCCATCAATTTAAACATAACCCTCTCATGTTCAGCGTGCTGCACTTTAATATTAATACTATATTCCATGAACACCGGCTCATATATATTCTTCACCACCTTCCAATGCCCCAGGAGCTGCAGACTTGCATCACCAATCTCCCTCAATCCCACAATGTGATCTATATGTATATGCCCTTGACAGATTACATCCCGATCGAGTCTCAGGTACATAACCCTGGCTCCAGATCCATCCAATCCACAGGTCTACACTCCACCCCTTTCCCTCAGCCTATCAGCAGACACCAACCCCTCCCCTCTCCTCTCCACCTTCACCTTCATCCTTACTCTCATAAGCCTGCCAGGCAAGTATGGATGCAGGTCTGACTAAAGAGCCATGTATGATCTGAAACGCATTACTGCTCACTGCCTTCACCTGATGTTACATCGGTCGTGTGCGTTCCAGCTTGGTTCCAGAACCTGGGCCATCTCATTGCAACTTCACCTCCTGCAATCCATGCAATGTACATAGATCACCCAGAGAGGAGGGTTTTGTCTCAACAAAAGCGGAGTTACTCTTTAAAGTGGTTGTAAACCCTTACAAACCACTTTGACCTACAGGTAAGCCTAGATTAAGGCTTGCCTGTAGGTCCAAGAAATATCTCCTAAACCTACACAGTTTAGGAGATATTTACTAAAAGATAGGCACCGCTGTCTACGGCGCATGCTCCGTAGACAGCGGCGCACAGGTGCACTATAACCGTTAGAAGCATGCCGCTGCTAACAGCGATATGCTGTTAGTGGCTGCTCCCGTGTGCATGTGCGGAAGTGACGTCAACACTGCTCCGGCGCTGTGAGTGGCTGGAGCAGTGATACCAGGAAGAAGATGGATGCTCCGTACTACAGGGGATATAGGCGACATCGCTGGCCCCTGTGTCAAAAAACAAACAAAAAACTGTCAGCACTTTCTGAACATGATGAAGATGCACCCCTGTAAAGGCAATATGAGGATACCCCCCCCCCCCCGCATGTTATTTAAAGTAATTTTGCTTTTTTACTGCTTCGCTTTAAGCATTTTAACAAATCACTGCTTCGGGTCAAATGGAATTTTTACAAATACTTTTGTATTGGTACATGTTCCCAGGGCAGTGCCCATCCTGCATGTTATTCTTACACCTCCTAGCCTAGAAAATTAGCATTTTAAATTTGTTATCCAAACAACGCTCAAACAAAACCCAAGGACATGTAGTTCTGGAAGCACCGCTCCAAGCTGTAAACTGTAAAGTCCTATCAGCTTCTACCTCTGCTACAGGTGCTGGTCCCAAAAGGAGCAGATCCCTTTTATTACTACTGCTAAATGTGACAGCTTCCTCCTGGTTGTTAGGGAACTGGTACCTGTTGGCATCCTAACAACCAGTGACTCATTCCCTCCCAGCACTTTCAGCTGCCAGCCAGGGATTCCAGGGATTCCTGACTGACAGGTGAATGGTAACATACAGCAGGGAAGTAAATAAATAAATAAAAAGGCCCTGAACACATGATAGGATTTTCTGACAACAAAGCCGTGTATTTTTTCCGAAGGATGTTGGCTCAAACTTGTCTTGCATACACACGGTCACACAAATGTTGTTGGAAATTCTGAACTTCAAGAACACGGTGAGGTACAGCCAGTGTGGCTCTTCTGCTTGATCCCGAGCATGCGCAGACTTTTGTGCATCGGAATTGTGTACACACGCTCAGAATGTCCGACAACAAGTTTTGTTGTCGGAAAATTTGAGAACCTGCTCTCAAACATTTGTTGGTGGAAATTCCAACAACAAATGTTCTATGGAGCATCCACATGGTCGGATTTTCTGAACAACAAGCTCACATCCAACATTTGTTGGCGGAAAATCCTATTGTGTGTACAGGGCATTAGAGTTCCCCCAAAATGTATACCAGGCCTTTTATTCCCGGTATACATCTTAAGTGGAACCCTACAAAAAAAGAATGAGATCCCTGCAAAATTATACACCGGACCCTTATAAAACCATGCCCCCTGGGTGGCTAGGATGAGTGGGGGTGGGTAGTTGTCTACCTCATTCTGAACCATGCCAGGCCACGTGCCCTAAACATGGGGGTACCTTCTCAGGGGGACCACCTGCCCACAAACCTGGCCCAGTAGTTGTGGGAGTCTGTGGGTGGGGGACTTATGTGGCTCTTAAGACCCTTTAAAAATAAGGAGAAAACATATTATCTTCTAAAAAGCAAAGGTATAGTTGCAAGTTTTTACATTTTTGTGCTTGAGGTTTATTTTTGAAAAATATAAAGTAATACACTTGGGTGCTAAAAATATGAACACAAGTAACTCATTAGTGATAGAACCCCAGGAGGAATTGAGAATGGAAACGGATCTGGAGATTCTTGTAGACCACAGGCTCAGCAATAGCATGCAATGCCAAGGTGCAGCAATCAAGGGCAACAGACTATGAGCATACATTAAAAAGAGTATCTACTCAAGAGATAAGACTTCAATTCTACCACTTTACAAAACTCTAGTTTAGCCACATCTGGAGTAGGCCGTCTAGTTCCGGTCACTAGTCCTCAGGAAGGATGTGCTGGAACTGTAGAGAGTCCAGAGAAGGGGGACAAAGCTAATAAGGGGCTGGAGGACCTCAGTTAAGAAGAATGACTACAAATATTAAACCTATTCTCCCTGGAGAAGCATTTATGAGTAGATATGATCACAATATGCTGATGTTTAAATGGTGTTTCTAACATAGAGAGTAAACTATTCAGTCTCAGGTTTCTTAAGAAGATATGCAACCACTCAAAGAAGTTAAATGAGAAGTGGTTTAACCTTCAACTCTGTAAGGGCTCTTTACTGTTAGATTGATAAGGATGTGGAACTCCCTTCTATAGTTGGTGGTGTCAGAGAGTGTTGATAAAACTTTGAGATGGAGATTTTAGTGAATGCAATATACAGGGATATGGTAGTGACATAAACACACACAGAGGTTGAACTGGATAGACTGGTATCTTCATTGAACCTTATCAAATATCTAACTATGTAACTATGTGCTGAGGTTTATGTGTCTTTATAAGAATGTGGTTTGTGGCAAAAAAAATGAAAACAGATTTTTGGGGTACAAAGTATAGCAAGTAGGCTCAGGTCCTGTTTAACAAATGTCTCTTTAAAACACCATTGGCAGTAGAAAGTTATGTGTATTGAATCATTGTGTCCCTCTGGTTGCTCCAGGTCCTTCACAATACCAGCAATGATCTGGCTTTCCAGAGCAGAATGTGTATCTCCTGCTCTTCATTTACCATTTTTAGGTGCCAAACTATTAACTTAACTTTTCCTGCCAGCCCACTGTATATATATATAGATCCCGGAGAGACAAATGTCATTCTGGGAGGATGGACCCACATGACCCCTCAGTTTTAGCGTTCCTAGCAATCACAGTCAGCAGCAGTAAACAATGCCTGTCAATCATGATTGGTCACAACAAGTACATGGTTCAAGGCAAATCACAGCAACAATGTACTATGTGATAGCTGCAGCCAATCAGATATCACAGTAGTAAACAATGGAATTGTGAATGATACCAAACACAGTTAGGTGTACATGATTGTATAAGCAATCATAATGTTTAAAAAAAATCCCTATCACCCCCCAACAGCAGTACAGCATCAGTATGGTGACACTGCACTGCTATGGTGACATGTTAAAAAAAATTAATATTTTTTTACACACTGTCACCATAGTAAGTGTAATGTCATGGCAAAAAACCTATATAGCTATATTGCTTATCTGTAATTGATGGATCAGCCATCTGCAGGAGTTTCTGGGTGTTATCTGTGTGACCCGAGTGCAGTATACACATTTATCCACCTATATTGCTCTTCTGTAATTGAGCTGTCAGCCATCTGCAGGAGTTTCTGGGTGTTATCTGTGTGACCTGAGTGCAGTATACACCTTTATCCACCTATATAGCTATATTGCTCTTCTTTAATTGAGCTATCAGCCATCTGCAGGAGTTTCTGGGTGTTGTCTCTGTGATCTGAGTGCAGTATGCACCTTTATCCAACTTTATAGCTATATTGCTCTTCTGTAATTGAGCTGTCAGCCATCTGCAGGAGTTTCTGGGTGTTGTCTGTGTGACCTGAGTTCAGTATACACTTTTATCCACCTATATAGCTATATTGCTCTTCTGTAATTGAGCTATCAGCCATCTGCAGGAGTTTCTGGGTATTGTCTGTGTGAACTGAGTGCAGTATACACCTTCATCCACCTATTTAGCCTTATTGCTCTTCTGTAATTGAGCTTTCAGATATCTGCAAGAGTTTCTGGGTGTTGTCTGTGTGCCCTGAGTTCAGTATACACTTTTATCCACCTATATAGCTATATTGCTCTTCTGTAATTGAGCTATCAGCCATCTGCAGGAGTTTCTGGGTGTTGACTGTGTGACCTGAATGCAGTATACACCTTTATCCACCTATTTAGCGTTATTGCTCTTCTGAAATTGAGTTATCAGACATCTGCAGGAGTTTCTGGATGTTGTCTGTGTGCCCTGAGTGCAGTATACACCTTTATCCACCTATATAGCTATATTGCTCTTCTGTAATTGAGTTATCAGCCATCTGCATGAGTTTCTGGGTGTTGTCTGTGTAACCTGAGTGCAGTATACACCTTTATCCACCTATTTAGCATTATTACTCTTCGTTAATTGAGCTATCAGCCATCTGCAGGAGTTTCTGGATGTTGTCTGTGTGACCTGAGCGCAGTATACACCTTTATCCACCTATTTTGCTCTTCTCTAATTGAGTCATCTGCAGGAGTTACTTGGTGTTGTGTGCCTCCAGCACAGTATACACCGGCATCTACTCTTTAATTCCTGTTGTTCTATAATAAAGGCACCTGCAGGAGTTAGTGGGTGTTGTGAGCCTCCAGCACAATATACACTACCCAATTGCTGGTTTTCCCATCTCCCTTCAGGCCATTACCATGTCTGGAAGGCCAACAAGGAGAGGCAGATAGGCATGAGCCGATAAAAGAGGGCAAGCAGGCTCTGTGTCTAGAGAGAATAGTCCTGGTCATGGACACGGTGCATTGCCATCAGTACATGGCCATGGGACATGCTTGTTCTTATTTTCGGCAGCTGGACGTGTTGAGTTACAACATACTGAAGACTTGTAGAGTGGATGACCAAACTGTCCTCATCCTCCTCATCCTCTCTCACCCAGGCTCAGGGTACTGGCAAAGCAGCTGCCAACGCAGCCTCTTCCCTCGTCTCAATGGCATCAGTCACTCCTTCCCTAGACCCACCATGTCCTCATGAGGAGAACCCCGAAGTGTTTAACCACAGTGTTGGGTACATTCTCCAGTAGGATGCCCAGTGTTCTGAAGGCTCAGCTGATGGTATCCAGCTAAAGGAGTACATGGCCATGGGACACGCTTGTCCTTATTTTCGGCAGCTGGACGCGTTGAGCCGCATCATGCCGAAGACTTGGTAGAGTGGATGACCAAGCCCTCTTCATCCTCCACATCCTCTCTCCCCCAGGCTCAGGGTACTAGCAAAGCAGCTGCCAACGCATCCTCTTCCCTCGTCTCTATGTCATCATAAGTGACCCATTCCCTAGACCCACCACGTCCTCCTGAGGGGTCCCCTGAACTCTTTGAGCACAGTGTTGGGTACGTGCTCCAGGAGGATGTCCAGTGTTTTGTAGGCTCTGATGATGGTACTCAGCTAGAGGAAGGCAGTAGCGTGAGCGCAGAGAGAGGGAATGCTCAAGAAGGACAGCAATCTGGCAGTCATGTTCCACAAGCTGCAGCATACTGCCAGGTTTGCTCCAGTGATGAAGAGGTAGGGGATGATGAGGGCACTGACTCCACGTGGGTGCCTGGTAGGAGACAGGAGGAGGAAGAGGAGGAGACACATGTCCAACGAGGCAGGATTGCCCTCCGGGGGCCAGCTTAGGGGCAGCACACCGACTGAATCAAACCACAGAGCTCCGTCTGTGCAGGGCGCTGCCTCTGCGCATTATTCTAAAAGTTCTTTGGTGTGGGCCTTTTTTGAGATGAGTGCATCAGATCGCACCGCTGCTATTTGCAACACATGTCTCAAGCATATGTCGTGTGGCCAAAACATCAGCCGCTTGGGCACCACATGCTTGACCAGACATATGTTGACCTGCCATGCAGCTCGTTGGCAAGCGTACCTCAAAGACCCACACCAAAGAACAAAGCAGACCTCTCCTTGCTCCTCATCAACTGGGATCTCCAACCCCACTAGACCTTCAGTCCTCTCTGAAACCTGCGCTGAGAGGAATGAAGGTGTAGAATTAGGTGTGTCACAGCCAAGTGCTTGCGGGCACTCTGCTCACCCACGTCCGATTGGAGCAGGCACAATTCCCTGCCCCAGCTGCTGGACCGTAGAAAGAAGTTCACTTCCAGCCATCCACATGCCCAGCGGTTGAATACTAGCTTGGCACTTCAATTGCTACCTTTTCAGTTGGTAGACTCAGCCCCCTTCTGGCTCTCTACCGGCATGTGGAAGGCAATGTCCTTGCCTCGCTGGACAGGGCGGTCAGCGGTAAGGTGCATATTACTGCTGACTCATGGTCCGGCGGGCATGGACAGGGACATTAGCTGTCTTTCTTTTTTTTTTTTTTCGATAAAAGATTTTATTGAGAGATTCAAAGCATACAAACATGCGAGATAGGTAAACATCATGAACAAAAAGTGCTGCCACGGCCATTTCAAATCGCAGTAAGGAAAGCACTATATCACTGCTGCGTTGGTCGCGGCTAGTAGAACAGTGCTATACAGAGGCATATCTTGTCAACAAACGTATAACAAATATGATCATATTTAGAAGAGACGTACTCAAGTCGTGACAGGTAGTGCTGGGCCTGAGTGCCTAACCCGTGAGACTAATATCATCCGGTCCAACTAGGGTTCTTAGGGTGGTGTTATTCCTGACACCCGTGACCAAGTTTGAAAGCAAACAGCTGCCTTGTTGCAGCTCTACAAGATTAACGGTTGAGTAAGCGTTCTATGGGAGGATTCAACATTTGATGGGGTAGATGAGAGGGGGTAGAAGATAGAGGGGTGGGGGGTGAAAGGATATAGAGAATAGAGGTATAAGGGAGAGAAAAGGAGAGGAGGTGGGTGTCCCCCCCCGCTGACATCACGCCTCCTTGTTTTATAAGTCAAGTATTCCTACGTAGTGGGGGAAAGAATGTCTTATATTTGTCCATGGTTTGAAAATGTTTCCAGCAAACCCAAATAGTCGAGAATTTCTGTAGCCGTTCTTGCGTGGTATATATCAGCTCTTCCATCTCCTCTATTCTAGCAACTCTGGTCAGCCATTCCCGAATGGAGGGAACATCAGTAGATCGCCAGTGTGTGGGAATACACAGCCTGGCTGCGTTAACCATATGCATGGCTAATGATTTGTGGTAAGTCCGTTTAGCTAGAGTCGTAAGGTGGAGGAGATATTGTGCGGGGTTATAGTTTAAGGTGTAAGTAGTGACCTATGCGATAATGGAATGGAGTTCCTGCCAGAAGGGTTGTATTAAAGGCCCCCTTTATCCAGACAGTGTTCCTGCTTTGCCACTCATCACACAGGAAGAGGATGAGGAGGAGGAGGAGGATTGTGTCAGCATGGAGGTGGAGGCTGGCACTCAGCATTAGTAGCAGCAGCAGTCTTGTAGGGATGATTTACAGTCCCAAGAAACCCATGGACTTGTACGTGGCTGGGAGGAGGTAGCTGCGGATCATGTTGTCCTTAGTGACCCAGAGGATTCTGGACCGAATGCCTCAGCTAACCTACGTTGCATGGCCTCCCTGATCCTGCAAAGCCTGTGGAAGGATCCTCGTATTCTTCGGATCAAGGAGAGGGACCATTACTGGCTGGCCACTCTCCTTGATCCGCAGTACAAGGGTAAGGTTGCCGACCTTATCTTGCCATCGCAGAGGGAGCAGAGGATGAGACATCTCTGGGAGGCCTTGCAGAAAGGTCTGTGCAACGCGTTCCCAGAGACTGGGAGGTTACAAACTCCTGGTCCTGGACGACATGTTGCTGAGGCATCGGTCAGAAGGAGTGGTGGAGAAGGTGGCTGTCTGACCGATGCGTTCAGACAATTTTTTAGTCCGCAGCCCCAAGGTATGATCGGTTCCAGCAACCATCGCCAGCGTCTGATTTACATGGTGCAGGAATACCTAGGGGCAAGGTCAGACTTGGACACCTTTCCCACCGAAAATCCTCTGGCTTACTGGGTCTTGAGGATGGACCACTGGCCAGAGCTTGCACAGTATGCAATTGAGCTACTGGCCTATCCTGCATCCAGCGTTCTTTTGGAACGCACCTTCAGTGCTGCTGGTGGCTTTGTTACCGATCACAGGGTGCGCCTGTCCACCGACTCGTTTGATCGACTGACCTTCATAAACATGAATCTGTCTTGGATCACCCACAGCTACCAAGCACCTGAAGCTGATGTAACCAAATTTTTTTTGGAAATATCACATCCCTTCAAGACTGCCTATGCTGATGCTGAGTGACTGTCCTGTTATGTTGACTGTCTATCCTCCTCCGGTGATATCTTGGAAAAACATTTTTGGTTCTGGGTGATGCCAACAGCCCAATTTTTCAGCCCCTGTTTAACAATTTTTGATGCAATGCTTTGCAGCAGGGCTCATTCCTGCACTACAACTAGAGTATATGGGAGAGTTTGCAGTGTCATGGAACCAGCAAGCAGTGCCTAAGGTCCAATTTTTCAGCCCCTGTTTAACAGGGGCATGTAATTACAATTTTTGATATAATATTTCACAGCAGGGCCCGTTCCTGTGTCCACCCAGAGTAACTGTGAGGACTTATAGTGTTGTGGCACCAGCACCAGCACCACAACCACCAAAGGCCCAATTTTTCTACCACTGTTCAACAATGGCATGTAATTACAATTCTTGATATAATCGTTCACAGCAGGGTGCTCCAGCGCCCAGCAAGAGTCACTTTGAGGGCTTACAATGTTGTGGCAACACCTTGTTTCACCATTTCTGCAGAGCATATAGGGCAAGTCCCTACTTTCAAACATCCAACTTACAAACGTCTCCTACTTGCAAACGGAAGGAGACAACAGGAAGTCACTCTGGTTCAGCCATATCACAACAACAACAGGAAGTGAGATGAAAAAAGACGGATTTCAAAAAAAAATTATACAGGGGTGATAACCCTTCCCTATGTTTTCCAAAAAGCTTAAAAATAGATTTTTTGACTGGAGCTACACTTTAAAAATGTACCAGTTCAAAACTACAAACAGATTCTACTTAACCCAACCAACCTACACAGTCCCTGTCTTGTTTGCACCGCCTGTATACTTCTGTTCTGAGTATATAGGGCCTGGGGGCCCCACACCTTTCCTTTTTTTAATTTGGGTACAGGGTTCCCCTTAATATCCGTACAAGACCCAAAGGGGCTGGTAATGGGCAAGGGGGCTACCCATGCCATTTTTCTCGATGATTTTCATCCATATTGCTGGAACCAGATACTACATTAAAACCGCAAGCAGTATTAAATTACTTTTTTCCTGTAAATGTCATTTTGTGCAGGGACTATTCTAAACACGGGAAACACGTGGCACTTCACAGGCATGCTACAGTGGTGTGAAAAAGTGTTTGCCCCCTTCCTCATTTCCTGTTCCTTTGCATGTTTGTCACACTTAAGTGTTTCGGAACATCAAACCAATTTAAACAATAGTCAAGGACAACACAAGTAAACACAAAATGCAATTTGTAAATGAAGGTGTTTATTATTAAAGGTGAAAAAAAATCCAAACCATCATGGCCCTGTGTGAAAAAGTGATTGCCCCCTAAACCTAATAACTGGTTGGGCCACCCTTAGCAGCAACAACTGCAACCAAGCGTTTGCGATAACGTGCAATGAGGCTTTTACAGCGTCCTGGAGGAATTTTGGCCCACTCATCTTTGCAGAATTGTCCTAATTCAGTTACATTAAAGGGTTTTCGAGCATGAACGGCCTTTTTAAGGTCATACCACAACATCTCAATAGGATTCAGGTCAGGACTTTGGCTAGGCCACTCCAAAGTCTTCATTTTGTTTTTCTTCAGCCATTCGGTGGTGGACTTGCTGGTGTGTTTAGGATCATTGTCCTGCTGCAGAACCCAAGTTCGTTTCAGCTTGAGTACACGAACAGATGGTCGGACATTCTCCTTCAGGATCTCTTGGTAGACAGCAGAATTCATAGTTCCTTTTATCACGGCAAGTCTTCCAGGTCCTGAAGCAGCAAAACAGCCCCAGACCATCACACTACCACCACCATATTTTACTGTTGGTATAATGTTCTTTTTCTGAAATGCAGTGTTCCTTCTACGCCAGATATACTTGGACACACACCTTCCAAAGAGTTCCACTTTTGTCTCATCGGTCCACAGAATGTTGTCCCAAAAGTCTTGGGGATCATCAAGATGTGTTGTGGAGAAATTGAGACGAGCTTTGATGTTCTTTTCGTTCAGCAGTGGTTTTCTCCTTGGAACTCTGCCATGCAGGCCATTTTTGCCCAGTCTTTTCCTGATGGTGGAGGCATGAACGCTGACCTTAACTGAGGCAAGTGAGGCCTTCAGTTCCTTGGACGTTGTTGTGGGGTCTTTTGTGACCTCTTGGATGAGTCGTCGCTGCGCTCTTGGGGTAATTTTGGGCGGCCGGCCACTCCTTGGAAGGTTCACCACTGTTCCATGTCTTCGCCATTTGTGGATAATGGCTCTCACTGTGGTTCGCTGGATTCCCAAAGCTTTGGAAATGGCTTTATAACCCTTTCCAGACTGATAGATCTCAATTACTTTCTTTCTCAATTGTTCCTGAATTTCTTTGGGTCTCGGCATGATGTGTAGCTTTTAAGGATCTTCTGGTGGACCTTACTGTGTCAAGCAGCTCCTATTTAAGTGATGCCTTGATTGTGAACAGGTGTGGCAATAATCAGGCCTGGGTGTGGCTAGAGAAATTGAACTCAGGTGTGGACAACCACAGTTATAGTATGTTTTAACAAGGGGGGCAATCACTTTTTCACACAGGGCCATAATGGTTTGGATTTTTTTCACCTTTAATAATAAACACCTTCATTTACAAATTGCATTTTGTGTTTACTTGTGTTGTCCTTGACTATTGTTTAAATTGGTTTGATGTTCCGAAACACTTAAGTGTGACAAACATGCAAAGGAACAGGAAATGAGGAAGGGGGCAAACACTTTTTCACACCACTGTATAGACACCCCCCAGGCACGATATTTAAAGGAATATTTCACTTTTTTTCACTTTAATCGTCATAAAAATCAGTGCTCCCGAAAAAATTGGCCATTTTTAAAATAATTTTAGGCATTGACCCATGTCCCCTGGGGCAGGAGCCAGGTCCCCAAACCCTTTTTAGGACAATATCTTGCATATTAGCCATTAAAATTATCACTTTTTATTTCAAACGTTCGAGTCCCATAGACTTCAATGGGGTTCTAAAGTTAGCACAAATTTTTGGTCCGTTCGAAAGTTCTGGTGCAAACTGAACTGGGGGATGTTAGGCTCATCCCTACCTCTCACAAACGCCTTGTGGGCATTAGGCAAGACAATGCGATCAGTGGATTCTGTATCGTTGGTAGAGAAAAATGTATCATGTGCCTCATGTACAGCTTTCTGGTTTTCTGGGACTGAGAGTAGGTAAGAATTCAATATCCACACAGAGGGAGTTTTAAATTTGGATGAGTCAGAGAGAGTAATCGTTATGGGGGCATGATCTGACCAGGATATGGTCTCAATCGTGGAAGTGGTAACATGTGGTGTAGGGTTAGGGCGGCACAGTGGTGTAGTGTTTAGCACTCTTGCCTAGCAGTAAAAAGGGTCGCTGGTTTGAATCCCAACCACGACACTACCTGCCTGGAGTTTGCATGCTCTCCCTGTGCCTGCGTGGGTTTCCTCTGGGTACTCCGGTTTCCTCCCACACTCCAAAGACATGCAGGTAGGTTAATTGGCTTCTGTCCAAAATTGGCCCTAGTATATGAATGGGGACCTTGGATTGTGGGCTCCTTGAGGGTAGCGACCGATGTGACTGTGCAATGTACAGGGATAGGGACAATTGTAGACACTCACTGGATGGACTAGTGTCTTTATTCAACCTTACTGACTATGTAACTATGTATCTATGTGGGAGGGTCCATTGGTCAGTACGTTCGACTCGAACATCGGCTGTTCGCCCGTTCGGTGAATTCCGAACGTTATGGGCCGTTCGCGCCAAATTCGTGTGGAGCTCACGGCCCACAATTGCTGGCTCATGATTGGCCAAGCATGCACTGTGACCCCGCATGCTTGGCCAATCACAGCGCCGGCAGTGAGGAGAGCCATGATTGGCCACAGTTAGGATGCCTGTGGCCAATCATAGCTCAGGCTGTGTAGTACACGCCCCACACTATATAAGGCCGCCAGCGTGGCGGCCTTGTGTAGTGTGTTGGCGTCTGTAGGAGTTAGTGGGTGTTCTGTGTACCTTCAACACAGTATACACCGATTGTTATCGGCCGATTTTGCGTTCTTGCTCTTCTGTAGTGGTTGTTGTCTGCATGCCCTGACCGCAGTATACACCTCTATATCCACCTATATAGCTAACTATCTTTCTCTTTTTAAATAGAGCTTGCAGTCAGTTGTAGGAGATTGTGCGTGCTGTCTGCGTGCTCTGAACCCAGTATACACCGCTATATCCACCTATATAGCTAACTATCTTGCTCTTTTTAAATAGAGCTTGCAGTCAGTTGTAGGAGATTGTGCGTGCTGTCTGCGTGCCCTGAACCCAGTATACACCGTTATATCCACCTGCATAGCTCTTCTCTAATTGAGCCATCTGCCATCTGCAGGAGTTAGTGGATGTTGTGTGTGGCTCTAGCACAATATACACTACCCAATTGCTGGATTTCCCATCTCCCTTCAGGCCATTACCATGTCTGGAAGGCCAGCAAGGAGAGGCAGACAGGCACGAGCCGATTAAAGATGGGAAGCAGGCTCTGTGTCTAGGGACAACAGTGCTGGTCGTGGACGCGGCGCACCGTCATCATCAGCACGTGGCCATGGGACACGCTTGTCCTTCTTTTCGGCAGCTGGACATATTGAGCCGCAACATGCCGAAGACTTGGTAGAGTGGATGACCAAGCCCTCTTCATCCTCCTCATCCTCTCTCACCCAGGCTCCGGGTACTAGCAAAGCAGCTGCCAACACTTAGTCTTCCCTCCTCTCAATGTCATCATCAGTGACTCCTTCCCTAGACCCGCCACGTCCTCCTGAGGAGTCTCCTGAACTCTTTGAGCACAGTGTTGGGTACATGCTCCAGGAGGATGCCCAGTGTTTTGTAGACTCTGATGATGATACTCAGCTAGAGGAAGGCATTAGCATGAGCGCAGAGATAGGAGATGCTCAAGAAGGACAGCAATCTGGCAGTCATTTTCCACAAGCTGCAGCATACTGCCAGGTTTGCTCCAGCAATGAAAAGGGAGGCGATGATGAGGGCACTGACTCCACGTGGGTGCCTGGTAGGAGAGAGGAGGAGGTGGAGGAGGAGGAGACACATGTCCAATGAGGCAGGATGCCCTCCGGGGGCCAGCTTAGGGGCAGCACACCGACTGAATCACATCACAGAGCTCCGCCTGTGCAGGGCACTGCCTCTGCGTGTTATTCTAAAAGTTCTTTGGTGTGGGCCTTTTTTGAGACGAGTGCATCAGTTCGCACCGCTGCTATTTGCAACATATGTCTCAAGCGTATCTCGCGTGGCCAAAACATCAGCCGCTTGGGCACCACATGCTTGACCAGACATATGTTGACCTGCCATGCAGCTCGTTGGCAAGCGTACCTCAAAGACCCACACCAAAGAGCAAAGCGGACCTCTCCTTGCTCCTCATCAGCTGGGATCTCCAACCCCACTAGACTTCAGTCCTCTCTGAAACCTGCTCTGAGAGGAATGAAAGTGTAGAATTAGGTGTGTCACAGCCAAGTGCTTCCATGCACTCTGCTAGCAGTACACCCACGTCCGATTATAGCAGGCAAATGTCCCTGCCCCAGCTGCTGGACCGTCGAAAGAAGTTCACTCCCAGCCATCCACATGCCCAGTGGTTGAATGATAGCTTGGCTAAATTGCTAGCACTTCAACTGCTGCCTTTTCAGTTGGTAGACTCGGCCCCCTTCCGTGAGTTTGTACAATGTGCGATTCCTCAGTGGTAGGTCCCCAAACGCCACTTTTTCTCACCAAAGACGATTTCAGCTCTCTACCGGCATGTGGAAGGCAATGACCTTGCCTCGCTGGACAGGGCGGTCAGCAGTAAGGTAAGGTGCATATTACCGCTGACTCATGGTCCAGCAGGCATGGACAGGGACGTTAGCTGTCTTTCACGGCCCATTGGGTCACTCTTCTGGCAGCTGGGAAGGATGCAGGACAAGGTGCAGTAGTGTTGGAGGTTGTTCCGCCACCACGCCTCCAAAATGCTACTATTGGTTGTGTCACACCTCTCTCCTCCACCCCCTCCTCTTCTTCTTCCTCCATGGCCTCTTCCAGTGCTCTGTCCTCAGAACCAGCGGTGCTCCGTAGGCGTTCCAGGGGCTACGCAAGTACGCAGGCAAAACAATGCCATGCCGTGCTTGCGCTGGTTTGTTTGGGGGACAGGAGCCACACTGGGGCGGATGTTTTGTCAGCTCTGCAGGGGCAGGCCGAGAGGTGGTTGACGCCACGCCAGCTTAAGCCAGGAATGGTGGTTTGCGACAATGGCACCAACCTCCTCTCCGCCCTCCGACAGGGACAACTGATCCATGTGCCCTGTGTAGCTCACGTCCTTAACCTGGTGGTGCAGCGGTTCTTGGGCAGGTACCCAGGCTTACAGGATGTCCTGAAGCAGGCCAGGAAAGTCGGTGTGCATTTCCGCTGATCATTTAATGCCTGTGCTTGGCTGGCTGAGCTCCAAAAGGAGTTGAACCTGCCCAAGAACCGCCTTATATGTGACATGCCCACCAGGTGGAACTCAACGTTGGCCATGCTGCAGCGGCTGCACACACAGCAGAGAGCCATCAATGAGTACCTGTGTGACTACGGCACCAGGAGAGGGTCAGGGGAGCTCGGTTTTTTCTCACCACGCCAGTGGGGCATGATCAGGGATGCATGCACTGCCCTGTCACCATTTGAGGAGGCCACAAGGATGGTGAGGAGTGACAGTGCATGCATCAGTGACACTGTACCTCTTGTCCACCTGTTGGAGCATACGCTGCGTGGAATAATAGACAGGGCACTTGAGGCAGAACAGAGGCAGGAAGAGGAGGACTTCCTTGCCTCTCAAGGCCCCCTTTATCCAGACAGTGTTCCTGCTGTGCCACCCATCTCACAGGAAGAGGATGGGGAGGAGGAGGAGGAGGATGATTGTGTCAGCATGGAGGTGGAGGCTGGCACTCAGCATCAGCAGCAGCAGCAGCAGTCTTGTAGGGATTATTTACAGTCCCAAGATACCCGTGGACTTTTACGTGGCTGGGAGGAGGTAGCTGCGGATCATGTTGTCCTTAGTGACCCAGAGGACTCCGGACCAAATGTCTCAGCTAACCTATGCTGCATGGCCTCCCTGATCCTGCAAAGCCTGCGGAAGGATCCTCGTATTCTTCGGATCAAGGAGAGGGACCATTACTGGCTGGCCACTCTCCTTGATCCACGGTACAAGGGTAAGGTTGCCGACCATATCTTGCCATCGCACAGGGAGCAGAGGATGAGACATCTCCGGGAGGCCTTGCAGAAAGGTCTGTGCAACGCATTCCCAGAGACTGGGAGGTTACAAACTCCTGGTCCTGGACAACGTGGTGCTGAGGCATCGGTCAGAAGGAGTGGTGGAGAAGGTGGCCTTCTGACCGATGCTTTCAGACAATTTTTTAGTCCGCAGCCCCAAGGTATGATCGGTTCCAGCAACCATCGCCAGCGTCTGATTTACATGGTGCAGGAATACCTAGGGGCAAGGTCAGACTTGGACACCTTTCCCACCGAAAATCCTCTGGCTTACTGGGTCTTGAGGATGGATCACTGGCCAGAGCTTGCACAATATGCAATTGAGCTACTGGCCTGTCCTGCATCCAGCGTTCTTTCAGAACGCACCTTCAGTGCTGCTGGTGGCTTTGTTACCGATCACAGGGTGCGCCTGTCCACCGAATCAGTTGATCGACTGACCTTCATCAAAATGAATCAGTCTTGGATCACCCACAGCTACCAAGCACCTGAAGCTGATGTAACCAAATATATTTTTTTGAAATATCACATCCCTTCAAGACTGCCTATGCTGATGCTGAGGGACTGTCCTGTTATGTTGATTGTCTATCCTCTTCCTCCTCCGCTGATATGTTGGAAGAACATTTTTGGTTCTGGGTGATGCCACCAGCCCAATTTTTCTGCCCCTGTTTAACAGGGGCGTTTAATTACAATTTTTGATGCAATGCTTTGCAGCAGGGCACATTCCTGCACTAAAACTAGAGTATATGGGAGAGGTTGCAGTGTCGTGGCACCAGCACCAGTGCCTAAGGCCCAATTTTTCTGCCCCTGTTTAACAGGGGCGTTTAATTAAAATTTTTGATGCAATGTTTTGCAGCAGGGCTCATTCCTGCACTAAAACTAGAGTATATGGGAGAGTTTGCAGTGTCGTGGCACCATCACCAGTGCCTAAGGCCCAATTTTTCTGCCCCTGTTTAACAGGGGCGTTTAATTACAATTTTTGATGCAATGCTTTGCAGCAGAGCTCATTCCTGCACTACAACTAGAGTATATGGGAGAGATTGCAGTGTTGTGGCACCAGCGCCAGTGCCAGCAGCCCAAATTTTCAGCCCCTGTTTAACAGGGGCAAGTAATTACAATTCTTGATATAATATTTTACAGGAGGGCCCGTTCCTGTGCCCACCCAGAGTAACTGTGAGGACTTATAGTGTTGTGGCAACCGCACCACAACCACCAAAGGTCAATTTTCTGAACCACTGTTCAACAATGGCATGTAATTACAATTCTTGATGTAATCGTTCACAGCAGGGCGCTCCAGCGCCCACCAAGAGTCACTTTGAGGGCTTACAATGTTGTGGCAAACCAACACCTTGTTCCGCCATTTCTGCAGAGCATATAGGGCAGGCCCCTACTTTCAAACATCCAACTTACAAACATCTCCTACTTGCAAACGGAAGGAGAAAACAGCAAGTGAGATGAAAAAAGACGGACGGCAAAACAAATTATACAGGGGTGATAACCCTTCCCTATGTTTTCCAAAAAGCTTAAAAATAGATTTTTTGACTGGAGCTACACTTTAAAAATGTACCAGTTGAAAATGACAAACAGATTCTACTTAACACAACAAACCTACACAGTCCCTGTCTTGTTTGCACTGCCTTTATACTGCTGTTCTGAGTATATAGGACTTTGGGGCCACACGTATTTCCTTTTTTTAATATGGGTACGGGTTTCCCCTTAATATCCGTACAAGACCCAAAGGGGCTGGTAATGGGCAGGGATGGCTACCCATGCCATTTTTCTCAATGATTTTCAACCATATTGCAGGAACCAGATATAACATTAAAACCGCAAGCAGTTTTAAATGGTGTTATTTCCGTTAAATGTAATTTTGTGCAGGGACTGTTCTAAACACGGGAAACACGTGGCACTTCACAGGCATACTATAGAGACCCCCAGGCACGATATTTAAAGGAATATTTCACTTTTTTTTTCACTTTAATCATCATTAAAATCAGTGCTTCCACCAAAACAGCCATTTTTAAAAACATTTTAGGCATTGACCCATGTCCCCTGGGGCAGGAGCCAGGTTCCCAAACCCTTTTTAGGACAGTATCTTGCATATTAGCCATTAATATTAGCACTTTTAATTTGTAACATTCGAGTCCCATAGACTTCAATGGGGTTCTAACGTTCGTACGAATTTGGGGTCCGTTCGAAAGTTCTGGTGCGAACCGAACCAGGGGGTGTTCGGCTCATCCCCATTGGTCAGTCTGAAAAAGATCTATGCGTGTAAAGGTGTGGTTGACCGGGGAGAAGAACGTATAATCTTTTTCGGTGGTGTGGTGGCACCTCCAGATGTCATACAGATTGCCATTATGGAGAAATATGTTCAGAGAATAGGGTTTACGTTTAGCTTTATGTAGATGAATCGATCGCAGGATCTCCTACTGCATTGAAATCCCCACCAATAATTAAGGAGTCTTGTTGGCAAGAAGATATTTTCTTTAGCACTTTTTTTAGGAAAGCAATCTGCTTGTCATTTGGGGTGTGTACATTTACCAAAGTATATCCATTTTTAAAAGGACAGAGAGGCCAATCTGTTACAAAGACCTGATGCGGCAAACTGTATGTTGTCTACCGGGCACTCGGGTTCAGCACATCACGGATCTGGTGGACAGATTACTGGGAGGGGCTGGGGAAGACCCAGCTGTCATGGCGCACGTTGGCACCTATGACAAAGTCAGAGGCAGATGGAGTGTCCTAAAGAATGATTTTAGGAACTTGGGAGCTAAATTGAGGAAAAGGACCTCCAAGGTAGTATTCTCAGGAATACTACTGGTACATCGAGTCACTCCAGAAAGGCAGAGGGAGATTAGCAAAGCAAACAAGTGGCTGAAGAGCTGGTGTAGTAAGGAAGGGTTTGGGTTCCTGGAGGACTGGGATGACATCTCAGTTGATAACTGGTACTATAGAAGGGACGGACTGCACCTAAATGAGGAGGGTGCAGATCAGCTGGGAATAAGGATGGCCAAAACGTTAGAGGGGTTTTTAAACTAGGCAATGGGGGAGGGTCCAGAGATAGAGATAGTCAGCGTGGAACATATTCCAGAGGGTAATATTAGGGGCATTAGTGGTAGGGTAACCAAAGCACATAAACCCAAGGTAAGTATAGTAGAAAGTCCTAGTGGCAATCTTGGAACACCCAAGAGGATAGTATGTGACCGGTCAAAATATATGAATGTATTAAAATGTTTGTTCACCGATGCTAGAAGTCTGCCAAGCAAAATAGGTGAGTTGGAAGCTCTGGTGCATCAGGAGAGCTATGATGTAATCGGTATTGCTGAAACTTGGCTTCATTCCTCACTTGACTGGGCTATTAATATTCCTGCCTATGCACTCTTTCGGAAAGACAGAGTAAAAAGGAAAGGTGGAGGTGTCTGTATGTGAGAAATGAGCTCAAAGCGAGTGTGAAAGAGGACCTGGTGGATGGAGAGTGTGATGAGTCTGAAGCATTATGGGTGGAACTGCATACAGATGTGCGTAGTTCAAAGTTAATCATTGGAGTTTGTTATAGACCACCCAATGTTAATGAGGAAGTGGAGACTCAGCTTCTTGCACAGATGGAAAGAGCTGCAAGGGCTGGGACAGTGATAATAATCAGGGATTTTAACTACCCAGAAAATGACTGGAGTAATGTCACTGCTGGGACAGTTAAAGGGCAAAAATGTATAAACCTATTGCAGGACAATTTTATGGCCCAGATTATTGAGGCCCCAACTAGGAAGGATGCTCTGTTCGACCTGCTAATTTCAAACCATGCAGAGCGTATTACTAATGTTCAAGTAAAGGAACACCTGGGTAGCAGTGACTAAAACATGATTTCATTTGATGTTAGCTGTAAGCAAAAATCACATACGGGAAAGATAAAAACACTTAATTTCAAGAGAGCAAATTTTACAAGGATGAGGGCTGCTCTCCAGGACTTAGACTGGGAGAGAATATTGGCATCAATGGGCACAGAACAGAAATGGGAATTCTTCAAAAAGACTGTTTGTGATCTTACTGTAAAGTATATTCCCATGGGCAATAAGTTTAAAAGGCTAAAAATAAAACGGCCACGGCCAAAGTTAAAAAAGCTATAAACTATAAAAAAAGAGCTTTTAAAAATATAAAAATGAAGGAACACTAGTGTAATTTAAATGTCACAAAGAATATTACAGAATATGTAAAAATGAAATCAAGGATACAAAATTCAAAACAAAAGACAGATTCCAAAAGATAGTAGGACAAACCCCCAAAAATTCTTCAAATATACTAATAGTAAAAAGGTCAAGTCTGAGCATGTAGGCCCTTTAAAAAATAATCTGGAGTGGGTGACTGTGGACAAAGAGAAGACTAATTTATTAAATACTTTCTTCAGCTCTGTGTATACAAAGGAGCATGGGGGAGCTCATGTCCATAATGGGGGTGGTAGTGACACAGCCCCAAATCCACAATGGCTCAAAAGTGATATGGTCCAGAAATATTTGGACAGAATAAAGGTGGATAAAGCACCTGGACCTGATGGCATCCACCCAGGGATCCTAAAGGAATTGAGCTCTGTCATTTCAAAGCCATTGTATCAAATTTTTAGGGACTCATTAATGTCAGGAATAGTACCACTGGATTGGCGCAGGGCCAATATGGTGCCTATATTTAAAAAGGGAACAAAGTCTATACCAAGTAACTATAGACCTGCTAGTTTAACTTCTATAGTTGGGAAGATACTGGAGAGATTAATAAAAGACCACATAGACAAGTTCTTGCAGGAAATAAATATTTTAAGAAACAGACAGCATGGATTAATGAAAGACAGAAGTTGTCAGACAAACCTGATTTCTTTTTATTAGGAGGTAAGTAAAACCTTGGACAGAGGGGTGGCAGTGTACATGGTATACTTGGACAGAGGGGGGCTGTGGACATGGTATACTAAAGCGTTCAATACAGTTGGCTCATATGTAAGGTAAAGTCTACAGGTTTGTAAATATCAGTTTGTAAATGGATAGAAAACTGGCTAAAAGACAGAATTCAGAGAGTGTGGTTAATGATTCTTACTCTGAATGGTCTAAGGTTATCAGTAGTGTACCCTTTTTAAGTATAAATGATATTGGGTCTGGGATCAAAAGTAACATTTCCGTCTTTGCAGATGACACCGAGCTATGCAGTGGAATAACGTCCTTACAGGATGTCTCCAATTTACAAGCCAACCTCAATGCTCTGTCTGATTGGGCGACTATGTGGCAGATGAGGTTTAATGTTGAGAAATGTAAAGTTATGCACTTGGGGGCTAAGAATATGCATGCATCATACATTCTAGAGGGGGTACAACTGGGGGGATTCATAGTGGAGAAGGATCTGGGGGTTTTGGTAGATCATAAGCTCAATAATAGCATGCAATGCCAAGCTGTGGTTTCCAAAGTGAGTAAAGTCCTTTCTTGTATTAAGAGAGGTATGGACTCCAGAGAGAAAAATATAATTTTGCCCCTGTTCAAATCATTAGAAAAACCTCATCTGGACTATGCAGTTCAGTTTTGGGTACCAGTTCTGAAAAAAGATATTGGGGAACTGGAGAAAGTGCAGAGAAGGGCAACCAAACTGATAAAAGGCATGGAGGAGCTCAGCTATGAGGAAAGTTTAAAGGAACTGAATTTATTCTCTCTTGATAAGAGGAGATTAAGGGGGATATGATCAACATGTACAAATATATAAGGGGTCCATATAGTGAACTTGGTGTTGAGTTATTCACTTTACAGTCAACACAGAGGACAAGGGGGCACTCTTTACTTCTAGAGGAAAAGAGATTTCATCTCCAAATACGGAAATGTTTCTTCACAGTAAGAGCTGTGAAAATGTGGAATAGACTCCCTGCAGAGGTGGTTCTGGCCAGCTCAGTAAATTGCTTTAAGAAAGGCCTGGATTATTTCCTAAGTGTACATAATATAACTGGGTACTGACATTTATAAGTAAAGTTGATCTGGAGAAAATCGGATTGCCTCTCGGGAAATCAGGAAGGAATTTTTTCCCCTGCTTTAGCAAATTGGATCATGCTCTGCTAGGGTTTTTTGCCTTCCTCTGGATGAACTGTGGGTATAGAAGTGGGTATATGGGATTGTATGAGATTTTTTTTTTTTTTTTTGTGGTTGAACTAGATGGACTTGTGTCTTTTTTCAACCTGACTAACTATGTAACTACGTATATATTGCATTGTTAATGTTACGTACTAGAATAAGAAAGCGTCCATTGATGTCATGCTGTAGAGAGATAAGTTGAAAGTTCAGAGAGTCTGCAATCGCAATGAGAACTCCAGCTTTTTTCTTTTCAGAGTTTGTGGTAAAAACCTGGGTAAAGTTTTTCAAATAGAGCTGGGGCACTTTATTGTTTGCAAAATGAGTCTCTTGTATGAAAAGGATATCTCCGTGAAGTGATCTGATTTCATTGTTCAAAGCTTTCCTTTTAAATGGGCTATTAAGGCCGTGCACGTTGAAAGAAATGAGCTTAAGAGCCATGGGAAAGTAGTAGGCAGCTGATAATGTTGCTGTTTTTACATGAGGTATGGAAGGAGCGCTGGTATCATCATATTTGAACCTTGCTTTATAAATGTCAAACAAAGAGTCTCTATAAGGTCATACCTGCAAAGATCTCAGCCGCGTTGGATACAATAGCATTCTAGATAGTACCTCTACATAGAGGTTAGGTGCATGGAAAATCTGTAGGAAGATGATAATAAAAACACATCTGGAAAAAAGCCCAGAAACCATGTGCAACTTTTATGGGGGCAACAATTTCAGAAAGGGTTGAACAGGAACAAATCAAAAACAAACGTTTATGTAAGGTCAGTTGGCCTAAGAAGGAGGCAAGGACAGCACATGTCTCTGTTCTGATCCGGACTTGGGTTTGCTGTATACCCAGCATTTTTAGTACCAGTCCATTGTCACTTTAGCTGGCGGGGGTTTATCTGGGATGGTAGCATCAGATGGTAAAATTTTCCATTCCTTTAGCAGCCTAAGGCCCTTCTCCAGCGAGTGTACTGCATATGTCTTGTGTTGCTTTTTAATCAGTACTTTGGTGGGCCGGCCCCACTGATATGGTATGCTGTGATTACGAAGTGCTTTAGTTAGCATGATAAATTGCTTCCTAGTGTGAATGCCAGCTGATGAAAGATCCATATATAGGGTAATTCCAGTGAATTTATCAGATAATATGGGGTTAGCTCTTGATGCCTTCATCACTTTTTCTTTGATGTGAAAAAAGTGAATCCTGGCCAGGACATCTCTTGGGATTGTGTCCGCCAAGAAGGGTGGTTTGGGTATGCGATGGGCCCTGTTGTTTCCAGCTTTATGCAGCAATTCTGACATTAGTTGGTGTAGGAAATCATTCAGCTGGGAATCAGTGACATTTTCTGGGATGCCTCTAAATTTTATATATTTTTTTTTAATTCTTTTATTTAAAAGTTTCACAGATAAAATACATAGAAAACATAAATTCAAACACATATGTACAAAATAAAATGACATAACATTTGTAAAACATACGTGACAATAAGAAATATATTTTCAGACAAACAGAATTTTTTTACAATATTTACATAACCCACCCACGTCCCACATCAGTGACATTTTCTGGAATGCCTCTAAATTTTATATTATTACGCCTCGATCTGTCCTAGAGATCGGCGAGTTTGGCGTTAATTTTTTGGTTTTCAGTGTCATGTTCATTGTATGAATCGATCAGTTCATTGTGTGCATGACACACGTCTCCAATGTTTTCCTCTGCTTGGGACACCCTGGATAGTTGTTGTAACACCTGCTAGCATTTTGGACATGTCAGTGTGAAAGGAGCTGCGTCTTTTATGTCTGTCATGGAGGCCGGCTGTGAGTATACTGGGAAGTCCTCTAATAATGGTGTGGAGGAAGGATAAGCTGCATTTGGGAAGGAAGAGTGAGGTAAGAGGGCTTCCTCTTCTACCTGTTTACTTTTTACTTTCAAACATTTTTATTGATTTTACAAACCAAAGAGAACAATACAGCACAGTACAGTTAACACATCTCATGCGTCAGAGACAAAAGGCACTGTTAAGAAATACAGATATGGATGCTTGGAAAATAACAAGGAACTAGGATTTTAGCATTCTTGAGTATAGTCGCCCTTCCCAACTGCTTGCGATATATTGAGGTTTTATCCGAGGAGCACTAGCTAGGCCTCCCCTGCACCCCAACTGGGAACATACTGTGCAGGGAAAGAGCCCCGTGGTGTCTTGCGTCCTCTACAAGAGGTGAGAGACCTCAACTGCAATGGAGGAGGGGGACTATGTTAGGGGTGTGACTGAAGCTCCAACACCTCTTCTCTCCAGTACTATATGCCAGAATAAAAGGGGTATGAAAAATGTCCTGGAGAGTGAGGGATCAAAATGAAACTCTGTACAGACAAACAAGGGGTGGGGGGTGTGGGAAGGTGGGGGAGGGGAGGAAGGGGGGAGGCATGTCCACGGGCGAGCAACACCCACAACCAAGAGTGGTCCAGGGAACTAGGGCCGGACTCCTGGAATCAGCGAAATGCCCATGTATTGAGCCCAAGGCTCCCATGTAGCCTCGAACTGGGCTGTGGAGTCTAAAAGAATGCCAGTAAGTTTCTCTTGCAACATTATCCAAGATTTTTTTTTAATGGCGGCTGCAAAGGAGACTCTAGGGAGTTTCCATGCCTTGGCTATTGTCATTTTGGCACCCAGGAATATAAATTGAATTAGTTTACGAGTATGTTTCGGGATCCCAGGGAGATTAGCATTAAGGAGGGCAATGGCAGGGCTTCTCGGGAGGGTATGGTTAGTGATTTTCCTTATTAAGGCCAGGATTCTTTTCCAGAAAGGCCTAAGTCTGGGGCATTCCCACCAGATGTGGGCCATGGTCCCGACCAGGTCGCATCCCCAGAAGCAATTGGGGTCAGCTGAGGGGTACATTAGGGAGAGTCTCGAGGGAGTTAAATACCACCTGGTGAGGACCTTTACGTTGGCTTCAATTAGTGAGACATTTCTGATGCCTTTAAAGGCTCTGGAGAAGGAGGCCTGCCATTGTTCCACCGTCGTGCTAAATGCTAGTTCAGTCTCCCAAGCTGTCATGTAAGTGGATCTATTCGGTTGATGAGCCAGGGCCTTGTAAACCACTGAGATTGCCCCTCTCTGCTCTGTGGCCTGTCCGCACCATGATTCATATGGAGTGCAGCTTGAGGAGGCCTGCCTATCCGTCCATAACTTTAATAAGAAATTACGGATTTGGTGAAACCTAAAGCGTTCTGAGGGAGGCATCTCGAGCTGGTTCACACAATGTCCCAAGGTAATAGGGCCTCGAGCATCCAAAAAGTGCCCTATTCGATATAGACCCTTATCCAGCCACCATCTAAAAGCTTTGATCTCCTGGCCTGGTGGGAAATCCGGGTTGTTGAATAAGTGAGCTAATGGTTTTAGGTGCGATATGAGGTGGGGGGATTTTCCATCCTGTCCCAGAGATGTATCGATTGTGAAAGAATCGGGGAGAGAATCGGAGGTCGGAGCCTGGGAGGGGACCAAAGAAGAAAATCAATGGTATAAGTCGGGACTGCCTGATTCTCCAGGGAGACCCAGTCTGGTTTTTCAGTTCTACTGTATACTGTGGATAACTGTGCTATTCTGGCTGCCTGAAAATACCAGAGCAGTCTCGGCAGCCCTAAACCTCCCTGCGATTTGTGGTTGTACAAGGTCCGCTTGGGGATCCTATGGCCTCTCCCACCCCATACAAATTTGTTTATTTTGGCTCGGAAAGACCGTAAGTGTTCCAGTTTGATATTGATGGGTATGGCCCTGAAGAGGTATAGCAATCTCAGGAGTAAAGTCATTTTAATGGAGTATATCCTTCCCAGCCATGATAATTCTACCTTCTCCCATTGTCCCATATCCTCCTCAAGTTTTCGATATATGGGGGGGTAGTTAGCCTCATATAACTGTTCCACCCTGGCAGTGAGGTTGATGCCCAGGTATTCTATGGAGGAATCGCTCCATTTAAATTTGAAAGCGCTCTGCAGAGCTGACTTAGTTTCAGGTCTGAGAGAGATATTCAGGGCATGGGATTTAGTGTAATTAACCGTGAGTCCCGAGACGACTGAGAATTCTTGAAGTTTACATAGGTTGGGGAGGGAGACTGTCGGTGAGGTCAGGAAAAGGAGTAGGTCATCAGCGAAAAGACCACATTTGTGTATTTGTTTCCCGTCCGTGACACCTTGTATGTCTGGGTTTGAGCGAATTGCAATGGCCAAGGTCTCTATTGCCATTGCAAAGATTAGGGGGGAGAGCGGGCATCCCTGCCGGGTTCCCCTGGCTATTGCTAGTGGTTCTGAGTGTTGACCTTGTATGCGAATCATGGCTTTAGGGTTAGAATATAACGAGCCCAGGATCCCTTTAAAGCGGGGACCGAATCCCCATTTGTCTAGTAGGAAGAAAATGTACTTCCAGTCTATGGCATCAAATGCCTTGTGTAGGTCCAGGGATAGAAGCATCCCTTCCTGAGCTTGTTTGCCGTTCCAGCCAGAGTGGAGGAGGGAGAAAATGTCAACCGCTCTTCTAATTTGGTCAGGTCCCTGTCTGCCCGGTATAAAGCCCACTTGGTCTTTGTGAATGTAATATTTAATAAAGGAAGAGAGGCGGTTAGCTAAAATTTTGGTCAGAATTTTGAGGTCATTATTGATGAGGGAGATGGGCCGAAAATTTTCCACTTTTTCATGATTTTTGTTGGGTTTGGGAATTACTGTGATGTAGGCAGTGTTGAGGTGTGGGTCTAGGGGGGATCCCTCTGTTTTGAAGTTGAAGAATTTGGCCATGTGTGGGGCTAATATATCCCCAAAGGTCCTATAGTAAGGTGTAGACAGTCCATCAGGGCCAGGGGCCGATCCAGGTTTCAAGACCTTGATGACCGCCAGATCTTCCTCCTCCATAAATGAATCTTCCATAATGTCCTTATGGGCTGTGGTCAGGGTCGGCAAGCTAAGGCTTTGAAAAAATTCTGTCATCTTTGGGGCCTTCTCTGTGGCGTCTTGGCTATATAGTTTGGCGTAATAATCATGAAAAGCCCTCAAGATCTTAGTCGGGTTGGTGGCGGGGGGTTGGCCATTCAGTCTTAGTTTGGGGAAGGAAACGATTTGGATTTAGGTGTGAGTATACGTGCTAGCATAGACCCTATCTTGTCTTTGTGCATGTAGTATTTGGCCCCACTCCATCTAATGTGTTTCTCTGCTGATGCGGTGAGTTTTAAGTTAAGTTCTAATCTGGTTGTGTCTAATTGGTCTGCTGAGGCCTTTGAAAGGTGATTCTTATGCGCCATTTTAAGATCCGCAAATTTGGATTCAAGGTCACGGATTTCTAAAAGACGTTCTTTTTTGAGGCGGGATGCGAGCTTAATCAGTTCTCCTCTGATGGTGACTTAATGGGCCGCCCAGAGAATTTCTGGGGAGACACCTACCGTTGCGTTGGTGGAAAAGTAGTCCTTGATAGAGTCAGCTATGCATTTGGCATGAACAGGGTTACTGAGGATAGACTCGTTTAGATGCCAGTGTGTTCCACCTTTGTTGGTGAAGACATTGCGGAGGGAGAGAAGGACCAATGAGTGGTCCGACCATGGAGAGTCTATAATGGAGGCTTTTAGGGCCATGGGAACTAGCGATGGGGGAATCAGGATGTGATCAATCCTGGCATATGACTGGTGTGGAGACGAGTAATGTGTGTAATCCTTACTCTTAGGATTTAATTCCCTCCAGATATCAACTAGACTTTTAGAGTGGAGAAATTTTGCTATTTTACCGCTCATTTTGGAGGGTCTCTTAGCTTGATCTTTAGGGGGTTTAGTTTTGTCAAGCCCCTGGTCAAATGCTACGTTGGAGTCCCCACCCATGCTAATTTTGCCTTCTAGCATCGGACCCAAAGTCGAGTAGAGAGACTGGAAGAATTTGGCTTGTCCTTTATTGGGAGCATAATATGAGACTATGGAATTAAGTATTCCTTCAAACGTGCCCTTCACGAGGATGAACCTACCCTCTGGGTCCCTATATTCTGAAATGTGTGCAAAGTTACAGTGTTTAGGGAAGAGGATCGCAACCCCCTTGGTTTTGGTAGGGGCATTTGCAAGAAAAAATGTGGGGTAGGAGGAGTGGATAAATTTGGGTCTATAGCGAATAGGGAAGTGCGTTTCCTGCAACAGGACTACATCAATTTTAAGGGCTCGGTAACGTTCGAAGGCTATTCTCCTCTTCCTGGGGGAATTTAGACCTTGGACATTGTGTGAAGCCAGTCTCAGATTCCTGTTAATAGGGGATGTGTTAGCCATTAGGACAGAGAGGGGGAGTGATCAACCAAATACATCCACTTACCCTTGGGGTGTTGACGCTCTGGACCGAGACCTCTGGTCTGATGCAGAAATCGAGAAGAGCCCTGGGACCGGTAGCTTCACTCGTCCATGGACACACTTGGGGAAAGAGAAGGAAAGAACATGAGGGATGGGAGGGAAGGGAAACACAAAACAGAGAAACACATCTTCTACGAAGACTGGTGTAGGGCCGGCGTGAGAGAACCCACCGACCCCCGTCTAAATTAGTTTGGACGATCCTAGGGATAGCCCAAAGGCCCATGTCAAAGAGATATGAACTACCTCTATGAGATGGGTGCGAGCACATAGGGACCACCCCGGACTCTAACAGAAAAACATAAAGAAACAATGTAAAACTTATGAACGTAACACCGTTATGTTGAGAGCAACTATTTCCTGCCGGCTGTTGGACCCCAGCTACTTCTAGTGAACATCTTCCGTATGGGGAGATAACCCATCCGGACCCGGCTGGGGCCACACCCGAGGATCTGTAACCTGAGGCCTTGGTGAGGAAATAGGGGAATATAGGGCAGAACCCCCTCCCCCGTTCTATTGGTCCGAGAGGAGCCGTGCCCACCCCCCGCCCCAAAACCAACAAACTAAGGATCAGTGGAATCTAAAGAAAGGGAAAGGGGTACATGGGGATTTGTAGACCAAATAACCTGTTAACACAATGTAACCCTATGGTGACCAAGGGCCCAGTTATGAAAAGCAGGTCCATGCAGACCTGGGGGAGACATCCATTGGTAGGCCCGGTTCAAGTAGTGGGCAGTGGATCTCTTCCTAAACATCCCGGTAGCTGCAAGGAAGATGCATCTGTAACCCAGATGATATATTTCCCCTGTGGGGGTATAGGGGGACAACCCCACTAAACTGCCATGTGGCCCTCACCCTGGCAAAATAACAAATATGTACAGGAGGGAGAGAGTCAAATAAACCGTGAGATGGGAGTTTATCACTCCGTCCGTCAGGCGGGCGATTGCCCAAGGAAATCCATCCGATAATGGGAAGAGTAAAGAAGAATCAGACTTCTCTGCAGTCCTCTTTCAGGGGGGGGCCTCCTTCCTTGCTCTTCTTGGTGCGGCCATTGAGCCAGAGAGGGGAGACTGGGCTAGTCGGGGAGGTCTCTTGGCTGATCCGGCAGAAGATGAGGAAAAGTCCATGGGGAGCTCCTGAGAAATCAGCTTCAGGTGTATGCCATGTTGGCAAAGGAGTATGATTTTCCGTTGAGGGAGAACTTCGCTGAAAACGGGAAAGTCCATCGATATTTTATGTCTTGCTGGTTGAGCACAAGCAGAAGTGGTTTGAGAGCCCTCCTCTTTTGTATGGTGGAGGGAGCCAGGTCTGCGAATATCTGTATGCGGTGACCCTGAAATTGGAGGTCTGGTTGCGCTCTGGATTGACGCATCACTTCTTCTTTGATTGCATAGTAATGGGGCTTCACAATTATGTCCCGGGGGAGCCATCCTTTCTGGGGGGCCCTAGGGACCGGTGCGCCCTGTCCAGTTCCAGACGTTGCGGCGGGATTTGTGGGGCCAGCTGGGAGATAATGTCCCGGACAGTAAGGGGGATGTCAGAAATGGATTCCGGTAAGCCGCGGATTCGGAAGTTGTACCTCCTGGATCTATTCTCAAGGTCGTCGATTCTTGCAATGGCTACATCTAGTTGTTCCTGGATAGTTTTAATATGGGCCTCATTTTGGTTGGTCCTGGAGACCGTAGTGTCCATTTTGTTTTCTATGGCCTCAATTCTGGTTCCCAGATTGGCAAAGTCTGATTTTATGTTATTAGTAATCTAGGCAGCAGTATTAGCCAGCCCTCTGTCAAGTAATTCAGAGCATTTAGAGAATAGATTTGCTTGGAGAGCGGAGATGTCCGTCAGGGAGAAGTGCTGAGATGCAGGTCCCTGGGGCTGTGGTGTGGCGGGGCCCTCTGGGGATAGAGGGAAGTCCTCCATGTGGTGGTCTAAGAGGGATTCAGTGGAAGCTGGTGACGGGACCTGCGGCGAGCAGGGTTCGTCCGGCGGTTTTAGTCTGCGTTGGGAGCCGCCCTGTGCCACCTGAGAATAGGATAATGTGGCTGGGGTCAGCACTTGCCTGTGATCTGGCGGTTTGTCTGTGTTGGCCGCGTGTGGCTGTGCAGCTGAGGTGGCGGTGGCCATCTTGGTACACCCTCTCCCCACTGAGCGGTTGAATTGCAGCCCTAAATCCCATCTTGCGGGGGGGCAGGCATCCGCTGCTGTTCACCGACCTTTCCCACGCTCGGGGGAGTAGCTGAGGGGGAGCTTCGTTGGCTGTGAGCGGCGTCAGCTGGATCTGTGGTCCGGGGTGGTGCGGAGCTCGTGGCTCAGGAGGCCATGTCGGAGCTCTCGTGCATGGGCTCCCCCTGTTTACTTTTTTTGCTTTTAGTTGGGCTGCATGTAGTGGGGATATCCAGAGGTGTTGACTCACCTTGTGTAGTGGTGGAGAGCCTGAGCCCATGCTGTCTGCCTGCAGTACGTACTGTGCTGTGTCCGCTGGGCTGGATGCCAGGGCATTATAGTGGGATCCGCCACCATCTTGCCGTCCTGGAGCGGGAGAATAAGACGTATAGAAGTCTGTCAGTTTTTGTGGTCCTGAGTGGGCATTCAGTCACTTTGTCATGTTGGTGGCTGTGACAGGAACAGCGCGGTATGTCTCCGGTCACTGTGTCACGTTCCGGTATGCTGTGAGTGTCGCTTCTTTGCACTTTGTCCTTTGAGCTCTTTCACACAGCATCCATCACGGTCCGTGCTCGGCCACGCCCCCATCAGGGGTCTCATTAAAGAGAACCTGTCCAAAAATATTATCACATAGGGGACTTGTGTCTTCTATACATGCACTCCAGTCAAATCCATGCACTTTAACCCATCACAATACATATATATGAGCCTCCCCCCACCCCTTCATATACACATATACAAAAATAAACACAGATGGGAGGGGCGCCTGCGCACTAATGCTTTAATTTTTCTGCACATGTTATTAACACGCATGCTGGAGTGAGAAAAATAATTTTAGACCTGTTATTAGTTATCTGGTATCAGTGGATCATGGGTGCAATGTCAGGCTCCTGTAGACAAGTCCTTCAGCCTTCTGACCATACATCTGTACAGGCTTTTTGTTAGAAAGCTAGAGGACTTGTGAATGGACTACGATTGCACTGATCAGCATAAACACAGTCCATCAATACTACAATTCTGTCTGCCATGATGGAAGACAGGACTTGTAGTTTATACATTCTCAGATTTATGTGAATTAATACCATGGCTGTGTGGGCAGAGCTGGTTTTTAACCACTTAAGGACCAGGCCTCTTTTTCAGACTCGGTGTTTACATGTTTAAAACAGATTTTTTGCTAGAAAATGACTTAGAACCCCTAAACATTTTATATTGTTTTTTTCTAACACCCTAGAGAATAAAATGGCGGTCATTGAAATACTTTTTTTCACACCGTATTTGCGCAGCGGGCTTACAAGCGCACTTTTTTTGGAAAAAAATCACTTTTTTTAATAAAAAAATAAGACAACAGTAAAATTAGCCCAATTTTTTTTATATTGTGAAAGATAATTGTACGCCGAGTAAATTGATACCCAACATGTCACGCTTCAAAATTGCGCCCACTCGCGGAATGGCGTCAAACTTTTAGCCTCAAAAATCTCCATAAGCGACATTTAAAAAATTCTACAGGTTGCATTGTTTGCGTTACAGAGGAGGTCTAGGGCTAGAATTATTGCTCTCGCTCTACCAATCGTGGTGATAACTCACATGTGTGGTTTGACCACCGTTTTCATATGCGGGCGCTACTCATGTATGTGCTCGCTTCTGTGCGCAAGCTCGTCGTGACGGGGTGTTTTTAAAAACCTTTTTTTTTCTTATTTATTTTAATTGATTTTATTTATTTTTACACTGTTTTAAAAAAAAAAAAAATGGATCACTTTTATTCCTATTACAAGGAATGTAAACATCCCTTGTAATAGAAAAAAGCATGACAAGTCCTCTTAAATGAGATCTGGGGTCAAAAAGTCCTCAGATCTCATATTTGGACTAAAATGCAACAAAAAAAAAAAAAGAAGAAAAGAAAAAATGACATTTAAAAAAAATATACCTTTAAGAGGTATGAGCGGAAGTGACGTTTTGACGTCGCTTCCGCCCTCCTATGGTATAGAGACGAGTGGGGGCCATCTTAGCCTCACTCGTCTCCATACCCAGCTAGCGAAAGGACCCGATCGCCTCCGCTGCTACTGATGGCTCCGGTAAGCGGCGGAAGGTGCGGGAGGGGGGGTGGCACCTCTCCCGCCGCCGATAGCGGTGATCTCGCAGCGAAACCACCGCAGAGACCACCGTTATCGTACAGCCGACCAGCGCCTGAAGAGATGAATATCTTGGTTGTGGCAGCAGCTGCTGCCGTTACCGAGATATCCCTCTTCAAAAATAGGACGTACATCGTCGTGCGGCGGTCGGCAAGTGGTTAATATGGCTGACGTTTTGGGGCAGAGGAACCCCCTACCCACTGGCACGGGGGGTGGGGGAACATGTGCTGGAACAATTTACACCCTAAATACTGATGTAACATGTTCCAAAAGGTGAACTTAGCCTTTAAACATTACCTATGGAAAAGTGAAGGTACTAAAGTGTGTTAACATTTCAGAGGTGCCGTTCATTTTAAGGCTTGACATACTGGCTATCTATTTATTCAGTGCAACCTCATCTTTTATATTTTGCCAAATGAGTGGGTAATATATTACATTTGTGTGCCCTAAAATGAACTTGGTGTATCTTTTACTGAAAACAAAAGATTACATTTGGTAAACCATTGCACTAATATCATGTGACAGAAAAAGATGATACAGCAAGAATTGCTTCTCTAGGGTCTCTGCTTTCCCAAAATACATTGTATACTGTTTAGGGGTTTTATATATTCTTCAGGCCTAAAATAATTTTTTTAACATGGGTGCAAACAAAACGATAAAAAAACAGCATCCTGGAGTGAAAGGGTTAAACACCTCTAAACTAAACATGAACCTAAACTGGGTGTAATTTTTGTCTGGGCACATTGTGTTCCAGTACTGAACTGACCGAGTATAAAAAGATACGAGGAAACTTTCATTGGACGCTCTCACCTTATACTTTAGTGTGTGGGGATTTATTTCAGATTTTTTGTTATTTATTTTAAAAGAGAAATCCATGTCATGTAATGCTTGAGCCAAAATGTAGACTGCGATATACACTCTATAGGATGTTTTCTCATCAGGATAATATAAACCAAGTGGACGTATGTTTAAACTGCAGTTCCTAAGAGGATGTCTATTTGTGAGTCTATGAAGGAGATTTTTTTTTTGGTTTTTTGAAAAGCATTTATATTTAGCTATGAGAATATCCTCCATCAGGGGGTCATTTGGGCGGCTGGATGGATAAATACTATAAAAATATTCCAGCAATCCCTTTATGGAGAGATTGGGGAATGTAAACACCAAGCTGCAGTTACTGAAAATACTAAACACTTCACTCATTGACCAAGAATCTGGTATAATAAATGTTTTCTTTGTGTGATAAGGGACATTATTATACAAAAACCTGTAATAAATTATACTAGCTGAGCCACAAATAATAAGAACTTCCGTAGTTGAGGTCCGCAGCTCTGGAGGAATTTTATCACAATTCTTTATAGACACCAGGATCTTGAATTCAATACAAATTCCATGATTAGATAAATGTTTGCTGAGTTGTCGGATCTCCCTCTCTCCGTATTCATCATCAGATGTGAGGATCCCGACCCAGTTCCACTTCAACCTTTCCAGTAACTTTGCTATGGCCACATATTGCATCTCATCATCCGGAACTGTCCGGAAAAAGTTTGGATACATCTTTCTATTACTCAGTAAAGTATCTCTGGCTCCATAACTAATCTAGAAAGAAAGAAAACAGTCTGTATAATTAATGTGCAGCTCTTAACAGCTTCAGCCCCAAAAGATTTTACCTCCTTCCTGACCAGAGCACTTTTTGAGATTCGGCACTGCTACGCTTTAACTGACAATTGTGTGGTCGTGCGACATTGCACCCAAACAAAATTGACGTTTTTTTTCCCCACAAACAGAGCTTTCTTTTGATAGTATTTGATCACCTCTGTGGTTTTTATTTTTTACTCTATAAACAAAAAAAGAGCATGAAATTTGAAAAAAAACACATTTTTTTTTACTTTTTGCTATAATAAATATCCCTCAAAAACATATAAAAAAAACTATTTTCTTCCTCAGTTTAGTCCGATATGTATTCTTCTACATATTTTTGGTAAAAAAATCACAAGAAGCATATATTGATTGGTTTGCGCAAAAGTTATAGCGTCTACACAATAGGGGATTGTTTTATGGCATTTTTATTATACATTTTTTTTACTAGTAATTAGGGATGAGCTTTCTGTTTGGGTCGAACATGAGTTCAACTCGAACATTGGCTGTTCGCCCGTTCATCGAAAACCAAACATTATGGCCCGTACGTGCCAAATTTGAGCGGCACGTACTGAGCCATAATGCACCGCAGGAGCGCTGTGCATTGCTGTATGATGACCTGCATGCTTTGGCCAATCACAGCTCTCTCAGATAAGAGAGCCATAATTGGCCAATCTAAACCCCCTGAGCTATAATTGGCCACAGGATGCCTGTGGCCAATTATAGCTCAGGGGGTTTAGTACACACCCCACACTATATAAGGCCGCCAGCGTGGTGGCCTTGTGTAGTGTTACGCCGTCTGCAGGAGTTGGTGGGTGGTGTGTGCCTCCACCTGTATCTACCCTATATTACTGTTCACTAATAAAGCCATGTGCAGGAGTTAGTGGGTGTTGTGTGCCTCCAGCGCAGTATACACCTGTATCTACCCTTTATTGCTGTTCTCTAATAGAGCCATCTGAAGGAGTTAGTGGGTTTTGTGTGCCTCCAGCACAGCACAATATACATCTGTATCTACCCTTTATTGATGGTGTTCTATAATAAAGGCATCTGCAGGAGTTCGTGGGTGTTGTGTGCCTCCAGCACAGCACAATATATACCCTTTATTGTTGTGTGCCTCCAGCGCAGTATACACCTGTATCTACCCTTTATTGCTGGTGTTCTCTAATACAGCAATCTGCAGGAGTTAGTGGGTGTTGTGTGCCTCCAGCACAGCACAATATACAACTTAGCCATTAAAATTAGCACTTTTTATTTCGAACGTTTGAGTCACATAGACTTTAATGGGGTTCTAAAGTTCGCACAAATTTTCGGTCCGTTCAAATGTTCTGGTGCGAACCGAACTGGGGGGTGTTCGGCTCATCCCTACTCCTCATCTTCTGTCACCCAGGCTCAAAGCAGGTTTCCTGCCAATGCAGCTGCCAAAGCGGCCTATTCCATTGGCTCAATGTCATCAGTCACTCCTTCCCTAACCCCATCATCATGCTCGGTCCCAGCCATCCACATGCTCAGCAGCTGAATCCTAGCTTGGCTACATTGCTATCAGTCCAACTGCTGCCTTTTAAGCTGGTAGACTCTGCCCCCTTTTGTGAATTTGTGGAATGTGTGGTACCTCAGTGGCAAATGCCTTTTTTTTCACGGAAGGCCATTCCGGCTCTCTATGGCATGTTAATGGCAATGTCTTGGCCTCGTTGGACAGGGAGGTCAGCGGTAAGGTGCATATTGCCACTGACTCATGGTCCAGCAGGCATGGACAGGAACGCTACCTTTTTTTCACGGTGCACTGGGTAACACTGCTGGCAGCTGGGAAGGATTCAGGACAAGGTGCAGTATTGCTGGAGCTTGTTCTACCATCACGCCTTCAAAATGCTAGTAGTGGTGATTCTGCCACACCTCTCTTCTTCACCCCCTCTTCTTCTTCTTACTCTATGGCCTCTTCCTCTGCAGATTTCTCCTCTAAACCAGCGGTGCTCTACTCATAAGGCATTCAAGGGGCTACGCAAGCACTCAGGCAAAAAGATGCCATGCAGTGCTTGGGTTGGTCTGCTTAAGGAACAGGAGCCACGCTGGGGCAGAGATTCTGGCAGCTCTGCAGGGGCAGACTCAGAGGTGGTTGATGCCATGTCAGCTTAAGCCAGCAATGGTGGTTTGCAACAATGGCACCAACCTCCTCTCTGCCCTCCGACATGGACACTTGACCCATGTTTCCTGTTTGGCTCACATCCTTAATTTGGTGGTGCAGTGGTTCTTGTGTAGGTACCCAGGCTTACAGGATCTACTGAGGCAATCCAGGAAAGTCTGTGGGAATTTCCGCCAGTCATATAATGCCAGTGCTTGGCTAGCTGACCTTCAAAAGGATTGCAACCTGCCCAAGAACCGTCTCATTTGTGACATGCAAACCAGGTGGAATTCAACGTTGGCAATGCTTTAGCGGCTGCACATGCAGCAGAGGGCCATAAATGAGTAGAGATGGCCTTGCGGTTCGCCCGGCGGTCGGTTCATGGCGAACTTTGCTCGTTCGCGATTCTCCAAACCAGCGGACTTCTGGCACTGTTCTCAGTGGCCATATTCATTTACATTGTGAAGAACTTTGACCCATGACACATCCATTATGGGGTACAGGACAGCCAATTGAGACATTTCAGCACATGGACATACCCCCTACCTTATAAATAGACCTAATCTGGCGGCCATTTTACATTCTGTCTTTTGTCAGTGTAGGGAAAGGACACTGTAAGGAGCAGGGACAGTCAGTCTAATCACTAGCTATTGCTATTAGGTTAGGTCCACAAAAGTCCTTTTAAGGACTGGTATAGGTGTACAGTATATAGGGTTGTAATACATTTATAATATACTTTCTTTCAAATATAGAAAGTATATTATGGTGCACTGCTGTGCTGCTGAGTGCTGACCGATTCTGCAGCTGTCTTTTATCAGTGTAGGGACTGAGGGACAGTTTGGTGTTTGGAGCAGGGACAGTCTGCAATTCCCTAGCTACTAGGTCCACAAAGGTCCTTTTAAGGACTGGTATAGGTGTACAGTATATAGGGTTGTAATACACATATAATATACTTTCTTTCAAATATAGAAAGTATATTATGGTGCACTGCTGTGCTGCTGAGTGCTGACCGATTCTGCAGCTGTCTTTTATCAGTGTAGGGAGGGACAGTTTTGTGTTTGGAGCAGGGACAGTCTCCAATTCACTAGCTACTACTAGGTCCACAAAGGTCCTTTTAAGGACTGGTATAGGTGTACAGTATATATGGTTGGAATACACATATAATATACTTTCTTTCAAATATAGAAAGCTTATTATACTGCACTGCTGTGCTGCTGACCGATTATGCAGCGGTCGTTTCTCAGTGTAGGGAGGTTCAGTTTGGTGTTTGGAGCAGGGACAGTCTGCAATTCACTAGCTACTAGCTAGCTACTATTAGGTCCACAAAGGTCCTTTTAAGGACTGGTATAGGTGTACTATTTGGTGTGCAGCATATAGGGGTGTAATACACGTATAAAATACTTTCAAATACAGAAAGCGTAGTATAGTGTAGGGATGAGCTTCGAGTTCAAATCAAACTCATATAATCAATTCACTGCCACTGATTGTTACATTTTCAGTATTGACTGTCATTTATGCCGCTGCTTGCAAAAGGCTAAAAGTGAAGGTGAAGGCTTCTCATGTCGGGTTCAGGTTTGCTACACTCGGCTGCAAGTGATTAACCACTTCAGGACCGCCGTATTGCCAATGTACGTCAACACAATGGCACAGGCAGGCACAATCACGTAGATGTACGTGCCTGCCTTCCAGCGGGTGGGGGGTCCGATCGGACCCCCTCCCGCTGGATACGGCGGTCCGGTTCGCTCCAGGAGCGCTCCGTGATGAGGGGATGGCCGTTGGTTTTCGGCCACCCCCTCTGGATCGCTCCTGGCCAATGAGAAGCTTCCTCCCACTGTGTATTGTTTACACAGGAAGGAGGAAGTGATGTCATTCTCCTCGGGGCGGTCTTTTTGACCGGACTACGAGGAGAAGACTAATAGTAAGTGTGCACCAACACTACACTGACATGTAGGTACACACAGGCACACAAACCCCCCCCCCATCGCCCCCCGATCCCCCCCGCCCCCCCTCCCCCCCCAGTCACAGTGTCACTGATTGCATTGATCATTTCTTTACTGATCAATGCATTCAGTGTCAGTTGTGACAGTAAAAACTGTCAGGACAGTTAGTGTTAGGTCCAGGGTAGCCCCCTATCACCCCCCAATAAAGATTTAACCCCCTGATTGCCCCTAGAGTTAACCCTTTCACCCCCTTTTGCCAGTGTCACTAAGTTTAGTTATTTTTTTAGGTTCACCGCCAGGTTTTTATAGCGCTAGGTACCCCGATACACTACCCAATAATGGTTTTAACCCCCTGATTGCCGCTAGTTAACCCTTTCACCCCCTTTTGCCAGTGTCACTAAGCGATCATTTTTCTGATCGCTGCATGTGTCGCTAGGTAGCTAGTTATTTTTTTAGGTTCACCGCCAGGTTTTTATAGCGCTAGGTACCCCGATATACTACCCAATAATGGTTTTAACCCCCTGATTGCCGCTAGTTAACCCTTTCACCCCCTTTTGCCAGTGTCACTAAGCGATCATTTTTCTGATCGCTGCATGTGTCGCTAGGTAGCTAGTTATTTTTTTAGGTTCACCGCCAGGTTTTTATAGCGCTAGGTACCCCGATATACTACCCAATAATGGTTTTAACCCCCTGATTGCCGCTAGTTAACCCTTTCACCCCCTTTTGCCAGTGTCACTAAGCGATCGTTTTTCTGATCGCTGCATTAGTGTCGCTACAGTCGCTAGGTAGCTATTTATTTTTTTAGGTTCACCGCCAGGTTTTTATAGCGCTAGGTACCCCGATACACTACCCAATAATGGTTTTAACCCCCTGATTTCCGCTAGTTAACCCTTTCACCCCCTTTTGCCAGTGTCACTAAGCGATCATTTTTCTGATCGCTGCATGTGTCGCTAGGTAACTAGTTATTTTTTTAGGTTCACCGCCAGGTTTTTATAGCGCTAGGTACCCCGATATACTACCCAATAATGGTTTTAACCCCCTGATTGCCGCTAGTTAACCCTTTCACCCCCTTTTGCCAGTGTCACTAAGCGATCATTTTTCTGATCGCTGCATGTGTCGCTAGGTAGCTAGTTATTTTTTTAGGTTCACCGCCAGGTTTTTATAGCGCTAGGTACCCCGATATACTACCCAATAATGGTTTTAACCCCCTGATTGCCGCTAGTTAACCCTTTCACCCCCTTTTGCCAGTGTCACTAAGCGATCATTTTTCTGATCGCTGCATGTGTCGCTAGGTAGCTAGTTATTTTTTTAGGTTCACCGCCAGGTTTTTATAGCGCTAGGTACCCCGATATACTACCCAATAATGGTTTTAACCCCCTGATTGCTGCTAGTTAACCCTTTCACCCCCTTTCACCAGCGATCACAGTATAAGTGTCACTGGTGACGCTGGTTAGCCAGTTAGTTATTTAGGTTCCCCGTCAGGTTTTTATATAGCGCCAGGGACCCCCATATACTACCTAATAAAAATTTGAACCCCCTGATTGCCCCTAGTTAACCCTTTCACCACTGATCACCGTATAAGTGTTACTGGTGACTCTGGTTAGTTTGTTTTTTATAGCATCAGGGCACCCACCATTTATTACCCAATAAAGGTTTAACCCCCTGATCACCCGGCGGGTGATATCAATTAGGTTTTAGGGTCAGGGTCTGCGTCGCCCCAGGCAGCGCTAGGTTAGTACCAGTACCGCTAACACCCACACGCAAAGCATACACCTCCCGTAGTGCTATAGAATCTGAACAGATCAATATCTGATCTGATCAGATCTATACTAGCGTCCCCAGCAGTTTAGGGTTCCAAAAAAACGCATTGTTAGCGGGATCAGCCCAGATACCTGCTAGCACCTGCGTTTTGCCCCTCTGCCCAGCCCACCCAAGTGCAGTATCGATCGATCACTGTCACTTACAAAACACTAAACACATAACTGCAGCGATCGCAGAGTCAGGCCTGATCCCTGCCATCGCTAACAGGTTTTTTGGTAGCATTTTATATTTAAATCCGGAAGGCAGTGCTTGGTTTTCGGGGTTCCGTACGTGGCTAGGCTCCCAAAAAGTCCCCCACATGTGGTATCCCCGTACTCGGGAGAAGCAGCAGAATTTATTTTGGGGTGTAATTTGACTTCTGCCCATAGCATGTGTGAGCAATATATCATTTAGTGACAACTTTGTGCAAAAAAAAAAAAAGTTTGTAATATTCCCGCAACTTTTGGCAAAATATAAAATATTCCATGGACTCAACATGCCTCTCAGTAAATAGCTTGGGGTGTCTACTTTCCAAAATGGGGTCATTTGGGGGGGGGTTTGTGCTATTTTGGCATTTTATGGCCTTCGAAACTGTGATAGGTAGTGAGGAGTTAAATCAAAAATTTGCACCCTTAGAAATCCTGAAGGTGGTGATTGGTTTTCGGGGTGCCGTGCGCGACTAGACTCCCAAAAAGTCCCACACATGTGGTATCCCCGTACTCAGGAGAAGCAGCAGAATGTATTTTGGGGTGTCATTTCACATATGCCCATAGCATGTGTGAGCAATATATCATTTAGTGACAACTTTGTGCAAAAAAAAAAAGTTTGTAATATTCCCGCAACTTGTGGCAAAATATAAAATATTCCATGGACTCAACATGCCTCTCAGTAAATAGCTTGGGGTGTCTACTTTCCAAAATGGGGTCATTTTGGGGGGTTTTGTGCTATTTGGGCATTTTATGGCCTTCGAAACTGTGATAGGTAGTGAGGAGTTAAATCAAAAATTTGCACCCTTAGAAATCCTGAAGGTGGTGATTGGTTTTCGGGGTGCCGTGCGCGACTAGACTCCCAAAAAGTCCCACACATGTGGTATCCCCATACTCGGGAGAAGTAGCGGAATATATTTTGGGGTGCAATTCCACATATAACCATGGCATGTGTGAGCAATATATCATTTAGTGACAACTTTTTGTAAAAATTTTTTTTTTTTTTGTCATTATTCAATCCTTTAGGACAAAAAAAATAAATATTCAATGGGCTCAACATACCCATCAGCAATTTCCTTGGGGTGTCTACTTTCCAAAATGTTGTCATTTGGGGGGGATTTGTACTGCCCTGCCATTTTAGCACCTCAAGAAATGAGATCGGCAGTCATAAATTAAATGCTGTGTAAATTCCAGAAAATGTACTCTAGTTTGTAGACGCTATAACTTTTGCGCAAACCAAAAAATATACGCTTATTGACATTTTTTTTACTAAAGACATGTGGCTGAATAAATTTTGCCCTCAATGTATGACTAAAATTTAGTTTATTCGATTTTTCTTATAACAAAAAGAAGAAAATATCTTTTTTTTTTCAAAATTTTCGCTCTTTTTCCATTTATATCGCAAAAAAAAAAAATCGCAGAGGCAATCAAATACCATCAAAAGAAAGCTCCATTTGTGGGAAGAAAAGGACGCTTATTTCGTTTGGGTGCAATATTGCATGACCGCGCAATTACCAGTTAAAGCAGCGCAGTGCGAAATTGCAAAAAGACCTCTGGTCCTTAAGGTGTTTATTGGTCCGGAGCTGAAGTGGTTAAGTAGAAGGAGACTCAGCGCTATAATAATTGACTGAACTAACTGAGAGATCTTCATGAGACTTTTATAATCACAAGCCTGTGATATTCCTATTTGAACTAAAGACAATTGCAATGTAGGTTTAATGGAGGTACTAATGAGAGATTAGGACTGGTGACTGCTCATAATTATCCCCATCTCCAATTACAGCTACCTTGATGACCATACATGTGCAGATTTCCGAGAGATTTTTATCTCATGCTTCCTAATAGAAGCGTAATATTGGAACCGCTGAATATATGGAACTTTCAGTCACAGTATCATAGGAAAGCCTGACATGTGTGACAAATAGTGCACTTTAAATACAACTGGATTTGAATATATTCAATTCACTGCCATTGATTGTTTGAACACTTTCAGTATTGTCTGTCATTTATGCCACTGCTTGCAAAAGGCTGAAAGTGAAGGCTTCAGGTTTTCTACACTCTGCAACAAGTGATTAAGTAGAAGGAGACTCAGAGTTATAATAAATTGACTGAACTAACTGAGAGATCTTCATGAGACTGTTATAATCACGAGCCTGAGATATTCCTATTTCATCCGAAGAGAATTGCTATGTAGGTTGAATGGAGGTACTAATGAGAGATTAGGACTGTTGTCTGGTCATAATTATCCCTATTTCCAATTACTGCTACTTTGATGACCATACATGTGCAGATTTCCGAGAGATTTTTATCTCATGCTTCCAAATAGAAGCGTATTATTGGTACAATTTGATCATGCTCGGTATATCACCACATGTATGGCCATAGGAGGCGCCTCTATCTGTTTTATTGTTGTATGTATGAGTATGTCTGGTTCTGTTTGTTGAAAGTCAGGGTGAATGAACTGTGCAGATAAGGATGATCTTTGGGTCATCTTTGGTTAATGTTGTGTAAACATCTAGGATCGATTGATGCAATTCAATCAAGGTTTATTGTTTTATGTATAGAAAGAAATAAAAATATTTTTGATATTAATCAAATGTCCTATGTGTTCACCGAAACCTAAGGTAGCTACTTTTCTTTTTTCTTGGTGTTGGTATGCAAGATAAAAGCGGGACACAACAACAGGGGAAAAGTCTCTTTTCTTTCTTTTTCTTGACTCAAACATTGCCTGTTCGCCTGTTCAGCGAACAGTGAACAATTTGAGCTGTTCGCGGCAAATTCGAAAAGCCGGAACAGCCTGTACAAGTCTATGGGAGAAATCTAAAGTGCTAATTTTAAAGGCTAATATGCAAGTTACTGTCCTAAAAAGTGTTTGGGGACCTGGGTCCTGCCCCAGGGGACATGGATCAATGCAAAAAAAAAGTTTTAAAAATAGCTGTTTATTCAGGAGGAGTGATTTTAATAATGAAAGTGAAACAATAAAAGTGTAATACTCCTTTAACACCCTGGGGGGTGTCTATAGTATGCCTGTGAAGGGGCACATGTTTCCCGTGCTTAGTCCCTGTCCCTGTACAAACACAAAGTGTCATTTCTGCAGAAAAAAAATTAATTTAAAATCACTTGCGGCTATAATGAATTGTCAGCTCCCGTAATACAGAGGACACTCAATGAGTGTTCTCTGTATTACGGGAGCCGACAATTCATTCATTGATAAAAAACAAAAAGCCTGGGACTCCCCCAAATTCAATTACCAGGCCCTTCAGGTTAAATTTAAAAAACAATTGACGTGGGGTTCCCCCTAAATATCCATACCAGACCCTTTATACGAGCACGCAACCTGGCAGGCCACAGGAAAAGAGGGAGGGGCGAGAGAGCGCCTCCTCTCCTGAACCGTACTAGGCCACATGCCCTCAACACTGGGAGGATGCTTTGGGGGTCTGTGACCCCTCAAAGCACCATGTCCCCATGTTGATGGTGACAAGGGCCTCATCCCCACAACCCTGGCCAGTGGTTGTGGGGGTCTGCGGGCGAGGGGCTTATCAGAATCTGGAAGACCCTTTTAACAAGGGGACCCCAGATCCCGGCCCCCCCCTGTTTGAACTGGTAAGGGGGTACAAAAGTACCCCTACCATTTCACAAAGAAAGTGTAAAAAATAGGTAATAAGACAAACACACTTTTGAAAAATTCCTTTATTAAAAATAAAAAAAAGATTCCAGCGGTGGTAATCCACTCTTGCTATCCAGCGATGGCTGACCTGATCCAGCGACGGCTGATTTTCAGTCCAGCGCAGTCCATCCATGCATCCATCTTCTGTCTCCACTGAGGAGACACTGCGGGGATACCGGCGCCTGATGTTTCTTATATTAGGAGGGTGGGGCCACCCGTCACCTGACCCGCCCCCTCTGACACTAGTGAGGGAAGCCAGGGCTTCCCAAATGATGTATGGTTGGCCCCGCCCCCTCTGATGTAACGCAGGTTTCCTTTACATCAGAGGGGGCGGGGTCACCCATAAGTCACCGGGGAACCCCATGGCTTCCCTCACCAGCATCAGAGGGGGTGGAGTCAGGTGACGGGTGGCCCCGCCCTCCAAATATAAGAAACGTCAGCGCTGGGATCCCCGCAGTGTCTCCGCAGTGGAGACAGAAGACGGATGCATGTATGGACAGCGCTGGGCTGAAAATCACCCGTCGCTGGATCAGATCAGCCATCGCTGGACCCTGGAGAGATGATCATCCATCGCTGGATAACAAGAGTGGATTACCACCGCTGGAATCTGTTTTATATTTTTATTTTTTTTAATAAAGGAATTTTTCAAAAGTGTGTTTGTCTTATTTAACCATTTTTACACTTTCTTTGTTAAATGGTAGGGGTACAAAACCCTTACCATTTCAAACGGGGGGGCTGGGATCTGGGGGTCCCCTTGTAAAAGGGGGCTTCCAGATTCTGATAAGCCCCCCGCCCACAGACCCCCACAACCACCGGCCAGGGTTGTGGGGATGAGGCCCTTGTCCACATCAACATGGGGACATGGTGTTTTGAGGGGTCACAGACCCCCAAAGCATCCTTCCAATGTTGAGGGCATGTGGCCTGGTATGGTTCAGGAGGGGGGGCGCTCTCTCGTCCCCCTCTTTTCCTGTGGCCTGCCAGGTTGCGTGCTCGGATAATGGGTCTGGTATGGATTTTTAGGGGGACCCCCACGTCAATTTTTTTTTAAATTTGATGCGGGGTTTCCTTTAATATCCATACCAGACCTGAAAGGCCTGGTAATTGAATTTAGGGGAACCCCGACGCTTTATTTTTTTATTTTTTTTTATTTTTCATCAATTAATGAATTGTCGGCTAATACAGAGAACACTCATTGAGTGTTCTCTGTATTACGGGAGCCAATTTAAAGACTTTTTTTCCTTGCGAAATGACACTTTGTGCAGGGACAGTTCTAAGCACAGGAAACATGCGCCCCTTCACAGGCATACTATAGACACCCCCCAGGTACGAAATTTAAAGGAATATTACACTTTTATTGTTTCACTTTAATCATTATTAAAATCACTTCTCCTGAAAAAACGGCCGTTTTTAAAACTTTTTTTGCATTGATCCATGTCCCCTGGGGCAGGACCCAGGTCCCCAAACACTTTTTAGGACAGTAACTTGCATAATAGCTTTTAAAATTAGCACTTTAGATTTCTCCCATAGACTTGTACATGGTGTTCCGGCTTTTCGAATTTGCCGCAAACAGCCCAAATTGTTCACTGTTCACTGAACAGGCGAACAGGCAATGTTTGAGTCGAACATGAGTTTGACTCAAACTCGAAGCTCATCCCTAGTTACCACCATCACAGAGGGCTGTCAGAATGGAGCACTTCCAGGCCCTGCCTAGAGAAATGCTGCATTCTGCTTTTGCGTGCGCTGGCAGAGGAATTCCCACTCCCAGAGAAAGAGTTGCCTGTACCAATCCAACATCGCATGCAAGAAGAGGGCGGTTTGAAGATGTGTTGGTGACTTCTGATATGAGGTCATTCTTTCAGCTGACCCATCAACAGGTGTCATCCGGATCCAGCATCAGGGAATGCCTAGACCGACAGGTGTCTGACTACATTGGGTTAACAGCCGATGTGGACGCTCTGAGGAGTGATGAACCCCTGGACTACTTTGTGGGCAGGCTTGACCTCTGGCCAGAGCTTGCCCAATTTGCAATGGAACTGTTGGCTTGCCCCTCGTCCAGTGTCCTGTCTGAAAGGACGTTCAGCGCAGCAGGGGGGATCGTGACCGATAAGCGCACTCCCCTAGCTCACGACAGTGTTGACTACTTGACATTTATAAAAATGAATGAGGCATGGATCTCGGAGGAATTCAACACATGTGACCAGTAGACCATGTATATGCATAACTCTATAAACAATTTATTTAATCTAGCACACGGACCCTTTTTCTAACTTTGGCTCACTTCCTTGTACAAAAAAGTACACTGTACTATATGCCCGTAGCCTCCTGTTTGAAGAGGTTGAGCGGCGTCATATTTTTGGGTCCCACAGCGAATTGCTGGTATCAGTGCTGGTGTCAGTGCTCTCTATCTTGGTGCTCTTGTGGTGTCAGTGCTCTCTATCTCGGTGCTGGTGTCAGTGATCTCTATCACGGTGCTGATGTGGGGTCAGTACTCTCTATCATGGTGCTGGTGTCAGTGCTCTCTCTCTATCTCGGTGCTGGTGTGGTGTCCGTGCTCTCTATATCGGTGCTGGTGTCAGTGCTCTCTATCACGGTGCTGGTGTCGGTGCTCTCTATCTCGGTGTTGGTGTGGTCTCAGTGTTCTCTATCATGGTGCTGGTGTTAGTGCTCTCTATCTTGTTGCTGGTGTCAGTGTGCAAAATCACATTTGTGAGTTCAGACACTAATGTTGGACGAGAAGGCCTGGCTCGCAGTCTCAGCTCTCTTTCACCCCAAAGGAGTTATTTTGGGTTGAGGTCATGCTCATCCATGTCTTTATGGACCTTGCTTTGTGCACTAGTCCAAATCATTTGGTGGTGGGGGGTTATGGTGTGGAGTTGTTTTTCAGGGGTTGGGATTGGCCCCTTAGTTCCAGTAAAGGGAACTCTTAAGGCATCAGCATACCAAGACATTTTTGACAATTTCATGCTCCCAAATTTGTGGGAACAGTTTGGGGGTGACCCCTTTCTGTTCCAACATGACTGCTCACCAGTGCACAAAGCAAGGTCCATAAAGACATGGATGAGCGAGCTTTGGGGTGGAGGAACTTGACTGGCCTGCACAGAGTCCCGACCTCAACCTGATACTACACCTTTTGGATGAATTAGATCAGAGAATGTGAGCCAGACCTTCTTATCCAAGATCAGTGCCTGATCTCACAAATGCACTTCTGGATTAATGGTCAAACATTCCCATAGACACAATCCTAAAGCTTGTGGACAGCCTTCCCAGAAAGGTTGAAGCTGTTATAGCTGCAAAGGGTGGGCCAACTCAATACTGAACCCTACGGATGAAGACTGGGATGCCATTAAAGTTCATGTGCATGTAAAGGCTAGACATGTGCATTCGTTTTCGTCCAAATGCATTTTCGTCCG